>NC_138087.1:80810115-81384800 GCF_964212035.1 Myotis nattereri
TTTCAGGCGAGGCTAGGCGGCTCAGAGAGGTTGAGGCCCTGCACCTCCGTCACACAGCACAGCCACCAACCAGCCGCACGCTCTCCTGGTGCCCCGCCCTGCTCGGAGCTGGGAGCTTGCGTGTTTGCTGGGAATGGGACTGGGGAGCACTGACCGAGAACCAGGGCTCCTGACCGTCTCCCGCTCTGCTCTCTGCCGCAGCTGATGCCGCTGCTCAAGCTCCGGCACGCACACATCTCCGTCTACCACGAGCTGTTCATCATCTGGAACGGCCAGGTGGGTCCGCAGCGGCAGGACCGGCGAACCCCGGCGCGTCGCTGGCAGCGACTCTACACGTGGCCACCCCGACTCAGCACGTACGGGGCCACCCTGGGGCTCACTGGCATCGTCTCAGGGGAGCCCACAGCCTCCGTGGGGAGGGGTCAGCCCCGCTCACAGAAGAAGCAGAGGCTGAAGCAGGTGCCTCCCAGTGTCCTGCCGAGGCTGTCGCCCCGCGGGGCGGTGAGGCCGGTGCTGAGCTGGAGCCTGCGCCCCGAGGGGCAGTCCTGACTGTCACCAGGAGCAGTAGGTGCCAGGGGCCAGTCCCTGCTCCCCCTCGCGCGGCGCCAGGCCCCACAGTGACCTCGGCCCGAGGAGGCCTGCAGGGCGGCGCTGTGCGCGCTTCCCGGGCTCAGAGGCTGACAGCGGCTGAGTGGGCGCCAGTCGGTCGGGCAGCCCCGAGCCTGCGCCTCACCCTGTGGGCTGTGTGACTGGCTGCCAGGCCCCTCGCTGAGTCACCCCAGTCACCTCTCCACTGAGGGTCCCCATCTGGGGCTGCCAGCCAAGGGTGTGAGCAGGAGTGGAGGGTCCTCCTCACACTGGGCCCCGAGGAAAACCTGGGGGGAGGTCATCACCCCACAATATTTTCTGAGCACCCCTAATGCACTTAAGGAGACACGGAAAAGCCAGAGGACCGTTCACTGCGGGAGGGAAAGCAGGGTCCCCCTAAAGCCCGACGCTGAGGCCCCTCAGGGGCAGGCTCCGTGGAGGAGGAGGTGGGTGTGAGCCGAGCCCATGACGGGGCGACGTCCCCGGCCCAGCGTCCGCGTGTGCGGTGGCAGGTGGCCGGGCGGCCTCGGAGAAGTCCAAGCGTAGAGGGAGCCGAGGTGGGGGTGAGGCTGGAGGTGCAGCCGGAGCTGCTCATGGGGCCGCCTCCCTGCCCCCAGGAGGTGGTACCCTCACAGTCCCCGCGACAGCGCCCCGCTGGCCTGGGCGTCTGAGTCAGAGCTGCGGCACCTGCCTGAGGGCCCTCGTGTCCCCGCAGACCTCCTCTTTGTTCCTCTGCCTGGTGATGGACTACAGCAAGGGAAGCTTCCAGAAGGTCATTGAGAAGGCCAGGGAGAAAAGGGCCGCCATTGACTCGGAGGTAGGACAGACTGGGACGCCGGCCTGGGGCCCGCCGGCCCCCGTGACGTCGCAGCCCCACGGTTGCGGGCACAGGGGAGGCAGGGCCGCGGGGGTTGGGCCGTCCCTTTTATTTCACGTTTTGTGTTGGCCGTCCTGGTTCTTACGTTCACGCGTGGAGGTGGGTGCCCGCTGCCGGGTGCACAGGTCAGCGCTCAGCTGGGTGTGTCCACAAGGTGCACACGGCCGCCCGGCTCAGGCGCAGGCCACGCCGGGAACTGCAGAAGGTCCCGGTCGGTCAGGAGCCGTGGCCCGCCTTGTGCCCGGCCCGGCGGTCCCTGCACGTGGGTGCAGGCGGCGTGTCCTCCTCGGGGTCTGGTTTCTCACGCTCCTCCCGGCGCCTCTGAGCCGCAGCCACGCTGCGAGCGCGTCCGGAACCCGTCCCTTCCCGTGGCGGCGCCGCTGCGTGGGGTGCCCCCCCCCCCCCGCCCGCGGCTGGCCCAGCGCGGGGAGCGGCTGGGCTGTTTCAAGCTCAGGACTCTGGTGACAGTAGCCGTGGACGTGGCGGGGTGCTTTTGCGGGGACCTTAACGTTCGTGCTTCCTGGCTGAGCCCCGGGCGTGGGGTCGTGGCGGTGGGAGCAGGTGTGCGCAGCCTCAGCTCTCATCCCGTCACCGCGAGCAGGGGCTCCGCTGCCTGGCCAGGCTGCAGTGTGCCAGCCCTTTCTTTATTTCTTAAAAAAAAATTTATTTATTATTATTTTAAATATCATTTTATTGATTTCAGAGAGGAAGGGGGAGGGAGAGAGAGGGGGAAACACCAGTGATGAGAGAGAATCTTGGTCGGCTGCCTCCTGCACGCCCCCCACTGGGGGGTCCAGCCTGCACCCTGGCACGTGCCCTGACCGGGACTCAAACCGTGACCTCCTGGGTCGTAGGTCGGCGCTCGGCCCCTGAGCTGGCCACGGAAAGTGACACTTGCGTTCCGTGGTGACGGGTACCCGCGGTGAGCTTTCGGGCCACGGGAACCTGCTGTGTCCGTGCAGCTGTGGGCGCGGCTAGACCCTGAGTCGTCGGTCTTTGCTTGTGCTGAGCGCCTTCCAGGCTCCCAGGCTCCTCCCGCCCGACTCGCCGGCTCTGTCACCGACAGCGATGAACAGCGGCCCTGACTGGCAGGCTCGCCACCGCTCGCCTCGGAGCCGTCCCCCAGGGCCGCCCCTCCTGCCTCTTCCGCCCCAGGGCCGGCGTGCTGTCCCCTGGGCTGGTCCCCCAGGTGGCCGTGCCTCCTTTGGCTCTGAGCACCCCTCTGTTCAGTGGGCCTCCCCAGCGTCTCCTTGCTGAGTGCTCTGGGGGGGTTGTGTGTGCCCCTCCTCGTCCCCCCACGGCCTCAGAGGGCGGCTCGGAGGGTCTCAGACTTTCTGAGAGGCAGGACCCTGCGAAGCACCATGTCCTCAGAAACCCAGCAAGGAAAGCGCTCCCCTCTACCTGGGGGACAAGGCGGGAGGGTGGAGGGGGCGCGAGAGGAAGCCCCGGTCCCTCTCAGCCTCTCTGACACCCCGGGGGGACGGGGACCCCTGCTTCCTAGGAACTCGGTTTGAAAGCCACTGCCCTGGCAACTAGCTGGATCTTGTTTCTGACACAAAATGCTTCCAGAACATTCTCTGTCAGGGCTCTTTTCATTCACAGGCACTGAAGACTTCGCCCTCTCTGCCGCCCACAGGGGTGGCTGTGGGGCCGGAGCCCAGGCACAGGGTCTCCCTGGAGACAGGAGTGCGGGGCCCGGGCACTAGGGCGTCGCCCTGGCTCGCGTGGTTTTATGGTCTCGGGAGCCTGAGGCGGAGCCTTCTGCACGGGCTCTGGGCTTGGCCAGCTCCAGCCCTGTCTCAGGACACGAGAGGCAGGGTGCCGCGGTCCTGCAGGCCGCTCTGAGCCGTCACCGACCCCCCCAACAGCTGCCGGGCCCCACGGGGGAGCTGGCCCCTCCAGCCCCGCCTCTCTCGCTCTCTCCCCAGTGGCTGCAGAACGTGCTGGGCCAGGTGCTGCACGCCCTGGAATACCTGCACCAGCGGGACATCATCCACAGGTGACCAGGCCGGCGGCTCAGGGACGGCCCGCGCCCCTCGGAGGCAGTGCTGGGCGGAACCCAGGGCGAGGGGTGCGGCTGTGGCCACAGCTCTGCCTCCCGGAGGGAGCGCGCCCCCACACCCCGCTGATTCACCCTCGCCACGCAGCTTCGCGCCGTGCGGCTGACTTGGCGGGTCGGTTCTAAAGTACACGGAAAGCAAGCAGATAACGGCACGCCCAGGACGGAGATTAACCTGCCGTGGCCTCCGGCCAGGCGCTCGGGCTCCGAATCCACGGTCCAAGCTCCGGAATCCTCGGGTGGAGGGGCCGGGAGTGGCTCCAGGCCGATCGTATGCCAGGGAGGAGCGGGGCGGCCCCTGGGCTGCGTGTGCGAAGGGCGTGCCCCCGGCTCAGCGTGGGAAACTCCCCCAAGCAGAGGTGTCCTCAGATGTGGACGGAGCCGCAGGATCGGGTGGTTCCCGCCTGCGGTTGGCTTGTTTTCTGTGTGTTTTTGTTTTTTCCAATTTAAAACCACCGGTTGCATTTTCTGTTTACAGAAGACAGTATTTAAGGAGTGGGCTGCCAGGGGGGCATTTATTGAAGAGAGGGGTGTGGGCTGCTCTGCAGACCTGGGTGGGGCAGGAAGTAAGGCTCAGGGTGCACGCTGGCCCCGTGGGCGGGTGCAAAGATGCGCCCCTTGGTTTCAGGAACCTCAAGCCCTCCAACATCGCCCTGGTGGGCACCAACCACTGCAAACTGCAGGACCTGAGCTGCAACGCACTGATGACCCACAAAGCCAAGTGGAACATCCGGGCAGAGGAAGGTGGCCGGGGTCCCCAGCAGGGACCGAGGTGGCGGGGAGCAGCGGGGGAGGGGCCATTCACAGGAAGCTCGTTGCTCCCGGAGTCCAGAGGGCGGTGGCCACTCTGGGTGCTGGAACGAGGCAACATCAAACCTGTCCTTGCTCAGGAGGTCCCCACAGACCCCTCCTAGGCTAAGGAGACTAAACAGCCCTGCCTGGGTTGTAACTGAGCAGGCGTTCCTCCAGGGGGGAGGCATGCAGGGCCCCAAAGACACCCAGAAAATGTCAACCTTCATGGAGGGAGACGAAAGGAAGCTGTCAGGTAGAGGTGGAAGCCTGGTGCGGGCCAGGCACTGGCTAGTGATGGGCCACTTGACTAAGTCCTAGTGGAACCCAGGAGGTGGGAGAGGTGGGGAGTGGGCGACATGAGCTCTCCTTTGAGAAGTCACCGGGGCAAGGGACTGGGCTTCTAGCCTCTAACAGCTGTCAGGGCCGGAGGGAACACCACAGGGGAGAACTCCAGAGTTCTGGGGTGTCCGGTAGTGCTGCACTGGCCTCCTGTCCTGAGTGCACAGGGGATGGATGGATGGATGGACAGGTGAATTGATGGTTGGCTAGATAGGTGGGTAGTGGACAGGTGGGTGAATGGACGGGTTGGTGGATCGATGAAAAAAACAGGTGGATAGATGGATAGAAGAATGGATAGGTGATAGATAGACAGGTAGGTAGATGGACAGGTGAACAGATGAATGGATGGGTAGATGGATGGATGGACAGGTGAACAGATGAATAGATGGGTGGATGGATGGATGGGTAGATGGACAGGTGAATAGATGACTGGATGGATGGTTGGGTGGGTGGGTAGATGGACAGGTGAATGGATGGATGAATGGATGGGTGGGTGGATGGATGGATGGGTGGGTGGGTGGGTAGATGGACAGGTGGATGAATGGATGGATGAATGGATGGGTGGGTGGGTAGAATGGACAGGGGAATGGCTGGGTGGGTGGGTAGATGGACAGGTGAGTGCATGAATGGATGGATGGGTAGATGGACAGGTGAACAGATGCATGGATGGATGAATGGATGGGTCGGTGGGTAGAATGGACAGATGAATGGATGGGTGGGTGGGTAGATAGACAGGTGAATGGATGGATGAATGGATGGGTGGGTGGTTAGAATGGACAGGTGAATGGATGGGTGGGTGGTTAGAATGGACAGGTGAATGGATGGGTAGATGGATGAATGGATGGGTGGGTGGGTAGAATGGATAGGTGAATGAATGGGTAGATGGATGAATGGATGGGTGGGTGGGTAGATGGACAGGTGAATGGATAGATGAATGGATGGGTGGGTGGGTGGGTAGATGGACAGGTGGATGAATGGATGGATGAATGGATGGGTGGGTGGGTAGAATGGACAGGGGAATGGCTGGGTGGGTGGGTAGATGGACAGGTGAGTGCATGAATGGATAGATGGGTAGATGGACAGGTGAACAGATGCATGGATGGATGAATGGATGGGTCGGTGGGTAGAATGGACAGGTGAATGGATGGGTGGGTGGGTAGAATGGACAGGTGAATGGATGGGTGGATGGATGGGTGGGTGGGTGGGTAGAATGGACAGGTGAATGGATGGGTAGATGGATGAATGGATGGGTGGGTGGGTAGAATAGACAGGTGAATGGATGGGTGGGTGGATAGAATGGACAGGTGAATGGATGGGTAGATGGGTGAATGGATGGGTGGGTGGTTAGAATTGACAGGTGAATGGATGGGTGGGTGGATAGAATGGATGGGTGGATGGATGGGTGGATGGATGAATGGATGGGTGGGTGGATCTCCTGGATGTAGATGGCAGGGTCCTTGGAGTCCACCCTCTGCTGTTTGGCTGGGGGATGGAGGTCCAGAGAGGGAGAGGCTGGCTGAGGCCTCCCAGGACCTGACAGCTGCCCGAGGACCCGGCTCAGTTGGCTCCTTGTCGGGGGTTCAGGTGTAGAAACAGGGGGACACTGGAACTGTGCCTCCAGGTCCTGATGTTTAAAGGGACACGATGTTTAAAGAGGGTGCAGATTTCCACCTTCTCCAGACCACTGCAGCCACCGTGGGCCGGCCTGTGGGCACCGGCCTGTGGGCACCCGCCTGGAGGGCAGGCCCCGACAGATAGCCGACCCCACCTCAGAGGAGGGGGCTGACGGGCTCGTGCGTCAGGGTGTTGCTTCCCCAGCGCGCACAGGCTCACGCACCCCTCCCGCCCGCAGACCCCTTTCAGAAGTCCTGGATGGCCCCCGAGGCCCTTGGCTTCTCCTTCAGCCCGAAAGCCGACATCTGGTCCTTGGGCTGCATCATTCTCGACATGGTCAGCTGCTCTTTCATGGAGGTGAGCCACCTCCAGCGCCCTCCTGGCCACCACAACCCCACGCCCCACGGCAGGCGGGTGGAGCGGGCCCTGCGCGCCTCCCCCCCAGGGCCTCCTCCGGCCCCAGCTGCTGGGCCCCACCCCTGCACTCAGCACCTGGCCCGGGGCAGCGATGACCGGGATGGTAATGTTCAAATCCACGCGAGTCTGCGCCTCACCGCGGCCCCCAGGTGTTCTCACTGTCTGTCCTTTCCGGTGCGAAAACCGGCTTCAGGGCCCAGGGGCAGGGAGCAGCTGTGTGGGCTGTGGGCTGCGCTCTGGCCCTGTTCCAGGTAAGGGTGCCGGGAGCTGCAAGCGGTGGCCTGGAGCTCTGGGGCCTGGGCACGGGCTGCTTGTCACCCACAGGCGCACCCCAGGGGGCAGCGCAGCTGGAGGCCCCGCACCAGGGACACGGCCTGTGGGCGGGAAGGAGGGTCCCCCACTCCCTCTGCCCAGTGAGAGGCTGCTGGCTGCTCTGAACCTCCGCACCTTCTAGAAGGTCTCCGGCTCAGGTGGTCTCCGGGTGGTCCTGGAGGTGGCGGCCGCGGCTTCCCCGCTTCCCTCGCGCTCCCCCTGGTCCCGGCCACTTTCATTTGGTTCTGAAACGCGAGACGCGGTGTCCGTCTCCTAGGCCACAGAGGCCATGCTGCTGCGCAGGTCCATCCGGAGCCGCCCCAACAAGCTGGGCAGCGTCCTACGGACCCTGCAGGAGAGGCGGGTCCCCCAGGCCAAGACCTGCAGCTCCCTTTTGCCCCAGATGCTGCAGATCGAGCCCTCGCAGCGAATAACAGTCCGGTGAGCGCGTGGGGGCTGCACTGAGGTGTCCGCTTCTCTCTCCGTGTCCCATCTGTTATCTGCGCGTCACGCGTCTGAAGGCCACGCCCTGCCTCCCCTGCGACCTTGGCCCCCTAACAGCTGGTCCTTGAGCGGGGACGACGCCGGCTTCGCCATCACTGCGGGCGCATGGCCCCAGGACCGGGAACCAGAAGGAAAAGGCGAACCTGTAGCGATGGGCCCGGCCCGGGTCTGCCCGCCTTTTTGCCGCCACAGGAGCAAGACCTGATGTTCTGGTCTGTTTCTGTGGAGGAGGGGCCCACGCAGGCGAAGGGCCAGGGCTCAGCCTCCTCCTCTGCCTGCGGGAGCCCGTGTCCCTCCTGGAGGCGGGGCTGCTGGGTGCGAGCTGGACCCCCTGTGACACGGGGAGAGGTGCTGCCACACCAAGTGCGAACAGGGAGGTGGGCCAGCGTCCGCCTCCCGGCCACCCGGAGCCCATCCGTCCGTCCATCCGCCCGCCCGCCCATCTGTCCGTCCGCCCACCCATCTGTCCGTCTGCCCGTCCGTCCGTCGCAGGGAGAGCCTCGCGGTGAGTTCGCGCTGTCCCTCTCCAGGGAGGTGATCCAGCTCACGCTGATGAGCAGCGATTTCAGGCCGACCTGTGTCTCCCTGTTGCTGCACCAGCGGGACGTGCCCGAGTTCATCACCGCCATCATCTCGGAAGGCCACGTGGCCCGCCTTCTAGGTGACAAGGGGGACTCAGACGGGGCGGGCACCAGGGGACCCTGTGTCTCAGCCCCACACCCAGCCCCTGGACTGCTCCCCCCGGCGTGGCCAGCGGGGGAAGGCCTCCAGGCAGCCCCTCCACCACAGCGGGCGTGCTTTGCTGGCGTCCTGCCCGCGCACAGACCCTCCCAGCTGCCATGGCCCACGGAGCGCTCACCTCCCCGCCCCCACCCCGTGTCCCCCCAACTAGCAGTGTCCTGCGTGGCGCTGTGTGCCCAGGACCCTGGCCCGCAGGCGCGTCCCTGCAGGGACAAAGCGCGGGCTCCGTCTGCGACTTGACCCTTCAGGACGCAGCCTGTGCTGCTCTCCACCGGTGCCCGGGCCGGGCTGGGGTGCCGCGGGGCTTCCAGCACGGTGACTGGCCCCCGAGAGCTCCGCCCGAGGTCTGGAGGTCACTCACGTTCCAGGGTAGCCCCCTCCAGCCCTCGGTCCTCTGCGTGGCTCTGCCTGTGACGAGGGACCCGCCAGGTCTGCCCCATTTCTGGGGACGGCGCGGGAGGGTGGGAGGCAGAGGCGCCCGAGGCACTCTGCTGTGTCCCCATGTCTCATGGTCCGGGCTTGGAGGCAACAACAGCCCGGTGAAGCCCATCACCCACTAGCCGAGTGGCCCGGAGCCGCCGTCCCCTCCGTGAAGCCGGCCGCTGTGAGGTGCCCCGGCGGTGCCCAGCAGGCGGGTGGACAGGCGCAGTCAGCTGTAGGACAGGCCTTCCGGAGCCTGCGCGCTTCTGGGGGGGGCTGCTGGTTATGAATCCAAGGCAGAGAGGACGGCAGCGCGGCCCTCGCCCAGGAGCAGCAGAAAGAGCAGAGAGCGTGCTGGGGATGAGGGCACCTGCGAGGTGGTGGCCGCAGCTGGCCCTGAGCTGGCCGGTGGGCGGGTGCGCAGGCTGCCACCTCACGCGCTCCTGTCCTGCAGAGGTCATGCAGAACTTCCCCCGCCGGTCGGAGGTCCAGCTCAAGGTCATGGACAGGCTGCTGAGAATGTCTGACGACCAGCTAGGTAGAGCCCCCTCTGCTCCCCTTCCCAGCTCCTGGGCCGGGGGGTGGGGTGTGTGCGGGGGAGGCTGGCCCCTCCCTTAAGCTCTCCAGCAAGGTCCCTTCCACCTGAGGCTGGGCTCTATTCCCATAAGGGTCTATCCACTCAACGTACCAGTTTCATTTTAATTAAATTCTTAAAAATATATGTATTTTTATTGATTTCAGAGAGGAAGAGATGAAGGAATCATCAATCGGCTGCCTCCTGCACGTCCCCTACTGGGGGTCAAGCCCACAACCCGGGCAGGTGCCCTGACCAGGAATCGAACTGTGACCTCCTGGTTCATAGGTCGATGCCCAACCACTGGCCACACCAGCCAGGCTTTATTATTGATTTGAGAGCGAGAGAGAGAGAGAGAGAGAGAGGGAGAGAAACATCATCGGTTGCTTCCTGCATGCGCCCCAACAAGGGATCGAACCCATAACCTTGGTTATGGGATGACGCTGCAACCACCAGCCACATGGCAGGGCGGGCCCACGTCTCTCTGACCTGCGGGGGCAGGCAGGCTGTCATCCCTTTGTGCGGCCACTTTTACCGAGGGGGGCAGGGGGGGGCTGGGCTCCAGAGCGTTACCAGTGGCAGCGGTGCTGCAGAAGCCCGCGTCTCCCGCCGTCTGTGTGGGTTAGACAGCACTGCTCCGGGCGCCGCAGGGGATAGATCCCTGGGTGCCCGGGTGTGAAGACTGTGTTTCCATAGACGCACCCGCCTGCCCAGAGTGCATGGCAGCCCCTCGCCCCAGCACTCTCCATCCGTTAGCATTAAGTTTTAAAATTTTGCCCAAACGTGGTTTCATAAAGTCTGTCCACTCAACACACCAGTTTGAAAATTATTCACTTACTTATCCATCCACCCACCCACCCACCCACCCAACAATCTATCCATCAACCATCTGTCCATCATCCTCCATCTACCTATCCATCACCTATTCATTTATGTCCACCCATCCATCAACTACCTGTCCATCTGTCCATCCACCCACCCACCCACCTATCCATCTGTTCATCCATCTGTCCATTCATCCACCCACCGTCCATCGCTCGTCTGCCCACCATCCCTCCCTCCACAGAGGCCTGTCCCATGGCTGGGGCGTCGGCAATGACAGAGGCCCCGTCCTGCTGGCAATGAGGCAGCAGACACCCCATCTTGGCCATTTACCTTTCCCTCCCTCCCTCCCTCCCTCCCTCCCTCCCTCCTTCCCTCCCATGACCCCCTCGAGCCAGGCTGTGGCAGGACAGTCAGAGTCCGTGGGAAGGGAATTTGCCTTCCTGGACAAACGGAGGAGGCTGCCGGCCCCTCCCACAGGCCTGTCCTGCCCCGGGCAAGTGTGGAGATGGCCGGGCGGGGGCCGGGCTGGCAGCGCTGGGCCTGCTCCTGGCTCGTGGCACTGCCTTTGGTGTTTCCCTGCTCGTCCTTGGGCCTGGCATTTAGTCCTGTTCTTCTCCCACGGCCTGAGCTGGAGGGGCTGCTACCACCCTCTTCCGAGGAGGAAAGGCTGGGCGAGGAGCGGGGCGGGGGGGTGGGGGGGCGCGCCTGGCTGGGCCAGCCTCTTCACCGGCCACTGCTTCTCTTCCCTCCCCGTGCATGTGCGCAGCACGGGCCACACAGGAAAGCCGGGGTTCCACCGGTGCCCACTCTCAGGGCAGGGCCCGCCAGGGCTGGAGCCAGGCAGGCTGGTCACAGCAGCGCTCTGCCCAGGGCCTCCCTGGGGCGTGAGGGTGGTCACAGAGCTCTCAGAGCTGTGGCAGCGAGGAGACGCGATGGGCCCACCCGTGATGCTGGCAGATGCCAGCACGGCCTGGTGCCGCTGTCCTGTCCGTACCCCCTCGCCCTGCGTCACCTTGCCCCCGCCCTGCCAGGTCTGCCGTGGTCGATGGGGGTGGTGGCCATGCTGGTCACCATCATGAAGAACCACGAGAGGCTCCTGGACATCCAGCTGTGCGCCTGCGCCCTGCTGCTGCGCACCCTGGGCCAAGGTGGGGCTCGCCGCGTGGGGACGGTTCCTCCGGGCGCGGGGTGGGGGGGTGGGGGAGGGGCTCCTCTCCGGCTGAGCAGGCCCCCCACCCTTGCGGCCTTCACCCTGATGCCACTAGCACTCATGGGGACCCGCTCTGCGTGAGGACAAGGCCGGCCTCCGATGCCTTCACCCACAGTGGGGGGGTCACGCCTGCCTGCCGCTGCCCCTCCGCCCCCAGCTCTGGGGCTGACCCAGGCTCCTCCCGTTGCCCGCAGCGCTGGCGCAGGACCCGGCCACCACGGTGCCGAAGGGCAGCTCCATCACCTCGGTCCTGCTGAGCGTCCTGCGGAGCCACCCCGAGGCCCAGCAGCTCCTGGTCATGGTCTACAGCCTCCTCACCATCGTCTGCAGCCAGGGTGGGTCTGCCCCTGGGCGGGTGCCGGGCTGGCAGTGCCGGCCGCTCCCGGCTCGTGGCTCGGCTTTCGGTCCGTTTCCCTCGCTCGCCCTTGCTTTCTCTCGTTCCCTCCAGTGTGCCGGGACTGGCCAGGGCGTCACGCCAAGTCCGTTTCACGTCAAGCCTCGTTGCCCTCTGCCTTGCTCACCCCCATGTCACAGGCCCCTGGGCTCCTGAGGCCGCCGGCCAGGCAGGGAGGGCAGCCCCCAGGGCCTCGCACACTTCACGCTCCTCACCCCGTCCCCGGGCCCAGGCCGTGTCTCCTCCAGGCGCTGGGTTCTGAGGGCGCCCAGACACTCAGCAGGAGGCAGGGCCCAGTGACCGACTGGATAACCCGCTGGAGGGACCAGGGTGCTGTGCGCAGCCACCCCGCGGGGAAAGAGCGCCATCTGAGGGCCGGCCTGCTCTGCGGCCCTGGGGCTGGGCTAGGTCCCCAAAGGGAAGGGAAGCTCCATCGGCGGCGGGCCCAGGAATGGGTGGGAGACGCTGGGACGTGTGGCCCGAGGGATGGACCATGTCCTCGTTCCTGGGTCCTATGCTGGGCATGCATTGGCCCGGCGGGGGCCCAGCAGTGTGGGGCACAGGGGACCCTGGTGCCTGAGGACAGCAGGGGTGGAGGTGGAGCTCAGGGAGGGCTTCCTGGAGGAGGGGCTCCATGTCCTCGATTCCTGGCCCAACAGGGCGTGACTCGGAGGAGCTGCAGAAGGCGGGGCTGTTCACGCACATCCTGGAGCACCTGCACACCTGCTCCGGAAACAGGGAGGTCTGCATGGCCGGCCTGAGCCTGCTCTGGGTGCTGCTGGTGGATGGTGAGGGTCCTCGCGCTCCCGGGCAAGCTGGCCCATGGTCTCCTCTGAGCCAGGAGCAGAGGGAAGGAGGAGGGGGCGGACCCACGTCCTGACTCCCCTGGTCTGAGAAGTTAGCTGGGCTCTGGCCTCACTTTTATTTTTTCAAATTATCTTTATTGATTTCAGAGGGAGAGGGAGGAGAGGAACATCCATGATGAGGGAATCAGTGATCGGCTGCCTCCTGCACGCCCCCTACTGGGGATGGAGCCCGCAACCCGGGCACGTGCCCTGACCAGGAATCCAACTGGGACCTAGTTCATAGGTCGATGCTCAGCCACTGAGCCACGCCCCATTTTTAATCCAGGAAAGGAATCCGGGCCCCATCTTGCCCAGCAGCACCTGGGCAGTAGTTCTGCCCAAGGAAAACGGCTTCTCACCATGGAGAGCCCTGCTCACACCCCGTGTGGAAGTCCCCACCCCCACCCCAGCCACCTTCCCACCTGAGGGCACCTGGCCCCCTCCAGCTTCTCCTGTTGGTGGGGGTGGCGCTGGGGAGCCGCAGGTGCCCAAGGCCCAGCATCCTCCTCCGTCCTGTCCAGCTGACATCATGGACAAGGCCCCCCTGGAGAAGGCCCCGGGCCTCATTGTGGAGCTGCTGGCTGCCTACCCGGTGGACATGGAGATGGCGGAGGCTGGCTGTGCGGCCCTCTGGCTGCTGTCCTTGCTGGGTAAGGTCCCGGACCCCTGGGGCTGGGGTGGCCTGCGCCCAGGAGGTGATGAGGCCCCTGCCCCCCTGCAGGCTGCATCCCGGAGCACCTGCTGGAGGAGATGGTGGTGCTGTTCCTGCAAAGCCTGCGGCTGTGCCAGGACCGTGTCCTGCTGGTGAACAACGCCTGCCGGGGGCTGGCCAGCCTTGCCAAGGTGTCGGGTGAGCCGGGCCGGCCTGGGCCTGAAGGCGTGGGGCCTTCACTGGGGGGACGGGGGCTCTGAAGGGCGTGGCAGGATCTTCCCTTCGACGTAGGCACGGGCCTGGGCCTGCCCCTGCCCGGTCCCACCTGCAGCCCGTGTGGGAGGCCAGCTGGTCCTTGGGGCAGGAGGGGCGGCTGAGGTGCTGAGGCCGGAAGGGGCTTGGCTCCACTCACAAGCAGGGCTGTCAGGATCCAGTGGGCAGGACACAGAGCGAGTCGGGTGAGAAGTGTCTGCTTCCTCTGGCTGGCTGCCAGGTTCCAGGACCTGAGGAGTCGTGTACATGGCACCCCAGGTCACTGCTCACACAGGCTGACCCCTAACACGGGGCGCTGTGGAGCACCCCATGCCCTCCCCACTAGGAAACAGCTGGGCACGTCTTACAAGCTTTGCACTTGCAGTGGGGAAACCTGCAGGAGTCCTGGCTGCAGGAAGCCGAGGCTGTCCCCTCCCACGGCTGAGGCCACTGTTCCGACCCGGCCCCGTGCTCACCCCATTTCCCAGAGGACAAGGGGGCTGCAGGGGATGAACCTGTCCGGCCTCCCCTCGCCCCACAGAGCTGGCGGCGCTGCGGGTGGTGGTGGCCGACGAGAAGGGCAGCGGCCTCAGCCTCATCAGGGACACGTACGAGCTGCACAAGGACCACCCGGAGGTGGCGGAGAATGTGTGCTTGCTGCTGGTCCACCTGGCTTCCTACCGTGAGAACCCCCGCCACCCCTCCGGACGCCGGCGGGCAGGGACACGCTGCTCCCAGCTCTCCCCGGAAGGGAGGGACCCCTCTGACATGCCCCATTCACGTGACCCAAGTGCCCACCATGCGCCAGGCTGGCTGGTGCTGGCTCCTGAGCCCCAGGCGGGGTGTTCATGCCAAGCCTCAGTAGGCTGGGGCCCAGCCAGGTCCTGCCGGCCGCCTCGGAAGTGCCTGAGCTGGGCGCTGTGGGCTGGATCGGCTGGGAGGGGCTCTGGAGGGAGAAGGCCTGGCCTCAGGACCCTCCCTGCCCACAGAGGACACCCTGAGCGAGCTGGTGTCCAGCGGCATCCAGCCCCTGGTCCGGGAGATCAAGGAGCGCTTCACCTCCAGCCTGGTGAGTGGGGGCAGGGCCCCGAGAACTGGGCCTCACCCCAACCCCCCAGGTGGCTGAGTCCAGAAGCCCGACAGAGGCTCCTGCAGGGCTGGCCTGGCGCTGTGTGCCGTTTCGGCGCCTCCTGCTGCCTGTGGGTCCGTGTTGGAACTTAAGCGGGCAGCCATCAGCTCTTCAAGGCCAGTGAAGTCACAGACACCTGCTTGTGGAGCTGAGACGGGCCCACTGTCTCCTCTCCCAGGAGCTGGTCTCTTACGCAGAGAAGGTGCTGCAGAGGCTGGAGGCAGCCAGGCTGCCCTGCTCTGCCCAGGAGCCGTCTGCTGCGGCCCCCGGGGGCCCACACCTCTCGGTCCCCGCCCCCTGCCCGGTGCCTTCTGTCCTGCCGCGTGGAGCTGCCTGCTGAACCGGCCTTTTCCTTAGGGGGGAGGGAAGGGGCAGCTGCTGGACGCGTCTCTGTACGGGCCTCAGCCGGATACCACAACCCTTCCAGGCCGCTGTGAGCGAGGACACAGGCCCCCGCAGCTCCACCTCAAGTAAAGCCTCACTCACGTCCAATCACGTCCTCAGTGGGTTGGGTCTTTTTTGTACCTGTCAGTGCAGGGAAGCCTTGGGCTGCAGGCACCCGCTACTCCCCACGTTCTGAGACCCTGGTCAGATCGCCCGAGATGAGCACGTCAGCTCCGGCCCGGGAGGCACCTCAGTGCTAACAGCCCACCACGCGGGGCAGCCTGAGCCGACCTGGCCACAGCGCGGCTGACCCTGGGGTTAAGCTTGGTGGGCAATGGGGTGGGGAGGGAGGAACACCACCACCAGCTCCAGTCCCGGGGCGGCCACAGGAAACGCCTCGGCGAGGCCGTGGCTGAGCTGGCTGCGGACCGTGGTCTGGGCTCCTGAGGCTGCAGACTCCCCATCGCTGCGGCGGAGGGAAGGGCCTCCTTGGAGGAAGGCGTGAACACCTGGCTGCTTCCTGCCCTGGGACCCGGTGAACGCAGCGGAGCGGCTGCCGCGTGGGTGGGGACGTGGTGCTAGGGCTTGGCCGCTGGCTGTGCCCGGACAAACGCTTTTCCCATCGGAGGACAGAGGTGGCCCTCGGCAGCATGAGCGCCCCATCCCGCTGCCACGATCTGTTGCCACTCTGGGGTTGCCACTCTGGGGAGACTCTACTGTCCTGTGACTTGGTCACAAGTGCCTGTGGACGCAAACGCTGTCATGGGGGCGGTGGGCTCCACTACGCGTCATCCCTGCCGTGGTCTGGAGTGGTGGCCGCGGGGGGGCGCCTGTCCTGGACTGCGCGTTCCCACTCCTTCTTCACCGTGATGTAGAGTCTCATTGCTGCCTGGGCATCCTGAATCTAGGTGACACGGACAACCATGACTGTCCCAGCAGGTGACACGCATGGTCCCATGACAGCCAACCCTGATTCCCGAGCTGAGCCAGACCCCGGCTGAGTGGAGGCCAGCATGGAGCGTCCTGGGACTCGGTGCCCCCGTCCCAGGAGGAAGCTGAGGCATTCAGGGCCCCCGTGCTCCTGGGAGGAGCCTCGGACCACAGCAGACACTAGGGATGCCTGCGGAGGCTGGTGCGCTGAGCTCGGTGCCGGGCACGAGATGCCGGCAGAAAGGGCCCAGGGCTGACGACACAGTGCGGTGGCCGGCGGGTTCCAGCGCCCACACTCCTCCGCTGGCCCCCAGGGCCTGTCAGAGGGCTGAGGGGGCGGCTGGCCTGGCCACACAGCCCTAACGAGGGTCATTTTCTCCAACTACAATAGTTTTTAGGGTGGTGCTCTGTTAATATGAACGTCCAGAACCTCACCCCGTGGGCCCACTGTGCCAGGTCATTCCTTACGGAGCTACAGCCCCCTAAGCTGCCAGGCCCGTGGTCTGCCCGGCCACTCACCGAGCAGTGCTCTGCTTGCTGAACCCGCACGCCCAGGATCCTCTCCGCCAGCAGCTTCAGAGACGGCCTTCCACTCTGGGGGACGGCACAGTGCGCTGGCAGAGGCCCTGCAGGCACCGCCACCCCCGGCCACCGGCCACAGGCCACGGAGGCCCGCTGCCCGGGGCGTAGGGTGGGGTGGGGGGTGACCTGCAGCTCCGCCCTCCAGCCCGGGCTCCCCGCACCTCCCAGGGGCGCCCTCTGCTGGGCTCCTCAGAGATGGGAGGTGGACAGAACCGGCCCTCCGCCAAAGGGATAAAAACCTTTAACCCGTCATCATCAGCCGCCAGGGACCAGAAGCAACAACTGTGTGACCCAGCAGAACAGAACCGCCATGCAGGGGCTGCCGTACCTGCACCTGACGCTTGAAAGGCTTGTATTTCTGTGTGTCCCGAACCTTCTTCCTCGGATGATCAAGAAAGAGCACCTGGCAGGAAAGGGGCGGTCATGTTCATTTGCAGCTGTAACTCCTTTCTTTCACGTGGCTTTTTGCAAGGAATCCCAACGTAAAACACACGAATAAAACAGGGATTGAAGGGAATCTGAACTGGAAGAAAATCCTCCCGCCGACTGAAGATGCCCGACGGCAAGCACAGTAACAGAGACACTGAAACGGGCAGGGAGGCGCGGCCACGCCAGCCAGCAGCCCGTCCGCTCCTGCATCTGCGCCGGTGCTGCGGGGCAGGACCAGGGACAGCGTGGCGGGACCGGGGACAGGCCGCAGCCGGCCTCTGGGTGGGAACGCTGCGACAGTGGGGAGGGGACCGGCTAGTTTCCAGTGGTTGAAGGTTTACTCTGAAGGCAGTGGAGGCCTTCGGCCATCACAGAGCAGCCCCTGAACCTCCGAGGACTCCAGGGTTCCCTGGACCACAGTTTGAACAGCCCAGCCAGGCAGGGCTGTCTCCTGTTCCGCCCGCCCCACAGCTCTCACCGGGACAGACCCTCCAGAAGCAGAGGCCTGAGGCCACACCCTCTGGGGCACCAGGAGTGAACCCTCCCAGCTCGCCTGCCGCCCGCTATGTCCACCACAGCAGCTGAGGAGGTGAGAGCGGCCCCAGCGGCCGAGGTAGAGGCAATGGCCGCCCGGACTGCTTCCCAACAGAAGGGCCCCGACCTCGCAGGAGCCCTGTTCACCGCGACGGGTGAAGGCTGCAGAGGCGGCGGCCTGGCTGTGTCCCCGTGGAAGGTGCTAGAGCAGGGGCAGGGCCTGGCATTAGGTCCGGGTTCACTACAGAGCGAGAGCTCCACCATGGAAATGCCCGCGAGGCTCTGGGGACACAGGGAGCACTCAGTGTGTCTGATGCTGCTCCTGAGTGCTCCCAACACAGGCACAGACCCAGAGCCCCCCCCTCCCCCCCCCTCCCCCGCAGGCAGGGTGCGGGCAGCGCACCTTTAAGTCGTTGTGCAGCGAGTGTCCCACGAGGATCCGGCCCCGCAGCATCTCGGCCACTTCCTTCTGAACAACTGCAAACGCTTCTCCTGAAACCGAACCAGACGCGACAGTAAAGCCCGGCCGTTGTCTGGTCAGACCTCAGGGCCGACAGGCTGGGTTCGGAGCCGGTCCAAGGACATGGGGAGCCACCTGAAGGCCACTCACTCCGGGGAGGGAAGATTCAGGACCCTGGCTACGGAAGGCTCCAGAAGAGGGACCGAGAGGAGTGTGAGCCCGCCCCGCCTGTCCCCTCTCAGCTCCCGGCCGGGAGTGACCCACCCCGCTGGAGGTGCTCCGGCCGGACCCCGCTGACCGCCGTCCTGTAGTCCGTCACCGGCTGGGTCGGCTTGATGTACTTGTCGTAGACACACTTCCCGTACTGGTTCACAATGGACACGCGGGCGGCGAGGCTCTCCTCCCCCGCGGGGCCCACGCCCACCATCTCGCAGTCCATGGCTAAGGCTTTCGTCAGGCTGAAAGGACCAGAGGCTCCAGTTTAACTCACACGGCAGGACCCCGGGATCGGCACCACCAATGACCGGCTCTGACCCTGGGCCAGGGGGGCGCCCCCCCGCCCCCCGCCCTGAGGCGCAGCCACGAACCCGCTGAAGGCCTGCTCCTTCACCAGCGCCGCGCCACTCTCCCTCTCGCCCCGCTGCTTCCTCGCGATCTGGGCTGCCTCTGGGCCCATGGCCGCTTCGATATCCGCCGGGTCAACATCATCGAACCAGATGTCTCGTCTAAAAGGCAGAGGGGCAGGCTGACGTGTGTCGCGGAGACACCCTCACCGCGCTGGCCCGAGTGCCCAGCTGCTGCTGCTATTCCGATCACAGGACACTTTCGTCACTTTTCTGGTTAATTAGGAAATGTGCTCATTACCCGAAATTTAGGAACCGCAAGTAAACATAGAGTAGAAAACAGAAACGTCAACCCTCTAGACCCCACGAGTGACGGCCAGCCCGCGGCGCAGGGTGTGAGGGTCTGCCGGGTGGGGCGTCTCAGGCTCCGTTTAAATGTCACTTCCCCAGGGACCTCTTGCTGACCCCCTCGTGGACCCGCTCCTCCCGGAGCAACCGACAGAATCACTGAAATCATTTCAGTTTACCGTGTCTCCCCCACTTGGCCTCAGCCTCAGCCTCAGCAGGGAGGGCCCACGGCGGCCACTCTGTTTCCAGGCAGCGTGCCCGACGCACAATGACACAGGCCAGCCCTCAGACCGCTTCCCCACACCCCTCAGCAACTGTCCCAGCGACACACGGACAGCCCAGCTCACAAACACGCCCCCCCAGCTGGCCACTGACCCGTCGTCCTCCCCAGGTGGGTGACCATCACAGGGTCTGTTGGGTCACCATGGGGCGCTCAGCCGGCACTTCCCGTCTCACAGACTCCCTCCCGCCCAGACAACACTGACGACCGCCGGGAGGCCCAGGGGACAGCAAACCTTGCCCCAAACCACCCAACTAGCAAGATGCAGGAACCGGCTTCAAACTCGGGTCTTCCCGGCTTCGACACTCATGCATTCACGGGTCTTCCCCGGAGCCACAAGTGCCCAGCTCCGCCCTGGGTCCCAGGGTACAGCAGCCATGAGCAGGCCCGGCCCTCATTCTGGGTGGGCCCCAGCCCCGCCTCCTCAAGCAGACAGGCTCAGTGGCTAGGACTTTGTCCTTGGCGATGCCCACGACAGGCTGGGCGGCAGAGGAGGCGGTGCCCGTCACCGTGGGAGAGGCCGCCAGTACTTACTCGGTGGGCGGGGCTGGGGCCAAGGCTGCCGGCGCCTCTTTGGCTTTCCGCTTCTGATGTGTGAGACCCCCTCGTTTTGGAGAAACGTCACCATTTGTCCTCCTCTTGGCTGCTTTCTCCCTGTGCTCCGCTCCGCGGGCCTTGCTGGGCAGTGATGCTGGAGGAAGGGAGCGCACGGCCGCCTCTCCGCCTGCCTTTTCCGTCCCCGCCTCCTCTCTCTCCGCCTTTCTGTCCTGTCGGGTCATTTGGGGCTGCTTTTTGGAATCCCGCTGAGAGAGAACAAGAGGCTTTTCTGGGGCCGGTGACTTCTGTTTCAACACCTACAGTAAAGACACAATTCTAATGTGGACATCACGCACAAGAGGCTGAAAGATCACGTGTGTGTACGTACACGTAGAAGACAGCAGAGGGGAGGGGAGAATGTATGAGCGGCCGCCTGGACCAGCACCTGCTGAGCCTGCCCACTGATGCCCAAAAGGCGCGGTGCAGCCCGACTCCTGGTCCTGCCCACTCGGCTGGGACCCTGGGGAAGGTAACCGCGCCCATTTCCTCGTCTGTAAATGGAGCTGATCACGGGGGTCTCTCTCAGTGTTGGCGGGACTTAGGGACACGCTGGGTCCCAGGCCGGCGCGTGCGCACTTGAGAGCTCGGCCCGGGGCAGCTGTCACCGCTGTCAGCCCCCCGCGCGAAGGCCCTCGGCGCCAGGTCCTGCTGCTCGCCCGCCTGTGAGCTCGCAGCCCCCCAGCCGCGTCTCCTGCGAATGAAGCTGCTCACCGAGCTTTAATCTGCCTCCAAGGCGCCCCCATCTCCCTCCTGCGGGTCGGGCACAGGCCCGCCCTCACCTCCTGCAGCGCCTTCCAGTTCTGGGAAAAGGCCTCCGGGGCCCTCGGGGGTCGCAGCGCGGCCGAGGGGTCGCCTCCCGGTCTCCCGCCTGCTTCTCGCGCCTTGTTTTTCCAGAATCTTTTCTTCTTTTTCTTCTTCCGTGGGAGCTGCTTGGCCAGCGCTGGCTCGGCCACGGGGTGGTGCGGGGCGCGCGCGGGCGCCAGCCCCTGGGCCTTCACCATCCCCGCCCTCCCCGCGCGGCCGCCCCGCGATGCGCCCGCCACGCGCAGGGCCGCGACAGCCGGGGATGCCGGCCTCCCGCACCTGCGAGCGAATCCGGAAGCGCCCGCGTTCTCGCGACACGTGCGTCCCCACCCCCGGAAGTCCCGCTCTCTCGCGGCCGGCGGGAAGCCGCGCCCTCGCCTCGCGTTCCGCGCGGCCGGGAGCCGGCGGGTTCCTTCCCCCGCGGGCACGGGGTCGCCGCCCCAGCGAGCGGCGCTCGGTTCCGCGACGTGGGGTTGGAGCGGGGTAAGCCCGGGTCTCACGAGCCCCGGGACGGGGAGGAGACACGCGGCGCCGGAAGGGACCCGGGGGCCGCTGTCGGTGTGGCGCTCGGCGGGGCCGGCGGAGCGCGGGGCCGGCGGCCGCCAGGGGGCGCTGGGGGGCCGGGCGGGAGCGGCAGCGGGACCCGGGGTCCCAGAGCCTGGCTTCCCGGGACCCTGGCTGCGAAGGCGCTGCAGCCCCACCCGCCAATGACACGCAGCGGCGTAAGGGTTGTTGTGTATTTATCACTTTGTTTTTAAGTTAAAAACATTTCTCGTTGTCACTGTTAGTCCCCTCCCGAGGGCATTTTCCCGGTGGTTAGAGAGCTGGCAGGGCCCTGAGCGGTTTGACTCCGCGGGTAGAACCTGGACTGTGGACTGAAGGTCGCGGGTTCGATTCAGGTTAAAAGCACCAACCCCGCCGAAACCGGTTTGGCTTGGTGGATAGAGCGTCGGCCTGCGGACTGAAAGGTCCCGGGTTCGATTCTGGTCAAGGGCATGTACCTGGGTTGCGGGCACATCCCCAATAGGAGATGTGCAGGAGGCAGCTGATCGATGTTTCTCTCTCACCGATGTTTCTAACTCTATCTCTCTCCCTTCCTCTCTGTAAAAAATCAATAAAATATATTAAAAGAAAAAAAAAAGCACCAACCCCGTTGCTGGCTCCACCCCCGCCCGGCGGGCACGAGTGGGAGGCAACCAATGGATGTGTCCCGCTCCCTCCAAGTTTCTCTCTATCTCTCCCCTTCCCACTCTCCCTGAAAATAAATGGGAAAATGTCCTGGGTGAGGATTAACAACAGCAGCAAAGGCACAACCAGAGAGAGCGGGCGCACGGGCCTGGGCCATCGCTTCCTAACGACCATCAGCCATGGCCAGCACCCTGCCCGGCCCCGACAGGGTCCTGACAGCACAGATCAGCCCCCACTTCCCTAACGTGTCCCGCGGGGTCCCCGTATCAGAAATACAGACACTAGATCAACAAGACGATTGGGCTCGCTGGCAGCTACAGCGAAGATGATAAAATGAGGTTTGATGTAGAGGCGGGCGGGAGGGGGCAGGTTACCCAACAAAATGCAGGACGCCCTGCAAGTGGCTGCAATATTGGGGCGCGCTTATAATAAAATAACATATGCCTGTAACATGTAAGTACGTGTAAAATAACATGCATGTAACGGCTATCTGAAGCTCAGATCTAACTGGTCCCTGGGATGGGTCCTGCGGGCAGGCCTTTTTGGTGAGGTGACAGGGGAGCTGAAACGGGGGTGTGAGGCCCGGGTCAGAGACCAGCCAAGCACTGGATGTACGGAGGGAGGGAGAGAAGGCCGGTGCGGCTGGAGCGCGGTGAGCAGGGGAGGGTTGGGAGCAGGGGGACGGTAGAGCCTCAGAGGCCGCAGGAAGGAGTCTGGACCCTGTATCCCAAGGGCAAAGGTCGGCTGTTTTAAAGCCGGGGAGTGACGCAATCTGACCTGCGTCGTTGGAAGCACGGCCGCTCTGTGCGGGAAATGGGGTGGGAGCGAGGGGGAGAGGCAGCAGAGAGCAGGCCCAGGAGGAGGCTGGTGTAGGGCCACGTGTCCGTCTGCGTCTCCAGGAGGCGGCCACAGAGAGTTGGGGTGCACACATTAACGGGGGTGGGATGCCTGTGAAAGGCAAAGGGGGAAGCAGCTGCGGGGGACGGGGGAGCCTCGGGCTGCCGTGCAGCTCTGACCCCTGAGCAAGGAGAGAGGTTTGGCCACAGTGGATGAGGGGGACTCCTCCCTGGTACCCGAGGCCGAGGCCGAGGAGAGGGGGCTGCGCAGGCGGAAACTCAGGGAGGCCCCTGGTCGCCAGCCGCTGGGTCGGAGGAGGTGTGAGGGCGTGAAACAGCGCTCTGGAGAGGACGAGAGCCTGCCCGGCAGGGGCGTGGACGGCCGGGGCCGGTGAGGCTGTGTGGGTGATGCCACCCAGCCTGGCTCTGGGACTGCCCATCTGTGCAGGCCCACAGGTGCCAGCTGGGAAGGAGGCAGAGGGAGGGGTGTTGGAGCAGGCCTAGCGGGTGAGGAAGGGGGTGGGAGAGGAGAGGACAGCGGTCAGGTCACGGAGAGGAGGTGTGGGCAGAGGAGAGCGGCTTGTGTGAGCCTGAGCGCTGGTGAGAGCCTGCCCGCGGTCCCCCCAGGCCGCCAGCGGTCCCCCCAGGCCGCCCGCGGTCCCCCCAGGCTGCCCACGGTCCCCCCAGGCTGCCCGCGGTCCCCCCAGGCTGCCCGCGGTCCCCCCAGGCCGCCCGCGGTCCCCCCAGGCCGCCAGCGGTCCCCCCAGCCTGCCCGCGGTCCCCCCAGGCTGCCCGCGGTCCCCCCAGGCCGCCAGCGGTCCCCCCAGCCTGCCCGTGGTCCCCCCAGGCTGCCCGCGGTCCCCCCAGGCTGCCCGCGGTCCCCCCAGGCTGTCCACGGTCCCCCCAGGCTGCCCGCGGTCCCCCCAGGCTGCCCGTGGTCCCCCCAGGCTGCCCGCGGTCCCCCCAGGCCGCCCGCGGTCCCCCCAGGCTGCCCACGGTCCCCCCAGGCCGCTCGCGGTCCCCCCAGGCTGCCCGTGGTCCCCCCAGGCCGCTCGCGGTCCCCCCAGGCTGCCCACGGTCCCCCCAGGCTGCCCACGGTCCCCGCAGGCTGTCCATGGCCACAGCGCGGACACCGGGGCCGGAGCTCCCTCCTCCGGTCTGGGCACCTGGGTCCAGCGCCATCTCAGGGTGCAGGGCCGGGTGGGGGCTCTGACCCAGGCCCAGGTTGCAGCAGGAGGCGCCCTCGAGGCTGCCCTGGGAGGAAGCGCCCAAGAGTAAACAGCCTCATGGTCCCGCCCCTCGGGTCTGTCACATCCCTCACCGACCAGCTTCCAGGCATCTCCCCACCAGCTGGCTTCGCTGAGGATGAGGGAGCTTCGCCCCCCGGGGACGTGCGCGTGGGGAGTCCTCACCTCTGCCTGCCTCCTCCTGGGCTGCTGGGGCCTCCCGGGTGTGCAGGTGGGTGAGTGGGCAGGAGCCCGGGACGGAGCTGCCAGGCGCCGACGCGGGGCCTGGGAGGGGTGGCTGCCTTGGCAGAGCAGGGTGTTCTTTCAGCTTCTGGGCTCGCTGGGCGGATCTGCGCCTGGGTCCCCCCCCCACCCCCCTCATGCCCAAGTCCCCTCTCTCGGTCTTGCTCTGGCCCCGCCCACTCCCTGGGGTCTCCCTCCCCTCACTGTCCTTTCTCTCCTGCAGGGACTGCTTCAGGCTTCGGAGCCCCAGGAGGTGACTTCCCACTCCGGCCCTGATGCTGCCTTCAGAGGTACTTGTCCTCCAGTGCCCTGGCGAGGGGAGCTTCCCAGAGCCTGCGGGGTGTCTCACTATTGGGGGGATAAGATGTTGGTATCTCCATTGAGTTGGGGGGTTGGGATGTTGGTGTCTCCATTGAGTTGGGGGCTGGGATGTTGGTATCTCCATTGAGTTGGGGGCTGGGATTTGGGGGCCCTGCTGGGGGAGGCAGAGCCGCAGCATGGCTTCTGTTCATGAACTCCGTTACTTCCTGTGAAGCCCCTAGAAGCTGGTCTGGGTGTTCTGGACGGATCGGGGCTCTGACCTCGGGGCTCTGCTCAGTGTCTCAGGGTACAGCCACTCGTTGGCTGGTCCCTTCCGCTCCTGGGCCTCCCGAGAGCCGACCGATTTCCAGGAACCCTCGTGGCTTCTGGCCGTGGATGTAAATATTTATGCTTCTGTGAGAAGCAGGGTAGGCGCTGGCCCCATCCCAGCCACAGCCTCCCCCCCCCCGGCCCCCCCAGCCTCGAGGGCCGGCCTGGATCCTCCAGGACCCGCTCCTGTCTGAGTAGGGCCCCTGGTGACTTTGATCCAAAGTCTGGTGGGGACCAGAGGCGGGGGGCTAGTGGCCACAGGAGAGAATTAGGGGGGTCCCCTTGTAGCGACTTCCCTGTGGTCAGAGACGCACTGACCGAGGCCTGTGCTGTGCTGGGGGTGGGGTGGGAGGGGCGTCGGGGAGACCTCTGTCTCTGTAGGACCGCGGGGCGGGGCTGTCCTGGGCTTTGCTTGGTGACTGTTCTCCACTGTGTGTCCAGTGTGGGGTTTTGGGGGGACCAAAAGGACGTAAACGCCATCACTGGCTCCTGCCCGGGCCCCTCGCTGCTCCCGAGGCCCCGAGACGTGCGGTCACTGTGGGATCTCAGCCCTTCGGCTCCGCCCGCCCCCATCTGTCCCGAGGCCCAGCAGCTCCTCTGCCGCTGGCTGCCCGGGCGCCGCCGCTCTGACAGTCACAGCATCCGTGACCGAGAGCCTGGGACCTCTCAGTCCCTGAGGGGTCAGAGGACACGATGTCCTCAACTGTTCGTGGGTGTCTGAGGCCAGGGCGGCTCCAGGAGGCCGGGTAGGGCTGTGAGGGGAGGGCACAGGGCAGGCCACTCACCCAGCTGTCACCGTGCCCAGCAGGCAGGCGCTCTCCTGTCCCCCCCTTCCCCCATGGGGAAGCTGGGGCCGTGTGGAGAGCAGCCACCGCGTCTGGACAGGTTCAAGCCTCGGGCTAATGAGAGGGCAGGTCCTCTCGTGGCAAAGCCACGTGCAAGTCCCAGCGTGGAGGGCAAAGCCCTCCCAGCACAATGATAGCCAAAGGCTGTGGCTGTGAGCTTGCCCTTATGGTCCGAACCTGTGGCCTCAGGTGGCTGAGTGATGTGGGCTGCGCGAGGTGCAGCCAGTGCTGCCAGAACAAAGCTTGAGAGCGTTCAGGTGCATGCAATTGAGCGGATTCGAAACCCGCGAGAACGTTGTAAACATCTTGACCGCGTCCTTCCTTACTTTGCCTCGTGCACTCTGGCTGGTAGTCTGTGGCGCTGTAGCTAGCTCTCCGTCAGAGAGGAGAGCGTCCTACCCACACCCAGCTTTCCTCTCTTGTCTGTCTGTTCTCAATGCTTCACCCCCCTCAAGCTCACCGATCCTGGCTGAGCTGGCGCGGCACAGGGCGGGGGGTGGGGCCCGCCCACTCCCTAAGCGTAGGTGGCAGAGACAGGAGCACAGGGTGACGGGGAGGCGCCACCTGCTTTCTAGAACCTTCCATCTCAGTCCTGCCTGCCCCTCCCTGCCAGGCCGTCCTTCCTCTGGCCTCCGGAGACACGCTGCTGCGGGGGGCGTCCTGCACCTGGAGCTGCTGGTGGCCGTCGGCCCCGACGTGCACCAGGCTCACCAGGACGACACGGAGCGTTACATGCTGACCAACCTCAACATGGTGAGTGCTCCCCGGGTGGCGCCGGCCGCGGGCGCGGGGCTCTGCATGCCCCCCAGGTCCTTGGAGCCTCGGGACACTGTCCCCCGCAGGGCTATGGTGTCGGGGCTGGCTCATCTGGTTTGAGATCATGAATTGACTCTGGTGTAAATCTGAGCTGGGGTCACCCATGGGACTCAGGGCCTGGGTAGGGAGAGAGGTGTCTCCTCTTTCCTTCCTCCCCTCTCGTCCGGGGAACCCCTCGCCGCTCCCTAGTGCACCCCACAGCCTCTTGCTCCTCGGGCCTCTTTGCCCAGGTGACCCTCAGGTTTGGCCGTTTGCCCAGTTCCCTGTGGGAACCTCGGCCAGTGCTGTATGACAAGCAGCGGCTGCCCCCCACCCGGGCTCTCAGTTCCTTTCCTGTAGGCACCCCCTCTGCCCGCCTCCCCTCCACTGGCTTCCAGGGAAAAGGTGGGGCAAGAGGCAGGACTCCCACCAGCCGTTACCTGGGGGACACGGGGCAGCCTGGGTCCCACTGCATCTGCAGGGATGTGCGCCGGTGCCCGCGAGCGGAGGGCGCACACGGACACGTGCACAGAGAGGGCTGTGCTCTGGGCGCAGGGCCGTTGCCACGCGGGAGGCCAATGCCAGCACGTCGCCGTCACCACGCGGCGCGATGAGTGCAGTCAGACGTGATGGAAGCCTAGGGGTCACACTCACCGTGGAAACGGCTCTGGCTAAAGGGTTCAGGGACATTAAGGAAAGGAGTCTCGCGGACGGCTGACCCAGGCCTGCTGCGGGGGGCGGAGGGGGCGTGAGGTGCTGGCTGGCGCTGCCCCCTATAAGTTGCCCCCTAGAGCGTGGGGCACTTAGCACCCCTTGGTCCCCAGCCTCAGGCCGCACCCCCAGGCCGCCCCCCGCTGACCTGGCTCAGGGCTAGAATGAGCCGCTTAGGACACACAGTCCTGTCGGTCCCTGGGGAGCTGTGTGTTCAGGCTGTGGGCGCCTCCCGCTTCTCACCTGCGGAAACGTGGTCAGCGAGCCCAGCTCCCGGGCCAGCCCCGTGTTTTACGAGGACCGAGCACAGCTGGGCGGTGGGTGCCAGACTGGCTCCTGCCCAGAGGGTGGTCGTGGCCCTGCCATCCCCTCGTGCCAGCTGTGTGGTGCCCAAGTCCAGCAGCAGCCACGGAGGCGTATCCCCATTGGACAGATGAGGAAAAAGAGGCTCCGAGGCTAGGTAGCAGGTAGGAAGCGAGGAGCCCGGATCAGACTCGGGTCAGCTGAGGCCAGGGACAGCCACGCCTCAGCGGACATGCTGGCGCAAGAACCAAGTACAAGTCAACCAGGGTCAGCATCTTGACAGGCGTGTGGCGGGGGCTGGGAACCCGGGGGCTTTCCCACGGTGGGGGGGGCAGGGGCCAGGAAAGGGCTCTCGGGGCATCATGCCACCTGGGCATGGGCAGGTCAAGCAAGCAGATGTGGAAAGCTGTTTCAGGAAGATGAGCGAGGATGAGGAAGGGCGGTGAATCGGCTGGGACAGAGCAGTGTTTGGATGGTTCTAGACCAATGTTCTAGACCAGTGGTTCTCAACCTTCTGGCCCTTTAAATACAGTTCCTCATGTTGGGACCCAACCATACAGTTATTTTCGTGGCTACTTCATAACTGTCATGTTGCTATTGTGATGAATCGTCATGTAAATATCTGATCTGCAGGATGGTCTTAGGCGACCCCTGTGAAAGGGTCATTCGACCGCCAAAGGGGTCGCGACCCACAGGTTGAGAACCGCTGCTCTAGACCAGGGGTCCTCAAACTACGGCCCGCGGGCCGCGTGCGGCCGCCGAAAACATTTACTCGGCCGCCGCCTGTCCTGCTAGCAGCCGACGCGTCCCGGGCCCGCAGTGCGCACGTGTGGAATGTCTGAGGGACAGGGAACTGGCCCCGTTTAAAAAGTTGGAGGACCTCTGTTGTAGACTAACGACAATTTTCCGAATCCAGTTGTTTCAGGTTTTTCCCTCTGTGTCGGTTGCTCTTCCTGAGCCATGAGCAGGGGGAGCGGGGGGAGGGGGCGCGGGCGGGGGGGGGGGCCCAGAGCACGGCTGCCCACCTCCCTGCTGCCTCCCAGCCCAAGGCCCAGCCCTCGGGGTGCGCCCACCCACCACGCTGAGGAGCACCCTCTCCAGGCCCGTCCCTGGGGGCGGCTCCCCACCCACGTGTGCTCTCCGTCTGCCCACCCACAGGCATCGGAACTGCTGAGGGACCCGTCCCTGGGCGCCCAGTTCCGAGTGCACCTGGTGCGGATGGTCATCCTGACGCGGCCCCAGGTGGGTGCCGGGCCCAGCGCCCCTGCAGACCGTCCTGTCCGCCCCGCCCTCCCTGCTGCCCAGCGCCCCTGCAGACCGTCCTGTCTGCCCCGCCCTCCCTGCTGCCCAGCGCCCCTGCAGACCGTCCTGTCCTCTCCGCCCTCCCTGCTGCCCAGCGCCCCTGCAGACCGTCCTGTCCGCCCCGCCCTCCCTGCTGCCCAGCGCCCCTGCAGACCGTCCTGTCCGCCCCGCCCTCCCTGCTGCCCAGCGCCCCTGCAGACCGTCCTGTTCGCCCCGCCCTCCCTGCTGCCCAGCGCCCCTGCAGACCGTCCTGTCCGCCCTCCCTGCTGCCCAGCGCCCCTGCAGACCGTCCTGTCCGCCCTCCCTGCTGCCCAGCGCCCCTGCAGACCGTCCTGTCCGCCCTCCCTGCTGCCCAGCGCCCCTGCAGACCGTCCTGTTCGCCCCGCCCTCCCTGCTGCCCAGCGGCCCTGCAGACCGTCCTGTCCGCCCCGCCCTCCCTGCTGCCCAGCACCCCTGCAGACCGTCCTGTCCGCCCTCCCTGCTGCCCAGCACCCCTGCAGACCGTCCTCTCCGCCCTCCCTGCTGCCCAGCGCCCCTGCAGACCGCCCTGTCCGCCCCGCCCCTCCCCTCCCTGCTGCCCAGCGCCCCTGCAGACCGTCCTGTCCGCCCCTCCCTGCTGCCCAGCGCCCCTGCAGACCGTCCTCTCCGCCCCGCCCCTCCCTGCTGCCCAGCGCCCCTGCAGACCGCCCTGTCCCCCCTCCCTGCTGCCCAGCGCCCCTGCAGACCGTCCTGTCCGCCCCGCCCTCCCTGCTGCCCAGTGCCCCTGCAGACCGTCCTGTCCTCTCCGCCCCGCCCTCCCTGCTGCCCAGCGCCCCTGCAGACCGTCCTGTCCGCCCCGCCCTCCCTGCTGCCCAGCGCCCCTGCAGACCGTCCTGTCCGCCCCGCCCTCCCTGCTGCCCAGTGCCCCTGCAGACCGTCCTGTCCTCTCCGCCCCGCCCTCCCTGCTGCCCAGCGCCCCTGCAGACCGTCCTGTCCGCCCCGCCCTCCCTGCTGCCCAGCGCCCCTGCAGACCGTCCTGTCCTCTCCGCCCTCCCTGCTGCCCAGCGCCCCTGCAGACCGTCCTGTCCTCTCCGCCATCCCTGCTGCCCAGCGCCTGGGTGCCGCGGACAGTGACAGGCCGTGCGGGCCAAGATGCCTGTGGGTGGGTCCAGTAACCGCGGGCTCCCCCACTGCTGCCCAGGACGCCCCACAGCTCACAGCCAACATCACCGCGTCACTGCTGAGCGTCTGCGAGTGGAGCAGGACGGTCAACCCCCCGGACGATGCGGACCCCGCGCACGCCGACCTGGTCCTCTACGTCACCAGGTAGCCCAGCTCCCCGCAGGCCCGCCTCTGGGCGCTGCTCCCGCACAGGCCCGGGCGGGCGGGCATCTCAGCGGGTTCGCAGAGACGCTGGGCCCCACGTGTGTCTATTCTGTTCCCGAGGTTTGACCTGGAGCTGCCTGATGGCAACCGGCAGGTTCGGGGGGTCACCCAGCTGGGGGGCGCCTGCTCCCCCTCATGGAGCTGCCTCATCACTGAAGATACCGGCTTCGACCTGGGGGTCACCATTGCCCACGAGGTCGGGCACAGGTATGTGGCCCCACAGCGGCCCCCACGCTCAGGCCAAGGAGCTGACCCGGGCCCCCAGGAGGGGAGGTGGAGGCTGGCAGGGCCTGGACGCGGGAAAGAGCCTGTGCCCTGGACCCCCGGACCAGGGACGGGGCGGGCAGGGGCTGGGAAACTGGATACTTCACGATTACTGAGTAACTAAAGGAGAGTAAAGAAAACACAAGCTAAATAGACCTAGCAATTAGAAACGGAGGTTTATTGGAAATTCAGGTAAAGAAAAACTAAGCTGTAAAAGTTACCCCAACCCCGCCACCTAGAGATAGCATTTGTTCGTAGTTAATAGTTAACTTTAGTCTTTAATTTACACACACACCGTTTCTTATTTGGAAAATTAGGATTATACTGTATATTGGTTTGGTACCAGCTTTTCTTTTTAAATCCTCACCTGAAGGTATGTTTTTATTGATTTGTAGAGAGGAAGGGAGAGAGAGAGGAGAGAGAAACATTGATGTGAGAGAAACATCGATCGGTTGCCTCCTGTACACGCCTCAACCCGGGACTGAACCTGCAACCTAAGTATGTGCCCTGACCGGGAATCGAACCCAAAACCTCTTGGTGTGCGGGACACGCTCCAACCAGGGAGCCACCGCACACAGCTGTTACCTGCTTTTTCATGCAACAATGTACTTCTCCCGACATGCCTCCAGGTCTTTTAAAATGTCTTGTGCGCCATCACTTAGGTAATTGGTCCCCTGTTGGGATATTCAGGTTGTTTCCAGGTTTACCCGCTTGTGAACATGACCCGTCTTGTGGGCCAATCTCTGCTCCTCCCGACATCACCGACCTGGGTGGGGTGGGGGGTCTTTCCTTGCTGACTTTCAGTCCTTTTTTTTTTTTTAAGGGGAGAATGATGATTTTTATTTTTTTAAAGTATATTTTTAATTTTTGCAGAGAGGAAGGGAGAGGGATAGAGAGTTAGAAACATCGATGAGAGAGAAACATCGATCAGCTGCCTCCTGCACACCCCCTACTGGGGATGTGCCTGCAACCAAGGTACATGCCCTTGACCGGAATCGAACCTGGGACCCTTGAGTCCGCAGGCCATCGCTCTATCCACTGAGCCAAACCGGTTAGGGCTGACTTTCAGTCCTTTAAAATGAAAGGAAGTAGTGCTGAGATTCCTCCGGTAAAAGATGAGTCTATTCTCTATCTTCCTTGCTCACCTGCCCCCCTTCAGCCCCTCTGAGGGCTTCTGCGGGACCCCCCAACCCCATCGCTGTGGGCGACCCAGGTCCCCAGAGGCTGGAGCTGGTCCCCCCCCACACACACACAACAGCTCGGTGTCCTCCCTGCATCTTCACCTCCTTCCCCATCAGCCCCCGCCCCCTTGTTTGGAGGGAAGGGGTGTGGAACGCTGCCTCCCCCCGGGAGAGGAAGGCTGGTCAGAGGTCCGCACACCCTCTGGGACATTCTATTGACTCTCACTGCACAGCCTGCATTTGACAGCCAGCCCCCTGGTCAAGAACCTGATGGCGGGGGGCGCCCAGGGCCCTGGGTCTCCGTCCTCCCCAGGCTTCTAACACCCGGGTTGGTTCTCTACCGCCTCCTGATATTGATCAACCAGCAAGGGCAGGCTTGGCGGGAAACGGAGGCAGGGCGGCCACGTGACTCGCTTCCCTGCGGAGTTAGCTGGTGGCAGGGCCGGGGGGCCCTACTGGGCAGGACGGGACCCTGCCCGCCGGGCCAGGCCGCTCTCAGCGCCGCCTCCGCCTCCTCGCAGCTTCGGCCTGGAGCACGACGGCGCGCCCGGCAGCGGCAGCGGGTGCGGGCCCCACGGCCACGTGATGGGGACTGACGGCGCCGCGCCCACCCCAGGGGGCCTCGCGTGGTCCCCCTGCAGCCGCCAGCAGCTGCTGCACCTGCTCAGGTAGCGCACCCCTCCATCCTCCGCCACCCCATTCCTGCGCGACCCTGCAGTTCTCCCCATCGCCCCCTCCCTGCGCGCACCCGCCCCTCCCCTCCCCGAGTCCAACCTGCACCTGCCTCCCCTGCTCTGATCCCCGCCTGCTCCCCCTCCATGAGCCCTCCGCAGCCCCCCCTCCATGATCCCCCGCCTGCTCCCCCTCCATGAGCCCTCCGCAGCCCCCCCTCCATGAGCCCTCCGCAGCCCCCCCTCCATGATCCCCCGCCTGCTCCCCCTCCATGAGCCCTCCACAGCCCTCCCTCCATGATCCCCCGCCTGCTCCCCCTCCATGAGCCCTCCGCAGCCCCCCCTCCATGATCCCCCGCCTGCTCCCCCCTCCATGAGCCCTCCGCAGCCCCCCCTCCATGAGCCCTCCGCAGCCCCCCCTCCATGAGCCCTCCGCAGCCCCCCCTCCATGATCCCCCGCCTGCTCCCCCTCCATGAGCCCTCCGCAGCCCCCCCTCTGCTCTCACGGCCTCTACCGCGCTTAGAGCTGAGCCTTGTCCCAGCCCCGCCTCCGCTCATGGTGGGGAGCAGGGGCTGAGAACTGTCCCCCCACCTGAGCCCCCCCTCTGTCCCACCCCACCCGGGGCCTGAGCCAGGGGTCTTGTCACAGCGCAGGACGGGCGCGCTGCGTGTGGGACCCGCCGGGTCCGCAGTCGGGGCCTGCGGGGCGCCCTCCCCAGGCCCACCCAGGTCTCTACTACGGCGCGGACGAGCAGTGCCGCGTGGCCTTCGGGCCTTCCGCCGTGGCCTGCACCTTCACCCCGGAGAGCCTGGTGAGTCTGGCAGCGGGCTTCGCCCAGCTTTCCCCTCCCAGGGCCCTCCCCCCCTCCCGGGGCTCCTCCCTGCCTCCCGGGGGCTCCTCCACCCACCCCAGCAGCTCCCTCCGCCCGGCTCAGGCCCCAGCGTGCGCAGTGGGTGCCCTGCGCCAGACTGTCTTAATTTTGGGGCAAGGACGCCACATTTTCGTTGTGAGGGGGCCCCACCATCACAGAGCCGGCCTGGCAGGGCCTGAGCCCATGGACTTGGATCCTAAGTAGGCAGGTACCAAGGGCTGCCAGCCCAGTGGGACCGGAGGGCCTGCCAGAGGAGGGGGTTCCGCCGAACCCCACAGTGCGAGCGCGGTGGCAGGAGGCGAGGTGAGGGCTGCTCCCCAGACAGACTTCCTCCCGGGGCTGACTGGCCGCGGTGGCCCTTCCTCCTTAGAAAACGCTGAGGGCGATCTTCGTGCCATAAAGCGCGTGCGCCCTGTGTGCTGCTGTGAACGCGGACAGACGATGTGACAGGCTGGAACCTCATCTCCGATCTGAGAGCTTATTTTTTTTCTTCTGATTTTAAAAGAAAGGAAAACATTTTCACAGCCACTCAGGACCGCGGCCACTGTCCCCCCTCCCGCCGCCAGGGCCACAGGGCGTGTGGCTGTCCCTGCCCCGCAGCCGAGAGGACAGTGAGGCTGGCACGGATCTGACCGGCCCCGTGGCTGGTGACGCCACCTGTGTCTCCTCAGGACGCGTGCCAGGCGCTCTCCTGCCACACAGACCCCCTGGACCTCAGCAGCTGCAGCCGCCTCCTCTTCCCGCTCCTGGACGGGACCGAGTGCGGCCCCCAGAAGGTCAGCAGGAGCGAGGGAGGCGGGAGAGCGAGTGTGAGCGTGTGCGTGCATGAGCATGAGTGTGTGAGTGTGTGCGTGCATGAGCATGGTGTGAGTGTGTGCGTGCATGAGCATGGTGTGAGTGTGTGCGTGCATGAGCATGAGTGTGTGCGTGCATGCGCATGAGTGTGTGTGAGCATGTGCGTGCATGAGCATGAGTGTGTGAGCGTGTGCGTGCATGAGCATGAGCAAGTGTGTGTGCGTGCATGAGCATGAGTGTGTGAGCGTGTGTGTGCATGAGCATGAGTGTGTGTGCGTGCATGAGCATGAGTGTGTGAGCGTGTGTGTGCATGAGCATGTGCGTGTGCGTGCATGAGCATGAGTGTGTGAGCGTGTGCGTGCATGAGCATGGTGTGAGTGTGTGCGTGCATGAGCATGGTGTGAGTGTGTGCGTGCATGAGCATGGTGTGAGTGTGTGCGTGCATGAGCATGAGTGTGTGCGTGCATGCGCATGAGTGTGTGTGAGCATGTGCGTGCATGAGCATGAGTGTGTGAGCGTGTGCGTGCATGAGCATGAACAAGTGTGTGTGCGTGCATGAGCATGAGTGTGTGAGCGTGTGTGTGCATGAGCATGAGTGTGTGTGCGTGCATGAGCATGAGTGTGTGAGCGTGTGTGTGCACGAGCATGTGTGTGTGCGTGCATGAGCATGAGTGTGTGAGCGTGTGCGTGCATGAGCATGAGTATGTGTATGAGTGTGTGAGTGTGGATGTGCTCACACATGCTTGCGCAGGCCACCTGCAGCCTGGCAGCCCTTACTCCTGGGGCAGGAGACAGGGTGCCAGGGCGAGGGCCCTGGAGCTGTGCTTGGTGCCTGTGGGTGTGGGTGTGGGTGTGGGTGTGGGTGTGGGTGTGGGTGTGGTGCCTGTGGGGTGGCAGATTGGCTGTCGTTCCTTGCAGTGGTGCTCCAAGGGCCGCTGCCGCTCCCTGGCGGAGCTTACCTCCTTGGAGGCGGTGCACGGGCACTGGTCAGCTTGGGGTCCCCCCAGTCCTTGCTCCCGCTCCTGCGGAGGAGGCGTGGTCACCAGGAGGCGGCAGTGCAACAACCCCAGGTGCGGGATGGAAGGGGGCGGGGGTGGGGTGGGGGTGGAGCTGCACTTGCCCTGGTTGGGGGTCTGTGGGTCACCTCTCACCACTGTCTCCGGGCGTTTTCAGACCTGCCTTTGGGGGGCGTGCTTGCACAGGTGCTGACCTTCAGGCCGAGATGTGCAATACCCAGGTAGGCCGGCTTCCCGGGCAGGGCCTCGGGGCCAGGGCGGCTGGGGTGTGTGGCTCACAGCAGAAATCCTGCATGATCTCTGAGGAGGCTCCAAACTGCACCCCCAGCAGCCGGCCCCGCTGGTGCCCACGGCAGGTGTGGGGGCTCCAGCTCCTCCACTCGCTCTCGGCACTTCCTGTCCAGGTTTGGTTTGATTTTTTAATCCTCGCCGGAGGATATGTTTTTATTGATTTTAGAGCGAGGAAGGAAGAGAGAAGAGAAACATCGATGTGAGAGAAACACTGATCAGTTGCCTCCCATACACGCCCCGACTTGGGGGGTTGAACCCGACACCTGGGCATGTGCCCTGACGGGGAATCACATGCACCACCTTCCGGGGTGTGGAATGGCGCGCCAACCAACTGAGCCACCGGTTAGGGCCGGCTGTCCAGGTTTTGGTCACGGCCATCACAGCGGGTGTGAAGCGGGGACTGATCTCTTTGACGTTAAGGTCTGAGAGCTGCCCTCCCACCTTCTCCTGTGGCCAGTGGGGGCCAGACCTGCAGGGAGCCCTCGCCTGGGCCCGAGGTGGGGGAGGGGGTGTGGGGGCAGCTGAGGGCTGTGTCCCGCTCAACCGGTCCACTCCGCTGGCCGGTCCGCTCTGAGCCTTTTCTCTCCGACGCCTCCCGTCGAGGCTCTTGGTGAAGCCTTCCCTGGCCTTTTCTGACATGGCCTCTAGAGGCTGCCTGTGAATGGCCCAGACCCTGACCTCTGCGGATCGGGCCCTGGGCCTGAGCGGTGTTCTTTGCCCGCTCCCTCTGCCCCGTGTCCTCACAAATGCTCCTGGAATTCCCCATCGGCAGAAAAAGGCTCCTGTCACCCCCATTTTACAGAGCGGGGAACAGGTGCAGCCAGGAGCCAGGCTCAAACCCTCCTCATGGCCTCACACTCAGGGTGCCTCCCTGTCCCCAGGTGCAAGGGCCCCCAGCCCTGGGCCACCTGCCCTAGCCCCCAAGCCTGGGACAACCCTGCCCTGAGCCCCCCTGCCCTGAGCCCCCCTGCCCTGAGCCCCCCTGCTCTAGGCCCCCTGCCCTGGGCCCCCTGCCCTAGCCCCCAAGCCTGGGATCCCTTGCCCTGAGCCCCCCTGCCCTAGGCCCCAAGCCCGGGACCCCCTGCCCTGGGCCCCCTGCCCTAACCCCCAAGCCCGGGACCCTGCCTAAGCCCCCACCCCAGCCTCCATGCCTGTCCCCTGCCCTGTCTGGCAGGCCTGCGAGACCACCCAGCTGGCGTTCATGGCTGAGCAGTGTGCGGAGACCGAGGGACGGCCGCTGGGCCTTTCCCCAGGCAATGCCTCCTCCTACCGCTGGGGCCCAGCTGTGCCTCACAGTCAAGGTGGGGCCCGGGGCTGCCCGGGGAGCGGTGTGGGCGGGAGAACCACGGCCACCATGGCTCCCTGCGGTGGACAGCAGGCGCAGGCGCAGGGAGCGTCCTGGCTCGGCCCTGGGAGGGGTCTCCTGCGAGTCCTGGCTCCGTGCTCGGCTGCTGGGGGCACAGTGAGGTGGGGGGGGGGGGCGCCGGGTGTGCCCTCGGCTCCTGGCTCAGCTGCACGTGTTGCCTGCTGGTTGCGAGGCCGCCTCGGGAGGAACATACACCCTGGCCCACGCGCAGCGGGCGAAGCGGCGGGGCTGGCAGGGCGAGGCGCCTGGAGCCTGCTTCCCGGGTCACCGCCCTCCCTGCCCCCACCCGCCCCTGCGTCAGCGTTCCTGTCCCTCTGCCTCCCCAGGGGATGCTCTGTGCAGACACATGTGCCGGGCCGTCGGGGAGAGCTTCATCATGCGGCGTGGGGACAGCTTCCGGGACGGCACCCGGTGTGTGCCAAGCGGCCCGCGGGAGGACGGGACCCTCAGCCTGTGCGTGTCAGGCAGCTGCAGGGTAGGCGTGTGCAGGCGGCGGGCGCCTCTCCGTCCCCTGTGGCCCCCGGGCCTGTCCCAGCAAAGCCGAACACGGCCTCCCGGGCGAGGCCAGTCGGGGCGGGTCCCTGAAGCAGCAGCCGCCTCGCGGGATGAGGAGGGGACTCGGGCCGACCTTGGGGTCAGCAGGGTTGAGATCTGGGGCGGCCATTTAAGCTCGTCTCGGGAAGGGGCCTCAGATGCTCTGTACGCGGCCCCGTTCGTCATGTGACTCTGAGAGCCAGTGGGGCTGCCCCTCCAGTGACACGCAGCCCGGGCGCCCCTGCCACCCCCTTTGCGCAGACGTTCGGCTGTGACGGCAGGATGGACTCCCGGCAGGTGCCGGACGAATGCCAGGTGTGTGGAGGGGACAACAGCACGTGCAGCCCGCAGAGCGGCTCTTTCATGGGCGGAAGAGCCCGAGGTAGGGGCCGGCCCCCCGCCCCCGAGAAGCCCCGGCAGCCCAGGCGGGGGCAGGCAGGGTGGGGACCCACACGTTGGCTCCGCCCTGGAGCCTCCACCGCCCACTGTGCCAGACGTTGGGAATCTGCTGTGGTTTGCAAAGCCATTGCTTAGAGCAGCGGTTCTCAACCTGTGGGTCGCGAGCCCTTTGGCGGTTGAACCACCCTTTCACAGGGGTCGCCTAAGACCATCGTGCATATCAGATATTTACATGACGATTCATCACAGTAGCAACATGACAGTTATGAAGTAGCAACGAAAATACTTTTATGGTTGGGTCGCAGCATGAGGAACTGTATTTAAAGGGGCAGAAGGTTGAGAACCACTGGGCTAGAGGGTCAGTGAAGGACTTGATCCCACCTCCCTCCGGCAGGTCCCACCCCTCCCCCTGCCTGGGTGGCTCCCCCACAGGTGGCCCTCCACCCGCCCGATTGCCCGCCAAGGCGCGGCTGCCTGGGGCGCCCGCAGTGGGGCTGGCGCTGTGGGGCCTGTTCTTGGTGCCGAAACCTGCCCCTGGCCTGCGGTGGGGCGGGGTCTCAGCCCTCTGCTCCCTCCTAGAGTACGTCACGTTCCTGACGCTGACTCCCAACCTGACCAGGGTGCACATCGCCAACCACAGGCCTCTCTTCACACACCTGGGTGAGTTGGCGGAGGGCTCGCCAGAGTTCGCCCAACCTCGAAGGTGGAGGGCATGGTCCCCAAGATGCCCGCACTGCTGACGCCAACGTTGGGGTCGGGGTTCCCCAAACCACCGCCAGATTGGACAGCTCACTGGGACCCCCAGACTCAGCTGTTAGGGTCACGGTGGAAACGGGGAAGGACAGAGTAAACCAGCCAGGAGGAGACGCCAGGGCAGAGTTGGGGCTCTGGGCCAGCGTCCCGCTGATGGGCATGGAGTATTGCCCACGCAGGCTCCCTGCCCGTTTCTACTGGGGCGTCGTTATGTAGGCCTGATCGGTTATTGACTGATGGATTGATTGAGCGCTCACAGGAATGGTCTGTCTCCAGGCTGACTCAGGCCCTGTGACCCAAGGCCCCGGAACCATGTGTTTGGTCTTTGGTTGGCCAGGCCCCTCCTTAAAGACTCCCCCCGGCTGACTAGGCCCCCGCCCTGTCGTTGGGCAAGGCCAACTTCTTTACTCCCCAGGCTCCCTGGGGCTGTGTGTCCAGGGTAGCCCACACCTGGGAACCCAGAGCGGGGGCCTTTGAACCCAGATTGGGGCCCTACCAGGGTCCCTGAGCTCCTGAACCGGCCCGTAGAGCTCGTGTGGGTGTGCGTGGTGGGGAGCAGGCCCTGGTGCTCCCCGGGTTCTGGAGGAAGTGTGGAGTTGCCGCTGTGAGGAAGCCTGGGGCAGCCCCTGTGTGCACCTGGAGGGGTGCCTGCAGAGACGCGGGGGACCCGCTCCTGGGGCTGCGGACCCGGAGGAGGACGGTCGCAGGTGTGGCCACGGAGACGACAACCTGTTGGCCGATTCCTTAAACCAGGGCCTCCTCTGTGAAAGGGTGGTGCCCCCTCCTGGGGGGGGGGGGCTCTGATGTGCTGACAGGCCTCGCTCCCCCCAGCGGTGAGGATCCGCGGGCGCTACGTGGTGGCTGGGAATTTCAGCATCTCCCCCAGCACCAGCCACCCCTCCCTCCTGGAGGACAGCCGCATCGAGTACAGAGTGACCCTCACGGAGGACCGGCTGCCCCGCCTGGAGGAGATCTCCATCCCGGGCCCCACCCAGGAAGACATGGAGATCCAGGTGACCAGCCGCTCAGTCGCTCGCTCATACGGAGCCCCTGGTGCTGAGTGGGTGGCCGGAGAGCCAGGCAGGCCCAGGGGCTGCCCCCGGAGGGCGGCGGGGCTGGGCCTGGAGGAGCTGGTGCCCAGGCCAGCCAGTGGGCAGTGTCTCCAGGGAACCTGCGAGCACAGGAGGGGTGCTTAGGGGGCTGAAGGAAGGGGACCCCAGGCAAGAAGGCTAGAGGGCGGGTCAGACCTCGAGGGGCTTCCTGGCCATGGGCGGAGTCCGGGCTTCCTCTTGGGTGTCCAGGGGCTGAGGGGCCCTGCAGTTGGAGTTGGGAGGGGCCTGGGTCAGGCCTGGCCCAGGGGGGTGGAGGAGTGAGACAGTCAGGAAGGCCGGTCTGGCCAATGCTGAGGTCAGAGGCCTCGTTCTCCTCCCCTGTGGAATGGGGTCGCAGTCCTGACTCCTGGAGTGGAAGCATGCTTAAGGAGTGACCACCCCTTCTGGCCACCCCCCCCCCCCGGGTCTCATCTCTTCTGATCTCACCCAAGCCCGTGCTGGGCTCCCCTCTGCCTGAGGCCTTGTCTCCCGCCTCTGCTCCATGCCCCACCCCTGCTCCACCTAGAGCCTGCGACACCTTTCAGGCTGCTGTCGTGCCCCCACCAGGCCCTGTAGGGTTATCTGTCACTACCCCACCCCACCTCGAGCTCCTGGAGGCTGCGACAGGGTCCCGCTTGCCGTGCTGTGCCCAGAACCTGGGTGCGGCCACCTGCATGGTTGCTTGCTGAGTGGAAGAACGGCCTCCAGGAGGTGGCGGTGGCAGCGACCCCCAGGGAGCCCCTGGGTGAGGCCCCGTGCGCCCGTCTCCTGCAGGTGTACAGGCGCTATGGCGAGGAGTATGGCAACGCCACCCGCCCGCACGTCACCTTCACCTACTTCCAGCCTAAGCTGCGGGCCTGGGCGTGGGCTGCCACGCGGGGGGCCTGCTCGGTGAGCTGTGGGGCAGGTGAGGCCCGGGGCAGGGCGGGCCCCAGCCTGGCTTGCCCCCTGCATGGAGGTGGCCTCGCCTCCCTCTTTCTTCCCAGGGTTGCGATGGGTGACCTACAGCTGCCTGGACCAGGCCAGGAACCAGTGGGTGGAGGCTGCCCAGTGCGCAGGGAGCCCGCAGCCGGCGGCCTGGCCAGAGCCCTGCACCCCCGGGGCCTGCCCCCCATAGTGAGTGCCGTCTGTGGGGCTCTCCCCTGGGTCATGGGGCCCACGCCGCCTGGGATGGGCAGGGCGCCTCTGTGTGTGCTCTCACATAGCCCTGGAGGCTCCCTGTGAGGCAGCGTCCCGCGCTGCAGGAGGACACTGAGCCGCAGGCAGACAAGGCGTCGGTGACCCCCCTGGTGCACCTGTCTGCGGGCGGAACACGCGCCCTGAGCGCAGGTGGTCATGTATGCGGGGGTGATCACCTAGCTGGGCGGGCTGTGGGCGGCTCGGAGGCAGCCACGGAGAGCAGCTGACGGAAAGTACCTGGCCATCGCCGTTGCGGGCCCAGGCAGGTGTGGTTGGTGGGAGCATAATGTTAGAGCAGTGGTTCTCAACCTTCTGGCCCTTTAAATACAGTTCCTCATGCTGTGACCCACCATACAATTATTTTCGTTGCTACTTCATAACTGTCATATTGCTACTGTTATGAATCGTCATGTAAATATCTGATATGCAGGATGGTCTTAGGCGACCCCTGTGAAGGGGTCGTTCGACCGCCAAAGGTCGCAACCCACAGGCTGAGAACCGCTGCGTTAGAGGCAAGGCGGTCCCTCCTGGGTGCAGGGCTGGGCAGCCGCCCGCCTGTACCTTTTGCAGGTGTCCTCAGCCTCAGGTGACGGTGGGGACCTGGAGAGCTGGGGCGGGCTGGCCGGCCCGTGCAGTGTCTGCGTACCTGAAGGGACACATGCCCAGCCCAGCCCAGGGCAGCGAGCCAGCTGGACAGATCTGCCTGCTCGGCCCCCCCCCCCCCCAAGCCAACCCAGCACCTGGCAGGGCCCTACTCTGCCGCTCTCTCCTCAGCTGGGCAGCTGGAGACTTCGGCCCCTGCAGCACCTCCTGCGGGACAGGCCTGCGGGAGCGGGCGGTGCGCTGCGTGCAGGCCCTGGGCCCCCGCCTGAGGACGCTGCCCCCTGCCCGGTGCGCAGCGCTGGCCCAGAAGCCCGCGATGGTGGAAACCTGCAGCTCCCAGCCCTGCCCCCCCAGGTGAGCGCGGGGTGGGGCAGGTTCTCCCCGCCAGGGCTTGTCCCTGCGCTGCGCCTGGCCCCCCTCAATGCCCCGTTCCCCAGGCCTCTAGCCAGGCGCTGCCATCCCGGTGACGGGCAGGGCCGGCCCAGGCCTAGGAGTGCCCGCTCCAGATTCCCTGCCCCGGAGACCTGCACCCACTTCTCTCTGAACCTCTGGGGCCCTGCTCAGGGAGGGGCTGTGAGGCCCAAGCGAGGCCACGAAAGGAAAGCGATAAATACCGCTTCTCGTCACTGTGGTCGCTGCTGTGTCCTGCTGGCAGCGACCTGTCACTCTGATTTGCTGCCCACCGGCTGGGCGCCCAGGGCCCCCGTTTGGTTACCTGTCCCTTGGGTCCTGGTGGCCCACACGTGGCCGGGCTCCTTTCCCCTCTCGCGTCCACAGCAGACACAGCGACCACCACTCTTCCCACCGAGGGCCGATCCTGCCTCACAGTCCTCCCCAGCACACACCCAGGCAGCCGCTGCCCCTTGGGCTGGCACCCTCCTGAAGCGATTCCCTGTCCCTGACCTGGTGACCGGGTTGCAGCTGACACCGGCTGGGCAGTGGGAGCACCTGGTTACCTGGCAGAGGCCCCCCTTCGCCTCCGGGAACAGGCGGTGGGGCCTGTGTCACTGCCCCTGGTGCCCAGCGCAGTGTCTGCAGCCGGCGGCCGGCCCTTCAGGGAGAGGCCCGGGCTTGCTTCTTTGTGGGGCCCCTCTTTGGGTTCTTGGATATTGGGGAGCAGGTTCTCCCTGCCCCGGTGGCCAGGCTGCGCCGATGGCAGGGGCAGGGCCTGATGGCTGTCCTGGGCTGTCAGGTGGGAGGTGCTGAATGCGTGCCCGTTGGCCTGTGGAGTGGACCTGGCCGCACAGAATGTCACATGCGTGCAGGGGGCAGATGGCCTGGAGGCGCCAGCGACCGCTGGGCCCTGCTCCGCGGACCGGACGCCAGCTGCCCTCGAGCCCTGCGTGGAGGTGGCATGTCCTCCGGGCTGGGGCCCTGTGAGTGTCCTGGGCTTGGGGGTGGCTGGGCTCTTGGGCGCTTGTCGGGCTGGGAGAATGGGGAGCGCTGGTTACCGTTGGCCTCCCGGCCAGAGTGAAAGGACTGTCCTGCAGCGCTGCCTCTGCCGGAGCCCGGCCCGAGATACGCGTAGGAACCGCTCGGGGCCCCGGGCAGCCCCTTCCCGGGCAAGCCGGGCTCAGGGGGCCAGGCCCTGTTAGGGAGCTGCACGGAGGAAGGTTGCCAGGCTCCCCCTGGCGTCCGGGGCTCGAGGCTGGTGCTGCTGCTTTCACACAAGGTGCTGGCCGACCCTGTCCGCTTGGGGTTGGGGACCGACGGCCAGGGGCGGCAAATCCACTCCCTCAGCCCCGCCCACAGTGACCTCACGCTGATGCAGAGGCCAAGGCGGGGTGTGGTGAGGCAGCAGCATCGCGGGGGGCCTGGAAGCGAGCCTCCCTGGGGAGGATCAGCAGGGGCGGGGGGAGGACGGCCCCTGGGGTGCTGGTGACCACTTCTTTCTCCTGAGGGTCGGGACGGTGGGCGTGGAGGTCAGAGGTGGGTGCCTGGACCCATCAGCTTGGTGCTTGCCCCCTGCAGCCGGACCCCCAGCCTCTGGGGGAGGAGGCTGTACCCGCAACAGGCAGCCCCAGGCTGGGGGCTCACGCTGCCCACGTGTGGACGCCCCTGGCGGGGCCCTGCTCCGTCTCCTGTGGCAGAGGTGAGGCCCCTGAACACCCAAGCTCATTAGCTAGCTCTTGCCTGCCTGCATCTGGCTTAGCTCTAAAAAGCATTTGGGTGGCTTCTAGAAAATTCCAGCTGTGCGAGGAAGTGCCAGTGTACGAGGAGATTGGGGCAGAGCGCAGACAGCCCTGCACCAGTTCAGTGATCATCCGAGACAGAAAAGATCGTAGGACACATTGGCACCGAGAGCCTGTGTCCTGAGGCCCAGAGAAGCTGGGAGAGACGGGCCCACGTTTAGGTCTGCGCTCCTGGTGCCAAAGCAGAGAAACACATGAAAGATACACAGCGGCCTTCAACTCCCCCCGCTCAGGACAGCCTCGGCTCGTTCAGAACGGAGCCAGAGGTTTCTTTTGAGGAAGTTCCCGATGTGTTGATGGCAAACACAGCAAGGGGTGTTTAGAGCAGTTCTCACAGTGCCCCTCAGGAAACCTACTCTGTGCCAGGCACTTCGTAACTCCCCCTCGAAAGTCCCTGTACACATCCCTGCGAGTGAGCCATCAGCATGTGAAGACCCTGAGGCGCAGAGAGGTTAGGTCGCTGTCCAAGGTCGCATGGCTGGTCAGTGGCAGAGCCGGCACCCGGGGTCCTGGCTGAGGCCTCCTCCTGGGCCCGGGTCCCTGCTTCCTCCCTGCAGGCCAGACGGAGCTGCGTTTCGTGTGCATGGACTCCACCCGGGGGACAGCTGTCCAGGAAGAGCGGTGTGACCTGGCGAGCAAGCCGGGGAGCCGGCGGGAGGTCTGCCAGGCTGCCCCGTGCCCGGCTTGGTGAGCGGGGAAGGAGACTGCGCGGGGCAGCAGCCTGGCCCCCCTCTTGCCCTGGGCTGTGGCCTCCGGCGGGTGGGAGACCCGCGCCTTGGGGCCGTGCCCGGTGACCTGTGGCGGTGGGCAGCTGCCGCTGGCTGCGCTGTGTGAGGCGGGGCCGTGGACGCTCCGTCCCCCTGCCTCCCTCCAAGTGCTGGCCGGCGCCCTGGCCCAGCCGCCTCGCAGAGTGCAGCCCGGAGCGCTGCCCCGCCCGGTGGGCCCCTCCCCCAGGAGGCAGGTGGTCCGAGGGGTTTCATGGGGCTGTGGGTAAAGCGCATGGCCCGGGTCCGGGTGCTGTGGGCACACGTGGTGGATGGCTCGTTTTGTCATCGCCTGCTCCTTACTGAGCACCCACTGTGCCAGGCACTGCTGTGGCACGAGGGGTCACAGCACTGAACCGACAGACAGCACCTCTGCCTTCCCGAAGCAGATGCTGGGGACGGGCAACGGGCGATGAGACGGACAGACAGGAGACGGCTAGTGACGGGTGTGATCGTGCACGTGGCCAAGGCAGCGGGGTCCCGGGGTGGAGAGGCTGGGATCCCTTTGGACACAGACATCTTAGCAGGACCGGGGTGCCCTGCCCCCTCCCACTGCCTTTGGACACCTGTCCTCCTCTTCCCCTTCTGTAAAATGGGTTCTTCTGATGTTCTCATCCACTCTGTCAGCCCCTCGTGGAGACGTAGGGTGACCCCCCAGAGAGCACGCCTCTGCAGGCTCCTCCTGGTGGGGAAAGGAGGGGACCCCTGGCTGCTCGGGGTCCTCCCCTGACTCCGCTTTGCTGCAGGTGGCGGTACAAGCTGGCGGCCTGCAGCGTGAGCTGTGGGGGTGGGGTGGCGCGGAGGATCCTGTATTGTGCCCGGGCCCACGGGCAGGACGAGGACGAGGAGATCCTGCCGGATACCCAGTGCCAGGGGCTGCCTCGGCCAGAGCTGCAGGAGGCCTGCAGCCCGGAGCCCTGCCCGCCCAGGTCAGCAGCCCCGGGGTGTCCAGCAGGTGGCCTGAGCCCCAGGGTGCAGGCGCCAGGCCAGGGCCATGGGGACTAAGGGCTGGCTCAGTGGCTCAGGACACATTCCTCAGAAAACGGGACCAGCTGGCAGGCTGTGCCAGGTGCCAGAGATAGCGGCCAGCGCACCGGCCGTGCTGTGGGTTCTCACGGGGTGTGGGTGTGGGTAGCACTGGGCAGACGCTTCATTAGGTGGAGGAGACAGATGGGGTGGGGCCTGAGGTGGTCCCAGTGGGGAGCCAAGCACCAGGCACACAGGCAGAAGGGTGCTCAGGCCCTTGGGGGTGGGGGTGGGGGATGGGGGGGTAGGGGAGTGGGGATGGGGCTCCAAGGCCAGGCTGGGGCCACGGGAAGGGCACACGCTCTCGCCTCGTCCACAGGCCCCATGGTTTCCTCATCGTACATGTGCATTTTATTTGATTTTAAATAGACTTCTATCGATTGCAGAGAGGAAGGGAGAGAGAGAGAGACATCAGTGATGAGAGAGTCATGGACCAGCTGCCTCCTGCACGCCCCGCACTGGGGATGAGCCCGCAACCCGGGCCTGTGCCCTGACCTGGAATCGAACCCTGACCTCCTGGTCGAGCCCCGCCGGCCGGGCTACCTGTGCGCTTTAATGACGTCATGCTTTCCCGCATCGCACAGAAAGGTGACAGGGTCAGCGATGTCCTCATAGTGCCACGTGTTCCTCCCACCTCTCGTTTTTAAAGAAACACCCCTTTCGGATGAGACTCTTACATGTAAGGCCTTGAGCTCATCTGTGGTTTATTTGGGGTAAGTTGGGAAGTCGGGAGCAAGCTCTGCTTTTCCAGTTTGCTAACCACGGTGCCCGAGTTCCTCCAGGCGGCCCTCACCACGTCCGCGAGCCCTGCATCTGTTGGATCCACCGGAGGCGTCTGCCAGGCCCGCTGGCTCCCCCTCCCCCATTCCCATCCCATATCAAGTTGTCTTAAACGGCCAGCTTTGTGACCCATTTACCATTCCTACCAAAGTATCTGTTGAGGTCACTGCTTGTGCTAATGTCGCCGTCCTTGTACCCCACTATTTCCCACGTCCCATTTAGAGGCGCAGGTGATCTGGGAGTTATGGGAATTTCACACACTGAGGTCTGGCTCCCCTTGCAAGTCGCTGTGGCCACTCTGGCCTCCTTGATGTTCTAGAACATTCCAGGGATGCCTGACTCAGAGCTATCCCCTCACTTGGGCTCGAGTCAACCAACAGGAGGCGGAGGCCCTCCCTGAGCACTGGTGCAGAATGGCACATGCACCCCACCCACGATGCTCAGCTTTGCTTCACTGTTCTTCTTTAAGATATGTTTTTATTGATTGGAGAGGGAGAGGGATAGAGAGAGGAACACCCGGCAGCTGCCTCCTGCACGCCCCCGATTGGGGCCTGGGCTTGTCCTGGCTGGCCATCCGGGGAGCCCAGGGGCCATGCCATCCTGGGGCCTCTTTTCCTGCAGGTGGAAAGTCACGTCGCGTGGCCCCTGCTCAGCCAGCTGTGGCCTCGGCACCGCCACCCGCTCCATAGCCTGCGTGCGGCTGGACCGAGGCCAGGACACGGAGGTGGACGGGGCGGCCTGTGCGGCTCTGGCGCGGCCGCGGGCCAGCATCCCCTGCATCATCGCCGACTGCACTTACCAGTGGCACCTCAGCACCTGGACGCAGGTGAGGCCGCGGCTGGGGCGGGGAGAGCGTCCGATGAGGCCTCACACGGGGGACCCGGGGAGCTTCGTCACTATGACGCCCGGAAGGAGATGGAGAGCAGGCATGGGGGGCGGGGCGGGCACCTAGAGAGGAAGACAGCAGGCCTGGAGGCGGGGAGGGCAGCGGGCCCTCGGAGGGCCGAGGTCGCAGATACAGGAAGGCGAGGGCAGACAACCCGATTCCCCCCGGACAAGCAGGTGCCATCCTGGCCCAGCACCTCCCCAGGCACCGGGAGACAGCGGGAGGTAGGGCTGCGCCTCTGGGCTGGCTCGAGGTGTAGAGAAGAGGCAAAGCAGAGCTGCCTCCCGTCGGTCAGAAGGGCCAGGGGCATCGGCTGGGGAGATGAGGGCTCAGGAGGGCAGTGCCAGGCAGGAGGACAGGGCGGACGGCTGCAGGGACAGACGGGGGACAGCCATGCCTCCTGATCCCTGCTCCAGGGTCTGGAGACGCAAAGAGGCCTCGAGGGTGACAGGTAGGGACGTGAGCTTGAATCCCTGCCCCTCCTCCCTGTGACCCCTACACCGCAGCCTCCGCCTCGGGGGGCTCGCTGTGGACCGGAGACAGCGACGCGCCTCCAGTGCTGTGCGGAGACTAGCGGTCATGCCTGGCCCGTGTCCCCTGTCCTCGTCACCCTCAGAAGGGTCAGCCCCTCCTTCCCTCTTCCCTGCAGTGCTCCGTCTCCTGCGGGGATGGCGTCCAGCTCCGGCGCGACACCTGCCTGGGACCGCAGGCCCAGGGGCCCGTGCCAGCCGACTTCTGCCAGCACCTGCCCAAGCCCGCCACGGTGCGGGGCTGCTGGGCCGGGCCCTGCGCGGGGCCGGGGACGCCCAGCCTGGCGCCCCCCGAGGAAGCCGCTGCTCCAGGACAGACCACGGCTGGCCCTGCCGCTGCTTCCCCGGAGTGGCCCCAGCCCTGGGCCCGCCTTCTCTCCCAGGAGAGCCCTGGGGGGACCGGTATGTCCCTTCCTCCTCGCTGTCTGGGCGGCTGGCTGCAGGAGGGGGGCAGAGGGTGCGAAGCCAGGACCACTTTCCACACGCCCGCCCCTCAGAGCATCCAGGAATGCTCTGCGCCCAGACCCTGACATCCGACCCATGCAGCCCCCACCCCTCACCCGAGAGGGCTTCCCACGAGGCCTAGGAGGGCATCACCCCTTCCTCCACACACACTCCAGCCTCCTTCTGAGCAGGGGAAAACCCAGCCCTGCCCCTGGGGGTGCCCCACCCGGAAGCTCTGTCTCCTGCTCCCTGCGCAGGTCCCTGTGGCCGGCAGCACCTCGAGCCAACAGGAGCCATCGACTTGCGAGGCGCCGGGCAGGCGGACTGCGCCGTGGCCATCGGGCGGCCCCTGGGTGAGGTGCTCACCCTCCAGGTGCTGGAGAGCTCCCTCAACTGCAGCGCCGGTAGGTCCAGGCACCAGAGCTGCTGCCGGGAAGGGGGAGGGTCAGGACCGAACGCGGCCGTGCGCCCCGGGACTCTGCTGCCAGCCTGGACGGGAGCCGGCCTCACTGCCCGCCGCCCGCAGGGGAGCTGCTGCTGCTCTGGGGCAGGCTCATGTGGAGGAAGGTGTGCAGGAAGCTGTCCGGCCTGACCTTCAGCTCCAAGGCCAACACCCTGGTGGTGACGCAGCGCCGAGTGCGGCCGGGAGGCGGAGGCGGAGTGGTGCTGCGGTTCTCCAGCCGGCCCGCCCCGGGGGCCTTCCACAGAGGTGGGCAGGCGCCAGAGCTGCCCCCGCCCGGGGCTGCTGAGCTGTGCTGCTGCCAGCGGGGCGGTGGGCAAGGATACCCCCCTCTCCCCACCTGCGGTGGCCGGGGCCAGTCTGCACAAGGGGTCAGCTTGAATCTCAGCATGTGACCCTACAGCGAGACGGGCAGTGGGGCTCCGGCCACATCCTCACCCCGTCCCTCAGGCCACACAGCCCCAGCGTCCTGGCCCTGGCCTCAGGCCCTTCAAGACCCTTTGGGACCCTCTGACCCAGCCAGGTCCTGTGCACAGGCCTCCGCATCCGCGGGGCGGTTTCTCCCGTTGGGTCAGGGCTTGCCCTCTCCCAACAGCCCACTCTGGCCGAAGGCACTTCCCCAGCCAGTCCCAGAGGCTTCTGCCCCCCCCCCCCCGCCCCCCCCCCCCCCCCGCCTCAGGTGAGAAGAGGGACGCTAGAGGCTTCCTCCTTCCTGGAGATCGGAGCCTCCCCTGCCCCTCCATGCTCAGTGGCCCACGGGCGACGGTCTCCCTTCCCTGTCCCCGCTCCGCATGTCCAAGCCTCCCACATGCAGGGGCCCGCCCTGGGGAGGCCCAGGGGGCACGGCAGGTGGCGTCCGTCCTTGTGCCAGCTCGGTGTTCAGCACGTTGGCACCTGTGACTTTGCTGAGTCCTAAAACCACTCGGCCCAGTGTTTGCTCTCATCCCCCCACTTTAAAGAGGGGGGAGCTGAAGCTCAAGTGTGTAAGGCCTTGGCCTGGGATCACACCGGGAGGTGGAGGAGGTGGGGTTCAGCGGGGCTCCTGCCTGGATCCTGGCCTTGGCCCCAGCACCACACTGTCCCCCTTGCTGCTCGCCAGCTGCGAGTGGCTCGGCCCTTGGCCCCTGGCAGTAGGGTCTTTTGGGGGCTCCTGCATCCTGGGCCACACCCCGTCATCCCCCCTCCCCCTGCAGAATGTGACACGCAGCTCTTCGGCCCCCGGGGTGAGATTGCCAGCCCACTGGTGAGTTCCGGTGGGAGGACCGCGGGGGGCTGCCGCATCTTCATCGACGTGGCTCCGTGGGCCCGTATCGCCATCCACGCCCTGGCCACTGACATGGGCACCGAGGGAGCTGACGCCAGCTACATCTCGGTGAGGCCGCCATGAGGGCGACAGGAATGGCTGACTCTTGCTGTGGTCTGGGCAGCCAGGGACGAGGACCGGGGTGCTGGGGTAGAGGACCCCCCGAGTCTACTTCAGACCAAAACCTTCAAAATTAGTGCAGGAATGGGGAAAAGCGCCTCCTCTACGTACTCGCCAGCAAATGCTGATTGTACCCCCCAAGAGAGAACAGAAGAGACCCGGTCCCATGTGGCAGCCGTGAACCCGGGCCTGAAGCACAATGTTAGAGCCGGAGGCAGCTTTGCCAGGAGAGGGGCACCCCTCCCCCATGGGGTGTGTGTGTTGGGAGAACTGTCCTCTGCCCGGCGTCAGCTCCTCTGGATGAGGCAGCCTGATGTGGAACAGAGCAGACCTGGGCCAGGCCCCAGCTCGGGCGCCCTGGCTGCGAGCCCCAGGAGAGGGGCATGAGCGCTCTGAGCCTGCTTCCGGGTGGGCTAACAGTGCCTTCCTCAGAGGGCTGTTGGGTGAGGACTGAATGCGACCCTGAGCGCAGATCCTGGTGCAGCCAGGGCTCCACGAGTGCAGGCTGGTTTTCATTTGTGACCTGCCCTTTGGGGCTGCCCCTCTCCTCCCAGATCCGGGACGTCCACAGTCTGAAAACGACCACATTCCGCGGGCAGCAAGCGCTCTACTGGGAGTCAGAGGGCAGCCAGGCGGAGGTGGAGTTTAGCCAGGGCTTCCTGGACACACATGCCCGCCTGCGGGGCCAGTACTGGACACTGCAGTCCAGAGCGCCCGCGCCCCGCACTGCCCCGCCCTAGCTGCCTCTCCCAGCACGACGGGTCCAGTGAGGGGTGGTGCTCCCTCCAGTTCTGGGGGGGCGGGGAGGGGAGCTGACCTGTATGAGCTGCTGGCTGCCTGGCCGGCCCCGGAGTGCTTCCCGAGCTGAACACCCTCCCATCTTCAGTGTCGCCGTTAGCGCCTTCTCCAACGAGCACAACGTTAGGGGGCAGAAGGGGACACACTCTGGAATGGCAGCCCCAGCCGTTCAGGCACCAATAAAAAGGACGTGCGGTCTGACTGGCGTTTTCTTCACAAAACCTGTCCAGATCTGCTTGCAAGCCCGCCGCACAGCAGGCGGGTCCCCGGCCGCGGTCGAGTTCCAGACCCGTCCCTGACCTGGCCGAACCGCTCGCCACTCCTGACGGTGCTCCGGGGCGCGCGGTCACCACTGGACGCTCACCTGTGCCTTTTCCGCCCCGCCCCGCCCCTCGGCTAGCCCATCGGGCGGGTTTGTCCACCTGGGAGTCCGACGGGCCAACCTCTGCCTCGCCCCGGAACTCCGCCCCCTATGCAAATAAGCACCAGCATGTCGGGCGCTACTCGCCTCGGACCTGCAAGCCCCACCCCCTATGCTAATAAGGCCGCCTTCCCACAAGGCAGCGCGCTGGCCAACGCGGCCGGCTCTGGAGCCCTTTGTGAGGGCGGTGGGCTGCGCCGGATAGCGGCACCATGAGTGGCTCTGACGGGGCCTCAGCGACGTCCGTCAACTCCGCGCCGCCTGCGCAGGAGGAGGGCATGACGTGGTGGTACCGCTGGCTGTGTCGCCTGTCGGGGGTGCTGGGGGCCATCTGTGAGTACAGGTCTGGGCGAGGGGCGGCCCCGGCGCCCACTGCGCATGCGCGCCTCCGGGCCCGGGGCCTTGGGGCGGGGGTCTGCGGGGCACGCGCGGCCTGCGCGGGGCGGGGGCGTGGCGGAGCGGCGCCCGCGCGGTTGCCGTGGTTACCGGCCGCGGCCTGGGCTGCTGGGTTTCCGGCTGGGCTGGCTGCTCTGGGGACCTTCCAGGAGGGAACCTGAGCTCGGCGGGAGCGCGGGGCTGGACGCGGCCCCGGCACGTGGGGTCAGCGCCCCGGTCTCCGCGACCGCCCTGAGGCTGCTTGCGAAGCGCCGCTGGCCTGGCCCGCGGCGGCCCCACCTGTTGACTTGGGTGAGGGTGGGGGCGCAGCCGTCTTCCCCTTTGGGCGAAGGTTGTTTGCGAGCGGGGCGGTGCTTCCTGAGGCCAGCGGTGGAGAGGACGGGCGGGTAGGGAGCTGAGGGGGGCGGCCAGTGCGACCCCTCTCCGGGCAGTTCTGCCCGGCCATCCTTCCTCTCCCCACCTGCCCCCCAGCCCCGGCCGGCACACGCCCCGACCTCAGGGCACACCCCCCTGACCTCGGGGTGATCTCGGGGCACCCCCCTGACCGCGGGGCACACCCCCTGACCTCGGGTGTCCGGGACAGTCCGGCGGGTTTAGCACAAGCCCCCAAGAGAGCATCCACAGGAAGGCGGTCAGCTCCAGAAGTAAAAGACCAGCTGGCAGGTCTTCCAAAGGCAGATACACGCCTGTTTGAAGGGCCTGCGCTTCTTCCTGTTCCCGCAGCCCTGGAGGAGGGGGTGGGAGAGGGCACAGCTGAGGTCTTAGGAAGGAGCTGGAAGCCTGGCACAGAGGCTGATGAGCACAGAGCAGTGTTGTCTTGTGGGCGCTCGGCGTCGTGGCCCCGGGCACCTGGCCTGAGTGTGCACGCAGCGTGCTTTTGGTGGGCAGGAAGTACGTCTGTTATTTAGGCGGCCTTGGGGGCACACGAGGGCAGCCCCATTGCAGTTGGGCGCACTTTGCCTGGTCCTCCTCCCCCGCCTGCTGCCTGCATAGGGTTACACGGGAAAACTGGAATTCCAGCCACACCGGGCTCAGGTGCACAGGCGCCATGCAACTTTAATGACCTGGTGCTGCTGGTGCTCAGCGGGCCCTCACCAGCTATGGCGCTGGCTGGGTCGCTGGACCTGCCTGGCAGGCTGCCGGCATTCTTGGTGAAGCTGGGCCTGCGGGCTGTGGCGAGAGGGGGAGGGCGAGTGTGGCAGACCCTGCCCCGCAGGGTGCAGTGGGGAGGGGTGGGCAACGTTCCACATTTGGGGCACCCGAGAAGCCCCTTTCAAGGGTAGACGAGGATGCACCCCCTTGCTGTGCCGGGGTGGGCAGGCCGGACAAGGGACTGGCCTGTGTGCAGGAGAGAAAACAGGCCTGCGAGGTGAGGAGAACACACAACCACGGCCCTGGCTGGTGTGTAGGCCAGAGCCTGGGACCCAGGCCTGCCTGTCCTGGCTGTTCTCAGAGGCAGCCCTGTCACAGCCCAAACCCAGGCCATTGCCTGAGTCAGAGGACTTCTCGTGGGCCCCCTGGGAATGGGGGGGGGTCGGAAGGGATTCTGATGTCACACACCGTCTCCCCGGTGGCCTTCGCGGCGGACCCGTCCCTCCCCTGCTTCTAATCCTGCCGTGTCTCTTGCTTTCAAGCGTGCGCCATCTCGGGCCTGTTCAGCTGCATCACCATCCACCCTCTGAACATCGCGGCGGGCGTGTGGATGATGTGAGTAGCGCCCCTTCCTGCGGGGTTCGGACCACCGTGCGCATCTCCTCCTCCTCCGTGCCCCGGGCTCGGTTTTCCGGAGCCCTGTCAGGGCCGGGCCTGGAACGCCCCCCCCCCTCCCCCCGGCCTTTGTTGGGTGTAGTGTCTACATACAACGTCAGACTCCGCGGGCACCAAGTCCACGGCCATGGGCCTCGCCCTGGGAGCCCCCAGGCCGTCCCGGCCAGCCCACGATGATGACGCGGGAAGGAAGGTTTCTGTCGGGTCTCAGTCAGGTGCTGGGATCAGGCGGTCCAGCTCCGAGGTGGGCAGGCAGTGCTGGCTGCAGATGGAGCAGATCAGAGTGGGCGAGGGTCAGGCATTAGAACGCCTGATGAGTCCTTGCCCACCTCCTGCCAGGGTAGCTGCCCCGTGGGGAGGGAAGGGAGGGGTGAGAACTGGGCAGAGCCGCTCTGGCTGCATCTGACACCCCCAGACAATGAGAAGTGGCTGAGCACCCAGCGGGGCCCCTGCCCACATGGGGCGGGTGGGGGGAGCACAGAGATGGGCAGATGTCCCGCCCTCAGGGGCTCAGGCAGTGGTGAGGCCTGGGTTGTGATGCTGGAGCCTGGAGCTGTGCTGGCTGAGGCAGGGCGACGTCAGGCCCGACAGGGGAGAGGCCCTGGACCCTTGGAAGAGAAGAGTTGGCCGAGCGCTGTGGAGGGCCACGTTGGGAGGCCTGGCCGTGTGGGAGGTTGGGGGTGAGAGCAGTGTGAGCTGTGCAGAGAGTTCCTGCTCTGGGAGGGTGGGGGGCTTTGGGGTGCCCTGAGCCTGTGTTTCTGCCAAATGAGGGGACCCAGGGACTTTCCTCAGGCCTGGAGGTGAATGGAAGGGTCCAGGGTCTGTGCCTGACCCAGCCACAGAGAACACGAAGACTGAGCGTGCACCCTCAGCCCCCAAGGCCGAGCTGTCCCAGCCTGGACACGGGCTGCGCTAAGGCCTGGCCGTCCCCAGCTGGACATGGGCTGTGCTAAGGCCTGGCTGTCCCCAGCTGGACATGGGCTGCGCTGTGGCTGAGCTGTCCCCGGCCTGGACATGGGCTGCACTAATGCCTGGCTGTCCCCAGCTGGACACGGGCTACGCTAAGGCCTAGCTGTCCCCAGCTGGACACGGGCTGCGCTAAGGCCTGGCTGTCCCCAGCTGGACACGGGCTGCGCTAAGGCCTGGCTGTCCCCAGTCTGGACACGGGCTGTGCTATGGCTGAGCTGTCCCCAGCTGGACACGGGCTGCGCTAAGGCCTGGCTGTCCCCAGCCTGGACACGGGCTGTGCTGTGGCTGAGCTGTCCCCAGCTGGACACGGGCTGCGCTAAGGCCTGGCTGTCCCCAGCCTGGACATGGGCTGCGCTATGGCTGAGCTGTCCCCAGCTGGACACGGGCTGCGCTATGGCTGAGCTGTCCCCAGCTGGACACGGGCTGCGCTATGGCTGAGCTGTCCCCAGCCTGGATCAAGGGAAGACCCAGATTCTCGCCTCGGGCATTCAGTTCAGTTAGGGGCACGGGACGTGGAGTGGTGAGACGTTGTTGGGGTCCAGCGGTCAGCCCACGCTCCCTCCCTGCCTCCAGCACGAATGCCTTCGTCCTGCTGCTCTGCGAGGTGCCCTTCTGCTGCCCGTTCATCGAGTTCGCCAACACGGTGGCGGCGAAGGTGGACCAGCTGCGCTCCTGGCAGAAGGCCGTCTTCTACTGCGGGTGAGGGCTGCGGGGCCCTGGCATGCTTCCCGAACGCTGCCCGGCAGTGACCTGAGGGTGGGGTCAGGCGCCCGCGGTCGCTCGGGGGAGGTTTCACCTGGGATTCCTTTGTGGGACCCGCCGCCCGGTCATACACGGTTCCGCTTGGTGTGTAGCAGAGAAAGGGCCCGTCAGTTGGGACCCTGAAACGCATCCGGGTACGTTTGTGCCGGCGTCTGCGCAGCCTTTCCCGAGCTGGACGCCCGGCGCGAGGGGAGATGCAGACAGAGAACACGCTCCAGACGCTGAGCCCTGAGAGGCGCTGACTGCAGGCATGTTTAATATGCAGAAGCTTCTAGCACAGCGCCCCGAGCCCCAGCTCTCCGCAGCCTCTGGCAGCAGCAGCTGCAGGTTTTTGCTGTCTCGCTTGCCTTTGGGGTTAGATGCGAGGTGCCTGTTTCCAGGGTTCCTTCCCCGGGAGCCCAGCATTTGGGACTGAGCTCAGATGTGAGTCCCGTCCTGGAACCATCGCCCTGAATCTAAACACAGGGTCACGGACACTGCATCTCCGCGCCCTTGGCCCGGATCTTTACTCTTTAAACGCCAGCAGTCATACATATTCGTTAAAATGGGAAATTGTTGCCCAAGCCCTGCTCCCTGTTGACACTGTGATGCGTGTCTGTCTTCAGGCGTGGCGCTAAACCTGCCTCTTACAGCTACCACCGTTAGAAGTAAACCCGTTCCTGTGCTTTTAAAATTAAGCATTACGACAGAAACATTCCCAGAATCACCACAGGGACTCCCCAAGGTCACAATAGGGTTATTTCTTCAGCGGGGCATGCGCCCTGCTCTGCGAACGTGGTCTAAACCGACCTTTGACCTTCACTAAAACTTCCTGTGTGTAAGATGAGGCCTCAGACGCATGCCCAGGTGTGGGGTCCCTGGGTCGGAGGGTGCGCTGGGTTAGAAGGTCTCGGGGGGACTGGGTTGCTTTGCACAGAGGAGGGTGCCTGGTTCCCCGTCCACCCTCCATGCGCTGCACCAGGTCCACATTCTGTCTGTCACCTGAGGCGAAATGTTTTTCCACGATCGCATTTTTCTTTAGGGAAAATGGTCCACTTTACTTTTTACCTATTGGCATCTCAGTATTCCCTTAGTATGTGTCTCTAGATTAAAGATTTCTCAATCCTTTGTCAGATTTCCTGCAGATGTCTTTCTGGTCTGTTGTTTGCCTTTAATTTTGTTTTGACAGATTTTCCCCTGTGGTCTTTCTGTTGTTGTTGTAGTTTCCGTTACTCCTTTATCACTTAGAAATTTTGTAACTACACTTGACCCTTGAAGAACGCAGGGGTTAGGGGTGCCAACCCCATGCAGTCAAACCCCCTGAAAACGGAAGTGTTAATAGCCTGCTGTTGACTAAAAGAAGCCTCATCGGCAGCATAAGCAGTGGGTTGACACATAGGTAGGTACCATATACTGTATTCCCACAATAAAGTAGGCTAGAGAAGAGAAACATTACAATCGTCAGGAAGATGCCTGGCCAGTGTGGCTCAGTGGTTGAGCATCGACCCATGAACCAGGAGGTCACAGTTAGATTCCCGGTCAGGGCAGATGCCGGGTTGCAGGCTTGATCCCCAGTGGGTGTGTGCAGGAGGCAGCCGATCCATGATTCTCTCTCATCACTGGTGTTTCTATCTTTCCCTCTTCCTTCCTCCCTGAAATCAATAAACATATCTTAAAAAATCATAAGGAAGAAAATAAAATATATGTAAATGCATTTACAGTGCTGTGCACGTTTATTGAAAAGGTCCGCACACGCGTGGACCTGTGCAGTGCAAACCCATGTGGTGCAGGGGTCAGCTGCCCAGTAGGACGTCATGTCACGTGGCAGCCAGATTGGAAGTCCTGGTGAAGTCAGAAGGTCAGGCCCCATTCTCCTCCCCCGCGTGGCCAGAGGGCTGTGCCCGCTGTCTGCTCCTCTGTACGTCACACTGTGGGCAGGGGGAGGCCGGGGCGCGTGCCTGGGAGCGTGGGCAGCCTCACCCAGGAAGTGGCAGGACATGCTGGTCCATGTCCCCACACATTTCTCAAGAGTTTTCCTGCCCGAGTTAAGCCCACCATCAGGCTCAGCCCAGCGGGTACTTAAGCCCAAGGGGACACCTGCCGCCAGGTGGCGCCAGGCTGTATGTGGGACCAGAGAGGACAGAGCCAGTGAGCTGCCGGTGCCGGGACCTGGCAATGAGCCCCATGCCTCATGGGGTTCCACCTTTGGCTCTTCCTTGTTGACCTATGGCGGGCTGTCCTGTGCTGCCAGGGGCCCGCATTTAATTAGTGCCTCTGTCCCAGGCGGTGTGTGAACTGGCCCTCCCTCGCTCAGTCGCACGCAAAGCCTCTGAGGGTTGATTCCCACCCACAGTAGAGACAGCCTCAGAGAAGTTAAGCAGGCTGCCCACCATCACAGAGCCCCCCGGCACAGAGCCCACCATCACAGAGCCCCCCGGCACAGAGCCCCCGGCACAGAGCCCCCCCGGCACAGACCCCCCCGGCACAGAGTCCCCCGGCACAGAGTCCCCCGGCACAGAGCCCCCCGGCACAGAGCCCACAGGCACAGAGCCCCCCGGCACAGAGCCCACAGGCACAGAGCCCCCCGGCACAGAGCCCCCCGGCACAGAGCCCCCCGGCACAGAGCCCACAGGCACAGAGCCCCCTGGCACAGAGCCCCCCGGCACAGAGCCCCCCGGCACAGAGCCCACAGGCACAGAGCCCCCGGCACAGAGCCCCCCGGCACAGAGCCCCCCGGCACAGAGCCCCCCGGCACAGAGCCCACAGGCACAGAGCCCCCCGGCACAGAGCCCCCCGGCACAGAGCCTACAGGCACAGAGCCCACAGGCACAGAGCCCCCCGGCACAGAGCCCACAGGCACAGAGCCCCCGGCACAGAGCCCCCCGGCACAGAGCCCACAGGCACAGAGCCCCCGGCACAGAGCCCCCCGGCACAGAGCCCACAGGCACAGAGCCCCCCGGCACAGAGCCCCCCGGCACAGAGCCCACAGGCACAGAGCCCACCGGCACAGAGCCCCCGGCACAGAGCCCTCCGGCACAGAGCCCCCGGCACAGAGCCCCCCTGGCACAGAGCCCCCCGGCACAGAGCCCCCCGGCACAGAGCCCTCCGGCACAGAGCCCCCGGCACAGAGCCCCCCTGGCACAGAGCCCCCCGGCACAGAGCCCTCCGGCACAGAGCCCCCCGGCACAGAGCCCCCCGGCACAGAGCCGTAAGGGACTGAACAGACGAGAGGTTTCCTGGTCGCCTGTTTCTATGAACTGGAGGGGGTTGCACCATCTCAGTGCTGTCTTAGCCCTTTTTGGGTCACAGACCTTTTCACAAATCCGATGACGACACCCAGAATTGGGCAGACAAGGTCATGGGCACTGGAGGACTTAGGAAGCCCAGCTGTGAACCTCCGTCCCAGCTGGTTTCTGGGGACTCTCCTGTACCTGGTGGTCAGGGCGGGGCTGGGTGGACGGGGGAGCCTGGAGGTGGGTGGCGGCTGCAGGTGGGGCACGCCCCGTGACCTCTGCCTCTCCCTCAGGATGGCCGTCGTCCCCATCATCATCAGCCTGACCCTGACCACTCTGCTGGGCAACGCTGTCGCCTTCGCCACCGGCGTGCTGTACGGACTCTCTGCCCTGGGCAAAAAGTGCGTCCGCCCGTCCCAGCCCCCCTGGGGCGGGGGGTCTCTCCTTCCTGCCCCCCCGAGTCTCAGTGAGGAGGGTCTGACAGTGGCCCTTGGTATCCAGTTGTGGAAACTGAGGCACAGAGGTGGCCAATGATCCGTCAGCATCTTCAGGGTGTTCAGCTCCAGGGAATGAGCAGGATCTGTGAGGCCTCTTGGTGGCCAGTCTCGCCTCGTCAGCCTGTGGCCGGGATGTGGACAGGGCTCGTGAGAGCCTCCCCATGCAGGCCCCCCGGCACTGTGGCAGGTGCCACCCCCAGCCTGGCATCCAGGCAGCCTGTGCCACTGTTAGAGGTGACAGGACACGTTTGCCAGCGAGCACCAAGCTCTCTGAGGAAACCCGAAGACCCAGTAGGCTGTGCCTGCAGGTCATGGTGAGGTTGCTGGCCAGGAACCAGGTAGTGGCTGGGAGGGTCGTGTGCCTGGGGCCTGTCCCTGCTGTGACCCTGCCTTGCTGTCTCCCCAGGGGTGACGCCATTTCCTACGCCCGGATTCAGCAGCAGAAGCAGCAGGCTGATGAGGAGAAGCTCGCAGAGACCCTGGAGGGGGAGCTGTGACGCGGGTCCAGGGGACCTCCCCACCCTCTCACTCCTCGGGTTCTGCGTGAGCAAGTTCAAGAGGACAGGCCCTGAAGTATTGACCCTGGGGGACAGCCTGGAGGAGGAGGCATTGACCCTGGGGGACAGCCTGGAGGAGGAGCCTTTGCCAAGCTCCCATCAGCTTCTCTGCACCTGTCCCCACACTGGAACCCTGTCTGCCCCTCTTCCCAGTTGGGCATCTCCTGGCCCTGAGCTGATGCTGGGGTGAGGGCTCTGTGGGCCTTGCCCAGCAGCAAGGACATGGGCATTGCCAGCCTTGGTGAGCCAGGCCATAGGACTTGGGCTCTGTGCCAACAGCCCTCCTGGCCCCACGGCAGCCTGCGTGGCTGGAAACAGGCTTTGGGTGGACGGTCACGGCTGGCAGAACCGCGGGGCCCGGGAAGCCTGGGGGAGCTTTCTTTGCAGCCCTGGTCCCGTCTCCCGGTCGGAGGCCGGGCTGCAGCCAGTGAGCCTCCTCTCTGCTCTCCAGGCAGGAGGCCTCCGGGAGGCTGGGCCACCTCTGTCCACCGGCCTACAGGGCAGAGCAGTGGTGGAGGGCTGTCTGCTGCTGCCCACGGCCCCAGCCACGCTCCTCCATGGGAGCCCGCAGGGCGGCCACGATGCTCCTGGCGCACCTGGAACAGCAGCCTCGGCAGCAGCTGGACAACTGGTGGGACTGGTGCCTCCCCCAGTTCCCTGGGCCTCGGACAGACCGCTCCAGGATGCGGCCCACGGCCTGGCCTGAGCCCAGGCTCTCCCCTCCCCGCCGCCTGGTGCTAAGGAAGTGGGGTCCTGCCCTGTCTGCAAGCCTGAGCTTGCCCCACCTTGGTATCCCTGTGAGAGCTGGGCAGGTGGAGAGCTGGTGCCCAGGGAGTGGCCCTTTGGGGACCTGTGGGCTGGTTTCCTGCAGGCTCCTTCCACATTGTCACTTCCTCTGCCCGTGGCCGTGCCTACTGGCCACTCTGATTGACCGGCTGGCCTTCAGCTATTAGGCATGTCTGCCAGGGCCTGGCTGCACCTGGCAGGATGGGCAGGTGTGGAGAATGCTCTGTCAGGGGCCCACTCCTGCTCCTCCTCCCAGCCCCCAGGCCCCAATGCTGGGCCTGTTCTGGCTTCCAGACCAGGGCAGTGCCCGGCTCTTGGCTTCCCAGAGGGGCCTTTCAGGTGTGGGAGCCCTGCCCCAGGGACACTCCCTGGGCCCCAGTCAGCAGCGTCCCCAGCAGCCCTCCAGGAGCCAGCGGGGCCAAGCCCAGCACCCTACAGTGGCCAGTGCGGTGGACACGTGCCTTCAGGCTCCTCTGGGGCCGCCCTCCTCAGGGCTGTGGCCCAGGCCTCCGGGCTGGTGGTGTGTGTGCCGTGTGCGTGCGTGTGTGTGTTCTCCACGTGTGCCGTGAATAAGACCTGTCTACCTCCCAGGAGGAGCAGCAGCCGTTCGCCCTCTGGGCTCCTGATCCAGGAAGGGGGCCGGTGTCACTCCTGCCAGCTTCCTGTCGGTACAGGGAGCTCGCCGATGGCCCGTGCTGCGGGAGGAGAGTTGGCTGCGTGTGGCAAGGGAGGCTGCACCTGTGCCCTGTGGGCAGTTGGGTGGGTGCTGGGCCGGCTGTAGAGCTGGGAGATGTGGCAGGGCCCTCCAGCCCCTCCGTCACAGGCCAGAGCAGGCAGGCACTTGCCCAAGGTTCCCAGTGAGTCTGACGAGTGGTCCTGGAGCCCGTGACCTGTCTCCCGGGGAGTCCTGCCTGCAAGGAACCTCTGTCCAGAGGTGGAGGGGCCGCCCGCCACAGGCCCACGCCCGCCTCCGTGTCTGGAATGCCTTCTGGCTCTCGCTTTCTCTGTTTACCTTGACTGTGGAGCAATAAAGCCTGGTGGCAGTTTGTATGCTCGCGCGCGCGCGCGCTGCCTTAAGTGAGGGGGAGGGATGCCTGGACCCCAGGGATGCTCTGGCCCTGGGAACAGCTGCCCTTTATCCGGACGGCTGTGCCGCCAGCTGCTGGCCCGAGGCCCCACGGCTGGAAGTGCGGGAGCCTGCGGGCAGGGCTGACTCCAGCCTCTGCCTCACTGTGGACGGGGGGGGGGGGGGGGGGGGCGGCCATAAAGGGGCCACCTGGGACCGCAGGCCCTGGCAACCTTGGCTGAAATGTGGTCTAACCTGGCTGCAAGGGGCTCCCCCACCAGGGCTCCTTCACAGCAGGGTCACAGGTCAATGTCTTTATTTTCCTAAGTGGGCAGCCGAGCCCTCAGTTCCCAGGTGTCAGGACGGTGCAGGAGTTAGTGTTTGTGCTGGGTCTAGTGCCCTGGCTTGCGGGAGTGCGGAGCGCTGCCCATGGTGCCGCCCAGCCCTCGGGTGCAGCTTTCCGCCTTCCTCCCCAGGCCTAGGTGCTGGGTGGCAGCCAGGTGCTCGGAGCCACTCCTCTGCCTCCAGCCGTCTGTCCTCATCGCGGCCTCCGTGGGCGTGGGCGAGTAGGCAAATCGGTCTGAGGTTGCCCAGTGTGGCCTGAGGCCCCCAGTCCTGGGCGGTGCTTCCCTGGCAGCGTGCTCCCCTGCGGCGCATGGCTGCCTCCTCTGCCGGCGGGTCCTGGCCGCTGTGTGGGCGGCCATGGCTGCTGTGCTGGGCCGAGGGCGGCCGGTGCTGCTGGCTGTCGGGTGCCAGGAGGCGCGCCCCGGGGATCAGTGCCGCTGGCCGTGCTGTCTCCGGCTGGTGGCAGGCTGCTCCCTCCTGGACTCGGGGTTCCGGTTGGTGGCCAACACGAAGGCCTGGCCGCCGGGGTGCGGCCCCCCAGGCGGGGCGCTGACCTACTGCAGGAAGGACCTCCTCCCGGTCCGGAAGAAGGACTCGATCTGCTCCAGCGAGCGGCCCTTGGTCTCGGGCACGCAGCAGCCGGTGAACACCAGGTTCAGCAAGCAGATGGCGGCGAAGAAGAAGAAAGGCACCTGCAGGCCGAAGGCGTTCTGGGGGCGGAGAGGAGCCGGTCACACGGCACCGAGGACCCTCCACCCCCGCGTGAGCTCCCTGCCCTGCTCGCCTTCGCCACCTTGGGGGCCTCCACCTGCTCTTCGCTCAGAGACCTGGGGCTCCCCCCTGCCCGCAGCCTGAGCTCTAGGGCCGTAGGTGGCACTCGAGGCCCCGGAGGCCTGCACCCAGCCTTCCTCTGTGCGGGCCTGGGAGTCCTTCCCCCCTGGCCTCGCTCAGCCTGCCCGGCCGGGCCCTCTGGCCTCAGCCTCACCCCGGCACCCCTCCCCACCCAGGGCCGTTCCTATCCGTCTCAGCTGCTCATGCCCCTGCCTGCAGGAAGCCCAAGGGCTTGCGCCTGCGCTCCCGGGCCCCAGCCTCCCTTCCTGCCCTGTGCCCACCTATGCCTCTGCCGGGGCTGGCACACCTGCCTCCCAGCCCTCTCACCCATTCTGGGCCCAGCCCTGCCTGGCCCTGGGTAGCACCCTCAGAGCTGCCCCATCGGACTCTGCCCGGGCGCTGGGGCTCAGATTCCACTGGCATCAGGGCCTGCCCGGCTGGGAACCCATGGGGGGATTAAGCCAGGTGGGCGCCCTGTGTGTGGCATGCAGAATGCCATGTGTGGCTGGCCAGGAGGGCACACTGAGACTCACTGCCCAGACAGGCCCAGCGGCCCCGGAGGGTGACAGAGCGAGCGGGTGTGGCTTCCTGGCGGGAGGTCAGCTGACTTTCCAGCACAGCTCCCAGCCCACTGTCCTCTGTCCCGACCGTTAGCTGTCCCTGCCGCGTGGGCCGCAGTGTGGAGGGGCGGGCGGTGGAGAGCCCCCAGCACAGCCCCCGGCGGGGCACTCACCACCACTGGCAGGAAAGAGTTGGTGAGGGCGAAGGCGGTCAGCCAGCTGACCAGCACGCAGAGCCCCGAGGCCACGCCGCGGGCCCGCAGCGGCAGGATCTCAGACATGAGGAGCCACGTGATGGGCCCCCAGCCCATGGCGTACCCTGTGCAGGGGGGCAGCGGGGCAGCTCAGGCCTGAGCAGCTGAGAGACCCCTCCCCAGCCACCCGACCACCCAGGACAGCAGTGCCCTGCCCACGACACAGCCACCCCCCCCCACCCCCATGACAGCCCTCCCTCCTGGGCTGGCAGCTCCTAGCCCCAACCGCCACACCTACCTGTGATGAAGAGCATGGTGGCCAGCAGGGGTACCAGGGTGAGGAAGCTGGTGGGTGTGGCCAGGGGCTGCTCTGCGCCCCCCAAGGGCACGCTCTCGAGGCCCATGGTGTTGTTGGGGGCCACAGGCTTGGGGCCGAAGTGGATGTACAGCCCCAGTGTCACGTTGGCCGCAAACATGATGGAGGCTGTGGACGGACCAGAGGCCCTCGGGGCCAGGACCCTCTGAGCTGCGGCTCCTGGGAGCCCCTTCCACGGAGCCACCCCTGTGGCTCCATCTCCTCGGGCGCCATCACAGCCCACGGGGACTGGTCACTTCCAGACTGGAAGCTCCCCCGTGTTGGGGCGTCCACCACACCCACACGCTGTGCCAGCAGGCTGTTCGCTCACAGGAGCCCAGCAGACCTCTGGGGCAGCCGGTGCGTGCCAGGCCCTGTGCCCAGGTGTGAGGCAGGGGCCACCAGGGCAGGTCCCACCCAAGCCCCTGGAGCCCAGTCACATGGCTCCCACCTTGTGGGGCGCAGCCCCTGGCAGCTGCCGGCGGGGGTGGGGGCTCACCTGAGACAAAGAGCAGGACCTTGCGGCCGGCCCGGTCCATGGTGAGGGCCGCGATCATCACCGCAAAGAGCCTCACGGCGCCCACGATGGCGGCGTCATCCTGCGGGGGCTGCAGGGAGGAAGCCATGGGCTGAGGAACCCGGCCTGCTTTCCTGCCCCGCCGCCCTCCCCCCCAAGACACTCAGGGTGCTCAGGCCCCACGCCCTGACCCCAGCTCCTGGGAGCATGGAGCCGCTAAGCACCTGCTACATGCCAGGCCCTTTCTCTGGCCCCTGCCCTGGCCTGGGGGTCCCTCGGGCAGGGGCGCAGGACCCAGCGGGACAATGCTGGTGGGACTGGCTCCACTAATCTTCAGATCTCATCGCCCTCTGCGCCCAGGGCCGGCAGTGAAGCCAGGCGTCTGTTATCTCCCTTCTGCAGAGGCCGCCTGGGGCACGGGGCCCCGAGGCCAGAGGCGGACACTGTGAGCCTGTGCTCCATGCCCAGAGGTCTGCACAGCCCTGACACTGGTTTTCTCTGTCACCTGGGACACTTTAAACCTGTAAGCTCTACTCGCAAACGCTACTCTGAGAACGGGTGTATGCACGGAACCAGTCACCAGCCCAGGAGGCCTCCACCGGCACGCGAGCCCACATGCAGCACTGCAGGTCTCGGTGGGGCGAGCGGGCGCCAGGTGGGTGGCGCTGGCCCGGTGCTCACCAGCAGGACGGCGGTGCGGGTGAAGATGGGCTGCAGGTAGACCAGCACGGGCGTGATGCCCGTCAGCTGCTGCAGGAAGCGCATGAGCACGGCGATGGCGATGGGGCGGTACATGTGGGGGTCCCGGGCCTCGGCCCATGACATGCGGCTGCTCTGGAGACACAAGCGCTGCTCAGGGGGCAGGGCCAACCCCTCCAGCGGTGCCGCCTGCCCTGGGCTGCATGGAGCTAGGTGGGGACTCCCTGCTTCCCTCCTCCGGGAAACAACCCAGGCCAGGGGGCAGGCTGGGGGACCCCTGCCCAGACCCCCGGCTCCTGGACCAACGGTGGGTCAGGGCAGACGCCTGCGTGGCAGGCTCTCCGGGTCCCTAGGCATCCCCCGCACGAGCGTGGCCTCCGGGTCAGGTGGAGGCAGGAACACCGGTAACCCAGTTTCTGGGAAAAGCCAGTGAGGCTCAGAGAGGCCGCGGCCACAGAGCTGCGGGCACCAGAGGTGGGTGTGGGGCAGGGCGCCCCCCTGCCCCGCCCCCCACCCCCCACCCCCGCACCTGTCTCTGCACGTTGTCCTGGATCTGCTGGAACTCCCAGCGGATGTCGGCCTGGGCCCCGCGCAGCCAGGCCAGCGCCTGCAGGGCCTCGGCGTCGCGGCCGCGGGACAGCAGGAAGCGCGGCGAGTTGGGCATGAAGCTGAGCAGCAGGATCATGACGACCACGGGCCCCTCCCCGGCCACGGCCAGCCAGCGCCACGGCAGCAGGAGGCCTGCGGGGAGGAGCGAGGAGCTGGGGTCCGGCTGGACGCGGAGCCCCTCCCCTGGGCTCTGAGCAACCTCACCTGCCCTCACGGCTGCTCCCAGCGCCCCCTCCGATGGGCATCTGCCCCATCAGCCCAGCCCCCTGTGTTCTAGGCCAGGAGGGGCCCAGGGACGGCCTGGCCCCTGGCCCAGGGCCCGGGAGGGTCTCAAGGCCACAGCGGGGCGATGGAGGGGTGGCCTGAGCAAGCAAGAGCCGGGCCTCCACGCCCACCCCTTCCTGGCCTCAGCCGGCTGCCCTGATCCCCCTTCTATGTGGATCTCCCACTGAGACTGCTGGCCCAGAGCCGCCCCCGCCCAGGTAGGGGGCCCAGGTAGGGGGGTCTGGTGACCAGAGGGGCAGGGAGCTGCCGGGAGTACACTGTGTGGTGCGGCCGGGAAGCCAGGTGTCTCCCCTCCCAGCCTGCAGCTCATTTGGGGGCACATCGTTCCCTTCCCACCACGTTGGCTCAGGCACCCCCTCCCCCCATCCTGCACAAGGAGGTGCTGAGCACTTGTCTTACCAAGCGCATAGAGAGACAGCGACCCGAACACGGCCATGAGCTGGGGCGTGGCCCCCAGAGCCCCGCGGACGCGGGGGGGAGCAATCTCAGACAGGTACACCTGCAAGACCCCCCACCCGGCCTGTGGTGAGCACGCAGGCCTGGCCCAGGCGGCCGCGGTGGCAATCCTTGCAAAGAGGGGGGTGGGGTTTCCGGAGGGTCCCTTGTCCTGATCACGACTCACCTCATGGCCTCCCTTGGGCCTCAGTTTCCCTAACTGTCAGGGGGCAGAAGCACTCGGCTCTGAAACGGGGAGTGTGAGAGCCCGTCTCTGCTCCCCTGCTGGGCGGGCCCAGCCCCTGGAGGGTGGGGGTGGGGGGGCGTGGTGGGTAAGACTGGGGCCAGGGCAGGGACTTCCCTTCCTCCCTGTTGCTCAATGTAGATTTTCTCTAATTGAGTAACTTGTCTGTCAGGAAACAGGGTAGGAAGTTTGGGGAGTCCGAGTGGGGGAAGCTGGGGACATGACAGAGGGCCCTGAATGTGCTGCAAACACATCCCCATTGACCGGGGCGGGGCGCGGGGCGGGTGGGGGGCGTGGGCTGGAGGCCGGCCGGCATGCCACAGGGCTGCGAGGGCACCTGGGGCCCGCCCGGCCTTACCGGGATGCAGGCAGCCGTGAGCCCTCCCGCGAAGCCCGTCAGGGTCCGGCCCAGCAGCAGCATCCAGAAGGCATGGGCGCCCGCCATGAGCGCGTAGCCGGCCACCGAGGGCACCGCTGAGAACATGATGCTCAGCTTCCGGCCCAGCAGGTCGTTGAGGACCATGGCACTGAGGCCCCCGGCCGCGGCGCCCAAGGTGAACACGGACTGGAGAGAAGGTGGGCAGGCGTGGTTGGGCACGGCAACCACCCCCCCCACCCCTTGCATCGGGGCCCAGAGACAGCTGCTTCTGCGGGACTCAGGCCCTGAAGGGCAGTGAGCCTCCCGTCGCCAGAGGCGCACAAGCAGCATGTGGACGGCCATTCGCTAGGGAGCCCCCCACAGGGAGCCCTGCTCTGGGGAGGAGGGGGGCACGGGCCACAGCGGTGCCGTCCAGCCGGGCGTGTCAATGTCTAAAGCTGGAATGGAGCGGACAGGAGGGCTCTGGATCGGAAGCCCCTGGGATTTTGAGGTTCAGGGGTCCTTGAATTCCCCCTAAGCACAGTGAGGGGGGGCCTGGTCAGTGCGTCGGGCACTCAGTCTGCTGCTCAGTCTGTCCGAGCTTCTCTCATGATGGGGAGAGTGAGGGCACTCCTCAGGGGGTTGCCCTGGAGTCGACCAGCTCTCAGGGCAAGTGCCCAGCATGCCCCTGGCACATAGTAGGTGGCTCCGGACCCCATGGATGTGCTCTCTTAGTGAATGTGTTGTCTGCCCCGCTGTGACAGCCCAGCTCCGAGGGGGTGGGAACCCTCAACCCACAGGGTGGAGACTTTAAGGGCCGCCTCTCCACCTGCCCTTCCCACACTTCTCCACTGTCTCTCACTTCCTCCTTTTATTTTAGACTTAGAGGCACCATTGGGCATCACTCCCTCCACCCCCAGCCTGGAGGGTGTGGCAAAGGCCTGACCAGGGCCCTGGAGGGGCTCTAAGGCTGTTAGGGGGTCCCTAGCTGGGGACAGAGCCCTGGGGGTCCCTCCACCCCCTGCCCCACCCCTACGAGCTCAAAGTGCGGCCCTTACCCCGAACCAGGACGCCTGGGTTTTGGTCAGACTCAGGTTTGGATCCAGGGAGCGCTCCAGGGCCGGGATGACAGGGGACGTGTAGACCAGGGCGTAGCCGAAGCTGAAGTTGCCCAGCACGGCCGCGAAGGTGGCCAGGAACACCCACTTGTTCTGCAGGGCGCTGGTGGCAGCGCGGGGGGCAGAGAGGTTGGGGCTGTGAGTCCCCCCTTCCCAACCGCTGCCTGTGCTGAGTACAATGGGCGTCCACGCAGAGGGCAGCGATGGGGAGGGCTGGTCCCAGCCCGTCAGACGGGCACCCCCCTCCTCCCCCAGGGTCTGACTGCCAGCTCCCTAGGGAAGACCCCACGCCCGCGGTTGTGGCTGAGCCACGTCTGGTTTCTGCTCTTAGCTCTGCCACCCCGGCTTGCTGTGTGACCTTAGGCAAGCCCTTAGCCCTCTCTGGGCCTGTCCGCTGACGGTGCCAGCTGCGGGGTGGGCCCGGTGCCGGGGGCCCGTGGGGGAGGGGAGACACAGCCAGCTCCTTAGGTGGGACCACCTGGGGGACTCCTGGCCCCTGGGCGGCCGCTCCCAGGGTCAGACGAGGCCCAAGGCGGAAACCAGCCCCGGCCGCAGCCCCTGCCCGCCACTCTCACCCGACCCGCGTCCTCTCCCCGGGCGACGGGGCCGGCTTCTCGGGGAACGTGTCATAGTCCGCGCCCTCGGCTCCCAGCAGGGGCTCCTGCATGGCCGGCAGCTGCTGTCACTGCGCTGCCGACCGCCGGGCAGCGTCTGGCCGCCGCGGCTGCGAGCATCCGGCCGAGCCGCAGCCCCGCCCCCGGCCGCCATTGGCTACGGGGCGGCCCGCAGAGCCCGCGCCGGCCAATGGGCGGCCGCGAGGGTGAGGATGCTCGGCTGCGGAGCGCGGCGGGCTTTCCCGGGCGCGGCCTGGGTGCGGGTGCGGGGTGCAGCGGCCGGGCTTTCCCGGGGCGCGGCCTGGTGCGGGGTGCGGGGTGCAGCGGCCGGGCTTTCCCGGGGCGCGGCCTGGGTGCGGGGTGCGGGGTGCGGGGTGCAGCGCCGGACCAGGGCGGCCGGGCTTTCCTGGGGCGCAGTCCGCGCTTCGTGCGCCCCGGGAGGCCCTGGGGCTGGGGATCCCCCCGGGGAAAGCGGCTAGACATTCGCGCGGGGCCTGGAGGCAGAGCCCCTGCCCGCCCCCGTGTCCGGTGTGGGGTTCGAGCCGGGCGCCAGCACCGGGGCTCAGCTCGTTCGGGCCGCAGGAAGCCGACGCCCATGGACGCGGAGCCGCTCGCAAGGTCACACCGCGAACTCCGTCTCCTTGCAAACCGGGGCCGTGAGCGCCGCCTTGCGCCCGCCCCCCCCCCCCCCCCGCTCGCCACGCCGCGCGATCCCGCGTGGCTCCCTGTCCTCCCGCGACGCCCCGCGGTGAGATCAGGCTGACCGCGAGGTCTGTGGGTGAAGGCAGAGGGAGGAGGGGTGCCGCTCCAGGGGGGCCAGCCTCGTATCGCCCCGTTTCTGGTCTCCTGCTCGCAGGAACGGTGTGGGCTGGTTGGAAGCAGCCGGGTCATAACGCGAAACTTAAACCTAGAGCAGAAATGGAAAATTCCCTGGAAAACCATCCGCCCTCCAAGAGCCCCGCAACGCCCAGTGCCGGCTCAGAGGGAGGGCTGCGTCCCGCCCCATCCCGCCCCATCCCGCCCCATCCCGCCCCATCCCGCCCCATCCCGCCCCATCCCGCCCCATCCCGCCCCACGGAGGGGCCGCAGCTTCCAAATGGACCCATTGTTGTCGAACATTTGGGTTATTTCCAGGTTTTCACTAGCGCTTTACAAAGCTTGTTATAGTTCCCGTTTATTTTTTTAAATAAATGAAGCCACTTTGTTTGAACAATAAACACCTGAGCTCTGCTGGAGGAAGGGTTTATTTGCTGCTTCTGGCCTAGAGTTTCCTCAGCTGGAACCCCAGCCCCTGGCCCTCCAGCAGAGCCTCCTGCGGCCACACGGGCCTGGCCTGGGAGCCGTGCGTGCAGGAACTTGCCTGCTGGAGCTAGATTCTGGCATGCTTTTTCCTTTTCCCATATTTCTTCTGAATTTTCTCTGCTCGTTTTTTGTTTAAAGGGTCTTCCTCCCCAGGAATCCGCTTGGCCCCCCTGCTTCGGCCCAGGGGCGGTGCCTGGCGGGTTCGTACCACTGTCACGTGGGGTGCTGTCATGAGCATCAGGCAGCTCTTTACTGGGGTCTTGGTGCGACCGGTTTGTTGCTGGTTGTGTTGTAGACAGCGTCCGTAATCCTTGTTTTTGGGGCACAACATTCCCAGCCCCAGGAGAAGTTGGCCTCATCCAGCCTCAAGGTGCAGCGCTCCTTGCTGCCTCCCGGCACACAGACTATGGGGGGGAGGGGGGGAGGGTGAGGTTTGGGGGGAGGCATTTCAGTGTTGGCAGCAGGGCGGCCGAGCTCATATGGTCACTTCTTGTGGCGGGCTTCCTCTTGCCCCCGGTCTTGTGTTGCTTGTGCCACTGGTCCCCGCAGATGCCCATGGCACAATGATGGCTGAGAACTACATGGAGCCAGAGCTGCCGTGCCAGAGGCGCTGTGGAACTGTGCCCGTCTTACGCCTCAAACCTGCACCTGGATGCCCTGCTCCGCGGGGCACGCGTTCAAGAGCATGAGGCCGCGAGCAGGACCTGACGGGGAGGATCACCACCTTTTCATGTCTTGACAAATAATTTTGGGGCTGTTTCCACAAAATCCTTCTTGAAGAAACAGCCATCGCATCAGAGAAAACAGCCTGTCTCAGGCCGCCTCGCCCCGCTGGCGTCTCAGTGCCTGTCGTCGCCCACGGGCCTGCTTTGCAGTTTTTTTAAAAAAAATATATTTCTTTCTTGATTTCAGAGAGGAAGGGAGAAGGAGAGAGAGAGATAGAAACATCAATGGTGAGAGAGAATCATTGATCGGCTGCCTCCTGCACGCCCCCTACTGGAGATTGAGCCTGCAACCCAGGCATGTGCCCTTGACCGGAATTGAACCTGGGACCCTTCAGTCCGCAGGCTGACTACCCACTGAGCCAAGCCGGCCAGGGCTTGTTTTGTTTTTTAAATAAATCTTTATTGATTTCAGAGAGGAAGAGAGAGGGAAAAGAGAGATAGAAGCATCAGTGATGAGAGAGAAGCATCAATTGGCTGCCTCCTGCACATCCCCTACTGGGAATCAAGCCCACAACCCGGGCATGTGCCCTTGACCGGAATGGAACCTGGGACCCTTCAGTCTGCAGGCGGATGCTCTATCCACTGAGCCACACCAGCTAGGGCTGCTTTGCAGCTTTGCCCATCCTGTGTGGGCACTGCAGCGTGACCCCCTTTGGGCCAGGCACGCCCAGTATACGGGGCTTACGGATAATGTTGCACGGCCCTCGTAACCGTACTTTAAACACCAAGATGTAACACATCCTAACTGTGCAGCTCTGTGCGCACCCCTGTGGTCACTGCCCAAGTCAAGAACCAGAAGCTCCTGGTCACCCCAGAAAGTCTGACTGTCCCTCCCCGGTCCAGCCCCCACTCCTGAGCCCTGCACTCTGAGTTCTGTCTTTGTGGATTAGATTCTCCTGCTCTCAAACTCCCTGTAAATGGAGCCCTGCTCTTGTTTCCGGCTTTCCCCTCAATTCATTGGCATTATTGTTATTTTTTAAAAATATATATGTATTTTTTTATTTCAGAGAAAGGAAGGGAGAGGCAGAGAGGGATAGAAACATCTTTGGTGAGAATCATGGATCGGCTGCCTCCTGCACGCCCCCCACTGGGGACGGAGCCCACACCCCGGGGAATGGGCCCTGACCGGGAATTGAACCTTGACCTCCTGGGTCGTGTTCATGGGTCAGCGCTCAGCCACTGAGCCACACCGGCCCGGCTGTTTGTTTTCTTTGGAAATCAACCTTATTAAGATGCAATGTACACCGAGTGACAGGAAGGCGCTTCACGTGTGTGGAGGTTGCTGAGTGTTGGCAACGGTGGAACCCAGGCCCTGCCCCCACCGAGATACAGGACATTCCATTCACCTAGATTCTAGGGCAGGGGTGGGCAACCTTTGTGTGAGTGCGTGCCAAAACCAGCAAAATCTCTGACTCAAAATTCTTCTGCGTGCCAACCCTAATTTTTTGAGAACATGTTACGCCTACTTGATATCTCTTAAGGTGTACATATGTGAAGAACCTTGAAGAAATAATAAAATTCATTCGAGCGACAAAAACACAGTCTATGATGATGAAAGATACATTTATTTTTTCATGTATACATGCACACTGATAGTCCGACAGAAAACTTTATGACTCCGTTTGACATTATCAGTGGGACTTTTGCTGCCGCATCACTGATGACAGAGATTTGACATCAGGGTTATATTCCGTGACCTTCAGAGATATGCACGAGCTACTGCTTTCATCCGTCAGGCTACTCCTATGACGAGACTTAACAGAATTCATCACTGAGAACAAAGATTCACAAGCGGATGTGGATGAAACCAAAACACTGGTCGGATCTAGGAAGGCAGGAGAGTTAAGGCAGAGGCATAGAAATTGCTCTTCCCCTCTCTCGTCCATCCATGGCTATGGTCTTTAAGATCACTTGTTATGTAAAATTATTTATTTCTCTAAGATGCACCTACACTGAATTTATCTGAAAAATAAAAAAGCCGATATTAAGAAAAAAACTGTAAGTGGAAGATTATAAGAGAGGGTTTCGCGTACCAGCAGAAGTTACTGGCGTGCCATGTTTGGCACGTGTGCCGGGGGTTGCCCACCCCTGCTCTAGTTCCTAGACCAGTGATGGCGAACCTTGTGAGCTCGGCGTGTCAGCATTTCGAAAAACCCTAACTTCACTCTGGTGCCGTGTCACATATAGAAATTTTTTGATATTTGCAACCATAGTAAAACACTTACATTTTTGACATTTATTTTATATATTTAAATGCCATTTAACAAAGAAAAATCAATCAAAAAAATGAGTTCGCGTGTCACCTCTGACAAGTGTGTCATAGGTTCGCCATCACTGTCCTAGAAGGTTCTTCTGTGCCCTTCCAGCTACCCCAACCCCACCCCCCGAAACGCTGCTGCTCTTCTTTCTGGCTGCGGGTTGGCGCTCTCCTTCCTAGATTTCCAGGGAGAGGGAACCGCGGGGCAGGGGCCCTTTTGCCCTCCGTCTCCGGTCTCCCACTCCGTGGCCACACGTCACCGTGCTGTTTGCAGGGTGGTCCCTGCTCTGCCGCGTGGAAGCGTGCCCCAGTGTCCACCTCCCCTGGTGGGCCGCTGGCTCATCCCCAGGTTTGGCTGGAGGAAGGAAGCTGGCCTGACCCTCCACGTCCATCGCCCGTGCTCCTGGCTCTGGAAGGTTCAGTGGATGAACCTGGATTTGCTCACAAATCTTCCGTCGTGGCATCAGGGCTGTTTCTCCCACGTTCACGCTGAAAACCAGCCATCGAAGCGCATCTCTGTCCTTGGGGGGCGGTTGCCCACAGCAGTGACCACCTCCATGGCCCTCGGGCCTCTTAGCCCGCCCGCGGCTGGGCGGTCCTTGCCTGACCACCTCACCTGGCTTCGGGGGTGTGTATAAGGCTCCTCCCCCCACCCTCCCCTGTACCTGGTGATCTGGAAGCTCCTTGCCAATTTGAAATCAGGGCCCTCCCCATTTCTTTAGCCTCCCACACAGAGCTGGCCAGGATGGGGCCACTGGCTCCCTTTCTGCCCTGGACACACCCGTGAAGGGGCCGGGCCCCTCACTTCCACACCCCCAGCCACAGCCCCTCCCTCCTTCACAGAAAGTGCCCTAACTGACTCATTCGGGCTGTCTGTCCTGGGGACAGTGGCAGCTGGGACAGGCCCCTCCCAGGACGGGGAGCCCATGGCTGGGAGGTGAGCATCCTGTAGACCCGTGTGGGCTGGGGGAGGGGCTGGGCAGGGGCCACCCAGGGGCCACCCTGCTCCCGGATTCTCCCCATCCCTGCGTCCCTGCCGGTCCAGGGCACGGAGCTTAAAGCAGTGGTCGGCAAACTCATTAGTCAACAGAGCCAAATATCAACAGGACAATGATTGAGATTTCTTTTGAGAGCCAATTTTATAAAAATTAAACTATATTGGTAGGTACATTGTTATTAACTTAATTAGGGTACTCCTAAGGCTTAGGAAGAGCCACACTCAAGGGACCAAAGAGCCGCATGTGGCTCGTGAGCCGCAGTTTGCCGACCACGGGCTTAAAGGATGCCCTGGTCCAAGCTCTGCCTCTGGACACAGGAGCCTGAGGAGGGCGCTGACCAGCGAGCCGTTCTCAGAGCCTCACTTTCCTCACCTGGAAGATTCTAGAACCCGGTGCCTACCCTTGACCCAGCTCCTCCTGCAGAGATCTCTGTGTCTCCAGACTAGTCCTCAGGCTGGGAACTGGCAGAGCTGCATTCCAGGCCTCCTGGCACTGGATAAGAGGTGAGGTGTGGGAGGGAATGCCAGGGACCGGCCTTCCCCTCCCTCTGGGCTCCATCAGCCCATGTTAGAGGCGAACGTCAAGGCTCCGGGAGTCGCTCCCACGTGGCCCCTTGCTCTCGCGGGGTCTGGAGGGATGGGAGGACAGCAGGGGGTGGGCGGTGGGGCGCCCAGAGGCACCCCTGACCCTCACCCCCTCCTTCCCACAGATGGGCGGGCCGGGGCCCCCGGGGGAGAAGGTCTCCATCGCCCAGCTGCTCGGAGGCCCCGCCGCCCCCCGCCAGGCCCCAGGTGCTGCCGCCCCCGGCCCCGAGGCCTCGGACCTGGTGCCGTCTGTGAGCCTGGCCCTGGTGCTGCTTCTGCTCTTTGTCCTGCTCTCGGCCTGGCTGGTGTGGGAGAGGCTCCTCCACACGTCCAGCTAAGGTGGGCCCCCGGGAAGGGGGTGAGGGGCTTCCCTCGGATGGGCCTGGCACAGAATGGCACAGTGGGAGCAGAGCCAGGGGCACGGAGGTAGGGGGTGCAGGTGGAAGGGCGGGGGTTGGCCTCCCAGCCACACTCTGGGCCAAACCCAGTGGGCAGCCGCTCACAGCCGCCCCAGCAGGACTCCCGGGCGGGGGGGGGGGGGCGGGGGGGGGGTAGCAAGCCGCCCACCGAAGGCAGGGACCCGTGAGCGGCCGCTGCTCCGCCGGAGAAGGTGGCTGGGCTGCGGGGCCTCGCGCCTCATGGGGCATTGCTAGAAAAGCCAGGCGACCCCCGGGCGTTTGTGAACCGAGTTAAAGGGCTGGGAAGTGAGTTCAGCTCAGCGTGGACGAGAGGGGCGGCCTGCTCCGCTGACCAGCTCCGGGGAGGCCTGTGTGGCGGCCGTTCGGACGCAGAGACCGCAACGACCGCACAGGAGGGTCTGAAACCAAACTCCTGACTCCCGGCAGTTCGAGGCGGCAGTCATGCCCGGGGCTGGCACCTCCAGGGCAAAGCCACCTGTGCCAACGGAGCCGTCTGTTGTCCGGTGCATCGGCGATAACATCTCTTTGGGATGTCAGAGTCGTTTCCCTTTCCCCGGCCCCCTCGGAGCACAGGCACCCCTCTGCGGGGACCACCGAGCCCCTCGTTACTGAGTTCACCAGTGCACCCCCCCCTCCCATGTAAAGAAGCACGTGTCCGTCACCCCAGAGGTGCCCGCTTGGCGTCTCCCGCCCCTGCCCGTCGCCAGGGGAGCCACGCGGCCACCTGCGCCTGCCCTGCGGACTGCCATGTGTGAAATGAGACTCAAGACCCGCCTTTCTCGGGGCATCGCCCCCGTCCGGCAACTGTCGACCGTTTGGCTCAAATAAACACACATTCTTTGCAGGTGGGAATGTTTCTTACATTGACACCCACGCGGCCGCAGCCGCAGCTGAAGCTGTCGCTCCCTGTGTGCCCCTCTCTCCTTCCTGGGACCCCGCAAACCCTTGGAGGAAGAAGCACCGCCCCGCCCCCCCCCAGCGGGGATGCCCTGGTCTTGGCCGCCACCTGGTGGCTGAAATCAGAATTGCAACCTGCTGTGAGATTCATTCCCCTTGGGGTTCCCATCTCTAGACCGAGGAGGGGAAGGTGTTTCATTATTTAACCTGGAAAATTCTGAGATTGTGGAGAAGCGTGAAGCCCATTTCCCAGAGAGAACCTTTGCCTTTCGCTGTCTGTTTTCTTTCCCTCCCTCTTTGTGTGTGTAATCGCCTTACGTAATAGGCCCCAGGAAGGAGGGAGGGGGCTTGTCCAGGGGGTGGTCGCTACGAGGTCATCGGTGCCGTCCTGCCCGCAGCGCCCCTCTGGGACCTTGACAGAGGACAGAGCACGTTTCTGGCGGGGGGAGGGGCATGGAGACCTTCAGGTTGGGACCCAGGCTCCAGACTCCACTGTCTCTCATTGAACAAATACCACGACACCTGCCCCCCCCCCCCCGGGGTGCCAGACCTGCGGGGAAGCGGGGGGAGGCGGACAGGGAGCCCCGGGAGCTCCAGCCGCTTTCGGCTCTCCTCCTCCCGCCCGCTGTCCTTCTGGGGTGTCCCCCACCCGCACCCTGCCCTCCCAGGGCCCCAGGGGTGGGCCCCTCCCTGCTTCTCCGGCCCCCTGCAGTCGGGGCACACCTGTGTCCAGGCTGGGCTGCTGGAGCTGCAGGCTCCCTCTACCAGCATGGACTGGTCCAGGGCCTGGACCCCGGCTACCCAGGAAAAGGCAGGTGGGATGCAGGAGCCTCAGAGGCTTTGGGGGGAGGCAGGCGGTGGGCCCTGGAGGTTTGGGGGGCCTCTTGGAGAAGTGGGGGTGGGCGTTTCAGGTGGGGGCACTGAGAGCGATGCCTGGCGGCTGACCTGTCGCCAGCACGAAGGGACCTGCTCCTCAGCTGACCCTCCGCCGGCTGCGGGGAGGGGAGGCCTGAATCCCGTCCTCTGAGACGCCCCCCTCACCTCCCCCCGCCCATTTCCTCTCTCAGGAGCACCCTCCCTGCCCCGCAGGCCCAGCTCCAAACTCAGGCCCAGGGCCCAGAGGTTAGATTTCCCAGGCAGCTGGGCTGGGGCCTGTGGGGGTCCCAAGGCCCACTTCCCTCTCCACACCGCCCCCCCCAGCCCCCCAGAGCAAAGTCCTTGGCTGTGTCCCTCCAAGTCACAGGCTCCAGGCCCACCCCCCCAGGGGCGCTTCCAGCCAGGGTGCTGGTCCTGCCCGCTCTCCCCCCCCCCCAGGGGTGCTTCCAGCTGGGGTGCTGGTCCTGCCCGCTCCCCCCCCCCAGGGGTGCTTCCAGCTGGGGTGCTGGTCCTGCCCACTCTCCCCCACCCAGGGGTGCTTCCAGCCGGGGTGCTGGTCCTGCCCGCTCCCCCCCCCCAGGGGTGCTTCCAGCTGGGGTGCTGGTCCTGCCCCCTCTCCCCCACCCCAGGGGCGCTTCCAGCCGGGGTGCTGGTCCTGCCCGCTCTCCCCCTCCCAGGGGTGCTGGGCAGCCAGAGGCTGATGTGCTGTTGTTGGTGGGATGTCACCAAGGGTGACAGGGATGGGAGGACAGCAGGAGGGGCTCAGTGGGGGCCTGCCCAGAGGCAGCCCTGCCCCTCACCTCCTCCTTCCCACAGATGGGGGGCCAGGGCCCCTGGGGGAGACCCGGATGGTTGGGGCTGGGGCCCTTCCTGCCAGCCTGCCTGGTCACGGCGGGTGGGCGTTTGCGAGGCCTGGAGGGGCTGGCGCTTCCCCTCTGGGGCGGGCCTTCCTGTGGGAGTGACGCGGCTGGCTCCCCCCAGCCGTCCTGGGGTGGTGGGCGACACTGCTAAACCCGCTCCTTTCTGCTGCTTTTCCTAAAAGGGCCCCACTTCCATCTGGGGTGGCGATGTGCCTAACTGGACACAGACCCGAGCCACCCTGTCGCCGGGGGCCCGCGAGCCAGCTCTGGCCTGGTGTCCAGGGAGGGCCGTTCCCCGCGCTTCCTGCCTGTTGCCGGGAGGCGGCAGCCCTCCTGCCACCAGGGGGTGAGCGCCCCGCGAAGGGCGCAGGGTCGAGGCAGGAGCAGCTCCTCGGCGACTCACCGGACTAAGGGGCCTAGAGACGAAGGGGCTGGCACCTCCTCCCTGCATGCCCTCAGGGCACCATCAGAGCCCATGTGCGCCGGGCACCATGGAGCATGTGCCAGTCACGGCCCTGCCTCCGTGTCCCTGCCAGGTGAGGACGCCGCCGCAGCACAGGGGTGCGGAGGCTGGAGGAGGTGGTGCCCTCCTAGACGACAGGTGGGCAGAGGGCAGGGGGACGGGTGCCCAGCATGGCATCATCTTCTGGACATGGCGCAGCCCGTCTGAGAGCTGGGCCCCAGAGGGACCCCTCAGTTGTCCTTCACGCCAAAGACCCGGTCAGACCTCCAGCGACGCTCCTGGGGACCTTCGAGGCATTTCGGCCAACCCAGGAGTCTCGGGGTCACCTGTTTACGGGGGAGCTGAGCAGGGTCTCCGTGGGCACATGCAGGTGCAGCCCCAGCTGGATGCCCGGTGTCCTGGATGGGCACCTGTGACCAAGACCACCTGCTCTCCCCTCGCTTGGGCACCAGGGTCAAGGCTGGGAGGTGGCTGCTGCCTGTGGACCCAGGGCCCGATCTGATCAGGTGACGTGAGCCCCCAGGCCCTTGGGCCGGGGAGGGTGAGGCCCGGGCCTCCTGGCAGCCAGATGCACCCTGACCCGGCTCTACCCACCCTGGGACTCCCCCTCCGCTGTTGGGATGGGGCAGGCCTGGGGGTGGGTGGGCGGGCCTGGGGGGGTCAGGCCTGGGGGTGGGCGGGCCTGGGGGTGGGCAGGGCTAGGGGCGAGACCCACCTGGCCCAGAGGCCTGGCACCCAGCCAGCGGGCATGTCCGCCTCCCGGCTCAGCCAGCCGCCTCCGGGACTCGCCCAGTGTGTGGCGCTACGTCGCGCAGCTGCTGCTCCTCTGCTCCAGGGGACAGCACGGCGTTCAGGGTGGACACGCCCTAGCCTCCTGGCCGGCGTGTGTGAGCGAGGCTCGCTCTGTCCCAGCTGCTCCCTGGCCCCCCTCCCGCCCCGCCAGCCGGCTCAGGGTCAGGCCGGACCACGGGCTGTGCTCAGACGGGCCACACAGGGATCCTGGCTGCCGGTGGCCGGGACACCTCCCTCCGTGAGTCTTGGCCCCTGTGCTGGCCCGTGGGCGCCTCGCCAAAAGCGACTGGATTTTCATCTTGTTTTGCTGACGGTTAAGAATCTGTCAGAAAAGTTCCCCGGGAGACCTGAGGGCCCCCCAGGGCCCAGCCGTGGCCGGGGGAGCTGTGGGGTCCCTGGGAGCGGGAGGCGGAGGGGCCAGGGGCGCCGTGCCCGGGTCCTGGCGGGTGGCGCTTCCCGAGCAGCACTATGTGCCGACGCTGGGCCTCCCCGCCTGGGGCCTTGCCGCGAGGCGGGACCACGCCCCCCACTCCACAGAGGAACCCGGGGCCCAGGGCTCTTCTGCAGCTTCAGCGCCCACTCCTGACGCCTCCCCCCCCGGGCAGGGGCTGAGTGGGGCCTGTCCCGGCTCTGCTGTGGGTTGTGGGCCGTCACCTTGCAGCTGAGAGGGCTCACCTGTCCAGCCGTGGGCGCGGCTGGGGGCCCAGAGGAGCAGCAGGGGCTGCCCGGGGACCCCTCACCGCCAGGGTGTGCCCAGAGTCCCTGAAAAACTAGCCAGGCCCGGCCACTGCCTTTTCAACGCCTGCACCGCGGGCCCGAAATGTGCACCGGGGCCCTGCCGGCGGGGCCTGGGGTCACCCGAGTGTGCAGCAGGGACGTCCCAGTGTTTGTGCTCACGCTGGAGGCTGCACCCAGCCTGCTGGGCTCCCTCCCAGGCCCTGGGGAGTGTCCACAGGCCACAGGCCGAGGGCAGTGGGAAGGCGAGCATCCAGCAGCCCAGCCGCAGGCCCAGGCCCCGCACGGCTCCGAGTCCTGGTCCGGAGGGGTGTGTGTGTGTGTGTGTGTGTGTGTGTGTGTGTGTGAGAGAGAGAGAGAGACCACCCCCCCACCCCCGCCCGCCGGAGTGCACCGCAGGGCAGCTTCCAGAAGGCGGCGTGGGCGTGGGAGTCTCCGGGCAGGGGTTTGGGGTCCCCCACCATCCTCGGACCTCAGTTATGGGCACGCCACCCCACTCCCACCTCCCGCTGGGCACAGGGGCTCGTCCTGCGGAGCTTGTGCCCCACACGGTTTCCCACCAGCTCTTGTGCCCGGAGGCCAAGCGCACTCCATACATGTGCTTGGTTGGACACAGGGGTTTGTGCACGCACGACTGCACACATGCATGTGTCCCCTAGGCGAGCATGCATGCACACATGTACACAGGCACGTGTGTACATAGGCATGTATGGGCAGGCGCATGCATGCTTGAACAAAGTGACCCCACTTCCTGTTTGGCCGCCTGGCTGGCCCAGCGCGCTCCTCACAGCGTCTGCGGCTCGCCCAGGGGCCACATGCTTCCCAGGCACTTGGTGGCCAGTGAGCGGGCCTGCCCCGGGGCCCCGGGCCTGCTGGGGGACAAAGACCACAAGACCCTGGGAGAGGGCTCGGCCGGCTCGGGGGTGGGGCGGGTGCTGGGTGGGAGACGGGCTTCCCAGCAGGCGGGGCTGGAGCCTGAGCCCGAGCAGGGTGTCGAGGGGGGAGCAGGGAGACCATGGGCCAGAGAGTGTGTGCCCAGGCTTAGGCACTCAGGGCTGGCCTGGTGCCAGGTGACACCTGTGTGCCGGTGCACGTGTGTGTATGTACATGTGTGTGCACATGTGCGTGCGCATGTGTGTGCACACGTGTGTGCGTGTGCCTGCCTCTGTGTCCAGTGCCTGTGTCTGCTGGGCTCCGACTCCTGCCTGCGGGTGAGGGTGGGGCTCATGGAGGCCCCTCCAACTGCACCTGAGCGTCCAGGGCGGGCGCCCTCTCCTGCCTGGGACCTTCCCTTCCCACCAGACCCATCAGAGCAGCAGCTGGGCGCCCTCGGCCCTCCCTCCCCGACTGCCCCTCCCGCCAGGCTGCTGCCCCTCCTTCAAGGCCCGAGCTCAGGGTCTGGTCCCGGAGGGGCGGGCCAGGCGGGCGGCTCCAGTTCAGAGACTGGCTTCGGAACATCCCCACACGCTCTTGAAACGAGGGGCTCATGTGAAGCCACCCCAGATCTGGGGGTGCCATCCGCACCTGTGTCTAGGCAGCTCCCACAAGACAGCTGGGGTGCCCTCTCAGGCTCGGGGCGCCCCCGACGGCGCCTGGGAAGTGAGGCTGTCGCTACCTGAGACTCAGGCCCACAGCTGGAGGGCCGTGCCTCCTCGGATCCGCCCCAGGTGCCTCTGCCTCAGTTTCCTCACGCGCCTCAGGGAGGAGGGCAGGCACACCGCCCCAGCTACTGAGGTCGAGGGCGCAGCCCCCTGTGTGGGCCCCCGCCCCCTCCCCCGCTGCTGGCCGGGGCTGCAGATGCAGACCTGGAGCCGGCCCCTGGCCTCAGGGAGGCTGAGCTGCAGCCACTTGGCCCTTGGCCTGGCCTCCGTCAGGAGCTGGGATCCTCGCCTCCGCCAGCTGGTGGGGGGGGGGGGGGGCCCGTGGGCCGAGCAGCCGCCTGGCCTCCGGGAAGGGCTCCTGGGGCCGGGCCCCGGGCTGGGCGCACAGCCCTCCCGAACGGCCCCTCGGGGCGCCCGTCCACCCGGCCTCGGCCGGGACTGACCGGTGGTCTGGGAGGTGACAGGCTTGAGAAAGGACAGGCCCTGACCTCGGGAGGTGTGTGGAGAGACTGCAGTGGGACCGGAGGTTGTGAGAGTCTCAGGCAGCAGAGCGATGGGCATCGCGTGCACCGGGGAGACCGTGGGCTCCGAAGCCTCTGCCTGGGGCCAAGTCCTGCCCTGCCGCTGACTGTGACCTTGACCTTGGGCACACTGCCCGGCCCCTGGGCCATCACTCAGGGGAGGACAGCACCGCCCCTCGGGGGCTGAGAATAAGCCGGTTCTGCAGAGAACACGGTCCCTGACTTGGGGGATGGGAATGGGCTCCTCGTTCGTCCGCGTGTTTGAATTTTTTGACGACACACACGAAGGACTGGGGTCGTTTGTGAACAGGTCGGACGGTGGTTTGAACAACCTGGAATCGGCACCTGTGGGGCTCAGGTGGTAACAGATAAACTAGCAATCACCAACAGCCTCAGGAGCTCTCTGTCCGTCACACGCTGACCGCAGGGCTGGGGCCGGGGCCTGCGGCCTCACAGATGGGACTTGGAGAGCAGGCGAGGCCAGGGCCAGCCTGTGGGGGGCAGAGCTTGACACGCAGGTGGTACGAGGCCACTGGCCGCCTTGAAGCTGCCATGCGAGCTGAGGGTGGGTGGCACCTCGGCCCCAGCTCCCTGCAGGGCACGGGCTGGGAGAACAGCCGGGCTCAGGCCAGGGCCGCCGCCGGCCACAGGGGCCCATGGGCAGGATCCGGGGCACAGGTTTCACCAGGTCCTCAGAACCCAGTGCGGTTCTGAGCGGGTCAGTGAGAGTCACGGTGGGGGCTCCAGACCCTGCACAGCGGCCCCCCGGCCCCCCGCCCCCCGCGCCCCGTGGGAGCCCTGCCTCTGCTCTGCAGCCGGCACCAGTGCAGCTGCCTCAGGCCTCTGCTTGGGGCTGGAGGTGGCCTCCCCCCGAGGGCCAGAGAGGGGGGCTGCTTGGGGAGGCCGGGACGGGGCCAGCCAGCTCCGGACACGCCGTCCCCCGTCGGCCTCCGGGCGCAGGGCCCGCGCTGGGAGTGGCGTCTGACCCCGAGTTCCAGGCAGGGCCGGGCCGTGTCCTGAGGACACAGCTGTGCCCAGCTGTTCCCCGAGTGCCACGGGGGCCCCTCCCCGGCAGCTCCGCCGGCCACGGCCACGGGCGTCAGGCCCTTTCGGCGACCTGTGCCCCTCGGGGAACCAGGACCCAGACCAGACCCGCTTGGCCTGCAGAGTCGGAGGCAAAGGGGTGGCCTCCTGAGGCTCCCGGGCCCCCGGGCGGGAGGTGTGTCTGCAGCCCCATCTGTCCGTCTGTCCGCCCGCGGGGCGTGGGGCTGGCCTGGGAAGGGGAAGCTGCGGCTGCCAGGGGAGCGGCTCGGAGCTCCGGCGTCGGGAACCCCAGGGCTCAGGCCGGAGCCGCAGCGGGTCCGTGGGCGCCTTTGCCTCGGGCGGGAGGAGGGACACGGCTTGGTCCTGCGTCAGCTCGGCCACCGACCTCCGACCTCCGACCTCCAACCTCCGACAAAAGTGCTCGGAGCCTTGGTGCCCCGGTGCTCACTCCCACCACGGCCGCCCAGAGTGTGGGCGCCCAGAGGAGGGTCCCAGTCGGGACCCAGCTGCAGAGGCGGGGGTCCCCCTGGAGGGAAAACCCTTCCCCTGGTGCCTCTGTCGGGGAGGGTTTGCAAGCACAGTCCCTCCCCCCACCCCTCCCCCACCCCTCCTCCCTCCACACCCCTCCACACTCCCCACACCCCACACCCCAACACTCCTACCCCCAACACCCCTACCTCCCCACCCCCTCCCCAATACCCCCTCCGCCAATACCCCACACCCCCCACACACTCCCCGTACCCCCCACGCCCCACCCCAACACCCCCCAAACCACCCCCACCCCCCATACTCCCTACACCCCCCACTCGCCACGCCCCCCAACCCCCAGCTCAGCAAACCCTGGCCTGGCTCAGAGCTTCAGTGAGTGTGGCGCCGGCTGGGAGGACGCGCAGAAGGTAGAGTTAGGGCCTGGATGGCCCCCGTGGAGACAGGGGGACTCCTGGACTGTGGCCCCGCTGACCGCTGACCGGGGACGGGAGCCGCTGTCGCCAGCAGGTGGGATGGATGGGAAGCAGCCTGGCGTTCCCTGGGGCGGCGTCCGCAGGACAGGCTGTCGGCTCCTTTTGAATTTGGAGGATGAGGCCTTCTGCTCTCACAGGTGAACTGAGGCGTCGTGTGTTTGTTTGTGTGTTTGTTTGTTTGTGGCTCCTCTGAGGCCAGAGGAAGACAAAGCCGGGGTCCCACAGAAGGCCCCCCCACGAACCTGGGATTCCCAAGGGCCTGCCCTCACCAGCAAGGCCACCCGAAACCCGTCTGCCCGTGGGTGTGGCTTCACGCCTGGGTGTGCGTGTGTGGGGGGGACGGGGTTCTGAGGGCTCATCGTCACCAGCCGGCCCTCTGCTGCGAGGCCCCAGCTCACGCCCGCCGTTGCCCCGGACCTCAGGCAAGGGGTCCGTGTGAAGGGCTCCTGGCCAGGACGCCCGCCGTGTGGCAGAGGCCCCTGCGGGCACTCCCTAGAGGCCCCAGCCGGCCCGGCAGGAGCGGCTCGGCGCTGAGCTTGTCCTGCGCACGGACGGCTCATGGTGCGATGCCGGGTCGGGCCTCGTGCCCAGGTTGGGTGCACGCAGGAGGCAACCGGTCCCCGCTTCTCCGTCACATCGCTGTTTCTCTCTCCCTTCCCCTCGCCCTCAAATCAAGAAAACAGCCCGGCCGGCGGGGCTCCGTGGTGGAGCGTCCACCTGTGAACCGGGAGGTCACGGTTCGATTCCCGGTCGGGGCCCAGGCCCGGGTTAAGGGCTCGATCCCCAGTGTGGGGCGGGCAGGAGGCGGCCGACCCATGATTCTCTCTCACCATTGACGTCTCTCTCTCCCCCTCTCCCTGAAATCAATAAAAAATAAAAAATAAAACCAATAAACATTTTTTTAATAAAGAGAGAGAGAGAGAGGAATCTAGCTTACCTTCAACAAAGACAGGTACGCCGAGAGCAGTTTTTGGTGGCAGCCACGGAACACAGCAGGTCATCCCAGGCCTGCGAGCACGTGGCTGTGCAGCTGGAATGCAACATCCAGGGCCAGGGGTAAAGACCGCTAGAGGCAAATGAAAGCCAGGACTGTCCCCCAAGCAACTCGTCCCGAGGGAGCGTTCAGGGACAGGGGTGAAGCAGGAGGAAAGCAGCCTTGGCAGGGACAGTGGGGGTGCAACTGGGGGGGAGTCAAAGAGACTGTTACCCGTGTGGGCAAACCGACACGCACCAGGTGACAGCACGCCACGTGGGACCCCGTGGGGACAGAGCACACGCAAGGCAGCCGCGGCCTGGAGGGTCGGAGGGGAGGGGCGTCACTGGGCCGGCAGGTTCTGAAGCCTGGTGGCGGTCGGGAGGGAGGGACGCGCATGACTTTAGGACAGACTTTGATAAGCAGCTGCTGGAAGCATAGACATAGAGCGTATGCGTCCTAAACCGAGAGAGAGGAAGCTGGGACTCTAAGACTCACTAATCCAAAAGGAGGCGGGAAAGGAGAGAAAGAGAAACGCCGAAAAGATACAGTGAGATGGTGGAAGTCAGCCCACACCTGCTGGCAGTGACACTGTATAGACACGGACGTGATGCTGGAGTTAAAAGGCAGCGCTAAGAAGGACAAAAGCCAGGTCTGTGCCCTTTTTAAAGAAACATGTCTATCACATAAAGATACGGAAAGAGAGAAAGGAAAAGCTAGTGCAAATACTAAAATTCCAAAAACTGTGTGCACATCAGAAACATATACTTTAAGCCCTGGCTGGTTTGGCTTGGTGGATAGAGCGTCAGCCTGCAGACTGAAGGGTCTCGGGTTCGATTCTGGTCAAGGGCACATGCCCGGGGTTGTGGGGCTCAACCCCTGGCAGGGGGCGTGCAGGAGGCAGCTGATCAACGATTCTCTCTCATCATGGATGTTTCTATCTCTCTCTCCCTCTCCCTGCCTCTCTGAAATCCATAAAAGTAATTTTAAAAAATAAAAGGAAAAAGAAAAATACACTTTAAGACAAAAAGAACGACTGGAAATAGTCCATTCCTTAAAGATCAAAACGTCTGATTTACTGGAAAGATCTGACCGTCTTGCCTCGAATGTGTGGGATGCCGGCACCCCGTGACAGAGGAAGGCGCGCTGGGCAGAGCCACGCGGAGAAGTGGCCACGCCGCCCTTTGAGGGGAAGATCTAAAAAACGCTTGTAGACGTGTGACTCTCACACCACACGTTCGCGGTATGAAGGTCAATGAGTTTTTGCCACTTGCATTGTGTAGAGAGCCCATGAGCTAAATGTCGGCCGAGTCCAGTGGCGTCGGCAGAGCCACGTCCCGGAAACATACCAGGCCAGAGGCGGGCACGTGGTCGGCCTGACCCTTCGCTCAGGTGCTGGGGGGTGGGTTTCGTTATCTACGTTCAGCCAGGTGCCAGGAACGGACGCAATGATCTGGGCTCAGCCAGGAGTGACGATGACAAAGAAGCCACAAGAATGAAGAATTGCAGCTTGATTTTTAACCATGATTTCTCATAATTTCCTTTGTCTTAAACTCTAGTAACACTTTCTGGAATCGTGCTGTGAATCATTAACGCCCTGCACCGGCTCTGGGTCTCTGTCCCTTCATCCGAGGGCAGCGTCCCACCTGGTCCCAGCTTTCCCTACTGTCTCTGCGTCTGTCTCTTTTTTTCCTTTTCTCAACCCCCAGCCGCCCCTACCCAGGAACTCGTCTGCTCTCTAGCCGTGCTGCTCGCGGTAAAGAGAGAAACCTTATAGCAATGGTTCTCCACCTTCCTGATGCCGCGACCCTTTAATACAGCTCCTCATGCTGTGGTCACCCCCAACCATAACATTATTTTCGTGGCTACTTCATCACTGCAATGTTGCTATTGTTATGAATCGTCATGTAAATATCTGATATGCAGGATGTATTTTCATTGTTACAAATGGAACATAATTAAAGCATAGTGATTCATCACAAAAACAATCTGTAATTATATATGTGTTTCCGATGGTCTTAGGCGACCCCTGTGAAAGGGTCGTTCGACCCCCAAAGGGGTCGCGACCCACAGGTTGAGAACCGCTGCCTCAGAGACTTGTGCAGCCCTCACCCCAACCCAGTTTTCGGAGGCTCTGCGTCACCCCCATTGGTATCCCAGCCCTGCACCCCACGCAGCCCCAGGCAGCCCAGCCTGGTCTGTCTCCTGTGTCACCTCCTCTAGAGCTGGATGCTGCAATGACAGGAAGCCCGGGTCCAGCTGTGCCGTGGGTGACGGACGCGGTGGCTCGCGGTGGCTCGATGTGCGTCTCCCGGGAGACTGGCGACGCTGGCGGCGTCTCCTGGGCCACCGACCGCTCATGCGTCCGTGGCGGAGTGTTGAGATCCTGCGCCCCATGTTTCCGTGAGTAGTTCCACTTGGTCTCGTTGGGTTTTGAAAGTTGCTGTATATGTTCTGGATACAAGCCCTTCGTCAGGTCCACACGTTTCGCTGGTGTTTCCTCCCAGTCTGTTTCTTGTCTTTTGGTATTTTTTTTAAATGATGTCTTTTGTTAATCCTCACCGAGGATATTTTTTCCATCGGTTTTTAGAGAGAGTGGATGGGATGGAGGGAAGTAGGGGAGGGGGGAGAGAAACATCGATGTGAGAGAGACACATCTATTGGCTGCCTCCCTGACCCGGGCTGAGGATCAAACCTGTAACCCAGGTGCGTGCCCTTCACTGGGAATTACCCGAGAACGTTGGGTGTGTGGGCGAACACTCTAACCATTGAGCACACTGGCCAGGGCTTCGTGATGTCTTTTAAAGAGCAGACGTTTGATATTCTGATGGTCTAGAGCAGTGATGGCGAACCTACGACACGTGTCAGAGGTGACACGCAAACTCATTTTTTTTGGCTAATTTTTCTTTGTTAAATGGCATTTAAATATATAAAATAAATATCAAAAATAGAAGTCTTTGTTTTACTATGGTTGCAAATATCAAAAAATGTCTATATGTGACACGGCACCAGAGTTAAGTTAGGGTTTTTCAAAATGCTGTCACGCCGAGCTCAAAAGGTTCGCCATCACTGGCCTAAGCACAGTGATTGCTTTTCTTTGCTGGGTCACACTTTTGCACTCGTAGCTGAGAAACCGTGGCCTAATCCAGAGTCGTAACAAAGATGACCTCTGGCCCTGGATGGTATGGCTCAGTGGATAGAGCGTCAGCCTGCAGACTGAAGGGTCCTAGGTTCAATTCCAGCCAAGGGCACATGCCCGAATTATGGGCTCGGTCCCCAGTAAGGGACGTGCAGACGGCAGCCAATCAATGATTCTCTCTCATCATTGATGTTTCTATCTCTCTTTCCCTCTCCCTTCCTCTCTGAAATCAATAAAAAAATATATTTTTTTTAAAAAAAGATGGCCCCTGTGTGCTTTCTGGCGCTCTGAGCTGATGGGAGGGGGGAAGGGGGGCGTCAGAGGCTGCCATCCTGAGGGGGAGCTCACGCTCTCCTCTCTCAGTGATTGACAGCTGTCACTCAGAGAGGCCAGCACAGCTTTGAGCACCACGACCCCCGCGCTCGATGGTGGCCCCGCAGACGGTGCAGAGCAGACCCGCTTTGCCTCCTGGGCAGTCAGGGAACCCCCCACACCCCGGGCAGAAGCAAACCTCGGCTCCTTAGGAAAAGTGGAGCCTCTTAGACGGACCGCAGGGCCAGTGAGCGGTCAGGACGGTGGCCACGGGCCAGGCCTCGTCTGCAACCGAGAAAGGAGACGTCGTCATGGAGATCACAACGGGGCGGCGAGGAGGGGCGAGCCCAGTGCGGGCCCAAGAGGTGCTGGCGGCCGCAGACAGCTCACGCAGGTCAGCGCATGAGAGTCCGGAAGGTGCGGGGCCCGCGGGCTCCTCGCCTGGTTCCTGCTCCGTGAGTCACGCACCCGGGCAGCCAGGGGGTCACCGCTGCCCAGTGGGAGCCACAACCCCGGCAGCACGTCCCCCGAGTGGCACAGTGGAGAAGGCCCCAGGGGCTCGGACGGCCCGCAGGGGTTCTCTAGGTGCCATGGCCGGACATGGGGCCTGAGGGGCCGGGAGGGGCAGAGAGAGGTAGCACGCAGGGTAGGAAGTCCCAGCCAAGCGGGGCCAAGTCTCGGCCCCTCCCTCTGGGTCTCAGGCTCACCAACACTTCATTGAGCCTCAGTTTCCCAACCTGTGGAATGGGGGCAGCCAGGACGGCCACAGCGCATTGGGGTGAGGACGTGGTCACAGGCGGGAGAGCCCCTTCCAGGCTGTGAAGTCCCTCACGGGCGTGATCAGCTGATTGGCGGGGCGTGGGCACCGCGGGGCTCAGTGCAGAAGCACAGGCGTCTGCAGGAGGGATGAGCCAGCCCTCGCTGGCCTCTGCGGGCGCCTGGTGTCCCGCGTCTGTGTTCTGTCATGATGGGGCTTCTGGAGGCCTCTGCCCGCCCCTCCCACCCCTGCAAGTCAGGCTGCTGGTCTGAGGCCGCAGCTTCCCGGAGCCCAGGCCGCGGGCAGCAGGCGCTTATCTGCTGCCGCTTTGAGGTCTGCGGCTGCGGTGGGCGGGCGGGGGCGCTGCCAAACATCTTCCAGATGTGGCCGGGCTCCCGATGGCCTGGCTCCGGCGGGGCCTGGCCTGCAGCCTTCCTGTTAGCCGAGCTGTTAGGGAAACAAGACCCGACGAAGGCACGAAGGGCCCAAGTTCTCGGAAGGGAGAGAGGGGACGGGGGGCCCTGAGCTCGGGGTGGTCACAGCCGTCTGCAGGCTGCCTCCCGGCTGGGGCCCCAGCTAAAGGGGCTCCCCGAGGGCTGGAGGGAGCTGTCTCCACAGCGCAGGTGGTGGGAGATGCGGGATTCCTGCTGCCGCTCGCCCGGACGAGACAGCGGCCCGACAATACGGCGCTGGTTTGCTCGTGGGATGGAGGGTCCCATGCGCCTGCCGGCCTGGCTGGGCCAGCACAGGCGCCCTGCACGGGGCCAGGAGTGAGGTGCTATTGTAACAGCGGGGAATTGTAACTCACCCTCCTTTCTTTAAAAAAAAAAAAAAGTATTTTTGTTGATTTCAGAGAGGAAGGGAGAGGGAGAGAGAGATAGAAACATTAATGATGAGAGAGAATCATTGATCAGCTGCGTCCTGAACGCCCCACACTGGGGATGGAGCCCGCAACCTGGGCCTGTGTCCTGACCGGGAATCGAACTGTGACCTCCTGGTTCATAGGCCAGGCCCCGCCCCTCCATTCTTTTGACATTGGTCCTGTCAAGCTGACTCTCACTAATCTGTAGCTTGTAGATAAACAGCATCTATAATAATAAAAGCCTAATATGCTAATTACACTGGACAGCTGAACAACCTTCTGGACGACCTTCCAGACGACCTTCCGGGTGAAACCGGGGCTGCTAGGGCCAAGCCCCTTGCCCGAATTTCATGCATCGGGCCTCTAGTCCTATATAATAAAAGCCTAATATGCTAGGTGTCCAGTCGTCTGGTCGTCCATTCAACCAATCAAAGTGTAATCTGCTAATGATATGCTAGGGCCACTCAACTGTTCGCTATGATGTGCACTGACCACCAGGGGGCAGACACTCTGACTGGTAGGTTAGCTTGCTGCTGGGATCCAGCTGATCAGGACTGAACAAGACGGGCTGGACATGCCCCCAAACCCTCTTTCAGCCTCTCCCCGGCTGGTCAACCTCCCATGTCCCTCCCCGGTCCCTGATCATGCACCAGTGGGGTCCCTCAACCTGGCCTGTGCCCTCTTTCAACCCAGGACCCCTTGGGGGATATCAGAGAGCCGGTTTCAGCCCGATCCCACAGGCCAGGACGAGGGACCCCACTGGTGCACGAATTCGTGCATTGGGCCTCTAGTGTTTGTGTAAGAATCCTAGGAACCAACTCTGACCTTCAGTCCTGGAGATTTGCTGATCTTCCACTTAAAACCAGATGACGAAGACCCGGATGGTGAAGACCGAAATGACGCGCACGGGACCATCACTTGACCAGTTCCGAGATCCATGTCAGCATGGACGGTGCTGGTCGGCCCGCGGAGGACTGTCCACCCGCCTCCTGATGTCTTCTCTCTGCTTTCCCTCTCCCTCCTTATGAAAACCTCTGCCTGCAGGGAGGTGCTGGCAGGGCCTTTGCAGCAGGAGTCCCCATCTTCTCAGGCGATCGGCACTTGAATAAACCCCTTTCCTCTCGCCAGCATCTGTCTCCTGAGTCTGGCCGGCCCTTGCTTCCAGTTACACTGCCATCTCCATTGTCTCGCTGGATGGTCCCAACGGATTAAGCAGAGATCCCCACTTCCAGGGGCGTAGGGAGCTGAAGGTCACCCAAGGTTGCATGGCCCTGGGGAGTGGGCACTCCAGAGCCGGCCCCCCATCCTGCTCCTGGTGGACGGGTCAGCAAGAGGTCAAGGCTCAGGCCACTGAGGTCACTGACCAGCCAGTGGGCTCTTTCAGCAGCTGTGAGCCTGCCTTCACCATGACCCCATCCACTCACAGACATACTTGTCCTGTGAGCATGGGGAGCGCAGTACAGACTGGGATGCCCCGGCCAGCGCTGAGCTTTCTGACGGCAGAGGGTAGGGTGTTAGGCGTCTCCCGGCCCCAGTGGGCAGGACGTTGGTGTGTGTGGTGCTCGCCACCCGCTGGGCGAACCTGTCCCTGTCCCTCCCACTCTGCAGAGGATGCAGGGGTGCGAGGGACAAGGACGCGGGGGCAGCCAGGGGAGCTGGCGAGGGCCTCCAGCCAGCCCCCTCTATGCCCTGCCTGCTCTCTCTCAGCGTCACCCCTCCCCGCATGCTCCCCCGTCGCCCCTCCTGCAGGTAGCAGCCCCTGGTCTCTCCTGAGTGCTGCCCACCTTGTCGTACCAGGGGGCCTGACCCTGAGGCTGCCCTGCCTAACACCCTTCCGGCTCTCACCCTGCCCACGTCGGCCCTGCAGTTCCCGCTTCCCCAGACCCCTGCCCCCTCCTCTGCAGGCCAGGGAGCAGTACACCCCACCCCTCACCTCTCTCTGCCGCCCTACTGTGCGGGTTTGGAAGGACTGGCTGGTCCCTGTGAACCCAGAAAGCTGCCTGGCCTCTGGGGCACTCCGGGGGGAGGTGGTGTGTGAACTGGGCCTCAAGGGAGCTGGGCCCCTGCTTCCTGCTGGGCCAGGTCAGGCATCGGACAGACTGAACCCCAGCGAAGAGCTGGGGCAGGGGACGGACCTTCGCTGCTCGAGGCCGGGGCAGGAGGCCAGCTCACGTCTGCCCTGACGTCCTGTCCGAGGCCTTGCAGGAGCGGAGCCCGGAGCAGCCGGCATCTTCCTCCACTTTGATCTTGAACCCGCCCGCCCAAACCCGCCCCTGCCTTGTCCTGGGACACAGGCCAGTGACGGAAGCAAGGAGAGCCCAGCTGTGGGCAACCTTCTCCCCATGGGCAGCTGCTCTCTGGCTGCTCCGACGGGAAGTTTGCAGGAGGTGGCGGGGGGTGGGGGGTGGGGTGAAGGCACAGGGGGTGGCCAGACCCAGACACCGTGGAACTGCCGGCTCACACGGTTCAGTCTCAAACCGCCTCTTCCAGGCAGCCTTCCTTGCTTAACCCCTTCGTCCCTAACACGCACTTGGTTTAAGCATTTTGTTTCCTTGGTAAATGGGGGTATTTGGTGTCAGCCCGGTTGGGGGGTGTCCCCTGGTGGTGAGGACCCACCCCTCTACGACATTCTAGAGACTCGCTTGCTTGCCCACGACCACTGATAATGAAAATAATAAGGATTCCTTTTTTTAAATGCCATTTATCAAACACTGTGCTAAGTGCTTCGTATTCAATGACCTCATTTAATCTTGGCAACAAGCATGTGAGGTGGGCCTTGTTGCAAATGGGGAAACTGAGGCTGAGGAAACTGGGGGAATTTGGGGAGCTTGCCTCTAGCCCTGAAGGAAAAACGGAGCCCCACACCTGCCTGGCTCCCAGGCCCATGTCTGCACCTGGACACCTGAACCGCCCCCCCACCCCCACCCCGGCCAGCCTCCTGCTCCTTTTTCTGCCTTTTTTACTTTCCCAAGATCTGTCCAGTGCAGCCAGCCTCGACTTAACTCAGTCTGATGGGCCTGAGTGGCCAGCGGCCTGAGGCTGCCGTTCCCAGTCAGAGGTGAGGAAATCGGGTGCCGGTGCGGACCCGGGGCGCTGGCCGGGAAGGCAGGAGGGGCCCCCCTGTGGCAGACGGCCCTCCCTGCCGGCCCCCGTGGCTCAGCCAGCTTTGTTAACCAGCTCATCAGCTCCCGGCAGCCAGATTCACACCGGGGCTCCCTGCCCACTCCGTCCTGCCCACATACCTGGCCCCGCTCTCCCGGGCTCCTGGGCCAAGGGCCTGCGGTGGCTGCGCCCAGCCCAGCGCTCCCCTAACTACAATAGCAGCTCGCTGCAGGGGTAGGAGGTGCACAGGGGCTATAAAGGCTCTTTAAAAGGGGCAATAAAAGTTTTGGGTTTCAGATGGTCTCACTGGAGAAGAGAATAACAGAGACAGGAAATTTCAGTAGCAGACAGACAAAGGCCGCAGCGCAGACGGCCCTCAGACGAAAACACCTCGGCTGCAATCGGAGGATCCTGGCGGGGGCCCAGGGCTCCCCGCGCCCTGCCAGCCTCGCCCGCGGCCTGGGGGAGGCGGAGGGGCCGCTACAATAGACTGTTTTGTCTCCTGTTGTAGATGTTTATAATCCTTCTCCGCTTGGGCTGCTGGAGGTGTGGGAGGGGCGCGCTGGGCACGGCACACGGCGGCCAGGCCAGGGCACCGGCGGCTCTGCTCCTGTCCGCAGGGTCCCGGCCGAGTCCAGGCCCAGGCCCGGGCCCAGGGGCGCCGTGGCAGGGACTATGCCCGCTCCCCCGGCCAGACAAGATCCACGGGGTGAGGACACCACCTGCCCCCCACACCCCTTGCCGTGTCCTGGCGGGAGGCCACAGCCAGAGCTGGGCCCTGTGGCACCTCGGCCTGGGTCGCTGGCTTTAACCCCGGGTCCCTAACCACGTGTCCCTCCGTTTGTCTCCGGCAGCTGTGACCTCCGTCTGCTGGCCCCCGGGAGGGCTGCCCGATGGAATACAGGACGCCGGTGCCACTGCGCTTCAGGTGCCCAGCGGCCACTGTGCAGTGTCTCATGCCCGTGTGCCCTGGTCAGTAGCTGAAGTTCAGAACAAATGCGCATCTGCCCCAGCCGATGTGGCTCAGTGGTCAGAGCGCCAGCCTGCGGACTGAAGGGTCCCGGGTTTGAGTCCAGCCAAGGGCACATGCCCAGGTTATGGCTCAATCCCAGTAGGGAGCGTGCAGGAGGCAGCCCATCAAGGCTTCTCTCTCATCATTGATGTTTCTCTCTCCCCCTTCTCCCTTCCTCTCTGAAATAAAAATTTTTTAAAAATATTAAAATACCACACAAAAACAGCCCCCCCCCACACACACACACATCTTATACGTCACCTGCAACCCACACGTGTGTGAATTTAAATCTAAATCATTAAAAGCAACACACGTGTAAACACTCGGCTCCTCCGTGGCGCAGCCACGCTCCCGCCCCTGCACGTCCCGCCATCAAAGCCAGCGCGCAGTGGGCGCTGCCCCGGGGCGGTCAGGCCGAGGGCTGTGTCTCAGGTCTCAGGGGTCCCCAGGCTCCCATCGGGCTGGATGGGAGGGGGGCCTCTCCAGGCGTGAGGTGGTCGGGTGGCCGCCAGGTGCCGTGCGTCTCAGATTCCAGGGACAGGAAGACCCCGGGGATGACACCGGGGTTCAGAGGTGTTTCCATCTGGAGGCCTGACCCTTCCTCCTGGTGAGTCCTGAGGTATCGGGGTGGCCATCCTGGGTGGCCTACTGCTTTCCGGTCCCCCTCCTTCCCCGGCGCTCCCCTCCTGGCCCGGGCAGAGCCCCGCGATGCCGGAGTGGAGCTGGGAGCCAGCGGAGCGTGCCTTAGGGATGACTGGCAAGGCCCTGGCACGGCCGCCCGCTCAATGGCCAGCGGCCAGGGTACGAGGGCCAGCTGCCGCCACTCCAGCCTCAGTGTCCTGGTCTGCAGCGTGGGCTCAGGACCCCCCCCCCAGGCGCTCCCGGGGGTCCCCGTGGGACCAGCCCTGCCCGGGAGGGGCGGCCTGAGGAGGGGCGGGCGGGCTGAGGGCTGGAGCGCACCTCCTAATTGTCCGTGACTTACAGACCTGGCGGGGCGCCCAGACAGCCCCATAAATCAGCGCGGCCACAGGAGCGGCCTGAGTGCCGCCCTCGCGCTTGGCAGGCCCGCGCCGCCTCCTGCCTGGGAGCACCCCGATGCTTCCAACTTTCCAGGCGCTGCCACGGGTGGGAGCTGGGCGGCTCCGGGCGGGGGGAGGGGGGGAAGGGGGGGAGGGGGAGGATGGGCAGGGTCCGGCCACCTTGCAGATGCCGGTTTCCGGAGCTGCATCCCTTGATTCTCCCCCCGTGGCCCCAGACTCCCCCCTTTCCTTGCAGCCTGTGAGTGTCCCCTGGCTAGAGGGCAGGCTCTTCATGGTGTGTGCGTGTCTGTGCACATGGACGTGCATGCATGCATGCATGCATGTGTACATATGTGTGTATGCACATGTACGTGTGTGTGTGCACCCCCCCAATCAGACCTGCAGCCAATGGGGTCAGCCCCTGCCCTCCCCTCCTCCCTGGGGCACAGCCGGGTGGGGGAGGGCCCCTGCTGTGTCCTGTGCCTTCGCCCTGGACGGGGACCCGCCTGGGTGGATGGCCCCGAGCGCCGAGCGTAGAGCCGAGTGGGCGGCCCCGACCCGAACGGGCTGTGGGGACAGACAGGTGCTGAGCCGGGGCCAGGCTGTGGGCGTCCAGGGACCTCTGGGCAGTCAGGGAGGCCGACCGATGGGAGCCTGGCCCAGGGGCCCCCCTGTCCCCAGGCCCAGGAGAGAAGCCAGTCTCTCCGGCCCCCTCAGGCGTGTAGAGGTGGCTTTTGGACAAACGACTGTCCCCGCGGGGGCGGCTGTGGAGCTGCCTGGTGTGGAAACACAAACAGGCCACAGGTGGAGGTGACTTCCCGCCTGACAGCTGTGCCGCCGGACGGGGTGGGCTGGCCCGTGGGGCTCGGGTTTGTGAGGTGATGTCTAGAGGCCGGCTCCCGCCACCCCCTGGGGCCGGGGAGACGGGCTCCATGGGCGGGCTGACCTCCCCAAGCCTGCCTGTGGGCGCCACCGGCTTCTGCTCACGGTCCCCACACAGACCCGCCCTCCCACGCGAGGAGCCGGGCGGGCGGAGGCCGGGCGAGGGCTCAGGGGACAGAGATGGCACACACGTGGGCGCGCAGGAATCAGTAAGGGGAGGTGCTGTTATTGGTGATTGTCATCAGAACAGCTGATTTAGGGGCCCCACGGGGGGCGCGCCCTGGGGCAGGCAGGCTGGGGCCAGGACAGCGTGCGAGTGGGCCTGCTCGGAGCCGGGCCGGGGACAGAAGCGTGAGAGCAGGGCCGAGAGCGAACGGATGGAGTGGGGAGGGCAGGAGGCCCGTGGCGGGCAGAACCGCTCTGGCGGGGACCGGGCGGCGCTCTCGGTGCAGAGGGAAGGGCGGGTGGCAGGACCGATGCCCAGGGCGCTGCAGGCCGGTGACCGGCCGCCTGAGGCCCGGGAGGAGGAGGCGTCTCCTGCCCAGCACGCTCGGCCCCAGCAGGAGCTTAGGAAGTGGGTTCTCTGGAAGCGCTGGGCACAGGGGGCTCCCCAAATCCCGGGGACCCTCGGAATCCGAGGGCAGAGTCGCTCCTGGACGCTTGGGGCCGGGAAGGACAGCAGGATGCGCCAGGCACGAGACCGGGCGGCGGGGCTTGGAGCCGGGGTCGGGGGTCAAGGTCAGACACAGGCGCAGCACAGAGTGGAGCAGTCCAGCTTGGCCGGGGGCCCCGGGCTCCCCGCCTTCTTGTTGACCTTGGGCAGCAGCAGGATGAAGGCCATGGCCAGGGCGCAGTGGTAGAAGCTGTGGACATAGGTGTAGTCCCAGTCCTGCGGGGGGAGGGCTGTCAGTGGGCCTCTGCCCTGTCCCCGAGGCGCCCTCCTCTCCCGGCCCCTCCCCCGAAGGCTCCGCGCCCCTACTGTGTGCCCAGCCCCTGCCACCGCCATAGGCTCTTCCCCGACCCCTCCCGAGTCCCCAGGACTCTGGCTCCCTGTCCTCCCCTCACTGTCCAGCCCATGCTGGTCTTTCCTGCCACCAAACCCCCGAGCACTGACGGTCTGAGCCATGAGCCACTGCTGGGCCTTTGACATTGAAGCTGAGGCTCTTCCTCCCTCCCTCCCTCCCTCCCCCCCTCCCTCCCCTCCCTCCCTCCCTCCCTCCCCCTCCCTCCCTCCCTCCCTCCCACCTCCCCCCAGGACACCTCCTGCTCATCTCAGAGGCCAGCTCTGCAGGATGCCAGTGGTGCCAAGGATGTGGGAGGCACCCGGCACCTGCTTGGGAGGGTGGCCCTGTGAAGTGGGCTCCTGCGGACGCCCCCTGTCCCCCCCCGCCCCCCCTCCCTCCCCCGCCACCTGGGTACCTCGAAGAAGAAGCGCAGCATCAGGGCCAGGGCCCCGAAGCAGAGGCCGGGGCCTATCTGCTGGGTGTAGACACTCCTGTCGGGGTACAGCCCCTTCTTCTCCTTCATCTGCTGCAGCTGCGGGGACAGCGGCCACGGGAGGCTCTTAGGTCGCAGTGTCCGCCCGGCAGTGGCCGCCCTGAGCCCCGGGGAGAGCTGGCCCCGGGCGCTCACACCCCATCATCCTCGGGGAGACACCCCGACATGTATCCCACTCGGCAGCTGCAGAACTCGCAGGAGCCCACAGCCCAGGGACACACGGGGACCCCTGCCTCCCACCCCTGCCTACCTGTTTGAGATGCAACCAGCCCCTGCATGGCCCCCTGTCCCAGCCGGCGGGGAGCCCCGAGGGGAAGGACACCCCAATCGTTCACAGCCGGGGGTGGGGTGGGGACCGGAGCACTGGGCCTGCCCGCCAGTGTGGCTCCGGGGCGCCTGTGATGGGCCGTGACCACCTTTGCTGCTTCCATGGTCAACGGACACGCAGTCCTATTTGTTAGACGAGCGTGGCCGCACGCTAACCTGGGCCCCGGCGGCATTTGCACAGAAGAAGATGGGCTCACGCCCCCACATGGTGAGATAATGCAGGTCCACGTCCCGGAAACCCGCCCAGGGCCGGGTGTCTCAGAGCACAGACGTTTTGGGTGGCAGTGAGACCCGTGGCTGCACCCCTCGTGGGAGCCCCGGGGGCCAGGCAGCACTCCCAGAGCACAGCCCCCCGTGTGGCGCCACCAAGCCCGTGAGTAACTTGGCGCTGGCTCAGGGCAGCTTTTGTCCAAGTCCAGTTTGGGGAAACGAAGCCCGGTTTCAGTTTTCTAGAATTTGCCACAGCCCGTGAGGAATCGGGACCTGCTATAGTGCCGGCAGCGCCGGGGGCGGCCACTGTGACCCTGGGTGCGGTGCCCGCAGCCCGGGAGCCCTCCTTAGCCAGTCCTGCCCGGCCCTGGGTCCTGCCTGCCCGGCCCTGCCCAGCCCCCGGTCACACACCTCCCCCCGCGGGCCGCTGCTCCCAAACCCTGCTCCAGGAGGGAGGAGCGGCCTGGCCGGCATGGCTCATGGTTAAGCATCGACTCAGTAACCAAGAGGTCACCGGTTCAATTCCCAGTCAGGGCCCAGGCCCAGGTTGTGGGCTCCATCCCCAGTAAGGGGCGTGCAGGAGGCCGCCGGTCAATGATGCTCCTCTCTCATCATTGATGTTTCTATCTCTTCTCTCCCTCTCGCTTCCTCTCTCTCTAAAAAATCAATTAAAATAATCTACACTAATAAAAGAGAAAAATGGTAATTGGTGTACGACGATACCCTTTTCATTGGCTAATCAGGGCTATATGCAAATTAACTGCCAACTATGATTGGCAGTTAACTGCCAACAAGATGGCGGCTAATTTGCATATGTAGGCACAATGCAGGGAGGCGAAAGGGAAAGCAGGAAGAAGCCCCCTGCCACTGACAGTGATCGGAAACCCAGGGGGGAGCTAAGAGCTGGGGGGCAGGGCAAAGGCGGCTCTGGGGGCCGCCTTTGCCTTGACCCCCAGCCATGATCGGAGAATCAGGCGCCTTTGCCGCCCTGGCCAGTGATAGCAGGAAGTAGGGGTGGAGCCAGTGATGGGAGCTGGGCACGGTCGAAGCTGGCAGTCCCGGGAGCTAGGGGTCCCTTGCCTGGGCCTAAAGCGGAGCCCACGATCGCGGGGCCGCTGCAGCTGCGGGTCCCCACTGCCCAGGCCGGACGCCTAGGCCAGAGGCGTTAGGCCTGGGCAGGGGCGGAGCCTGCAACCGCGGGGAGCTGGGGGTCCCCTGCCCAGGCCTGACACCTCTGCCGGAGGCCTCAGGCCTGGTCAAGGGGCCGATCCGGTGATTGGTGATTGGAGGGTGATGAGGGTCAACTCCTCTGGCTGAGGCATCAGGCCTGGGTGGGGGGCGGAGCCGGGGATTGGGGGGATATGATGGTCCCCTTGCCCAGGCCTGAAGCCTGGGTCAGAGGCGTCAGGCTTGGGCGGGGGGTGGAGCAAGCGATCAGAGGGAGATGGGGGTCCCCTGCCCAGGCATGATTCCTGGGCCAGAGGCCTCAGGCCTGGGCGGGGGCCAGAGCCAGTGATCGGGGGGAGATGGGGGTCCCCTGTCCAAGCCTGACACCTCTGGGGGAGGCGTCAGGCCTGGGCAAGGGGCCGATCAGGCGATCAGAGGGTGATGGGGGTCTATGCCTCTGGCTGAGGCATCAGGCCTGGGCAAGGGGCAGAGCCAGCAATCGGAGGGGTCTGGGGGTCCCCTGCCCAGGCCTGATGCCTGGGCCAGAGGCATCAGGCCTGGGCTGGGGGCAGAACCAGTGATGGGGGGAAATGAGGGTCCCCTGCCCAGGCCTGACGCCTCTGTCAGAGGCATCAGGCCTGGGCAAGGGGCCGATCCTGCGATTGGAGGGTGATGGGGGTCAACGCCTGAGGGCTCCCAGTATGTGAGAGGGGGCAGGCTGGGCTGAGGGACACTCCCCCCCACCCCCACCCAGTGCATGAATTTCGTGCACCGGGCCCCTAGTTTTTTATAAAAGGAATTAAAAAAAAAAAGTAGGGATGAGCGTCTGGGAGAAACATCCCCCCTCCTTCCTGGAAACAACTGCCCTTGAAAATCCAAAACAAACCCTTGGTTACATGGTCTAGAAAACACGCTGAGCCCGATGCAGGCAGCCGGGCACCCGCTCAGCCCCGAGGCCGGGCCCACAGCCCGAGGCCCTTCGTGGGGACGTGAGCAAGTGACGCTCCCGGCTGGTTAGCGAGCAGCAGCTCCGGGCCCTGCGGGGGCTGGGGGAGGAGCGGCCCGCCCAGAACAGGCAGGAGCCTGTGTTTCTGCATTCCAGTGGGTCCTGAGCCCTCCTGCCTCGGGCGGACACGGGGACCCAGCACACTCCTCTCCCGCACAGGCCGCTTGGGGGGCCTCCCGGGTCAGCCCAGGGCCGGCTGTGATCCCCCAGCGTAGAGTGGGGAATCCCTCTTCTCTCCTCTCGCTGGAAAGTCAAGGCCTGGCCGGGGCCGCCCTGCCGTGCCCTGTTCCCTCACTGGTTTCTCGGTACCTTATTTGTTCATTAACCAAATGGCTAAATAGAGCCTCTGCGCCCGGGGTGGAGAGGAGCAGGTGTTTGGAGAGCTGGCCACCAGGCCTTGATTGACCTTCCTGAGTCTGTAAAATGGGTTGTGGGCACCATCTGCCCCCCCCCCCCCTGCCCAGCCTGAGCCCTGTTCCCGGAGTGCCGCCCTCCGCATGCCAGGCCTGGGCTCTGCTCCCCGCAGGGCTTAGCCCCTTCCCTGCTCTGGGGATCCAGGAACCGGCGCTGGGTCCGTCCTGCTGCAGTGACCTCTTTAGCGTGGGCTAGGGGAGGACGTTTTGGTTCTTGCAACCAGGAGGGCCTTGGGACCACGGAGGGTCCAGGGAGGCCCGGGGACCATGTGTGAAGGACCTTGTGGGTGTCAGACCTCCGGGTGCCCAGTGAAAGGCCGTCAGTGTCGGAAACTCAGGCTGCCTCCGTACTCACGAGCAATTCCATCCTCCTGTCAACCTCACACCACATCCTCCCTTCGCATTAGAACCAAGCTGGAGGCCCACCTCCTCCAGGAAGTCTGCCCAGATTCACCCAGGCCACATCTCCAATTGGTACTGCATCTCCAAAGCACCGACTCTCTTCGAGAATAGGAGTAAATAGTCCCTATTTTCTGAGCCATTCGAAGCCAGCTCTGTGCCAGGACTTAAGAGGCGTCATCTCTGAACCAGCCCTATGAGGTGGGTACTGGACTGTAACGCCCACTTGACAGATATGGAAACTGAGGCAGAGAGGCTCAGTAACTTGGTTTAGGTCCGAGCTAGTGAGTCACAGACACGATACAAACCGGACCTGTGTGGCCAGGGCACCAGAGGGCCATGTTCTGTGTGGTTTAGCCAAAGCTGTGCCCAGCCCGCCTGCCCATGGTGGGGGGAGGTGAGAGGAGGCAGTCAGGGAAGGGGCCCCGTCTGCTGAGGGTCACATGGTACGCACCCACTTAGCCGCGATGATGAGGACGGCTGTGCCGATGGGGCCCGAGTACACCCCGTAGCCCCAGCGGTCGTGGTAGATGCGGACGGCAATGGTGAGGACCCCGAACATCATGAAGGTTGACCGCTTGGGTTCGTCGAAGTCGGCCAGTGCTAGAGGGGCCGGGAGAGAGCGCGGGACAGCTGAGCGGCCCCTGGCCCTCCTGGCCACTGCTCTCCCGGGGCAACCCGGCGGCCTGGGTGTGGGTGGTACTCCCTCGGCCAGCGAGACCCTGGGCCCAGCCCGGTCACACGGGGTCCGGCTCCAGCCGTTGCCGGGGACCCAGGAGGACAGAGACCTGGGGAGCCCGCGGGGTGGGGCCCGCCTGATGTGGTCTGAGAGATGGTAGGTGATGGGACAGTGTGCTCTGGAGGAGCCCATCTTCCCGCAAACCCGTGCCGAACTGTGGGTGTGAAGGCGGGTCTTGGGGGCAGAGCCTGGCCGGGGCAGGGGTTCACGGGCGAAGGACCTGGAGGGGGAGCCCCTGGGTCGTCCTGACAAGCCCTGGGCCAGTGTGTACCTTTAAAAGGACGTGAACGCGGGAGCTGGACTCGGGGCCCCGGGGGAGGGAGGCGGCGTCAGGGTGGGGGTGGGGGAGCCGGGCCGGGCTGCCGGGGCGACCACTCACCCATCAGCGAGACCCACATGCTGAGCGCGGTGCCGTAGACGCTGAAGTACTCCAGGAGGTCGTGCCGCACGAAGCAGAGGACCGAGAGCCCGGGCCCGTGGCAGGCGTGGTAGAGCTGCGGGAGGCCGGCCGTCAGGGCAGGGGCGGCGCTGGGGCCGGGCCCAGAGCGGGACCCCGAGCCTGTCTGTGCCGAGCCAGGCCTGTGGGAAGCAGGCCCGCCCTGGCTGGGGACCCCGGGAGAGCGCTCATGGCTCCCCCTGTGAAACGGGTCCCAGGGGTCTGTGCCCGGCTGGGCGCCACTCAGACGAAGCTGACGGAGGTCCCCTCCACCCTTTCACCAGCCTCTGGGTATGAGGCCAAGGCCTCTTTTGGGGGTGCCAGTCTGCTCCTCAGGAGCTTGGGGGGCCTCTCTCCCCACAATTTACCCTCTGCTGACGGGGCTACCCCACAGGGGAATTTCTCAGACACGCGTGGGCATCCGAACCCCCGGGGGCTTGTGGAGACTCAGGGGGCTCAGGGTCCTGAGAGTCCTGACTCAGCGGGCGTGGGTTGGGGCCTGAGATTGCTTTTTTTGCAGGGGTTCAGGCTGGTGCCGGTGCTGCCTGCCAGTGGGGAACCCACGTTGAAAACTACCGGTCTGCAGCTGTCAGCTCCTGTTCCTTTAAAGTGCGGGGAGGCCGCAAAGACCCCACGCCCACCAAGCACAGCGCCCCGGCGCCCACCCGCCCCTGGGCTCTTACGGTTGTTCGTCCAACATCTACTTTAACAGCGATTTCCAGAGCGAAAGGCCCGTATGGAATATTTTCAAAGCCGTCAACTTATTCCTCACAGAAAACAACTCTCCTTTCGGGCACACATTTCGTCATGCGAAGTCGTATTTAATGACATGACGTAATTATTTTGACAAGTTCCATGGGCATAAACAGGCTGGGCCGGCACAATGGCCTGTTGATGGGCCCAGCTTGGCGGAGGGCGGAGGTGGACAGACAGCGGCGTCCGGAGGCGCCGGGCGGCTCGGGGCAGGAGCCTGGGCTCACCTGGCGAGTGGAGCAAGTGGGGTCAATTTCGAGCCCTCACTGGTTGCAGCTGTCGGTGACCTGACACTCAGGTGCACCGAGGGGCATGTCATTAGAGGCACGGGGTCCCCGAGCAGGGGCGAGAGACGGTCCTGCGGCCCTGCTCTGCTCAGACCCACTCAGTGCTGAGCTCTGGATGTGCCCAAGAAGAGGCTAGAGGACAGCAAGCAGCGGGGGCCATGACTGTGGAGTGGGGAGAGGGGCTTCAGGTGCAGTCTGATCAAGGTGCTCAATCCCTGTGGGGCAGAGGAGGGAGGAGGACTCTGCTCCCTGTGGCTCTGTAGGCAGAGCCAGGCCCTGTCAGTGACATGGACGTTCTCCGGCCTCCCTGTTCCACTCGAACTGCGTCTCCCTCAGCGCCCCCAGCCTCTCCTCCGTAGCACAGATGACCGTGTACGATTCCAGACTTAGTACCTCTGATACTCTGGGCAGTGTCTGTGCCCTGCCCCCACCAGGAGCAGGAATAATCTGTCTCATCCTGGCCGTGACCCCAGCTCCCCTCAGGTGGTGCTCAGCAAGTGTCTGCCCTGTGAAGGCAGGGCCAGGGGGGCAGGGCCAGGGGGGCAGGACCTGGGGGGCAGGACCAGGGGGGCAGGGCCAGGGGGGCAGGGTCAGGGGGGCAGGGCCAGGGGGGCAGGGGCAGGGAGGTAGGGCCTGTGGGGTGGGGGTGGGGGTGGGGCAGGGAGGAGAGGCAGGGGGGCAGGGCCAGGGGGCAGGGGCTGGAGTGGTTTAAGGAGAGCTGGTCCAGGAGGGGCCACCCGAGGCCCTTGCCGGGTTCGTCTCTGTTGGACAGGTGGGCAGGTGAGGCCTCCCTTCACCTTTGGGGGCAGGGGCAGGCCTGGCCCGGCGAGGGGTTGGCAGGGGTGGGCGCGGCTGGGCGCCTGGTGGCAGAGAGCTACCTTGCGTGTGAGCTGAGGCCAGCGGCTGGCTGCTCAGGGCCCCTGCTGTCAAACGGGGCGAGAACCCCCTCTCCGTGGGGTGGGCCAGGGACTCCATGTGACAGAGCCCGGGGCCGGTGTCCGGCATGGAAGGGGCAACTGTCAGGGAGGGTCCCGGTCGGACACGGCAGGAGCACGTGGGAGGCAGACCTGGCGATGCTGCCCAGGGCTTCCCAGAGAAAGGGGCCGCGTGTGGCTGAGGCCGAGGACATTTGTCACCGGAGGCAGCTGCCCTGCCATTCGGGGTGGGCCGGGCGGGGCGGGCGAGGCCGGGTGGGGCGGTGGTGGGGACGCAGCTGTGGGGCCAGCTCAGCCCGGGAGGGGGGAGGCCGGCTGGCGGGGCCTGTGGTGGCCTGGGCTGGTCTAACCGGGGCCTGGGCAACGAGGCCCCAGCCCCGCCCCTGGCCCTGAGACCTGGTACCCGCACAGGAGCCCCACGTCCACCACGTGCCCCATGTCTCATCTCGAATAGACATCGTGGCTCTCACCCGAGCCGGGTCCCAGGAGGAGCCACTGGACCGGCTCAGCCCACGGCCAAGGAAGCCGAGACCAGAGCTCGCCTGGTGCTGGCCAGACGCGGCTCAGCCTCTGGGACTCAGGTCTTTATCTGCCCAATAAGCGGTCACAGCCCCAGGCTCACAGGGCAAGTCCGCGCCCTGGACGCTGGCTCCGGCCGCATCACTGTCGCCGAGGCCTCCCCCACCCAGAGGTGGAGAGCCGAGCCCCCGGGAATCCGATCCCATCCGAGGACCCGGGCCGCCTGGCCTGTGAGCTCCCAGCTTGTCTCGCTGCAGGCCCCACACAGGGCACGAGTCTGCCAGCACGCGGGTGCCCACAGGGGTGCCCACAGACTTCACCACCCGCTGCCCGCACACCCTGGCGCTCGCCCCCGGAGGCCCGGAGGCTGGGGGGCCGAGGCTGGCCCCGGGCGGGAGGCCTCCCCACGACATGCGCCTCGGGGAGCTGGGCTGAACGAAGGACGAAGGACGGGTCTATGGAAGATGATCAAGGACACAGAGGAGCCACTTTGCGAGTCCAGCAAAGGCCTCGGGGGAGCAGAGACGGGAGGCAGGAAGGCACTGCGACCAGAGCGGGGACAGATGCGCGGGGGGATGACTGCTTAGCTAGGTAGCTACACACACAGACAGAGGATTGATTGGGTAGGTAGATACTTAGGCAGGTAGACAGACAGACAGACGCTAGAGGGATGGATGGACCGGAGAGACACACGGAGGGTCAGGGGAACAGAGCTGGAGGGAGACACCAAGCGGTTTAGAAAGAGCGAACCCCATGGGGATGTAATTCCAGAAACGAAGAGGCAACCAGGCACAGACAAAGAAAAAGAAGGAAAGGAAACGGGTAAGATGCAGACAGAAAACAAGGCGCAGAGAGAACCAGTAAGAGCGACAGAGCAGGGCAGAGACCCACGGGAGACGGGGTGGGGGAGGGGGGCCCAGAGAGACTCATCCGGGCCTATAAATAGAACGAGAAAGAAGGGCCGAAGAGAGAGACAGGGAAGCCCCAAGGAGACGCGAGCAGCGCGAGGCCCCGTTCGGGGCCAGCTCCCCAGTCCTGGAGGCGGACTCCCCGGCCCGGCACATTCCCGAAGCTGCTCACCCCTCCTGGGCCTGGCTCCCTGTCCTCCCTGCTCAGCCACCCTCTTCTTATAGCCGGAGCGGGGGGAGGGGGAGAGGGAGCCACGGTGGCCGTGAGTCGTTGCCGGTGGCCAGAAAAGGGCCCCTAAGGGCTTGTCCTCAGTGGCCTGACCCTGGCCCCTGGGAGGGGCTTGGTCTCACTCACACCAATTCCCCGAGCGATTTCCTGGCGCCAACGGGGAAACTGAGGTCAGAGGGGAGGAGTGGCTCCCCCAACCCTCTCTCGGGGACTCCGGGCTTTTTCTTTCATCTCCAAATCACTTTCTTCATCAGGAAATAGAGGAAAGGGTGGGGGAGGGGGAGGGAGACAGCCCCTCTGCTCCGCCTGTGGGGGGGTGCCCCACCGGGTCCCCCCGCCCCCCACCCCAGGCCAGACTCACCGCCACGAAGAACATGGTGAAGAGATAGACCATGGCCTCCATGTGGAAGCGCCTCTTGGCAGCGATGCTGGCGGTGGGCAGGAAGGCCAGGCTGCTGAGGGTGGGCAGGAGCAGCTTGGCCACGAGCGACCCCATGGGCCGGGTGGACGGCGCTGTGGCTGGAGGGGCGGGTGCGGGCCGTCCTCTCCGGGGCAGGGAAAGCCAGCGGGCGCAGGGGCTCCGCGGGCAGCTGTGGTTTAAATGCCCCGAAGGGGGGGCGGGGATCTGCGTGCACATGTCGGGCAACACCCCAGAGGGTCCAACAGCTGAGCCGCCACATGATCAGCACTTGTCTCTGAGGTTTTTTTATTTTTATTTTTTGAGAGGCCGGCGTTGCTGATTCAAGGAGACCATTTGGAGGCAGAGGAGCAAGTCCCCAGGAGTTCCATCCCCAGCATCCGGCCACTTCCCCTCCCACCCCCACCCCCCGCCCCCTGCCCAGGGCGCTGGGCAGACCAGGGGGAGCGCATCCGTGGTCTCGGGTTCCAGGCACCTGTCCGTGGCAGCTAGAGGCGAGAGAACCCACGGTTCAGCCGAGTATAAACCAGCGTTTCTCAACCTGTGGGTCGCGACCCCTTTGGGGGTCGAACGACCCTTTCACAGGGGTTGCCTAAGACCATCGGAAAACACATATGTAATGACATATTGTTTTTGTGATGAATCACTATGCTTTAATTATGTTCAATTTGTAACAGTGAAATTGGGGGTCACCACAACATGAGGAACTGTATGAAAGGGTCGCGGCATTAGGAAGGTTGAGAACCACTGTTTAAGACGCTGAGAGGACCTTGCAGATAAAGTTCCCGGGTACCAGCCCACACGTCCTTCCTACTCGCCTGCTCTGCTGGGGTCCAACCCCAGCAGGTTCAGGGGTCCCCAAAGGTGTGGACGGAGTCGGCGAAGAAGGAATGACACAGAGGCAGCGTTCAGTTGATCAGCAGCCTAGCCAGGATCTCTAGCCAAGTTCTGGTCAGGATCTCCAGCCAGGTTCTGTGTCCATGTTCTCTCGCTAGGTTCTGTCTCTAGGATCTGTGGCCAGTTTCTGTCCAGGATCTTTTGCCATGTTCTCTCCAGCGAAGTTCTTCTGTCTCTAGGTTCTGTGTAGGTTCTGTGTCTAGGTTCTGTGTGTTGTTGTCTTGTTACATCTGTATTTATACCAGTTGATTCCAATCCTATCAATCTCTATTCCAAAGGTTAGGGCGTTTCTTATCTCCATTCCAGGGAGTAAAGATTATGTAGCTTAAGCATGATTGTTTGTAGTTAAAGTGATTAATTACCCGCCTGGCACTTAGTTAAGAGGTTTTATTCCCTCCCTAACTTCAGGGGAAAATCCCTACCTGGGGAAACAACCTTTCTCAGAGAGGTGACCTTGGTTAAAACACATAGTGCCAAGAAGGTGAGCAAACATATTAAGAACAGTATGCCATATATGCCAGGTCCCTTGAAACAGCAAGGATGGACCGGCTCTCGGCAAATTCCCCCTTTTTTATTTTTTAAAAGCAGGCATTAAAAAGAAAAACCCCAAATGCTCTCTTGTATCCATTTTAAGAGTAGGATTGGCACTTTCCGCTATTACCTGAGCCCTGATCTATCACCCCAGGGAGAGTTTGCCAATCCTGCACTTTCCCGGAATGGAAAGGCTGCAGTGGGGTTAAGGATAAGGCTCCTTGGGCCTACCTCCTCCCATGCCTTTACATTTACCTTTTCTTCCCCAGAAAAGCATGGACATACTTCTTGTATAAAACGTTCTGTCTGACTGGGAGTAACCTTAATTCCTCTGCTAGCAAGCATATGTGTTAAAAGATCAATACAGAGTCTTTTTTCTTTAGACTCAGTATGGCACATCTTCTCAATCTAAGTTCTGTACTTCCACCTTCTTACCCTACTTATCTTCTATAGGGGGGTCTGTAGCACCCTGGTGGAGTCCTATCCGTCCTGAGTGTGGGGGTTCTCAATGGGGGGGGGCCTTACCTAGGGGAATCCTGTTCCAGGGCTTCCCAAAGGTGTGGGCGGAGTCGGCAAAGACTATCCACCCTCTTCCTACGGTGGAGTCCTATCCATCCCGAGCGCGGGGCGCTTACCTAGGGGTCCCTGTTCGGGCGCCAGATACGGGGGTCCAACCCCAACAGGTCCAGGGGTCCCCAAAGGTGTGGACGGAGTCGGCGAAGAAGGAATGACACGGAGACAGCATTCAGTTCATCAGCAGCCTAGCCAGGATCTCTAGCCAAGTTCTGGTTAGGATCTCCAGCCAGGTTCTGTGTCCATGTTCTCTTGCTAGGTTCTCCAGGTTCTCCAGCCAGGTTCGGTCTCCAGATTCTGTAGCCAGGTTCTTCAGCCAGGTTCTGTTGCCAGGTTCTAGTCAGGTTATCTTGCCATGTTCTATCCAGGTTCTGTAGCCATGTTCCCTTGCTAGGTTCTCCAGCCAGGTTTGGTTGCCAGGTTCTGTCTAGGTTCTCCAACCAAGTTCTGTAGCCAGGTTCTGTCCAAGATCTTTTGCCATGTTCTCTCCAGCGAAGTTCTTCTGTCTCTAGGTTCAGTGTAGGTTCTGTGTCTAGGTTCAGTGTAGGTTCTGTGTCTAGGTTCTGTGTCTAGGTTCTGTGTCTCTTGGTTCTGTCTTCTAAGTTCTGTCTTGTTACATCTGTATTTATACCAGTTGATTCCAATCCTATCAATCTCTATTCTAAAGGTTAGGGCGTTTCTTATCTCCATTCCAGGGAGTAAAGATTATGTAGCTTAAGCATGATTGTTCATAGTTAAAGTGATTAATTACCCGCCTGGCACTTAGTTAAGAGGTTTTATTCCCTCCCTAATTTCAGGGGAAAATCCCTACCTGGGGAAACAACCTTTCTCAGAGAGGTGACCTTGGTTAAAACACATAGTGCCAAGAAGGTGAGCAAACATATTAAGAACAGTATGCCATATATGCCAGGTCCCTTGAAACAGCAAGGATGGACCGGCTCCTGGCACTGCTCTTTTCCCGCTTGGGTTTCCATGGTGACTAGACGAGTGACGCGGATATTCTTCTCGGCTTGGTCATTGTTTCACACGGGAAGTGAACAGAACAGGGTGTCTCCAGGCTTGCTGCTTGCCTTCTCCGCGTTCCTTGGCCATCCTTCTGGGAGCTGCCTTCCCTTCTTGCAAGGAGTCTTGGGGGAACCGCTGGGGAGGCTGCGCCCTAATCCTCTGGCCGCGGAACAATGGGAGTGTGTGAGCCACCGAGGCTGAGCCTCCCGGGACTGACTGCCTGGTTGATGGACGGCCCGACTCGTTCATTTGTTCGTTGTCAGCAAAAGAACAGCGTTTACTGCCGTCTCTCTTTTTACCCCGATACGATGGTGCGACGACGTCACGGATGACGCTAGGCACAGTGTGATGACTTCGGATAAGTGCATGCCCGTGTGGCCAGCACGGCCTCCCTGTCACCCAGGGCGTCCCCGCGTCCCTCGCAGCGACTCCCGGCGGCCGCTGTTCCGATGGCTGGCGTGGCCTGTTCTAGAACTTCCTGCGGAGGAATCCTGCTGTGGGCATTCTCGGGGGGCTGGCTTTCTTCCATCTTTCGCTGGGGAGCCCCCGGGACCCGCCCACAGTGTGTCAGGCGGCTCACGCCGTCCGTGGCCGGGCCAGTAGCAGCGACCGGGTGGACGAGCCACCAGCCTGTTCTCCCGGCAGTGAGTCAGGGGCGTGGGGTCGGCAGGCGTGAGGCCCAGCGGTGCCTGTGCCTCCCAGGCCGCAGAGACGCCTGCTGCTCGCTCCCGGTCCCGAGGCCTGGCTGCCCCGCCCCCTCCCCTGGGAGCGCCTCGCACCTTCCCAGAAATCTCACTGGACCGTACCTGGGCCTTAGCCCGGTGCTGCTGTCTGTGCTGAGAGATCCCACCTGGTCCGTCTGCCGTGTTATCCCACGTCCTCAGTGCCTTCCCTGTAGCACCCACGAAGGGACCACCGGGCCTCCGGCCCTCTCTGCTCCTCCCCCACCGCACACCCGGCTCCCCCATGCCCTCAGACCCTGCCCCTCCCGGGCCCCTCACTGCCACCCAGCTGGCCGGGTGGCCAGGTTGTGATCCCCCTGGGCTCCCTGCCCCTGCCCCTGGCGCTGAGCCTCGCCCACGGGAGGCGTCCAACCGACATCTGCTGAAGGAATGGCTGTTAAAGAATGAATGGAAGTCCAGGGGCGAGGGGTACACATTGCAGCCTGGCAGCCAGGAGCCCAGTCCCCTTTCCCAACGCGGGACCAGATCTGCGTGTGAGGCTGAGTGAGAGGCAGGCGACCCCTTTGGCTGCCAGGGGTTCCCTGCTTGTCCCCACCCCGCCCCCCTCTGCTCCTGCCTGTCCCCGCCCCCACCCCACCCCAGCCCCGCCCAGCCCCCAGGAGGAGTGGACAAGGTGCGGGAGGAAATGCGACTAGATGTCAGAAGCAGAGAGCTCTCTGGAGCCGTTACCCTTGCTCAGAAGCAGGAACACTTTCCACAGTTGGTTTTGTGCATGAGTGTGTGTGAGTGTGTGTGTGTGTGTATATGAGTGAGTATGTGTGAGTGTGAGTGTATGTGTGCATGCGCGAGTGTGTGTGTGTGTGTGAGTGCATATGAGTGTGTGTGTGCGTGCAAGTGTGTGTATATGAGTGTGTGTGTGATTGTGTGTGAATGTGTGTGAATGTGAGTGTGTGTGAATGTGTGTGTGAGTATATGTGTGAGTGTGTGCGTGTATGTGTGTGTGTGTGAGTGTGTGTGAATGTGTGTGTGAGTGTGTGTGCGTGTATGTGAGTGCGTGTGCGTGTATGTGTGTGTGAGTGTGTGTGTGAGTGTGTGCGTGTATGTGAGTGTGTATGCGTGTATGTGTGTGAGTGTGTGTGAGAATGTGAGTGTGTGCGTGTATGTGTGTATGTGTGTGAGTGTGTGTGTGAATGTGTGTGAGTGTGTGTGTGTGTGAGTGTGTGTGAGTGTGTGTGTGAGTGTGTGTGCGCGTGTATGTGTGTATGTGTGTGTGAGTGTGTGTGTGTGTGAGTGTATGTGTGTGTGAGTGTGTGTGAGTGTGTGCATTGCAGCTGTAAACTCCAGGCTGTGAGCTGGGGGAGGGCGGAGAAGGGGAGGCGGTGGAGGAAGGCCAGGGCGGTGCACATGTGTTTGGGTGATTAAGGAGGAGGGGGCCGAAGAGGGGCTGGAGGGGAGACAGGTGGCTGGGCCGGGGGCAGCCCGGGAGCCCCTGCAGAAAGGCTGGTCTGGGCGTGAGCCGCCGCCCGAGGTTGGGAGCCCGCTGCAGCGTGGAGGGGGGTGGCCTGCATGTGGCTCCCGTCCGAGACCTGGCCGCCTGGAGACAGCCCAGCTGGCGGTGGGCAGGCGTCCAGCTCAGAGCAGGACTGAAATGACCCTCGGTTCTCTCAGGAGCAGGGGGGCGAGTGGCCTGGGAGCGGGGAGAGGGGGAGACCGAGGGGAAGAGACAGGCGGCCGCTTTGGGGGTGTTACTGCCTCTGGAGGCACAGGGTGGGGGGCCAGGACCAGGCTGGGCTGGACGCCCACTCGCCCTGGGCAGGCTCTGCACCAGCGGGGACGTGCGCTGGCACCCCGGCCTCCCCCTCTCCTGTGGCCTCGCCCGCCAGCTGCCTGCCATCCACCCCGCCTCACCTGCTCCCGCTTTGGCCAAACCAGACCCCACAGCCGCACCCCCTCCTTTGGCCAGGACCCCCACATCTGCTGCCACCCCTGCTCGGATGTGGCCCTCGGCCTCTCCTGACCGGCGGGCGCCTCCCGTCTCCCAGCCCGTGGACCGCGAGTGTCTTGAAAACCACTTACACACACAGACACTTACTCACGCGGCCGCGCACCAGGCTCCGCGCCAGGGCCTCTTCCTACTTGGTCCCGTTGGGCCTGTCAGCGCCGGGGCCGGGTCGGTGCCGCTCGGTCCCCATGTCACCGCGGAGGAGACTGAGCCCAGGGAGGCACGAAGCCGGACACGCTCCCAGCCCGCGCCCTGGGCCCCCAGCCCCCGGCCCGGCACCCTGCTCTGCCTACGAGCGGCATCAGTCACACTGGGACCCGGGGCGGGTGGCCCTTAGGGGGGCAGCCACAGCGTGGTCAGTGGGGACTCCCCACCTGCGCCCCTCACCCCGCCCGGGCCAGGGCAGGCGGTTTATGGAGGTGCTGAAACGCCTGGAATGCCACGGCTCCCGCCTCCGGGACAGCTGTCTGTCTGTCTGCCCGGCCCAGGACGCTGGGCCAGCTGCTGCGTGTGCGTCCTCCAAGTCTGAGCACCGCCCCGCGGTCCTGCTCACCCGGCGCAGTGGCCCTGCGGCTCTCCGCGTGGGGCCGCCGAGGCCCTGCGCCTGGGGAGGTGGTCGGGGCTGCGCTGCCCCCAGTCCCTTCCTCGGGCCCCGGTCGTCACTGCTGCCTGGCCTTTGCTCTGCGCACATGTCTGTGTCTGCATGTCTGTGTGTCTGTGTGCCTGTGTGCTGTGTGCATGCGTGTCTGTGCCTGTGTGTCTGCGTGTCTGTGTGTCTCTGTGTCTGCGTGCCTGTGTGTCTGCATGTCTGTGTGTCTCTGTGTCTGCGTGCCTGTGTGTCTGCGTGTCTGTGCGTCTCTGTGTCTGCGTGCCTGTGTGTCTGCGTGTCTGTGTGTCTCTGTGTCTGCGTGCCTGTGTGTCTGCGTGTCTGTGTGTCTCTGTGTCTGCGTGCCTGTGTGTCTGCGTGTCTGTGTCTGCATGTGTGTCTACGTGTCTGTGTCTGCGTGTCTGTGTGTCTGCATGTCTGTGTCTGTGTCTGCTTGTCTGCGCGTGTCTGTGTCTGCATATCTGTGTCTTTGTCTGCATGTCTGTGTCTGCGTGTCTGCGTGTCTGTATGTCTGTGTGTCTGTGTTTCTATGTGTCTGCGTGTCTGCGTGTCTGCAGCGGGGCTTGTGACAGCATCATGTGCTGTTGTCAACCGCCAGCTGAAAATGAGCTGCTCACGTGCCGCCCCCAGCTCCTGGGCACTGTCAGGTGCGCCGGTGCGCCAGGTGCGCAGGTGAGTCAGATGCCAGATGAGTCAGGTGCGCCAGGTGCGCCAGGTGAGCCACGGCTCTGCCCCTTCCTGCCCTGGGACCCGGCGTGCCCTTTGCCCTTTGCCCCGTGAACCTCAGCGTCCTCACCTGCAAACCGGAGCTCGCACCGGCCCTGCTCGGGGGGGGGGGGGGGCATGCGTGTGCGGGGCTCTGGCCGGGGCCCCAGGAGGTCCTCGCTGAGCGTTTGTTCAGAAACCACGTAAGACCTGTGGGGGGTGTCTCCTAAAAGGAGGCCTCTCCGTCCATTCACACAGGAATGGCTGCTGAGGGACCCGGGAGCGGGACCGGCGGGGACCGGAGCCCAGCCTTGCCCACACTGCACAGCCAAGCCCCGCCTCTCCCGTCTTGGCTGCTGGGGCTGCTGTTCATTGAATCCCTTCTCCATAGGTAGAGGGCGAGGCAGAGCGGGACCCAGCCTGAGTTTGGTGACAGGCCTGGTGGCCTAGAGCCAGGCACCCTCTTGGGCAGGAGACTGTCCGTCCTCGCTGGGGAGGCACCAGACTCTGCCGTCCCCGCTGGAGCTATGCCCTGGACGCCAGGCTGGCCGACCACCTGGGCAGGCGATGCAGCCAGACGCCGCCAGTCACAGCCAGGCCGCCCGCTGTCCCCGCGGTGGTGGCCTGTGCCTGGTGCGCCGCAGCAGCGCAGGTCCCAGCCACGCCCGGGCTCTCATGGTCTCCTCCTTGCTCCAGATTTGGGGACCAAGGAGCCTCTTTCTTGTGGATTCTGGAGCAAGCGTGGCCTCACCCCTCTGGGCCCTCCCCTTGAACTTCAAGATGTGGCTGAGCAGCAGGAGAGGAGGGGACAGAGGTCCGTGTGGGGTCCTGACTCCCACTGCCCACCCCGAGGCCTGCGGTGGTTCCTCCGAGTTCCAGCCCCCGGCCCGGCACAGGGAGCTCATGGGCTCCTGGGCTGCCCCCTGGGGCCTGGCCCTCTCCGGCCAAATGGTTCCTCAGGGGCCCGGTCCCTGCTGGGTGCGAGAGCTCTGCTGTCCGAACCCTGGGCGTCGGGGGTGATGAAAGGCAGGCTGCCCTCTGGACCCGCTGGCTGGCTTCTGGGTGCCTGGGCCTCGCCCCCTCCCCCGCCCATCCCCCTCTTCCTTGACCATGTGCCCACTGCCCTGTTCCCCGCTCCTCCTCAGACACCCTACAGCTCTGGTGGCCTACAGTCTCCTACACACCAGGCGTCCCAGCGCCTCTCCAGGGCCTGGGGAAAGGGTGTGGCCAGCAGGGAGCTCTGCCCGAGGAGAGCAGTGGGCACAGCTCACGCTCACCCCCAAGGGACGACGAGGTGGGCCCCAGGAGCCACCCACATCCACCCTGCATGCTGCCTGCCCCCCATGCTGAGGATGCAGCGTGAACCAGGCGCAGACCCTGCTCTGGGGGTGGGGTGGGGGAAGCAGCACAGTTCGGCAACGATGATTCTGACCCAATGGGGCAGCCACAACAAGGTGCTGGGGCGCCTGCGGGCTTCCTGGAGGAGGTGGCCTTGGAAGGGCTGCAGGTGCCGAGCACATGCAGATGGGGGTGCAGGGGCTCTCTGGTCACTTGGGTGCAGCCGGCCAGGAGGCCCCAGGGCACTCAGGGCTCCTGCCCTGTAAGCCTGGCTGGGCCCCCGCGCGGGGTCCCCAGGGCGCCTGAGGCCCGCCCGGCCCCGGGTGTGGGGGGTGCTTGACCATGTCTCTGCGGGGCTGACAGCGGCCCCACATGGCACCCAAGGCCTCAGAGGCTCTTCCCGCCTGTGCTTCATTCTGCATCCCCCAAATTCCTAGGGTGCCAGGCCCCCAGAAGCCTTCCCTGGCTCCTGGCATCTCCCCTGAAACTCCAGGCCACCAGAGGAGCAAGAGCAGCGGGGGCTCCCTGCGGGCTTGGAGTTTGGGGGCTCTCTGGTGGCACTTGGGGGCAGCCCAGCAAGCTCCTGGGGGCAGAGGGGGACACACCGGCAGGAGGTCACCCAGCAGGGGAGGGTGGCAGGCCTGTCTTCCAGACGCTGTCTGGCCAGCGGTCGGCTGTGGGGTCCCTCCCAAGGGAAGCTGCAGTCACCCTGGGGCCGGCTGGCGGGAGAGCTCAGGGCCCTGGTGGGGCTGGAGGAAGGGAAGGGGCAGAAGCTACCTTGTCTGTGAGGGCATGGGGTGGGGGGTGGGGGGAGTGTTCCATCGTGTCTGCGCTGCAGCACGCCGACCCCAGGGGGCAGTGTGGACCCCGATTCAAGTCATGGATCCACTGGTCATCCCTGGGGCCGCAGGAAGCAGCTGAGTAAGGCCTGCGTCCCCGAGGGTTACAGGGATGGGGACCAGGACAGTGACAACCCCGCAGACGGAGAGGAGGCGGAGCACGGGGTCCCTGAGGTGCGACCTTGGGCGTCACTCAGTCTTGGAGCCTCAGTTCCTCCATCTGTAGAGTGGGGACAGCAAAGACCCCATGGCCGGGCACGGGAAGAGCCCAGTGCAGGGCAGCGGGCGTTGCTGTTTGTACTATTATTCCTGGTCGCTCCCCTCCCAGTCGTGCCTGCTGGCGGCCAGACGCAGGCTCGAGCCTTCCCGGGCAGGGGGGAGGTGGGTAACCCTCCGCGGCTGAGGAGGCCACTGAAGAGACACCACGGTCCCTCTGGCAGGAGGACAGAGGGGAGGAGAGGGCTTTCCCGGTGCCGCCGGGGGCCGATGACACCTGTGCTGCAGAACCGGGGGCGGAGGACAGGGCTCAGGTGACCTGACCAGGTGCTGCCCCATCTGGAGGGTGGGCTCTGGGGGCCTGGCCTCAAGGGCGGCCTCGCCAGTCTGGGGTCTGCCGAGCTCCTGGGGGCTGACCCCTCTGTCTGGGCTCCAGGCTCTGACTCAGCAGGAAGTGGGCCTGGAGCCCTGTGCCTGGCCTCCCCGGGGATGCCCAGCTGGCGTGGGCCCAGCCAGGCCCCGTGCCCCGCCGAGCTAGTGTCGAACATCTGCACAGAGTTCCCTGTGCCACCCCCCCCTGGCCCTGGCCATTCTGGCCATCTGGCCAGCGGGCCGTGGCCATTTCTGTCCCTTCCTTGGAGCCCTTGGCGGAGCCCTCCTGGGTCTCCCTCAGCCCCTCCACCTGCGTAGGCCTCTGCTTCTCAGAAGAGCCGTTCAGAGCCTGGCTGGGTGACCGGGGAGTGCGATCTCCCCTTTGGACATCAGTCTTCCCATCTGTAAAATGGAGCGACCAGACTGGATGCCTCACACAGCCCAGGTTCCATTCTTGGGAGCGCTAGAGACCAGGCCCCTCTGGAGGCAGAATCACCCGGGCCGAGGCTCGGCTTCCGCTGCGACCCCCCGGCCAGAGGCCGCTCCGTCTGGACACAGGTCGCACCACTCTGAGCGCCGGCCGGGAAGGCGGCCGCCCTGCTGGCTGCTCCCAGGCCAAGCAGCAGTGAGCAGGCAGCTGGGCCGGCCTGGCCGGGCTCCAGAGGCGCGGAGCGGGTTAAAGTGTGCGCCAGGCCGCTGCGGGCGGGGGGAGCAGCCTGGTGGGAAGTGTGAGTTCCTCCCTGTCTGCCTGACAGCTATAAAGGCGGCCGCGCTGCGGAGCCGCCACTGGGCTGCGCGCCGCCCTGGGAACCCCCGCTGGTGGGTGCTCTTTGAAGCGGAGGAGGCGGGAGCCGGAGGAAGGGGAGCGCGGAGCCCGCAGCCCTCCGCACGCAGCAGCCCCTGCACACGCACCTGGCGCCGCCTCCCGCGGCCACTCAGCCCCTCTCTCCGAGGACAACCTGCCGCCCGGGACAGGTAGGGCACCTCCACCGCCCGCGTCCCGCGGAGCCGCCCGGGTACGGCGTCCCCCAGCCCCCGGGGTGCTGTGTAACCGGAGGCGGCCCGGGGGAGGGGTCCAGCCCCCAGGAGCGCGGCGAGGGTGGCCCTCCGCCTCCAGCCTCAGATGCCTGCAGCTCTCCTGTGCATGCGAACCCCTCCCGCTGGCCGCTGGCCGTCTTTGGACCCCAGGGAGGGCTGGATCCCGCGTGAGCCGGGCCTGGCCTGCAGCCAGCGGTGTCTGGAGCCTTAATGAAAACCAAGTGTGAGGCAGGCTCAGCACCTGTCTCCTTCCAGCCCGCAGGCAGGAGCTGCAGCACCAATTAGCCAGCGGGACCCCGGGACCTCCAGGGGCTCCGCTGGCCCCAGGCTGGTGGGGGGGACGCAGATGGAGGCTCGCTGGGGAGGGACGAGATGGGCGGGGAGGGCAGGCAGGCAGCTGGGGAGGTGGGGGCGCCAGCTCCCATCCCCGGGGTGCAGTGCTGTCCTGTCCAGGGCAGAGGCATCCTTGGGGTGCCAGGGTGCTGTTGGCACAGCGCCTGAAACTGGCAGGTGCCTGTGCGCACGGGAGGGAGGGTTTGGTGGAGGAGAGGTGGGCGGAGAGGGGGCGGTTCGGAGGAGCTGGGTCAGGACTGTGGGGGTGGGGAACCTTCATGCCTCTTCGCCTGGAACTAGCCCAGTGCCGGGATGTGCTCTGGGTCTGGGGGCGAGTGTGCTGGGAGCCCCTGAGTCCCAGGGTGGGGGCATCCAGGGACCCACCCTGGAGGAGGTCATTCTCACGTGGCCAGGCGGCACCGATCAGGTAAGACCCAAGGTGCTCTCGCTGGGCCGGGCGACAGGCCAAGTCCAGGCCGCAGCCCCCCTTCCCCCCTGCTTTTCTCCACAGGTGTCCCCAGGGCGCTCGGGTGTCGGAGTTGAAGCAGCACGTGACCCCAAGTGCCCTCAGGCCGGGGGGTGCAGGCTTAGCAGGCACACCACGGCCACTGTGTCGCCCTTGGCAGGCATCTCTAGTCGCTCGCCGAGCCCTCCCCCCAGGCCCCCGGGCAGCCACCACTAACAGATCCCAGATAACCCCGTGGCCCTGGCCCTGGGTGGGTCCCGAGGGCTTTGCCCCCAGGTGGACCCTGTCAGCAGATGGAGGAGCTGGCCTGGCCTGGGGTGACGGTGGCCTTGCTTCCAGGATGGACCGCGGACGGCGGCCTTCACGCTGGGCCTGGTCCCTGCTGGCTGCGGCACTCGTGGCTGGGGGCGTGGCGTCCACAGGAGCCACGGTGAGTGGGGAGCATGGGCCCTCACCCCGATGGGAGGATGTCACAGGGGCTGCGTGGCCGGTGTCCCGGGCTGCCTTCCCACAGCCCCCTCCTGCCAGGAACACGTGTCAGACCGGCCCCTGAGTGGGGGCCCTGGCCACTTGGAGCCCTGACCACCCAGCAGGACGGGCCGAGGGCTGGCCGCCTCCCTCAGAGTGACGTCCAGGAGGCGCGTAGAGGGGGGCGCGTGTCCTGCAGCACCCGGGCTGGGCCCCGGACTGCTCAGGAGAGAGAAGTAGGGGAGGTTAGGTAGGTCCCCGGGACCCCAGGATGTTCCAGATCTCAAAATGGGAAGGACCCGGGGCCCCCAACTCCCTGGGATCCCCTCCAGGACCACCGCTGACCCCTGAGCCCGGGCTGCCAAGTGGCCACGCTGTCCAGGGCCCAGGGCGGGCGGCCGGTCCCGCTGGCACACAAGCCCCTAACCTGCGGGTCTCCTTGCAGGACAACAACCCCGTGTCCAACAGCCTGGAGGCGGGCGCGGACGCCACTGCCTCCTGGTGGGGGGAGTGGACCAAGTGGACGGCGTGTTCCCGCAGCTGTGGGACCGGGGTGACGTCCCGGGAGCGGCACTGCCTCCAGCAGAGGTGCGGGCCGGGCACGGGACCCCCGGGGCTGGCCTGAGGGTGGGTACCTGGCCCTCAGCCGGGGCAGTGGGTGAGGGAGGGTCTTGGGCTGGGAAGGGTGTCAGGGTGAGGAGCACAGGCCAGGGAGGGACCCGGCGTCCTGGGGTTCGTCCTGCTCCAGGGACTGGGCACAGGCCTTTGGTGAGCGAGCAGGACCCATTTCTAAGGCTGGGGAGGGTGGGGGCGCGAGGCCCGTGGCCCTCTCCTCTGAAGACCTGAGTTGAATAAACACAGGGAAAAGCATCTGGTGCAGCAGCTACTGTCGGGCAGACCCGGGTTCAAATCTTGTCTCTGCCACTTCCTCGCTGTGTGACCTTGGGCAGGTCACTGAGCCTCTCTGAGCACCTGCGTCCTCATCTGTGGGTGGAGGGGATGCGGAGCCCCCTGACACCTGAGAACCCACGATGATACGTGTGTGTGCTTCTGGGCAGGGCCTGTACACGGCCAATGTCCTTATTCTGGTGATTAATTCTGGGTGCGAGGCACTGTGCTCCGTGACGGGGAAGTCGAGGTTTATAGGACACCCCCTCCACTGAGATGGGGCTGGGAGACGCCCCCGATGGCTTGAACCCCTGTGCAATGAGAAGGGCTGGCAGGCTTGAGTGGGGAGGGAGGACCCCCGGGTCAGAGGAATTGGGGGCAGCTCGGGAGCCCGAGGCCCTGGGGGGCAGGTGAGGGTGGGGGCTGCAGCTGGTGGCCCCCAGCGCCGGCTCAGAGCCCCTGTCTTCCCGCCAGGAGGACGTCCATCACCGACGCTGGGAACCGAACCTGCACGGGCACCTCCAAGCGGTACCAGCTGTGCCGCGTCCAGGTGAGGCTCCGCCCTCTGGGGCCCCGACCCTGCCCTCCCTGCCCCCCGCAGGTCCCAGCTGGGTCCTGCCCTGGGCCTGCCCTTACATCCTGTGAAGAGAAGGTGACCAGGCCCCGGCCCAGCAATCGGATCCCCGTGCCCACCGTGTGCTCCGCATGGCAGGGCCAGAGGCCTCACTGCTGCTGGCGGAGCGGCAGCTCCAGGGCCGGGGTCTCTGGCCGAAGCCCCCCTTTGCTCACCAGTCCTGCGCCGGGAGTTTGCAGGGAGACCGACATTCGCCAGGTGTCCGGCCCCTGTGAAGCCGGGCAGCCCAGCCCCGCGCAGCGGCCTCTGCACACAGGGGACCCTCCGGGCGGCCCGGGGCTGCCACCTGCGGCTGGGCTCCTGGCTGCGCTCAGCGGGGCCAGAGCCAGCGTGAGCCTGAGCGCCGGGCCTGGCAGAGCCAGCCCCGAGGGTGGGGGCGTTTGCCCATCAGGGTGCATTCCAGCTCCACGCGGTCCCGTGTCCGGGTGTGTGTGTGTGTCCGCGTGTGTCCGCGTGTGCACACGTGCAGGGGGCTAGGGGCTGGAGGGACCAAGTGGCCACAGCCTCTGTGTTGGCTTCAAGGGTCAGCTGTCCTCCTGGACGCTCGTGGGCTCCGAGGGGGACCCGCCGCCCGTCCTGGGCGCTCCCCTCTGCCCTGGGCCCCGCCTCAGCCCCTCCAGCCGGGGACACACTGGGGGCTGCGGGGCCGGGGGAGCCGGGGTGGCAGGGACACGACAGGGTTCCACTGGAGCCCCTGGGGACAGTCTGAGGGGCAGTCGCTGTCCTTCCTCTCGTCCCCGCTCCTCACGAGAGCGAGCCGGTGAGACGCAGAGAGGAGAGGCCACCTCGGCGGCAGCCACTTCCTGCTGGGCCCGGACAGAAACGCCTTTGTCGGCCGAGTTCCTCCGAGCCTCCCCCCGCCACCCCGCCTTCTCGCCCCCAGGAGTGTCCGCCGGACGGGAGGAGCTTCCGGGAGGAGCAGTGTATCTCCTTCAACTCCCATGTGTACAACGGGCGGACGCACCAGTGGAAGCCCCTGTACCCCGGTACCTGGCCCTGGCTGCCGGCGGGGAGCACAGTGCGGGGTGGGGGGTTCCCAACCCTGGGAAGACCCACTCCCGATGGGCCAGCCCCTGGGGACCGTGGGAGGGCAGATGGGCAAACTGGCCCAGAGGGAGGGGTCTTGTCGAAGGTCAGGGGGAGTTGAGGCGGCAGAATAAACGAGCTGGCCTTTCCCGCTGTGGGCGCGTGCAGGGGGCCCTGGACCAGCAGCCCAGGCCACCAGGGGGCTCAGCCTCCTGCCAGGGGGACCTGCCCCCCCACCCCAAGAAGGCAGAGGCAGGAGGCACAGAGCGCGCATCATGGTGCATTCCAGCCCCCGAGGCCCCCGCAAGTCCCTCCCACTCTCCGGGCCCCTGTTCCCCTCTCTGTGCCCCGGGGGGTGGAGGGGGGGCGCCGTCTCCGTGGGAAGGAGAGGGGAGCCCCTGAACCCGGCCCCCGATCCTAAGAGGCCCCGTCCCCCCAGATGACTACGTGCACATCTCCAGCAAGCCCTGCGACCTGCACTGCACCACCGTGGACGGCCAGCGGCAGCTCATGGTGCCCGCCCGCGACGGCACGTCCTGCAAGCTCGCCGACCTGCGCGGGGTCTGCGTGTCTGGAAAATGTGAGGTTGTTAAACATTGTAGCACAAGTTCCGCTGGTCTCGTTGCGCCGACCGCCCGCTGCCCGCCGAGGCGGGGCGGCCCCGGGGGCCTGGGCCGCGGCGCGCTCCCAGCGGCGCTCTCCGCCTCTCCTCCCGCAGCCCATCGGCTGTGACGGGGTGCTCTTCTCCACCCACACGCTGGACAAGTGCGGCGTCTGCCAGGGCGACGGGAGCAGCTGCACCCATGTGACGGGCACCTACCGCAAGGGGAACGCCAACCTCGGTAAGAGCATGGGGCTCCCACCTCCGGGCACGGGGATCCCGTCTCCACCCCGCTGAGTGGCACCGCGCAAGTCCCCCCCCTCCCCCAGCACGGGCCACCTGATCCTCCCCCCTCCCGGGCCCAGGTGGGTGCCGCCCAGGTGGGTGCCGGTGCTCTGGGAGGCCCCCGCTGGCTGGGAATGAGGAGCAGCTCTCTGTGGAGCACCTCTGAGAACCGTGCTCAGTGCACGCTTGGCTTGGGGCCTCGCTTGGCGTTTGCAGCCATGCAGGGAGGTGTGAATGTCGCACTTACGGGGAAACCAAGGCACGAGTCCCACCCTCACGGCTGACAGAGCTGAATTTGGGCTCACAGATTCTGGGGCGCCCCATTCTGCAGAGTCCATGTTTCCGAGGGTGGGGGTGTATTTGTTACGGATTGTGAGGGGGCTGGGCAGAGGCCTCACTATGGAGGTGGGGTTTGAGGAAGGCCCCTGGGATTCCTCCCTGCCCGGCACATACCTGCCTGCAGGGCCTTCCGCCAGGTCCTTGCAGGGAGACGCAGACCAGCCTTCAGTCAGCGTGTCCCTTTCTGAGCACCTACTGTGCGCCAGACGCGGAGGCTGAGGGAAGGTTACGTAGATGCGGTTCATGCCTCACAGGACTCTCAGCGTCGGGGGCTGGGGCTGTCCCTCAGACAACCCCCACTAACTCCCGGGGTGCGCCCGGTGCACCTCACACCAGCTCCGCGAGGCAAACGCGGGACAGAGAGGTCACGCAGCCGGGATGGAGGCTGGGCCTGAACCCAGGTGGCCCTGCTGCGGGGTCTGGTCCCCACCACCGGCCGACCCTCTTCCCTGGCGAATGTGTGGGCGCTCATCACCGTGAGGCCCTGCAGTGCGAGGCCGCCGTGCTCAGGGCCCTCGGGAGCTGGCGCTGATTTAAAATGAACGTCCGTGCGCCCACATTCAAATGCATGAGCCTCAGTTCCCGATCGCCTGCCTGTGTGGCATGCATCTGTCCGGTGGCACTACCGCAGCAGCAAGGGATGTGCCCAGTGGCATCGCACGGGGAGCAGCCATCGGCCCCATGGGAGTGTTTACACCACGGGAATTGGCCAACACTACCGCTGCCCCTCCCCCCAAAAAAGCCAGTGCTGCCTTGGCTGGGTGTTCAGTGGTTAGAGCATCAGCCTGAGGACTGAAGGGTGCAGGTTTGATTCCCGGTCCAGGGCATGCACCTCGGTTGCAGGTTCGAGGCTCTGGTTGCCTTTCCAATTGAGAGGCGGTGGCCGTGGCCAGACACCGCTCAGCGCCGTCTAATCTCCCCCAGGCTACTCCCTGGTGACCCACATCCCGGCTGGCGCCCGAGACATCCAGATCGTGGAGCGGAAGAAGTCCGCCGACGTCCTGGGTAGGTCTGGGGGCCTGGGCGGCCGCCTCACCGGGGCGTGGGTTTAGCATGGGGCGAAATGGATGGGCAGAGAGGGGGCAATTGACCCTGGTCCTTTCCTGTGGGGGAGGGATGGGTCGCAGAAGCCAGAACTGCGCCCGGGGTGTGTGTGTGTGTGCGTGTGTGTGTATGTGTGTGTGTGTTTGTGTGCGCGCACATGTGTGTGGACGGGGTGTCACAGGAAAGCTCAGGTGTGGAAGGACCTTGTACTCAGACCATGGAGGGAGGCGTGATGTCAGGTAGTGAGCTCCCCGTCCCTGAAGAGCCTGGCAAAAGCCGGAGATGCTGAAGGTGGAGTCCTTGCCTCCGGGTAGAGGAGTGAGACTCAGGAGGCGAGAAGTTGAGGCAGAGCGAGTGGCAGGAGGTGGCCCATCTGAGGCCACGGGCAGCCAGCTGTAGGGGGAGGGTGTGGACTGAGGTCTGGGGCGGTGGGGCGGGGAAGCTTTCGGATTCTGGAGTCATCTGCACAGTGGTCAAGGCTGTTAGGGGAGGCTGGGGACCCAGGATGGGGAAGCGATTCCCAGCACCTGCCTCACCTCCTGCCTCTGAGGGTGGCCCTGTGAGAGCCAGGGCTGGGGGTGTGGTAGGAGGCTCCAGCCCCCCACCTGGCAGGCTGCATGCTCCAGGCCCTGGCATCCGCTCCGCAAGCCAGGCCTCGCCCCGTCGGCCGCTTGACTGCCTGCAAGGAGGCCAGGAGACGCTGCACGAGTCTAACAGACACATGGGAAGATCCCAGGCCTCAGTGGAGCCTAGGAAAGATGGGGCAGGGAGAGATGGGGCAGGGAAAGCTGGGGCAGGGAGAGCTGGGGCAGGAGAGATGGGGCAGGGAGAGGTGGGGCAGGGAGAGGTGGGGCAGGGAGAGGTGGGGCAGGGAGGGATGGGGCAGGGAGAGATGGGGCAGGGAGAGGTGGGGCAGGGAGAGGTGGGGCAGGGAGAGGTGGGGCAGGGAGGGATGGGGCAGGGAGAGATGGGGCAGGAGAGGTGGGGCAGGGAGAGGTGGGGCAGGGAGAGGTGGGGCAGGGAGAGGTGGGGCAGGGAGAGGTGGGGCAGGGAGGGATGGGGCAGGGAGAGATGGGGCAGGGAGAGGTGGGGCAGGGAGAGGTGGGGCAGGGAGAGGTGGGGCAGGGAGAGGTGGGGCAGGGAGGGATGGGGCAGGGAGAGGTGGGGCAGGGAGAGGTGGGGCAGGGAGAGATGGGCAGGAGAGGTGGGGCAGGGAGAGGTGGGGCAGGGAGAGATGGGGCAGGGAGAGGTGGGGCAGGGAGAGGTGGGGCAGGGAGAGGTGGGGCAGGAGAGGTGGGGCAGGAGAGGTGGGGCAGGGAGAGATGGGGCAGGGAGAGGTGGGGCAGGGAGAGGTGGGGCAGGGAGAGGTGGGGCAGGGAGAGGTGGGGCAGGGAGAGATGGGGCAGGAGAGGTGGGGCAGGAGAGGTGGGGCAGGGAGAGGTGGGGCAGGGAGAAGTGGGTCCTGGGAAAGCCACAGGCAGGAAGGTCGTTACTGTCAGGCACAGGCTTTGGACCCGGCTGGGAGTGAACCCCACGCACATCCCCGTCACTGGGCCCAGACAGGGGCCCCAGCTGCGCCCAGCGCGCTCGGCGGGTCTCCGGCAGGTCATCTGGTGACGCTGCTGCGCTGAGGGTATTTTCCCAGCAGACGCGTCCGATGTGTGTTGGCCTGGTAATCACCCGACTGCTCCCTTGGGCCAGGCCCCCCGCCTCCTCGCTCCCTCCGTCCCCTGGCCCTGGCGCAGGGTCACCCTCCGCACCCTGGGGACCATGGCTCTGGCCCGGGCAGTGGCTGCCGCCTCGGGCAGCGGGACGCGGTGCTGGGCCTGCAGGCTCCTTCCTGCTTCTGGGTGGCATGGGCCTGAGTCAGGCCCCGGAGTGACCGCCCTGCTGAGGTCCGCCTTCCCAATGCCCACCCCGCCCCGCCTCACAGAGAACGCGTCTGGCGCCCTCAGCGCATCCGGGAGGATGGGGAGGCTGGGCCAGCGGGCATCCCGGCCACACCAGTCTCGGCAGCACCCTGTCCCGGCTCCCAGCAGGGGCACGGAGCTGGTCAGCGAGGGTGGTCGGGAAGGGCCGGCTGGGACCTCCAGGGCAGTGCTCCGGGCCAGCCAGGCCAGGGCTGCAGCGTCACCAGTGTGGGTCCTAGATGGGCAGTGAGGTGCCTCCCCATGTTCAGGGTGTGGGGATGCTGGGGACACGCCGGGCCCAGGGTCACAGGTGAGTCTGCAGCAGAGCCAGCTGGACGGCTCCGCCCGCCCACCTGGCTGACACCTGCTGCCCAGCCCTTGCCCCCCAGGCGTGGGCCCCGTCTCCAGCCCTGGCGGCTTAGTCCTGACGCTGCCCATCACCTCGGAGCCCAGCCCCTTCTGAGGCAGCCAGAACGACAGGACCGGGCCGCCCCGACAAGGCCTTGCTTAGTTTGGGTGACAGGAAAGTGGCTTCCCGTGTCCTGGGCACCCCTGGCCAGGCCGCAGGCTGGTGCCGCAGAGCCCACTCCCCGAGGCGTGAGGTTTCTGTCGTTGGGGTGTCTGGGAGGGTTAGCGGGTTAGGGGTGGCCACGGTTCCCTCCAGCCAGTCGGCGCCTCTGACCGGCAGCCTTGACCCATCAGCCCTCGCCGATGAAGCCGGCAACTACTTCTTCAACGGCAACTTCAAGGTGGACAGCCCCAAGAACTTCAACATCGCCGGCACCGTGGTCAAGTACCGGCGGCCCATGGACATCTACGAGACCGGCATCGAGTACATCGTGGCCCAGGGGCCCACCAACCAGGGCCTGAACGTCATGGTGCGTGTGCTGCGGGTAGGGGCGGCGCCGGGCAGGGGCCTCTGGGCCAGCTCGCCGCACAGCGGCTACCGTGTCCCACGCCGGCGGGGGCCGGCCTCAGCTCTCCCCTCACTTGTCCATCTGCTGATTCCCTCTTTCCTTCCTTCCTTCCCCTGGATTTTAATTGCCCCCTCCCCACCGTGGATGGGCAATTCAGGGGTTTTGTGCGGGTCCCTGGGGATGACAGGGGGCAGGAGGATGGAGGCTGGACGGGGGTGCGGGGCCGCAGGACCCCCCTCACACTGGGGGTTATGCCCTCTGTGCGGTTTCCTCCCCTCTTCACGGCCACGGCCTTTGTCCAGGTCCTGAACGCTGAGACCACGCAGGCTGCTGGCCGTGGCCCTCCCCCGACGCTGCCCCGGATGCTCACGGCTTCTGCGGCAGGGCGTGCGCGGGCGTGAGGAAGGGCAGGAGCCGGTGCGGGCCTGTTCGCCCAGCCTGCCGGGAGCTGTCCTGGCTGACCGGGAAACGTGCGCCGTCGCGGTGGCGTCCCAGCACCGAGAACACGTCCCTGAACCGGGTGCCGCCGCGATGGGCATTTCTGACGCCCCGAGGCCTCTCCTGGAGGCCGGGGGACACGTGGGGACAGAGCCGCCACTGGAGCTGTTAGACTTCACCAGGGCGGCATTCGGAACCTCACGTTACAAACAAAGAGCCCGACCACAGAGGGATGAGTGACATGCCCGTCCCCGAACTGTAAGGGGCACAGCTGGCTGTGCGTGCGGGTGGGCTGCTGCCAGAGCCGCCTGTGCCCGCGGGTTCTCAGGCAGGTGCCCCTCCCCCCTCGGGGCTGCTGGGCTGAGGAGCATCCCCCCAGCATCTGGTGGGGCCACATTTGTACCTCCTCTCAGAGCCACCCCGAGGCGGGCTGCCCCGCCCCCCGCCCCCAGGCTGCAGGCCCACGTGCAGGTCGGGTCCCCAGGAAACGCACGGGAGTTGGAGGTGGGTGTGCAGGAGGCCTCGGGGGTCTCCGAGCAGCGCCTGTGCGAACTGCGGGGACAGGACTGGGCAGAGGAAGGCGCGAGCTGGGAGGCAGGTGACAGGAGCCGAGCTCTGGGGTGGCAGTCGCCCCTCAGGGCAGCTGAGTTGAGGCAGGGGTCTGGCTTAGCCACTGGGAAGCGCTGGGGAAGGGTCGTGACCTTCGGGAGGCAGGTCCCCTGGGCTGAGCCACCTCCGTGGCTAGTCCATCCACCCCGCTTGGGCCCGCGTCACTCCAGACCCCTCGCACGGTGACAGGACGGGGAGAGGGAGTGGACGCCGCCCTGGTCAGATGGTGACTCCACGCAAAAGCAGGCGGCCGCTCCCCTGCCGACGGGGTGGAAAGAGTGCGTTGGCCGGTCAGTGGCCACGACTTGAGGTCACGCTGATCTGCCCCGGGGAAGCCGCAGTGGGGACACTGCTCAGCGGGGACACTGCTCAGCGGGGACACTGCTCGGTGGTGTGGGCCAGTCCACATGCCCGCCACTGCCCGAACCCTGGCCCCCGGCTCCCGCAGCCTCCCGGGCGCCTCCATTCTCCAAGCTCCTGAGCCCAGGGGCCTGGGGGAGGGCGGTCACACGGACAGGCCCCTCTCTCCCGCCCTCCAGGTGTGGAACCAGAACGGCAAAAGCCCCTCCATCACCTTCGAGTACACGCTGCAGCACCCGCCGCACGCCAGCCTGCGGCCCCTGTACTACAGCTACCCCGGCTCCGAGAGCGCCGAGAGCCAGGAGCTGGATGGCCCGGGGCTGCTGGGCTTCCTGCAGCACAACGGCTCGCTCTACGGCCAGGCCTCCTCCGAGCGCCTGGGCCTGGACAACCGGCTGTTCAGCACGCCGGGCACGGGCCCGGAGCTGGGGCTGAGCCAGGGCCAGGAGACCAACGAGGTGTGCGAGCAGGCCAGCGGCGGCCGGGCCTGCGAGGGGTCCCTCCGGGGCAAGGGCTCCCGAGGTAACCAGAAGCGGGGGTACGGCAGGGGCTTCCCGGGGAGCGGGGCCGGGGGGAAGGGCCTTCAGTCCCCCAGACAGCAGAGGAGCCCGACAAGAGGTGCCGGTTCCTTGCAGGCGTGCTGGGCGGGCACAGGGCTAGGCCTTCGCGTACGCCCGTCCTCTGACGTTCGTTCTTTGAGGTGGGTGCGCTTGTCCCCACTTGACAGATGGGGAGACTGAGGCTTGGAGAGGGAGGACTTGCTTACGTCACACAGACCACCGTGGTGGAGTGGGAGTCCAACGCAGGACAGTCTGACCCCATCGCCCCTGCTCTTGCTGATCTGGTAGAGACAGACGGACAGACAGCCACCACCCCAAGTGTGGCAGGAGCTGTGGAAGGGGATAGCGGGCAGCTGAGGGGCAGGGGTGACTCCTGATCTGAGGGCTTGGGAACAGGGAAGGATTGGCCGGCTGAGGGCAGGAAAGAGAGGTGGGGACAAGGATGAGGCAGGAAGTGTGGGTGGAGATGTGGTGGGGAACCGGGGTCAGGGTCCCCAATATCCACGCTGCCAACTCCGACGGCCACAGCTCAGCAGGGTTGTTCTGAGGGAGGAGGGTGGAACAGACCTGGGGAAATCCCCTCACTCACTTGGGGAGCAGATCTCCAAGCTCCTCAGCATCTTTCCGTGGAAGGTCGTGTCAGTGTCCTGGGGCCGCCATAATAGCGATCACACACTGGTGGCCCAGGTCAACAGAGATGGGCTCTCTCCCACTTCTAGAGGCCACAAACCCCAAACCAAGTTGTCGGGGTTCCAGGGGAGGGTCCTTCCTGCCCCCTCCCCCCAGTTCTGAGGGTGCCAGGCGTCCTTGGCTTTCGGCCGCATCCCTCCAGGCTCTGCCTGCTCCTTGGAGACTGCCTCGGTGCCCTCCTCTTCCTGCAAGGGCGGCAGTCATTGGATGGAGGTCCCACCCTACATCTGGGGTGATCTCCTCCAGACCCTTAACTAGGCTGACAAAGATCCTATCCTATATAATAAAAGGCTAATATGCAAATTGTTCTCTTGACCAGGAGTTCAACCAGGGGGTGGGGCCGGTCTGCCAACTGCCTGTGGCCCCTCACCCCAGCCAGCCCGGCCCGATTGGCCCATGCACAAATTCATGCACCGGGCCTCTAGTTTCCAAATAAGCTCATACCCTAAGATTCTGGGTGGACAAGAATTTGGGGGGACCCCCTTCGACCCACTGCAGACTCCCCACCGATTGCCTAGGCTAGCTTTCGGGCTTTCCTCGGGATGTGGTCTCTCATGGGGCAGAGACCTGCCTCCAGGGGCTTCCAGGTTCAGCCCCAGGTCTCACCCCTGCCCCCCGCCATGTGAGGGGCTGCTTGAAGCTGAGCCACCATCTCCCTTGCAGATGGCAATGCCACGAGGGCAGCTCCTCCAGCGGACAAGGATGACCAAGAGGCTGACGCCCACCTCCCCTCCCCGGAGTTCATCCCGGCCTTCATCATCCTGGCCCCAGGCTCCGACTCCAAGGATCTCAACTTCACCGAGATGGTCAACAGACTCTTCGGGCAGGGCCTGCCCCGGAGAGCCCCGGCCGAGGGCCTCTACGTGGACTACGACGAGAGCGAGGGGCCGGGCACTTACCTGCTCAACGGGTCCTACCTGGAGCTGAGCAACGACCGAGTGGCCAACAGCTCCTCCGAGGTCCCCTTCCCCAACGGGAGCGCCAGCCTCCCCGCCTCGGCCGGGAACAGGACGCACAAGGCCAGGTAGGAGGTGCCCCCTGCCCGGGCCAGGGGCCTCTGGGGCGGGGTCTGGGTCAGTGAGGCCTGGAGACGGGGTGCGCCGGTCTGGCCATGCCGCCCACACCCTCTCCCGCCCTGTGGATCTGAGCAGGAGGTTGGAGGCCTGGGTTTCAGTATAAAATAGTTTTGCCCCTTATTTTATACATTTCAGTCACAGAAGCAGGCGTCAGTGGGTTACAAGAGATCCAGTGGCAATAGGTGGGGGAGACGGGACAGCCCTGAGACTGGGTGACCCGTTCGCCGAGCGGGCACGAGCGCACTTCTTTCATGTGGGTGGGTGCCGGTCAGCGGTTCGCAATTGGCGCGGGGTAACGGGCGGGGACCTGGGCCTGGTCTCCCGCTGGTGGCTGGTTGTGCTTTGAGGGTCCGGAAGACAGGAAATGACTGTGAAATTCCAAAGGTATGTTATTCTCCTCGATGCAAACAAGACAACGGACAAAAGACTGACCTTTGTTAGGGAGAAATAATGACCAGGTATGCTACTGTAGATGCAAAAAATAAAATTAAAAATAAAACAGACAGTGCAACAGGCTCCGTTGAGGTAAAGACTGACCTTCGTCAGGGAAAAACCGGTCTCTGACTTGCAAAGGGGTGGCAGCAGGTGTGTCTTGTAGATGCAAAAAGAGACAGGCTCAGGGAGGCCGCTGGGAGGTTTGCCAGGGAAAATGCCAGCCTGGGACGTGATTACCCGCCAGGAACTGCTCCTCGGGAGGAAGCTTTAATTTCAGACCATCCCGCTGGTTCCTCTGGGTTTCTGAGCTTGTGGGGCCCGCCTGCGCCCCCCCCCCCCACCTGGTCAGGTTTAGTATGTGGGGCGGGGGGAGGGACCCCGCCAGGCTAAGGTCTGGAGACCTGAGTCGTGGGCTCAACTCTGCCGGCCGCGTGACTCAGACACGCCCGGGCCCCTCTCTGGGCCTCAGGTTTCCCGTCGCCAAGGAGGACTCGTCAGAGGACGCCCCAGGGCCCTGCACTCAGTGGTCACGCAGTCCCAGGCCAGGTCGGGCACAAGCTTTGGGTCCTTCAGCCACATTTGGACTCTCTCCTGCCCCATCCCAGCGGACGCTTACCCCCCCCCCCCCCCCCGCCCCCCATGCGGGCACATTGGGTTTCCGGTGCCTGTGGGGTCCCAGGAACCAATACAATGGATTGTCAACCCTCAGGGAGGCCCCCCGCTGGCAGCCATCAAAGGGTGCAGCCGCTGACACCAAAGATGGTCTTTTAAGATAAAGGGCCGAGGGAGCGGCGGGAAACCACCGGGCTGACTCGGCCTGAAATAGCCCCGTCTGGGCGAGCTGTCCAAACACAGGAAGTCGCGTCTGCTCCCCGAGAGGGCGGAATCAAAGGGGCAGCCCAGAAAGGAAAGGTTATTTTCATCTTCTCGGGACAGCCTCAGACAATCGAGGGAGGCCCCGAGCCAGGCCGCGACGTGGGGAGACAGTGTTGGGGGAAGCAGAGCAGGCAGCGCTGCGGGGGTCACTTATAAACAAGCACCGCTCGGAGCCGACCTGCCCCGGTGGGAGGAGCCCGACCTGCCGGGGTGGGAGGAGCCTGACCTGCCGGGGTGGGAGGAGCCCGACCTGCCGGAATGGGAGGAGCCCGACCTGCCGGGGTGGGAGGAGCCTGACCTGCTGGGGTGGGAGGAGCCTGACCTGCCGGGGTGGGAGGAGCCCGACCTGCCGGAGTGGGAGGAGCCTGACCTGCCGGGGTGGGAGGTGCCTGACCTGCCGGGGTGGGAGGAGCCTGACCTGCCGGGGTGGGAAGAGCCTGACCTGCCGGGGTGGGAGGAGCCAGGTGCAGTCACCAGCCAGCCCAGCCGTTGGTTGGACTCCCAAGGCTGCGGGGGCGCCGTCTCCCTTCCCCACGGAGGCAGCGGGTGAAGGGCTGGGGGTCCCGCGATTTCCTGGGTGTTTTCCTCCTGGCACCGCTTCTAAGAACCGAACCTGCCTTGTTGTACGAACACACGCAGGGTTTTCCGAGAGCGGCTGCGTGTGCCGTGCTGGTGCTGCGAGCGATGCGCGGTGCCCACGCAAGAAACGTCCAAACCTGCAGGAATCTTTTTGAGTTGATTTCATCCGAACTGACGACAGCCGCCGGGAAGCAGTTTCCAGGGCCTGAGAGAATGCTCGGGAGGATGCTTACCCCTTACTCTGCAGCAGAACCCAAGGGGAAGACGCAGGGCGACATGACATCACTGGTGCTGGACCAGGGAGGCGGGAGAGCGGGAACCCCTGGGCCTGGATACACAGTAAAGTGAGGACACGCGCTCCTTTCCACGGGGGTGCAGGTGCAGGTAGTGAGCGGCAATGATTCACAGGTAAAACGCTGCGAGGATGCGGTCAGGAACGCTACTGTAAATGCAAAAAAAACAGGCTGAGCTGAGGCAAAGGTTGACCTTTGTTAGGGGGAAAAAATGACCTCGATCCTGCAAAGGTGAGCCGCCAGGTGCGCTACTGCAGATGCAAAAACAGACAACAGGCTTGGAGGTCAAGGCTGACCTTTGTCAGGGCCAGGCCCAGCCCAGGGCACAACCACCGCCTGGAATGCTGTTTGTCCGGAAGTTTCCATTTCCCACCGGCCGTGCTGTGGTTCCTTTGGCCTCTGAGTCTGTGGGACCCTCCGTGCAACCCCCCGCCCTGCGCCCCTGAGCTGCTCAGATTAGCATGTGGCCTTTGTGCATCCACAGTGGCAGTCCCCCGAGAAATACCTTCTGTGCTTAACCTCCGAGGGTTATTTTAAACTGGCCACTCTCCCCCGGGGGAGTGAGTCACCCACTGCCGGCTGGGGAGCAGGGAGCGTGTAATTAGATAAAGATGGCCCGACTCCAGTGGGGGGGGGGGGCTCGGCGGGCTCCGTGGGACCTCCTCGTGGCCTTTGTTCCTCAGGAGACTCAGAGCTGCGGAGAGGAGGGTGGGGGCACAGTTCAGCCTCTTCCAATCAAGGGTGCGGCGATCTCCCTGGCGTCCCCCCAGAGGCCTGCTCACCGGCTGGGCCGGCTAGTCCCCCACTCTCCACGGGCCCTTTGGTCTCAGGTGGCGGACTGGTGAGTGGGAGCAGCGCACGTTACAGTTTTCTCTCATGTTTTTCTTTTCTTTTTCAATTACAGTTGACATTCAGTGTTATTTTGTATTGGTTTCAGGCATACAGCATAGCAGTTAAACCAGTGGTTCTCAACCTTGGCTGCACATTAGAATCACCTGGGAATCTTTTAATTTTTTTTAATTTTTTTTTGGCGGGGAGGAGAGGGGGAGGAGATGGGAATCTTTTTAAAATCCTGATTTCTGGGCCTCATCCTCCGGAAATTCTGTGTCTTTGTTACGGGGTGGGGCCACAACATTAGTAACCAAGAAACAGAATTTCCGGAGGATGAGGCCCAGACATCAGGATTTTAAAAAGATGCCCAGGTGATTCTAATGTGCAGCGACGGTTGAGAACCACTGAGTTAGACAATCACAGCGTTTAGTGCCCCCCCCCCCCCATGTTTCCAGCACCCACCTGGCATGGTTATTACAATACGATTGATATATTTCCTGAGTTTCTTCTCATTTTAAAAAAATGTATTTTTATTGGTTTCAGAGGGGAAGGGAGAGGAGAGATAGAAACATCCATGATGAGAATCGTGGATCGGCTGCCTCCTGCACACCCCACACTGGGGATCGAGCCTGCAACCTGGACGTGTGCCCTGACCGGGAATCGAACCGTGACCTCCTGGTTCATAGTTCGATGCTCAACCCCTGAGCCACGCCTGCCGGGCTCCTCTCATTTTTAAGGAGGACGGTGGGGAGACCTGCCCCTTCCCCGGGGTACTATGAAAGGGCTGGGGGCCTGGTGTGAAGCCACCAGGAGAGGGGGCCCAGCAGGCTCTGAGCAGCTGTGCAACCAGCCACTGTTCACCGCTCACTGCCTGCGACCTCCCACTGCCTTCCCCTCGCTCCCCCGCCCCCCCTCCCCCCCGCCCCCCCATTTATGCAGCCTCTTCAATTCATTCATTACTTCCTGGTCCTCAGAGCTGGAGGGCCTTCAGGGGATGTTCCTGCAGAAACAAACTGTGATGCCATTCGCATCCGCTTGGGAAAGTCCAACCAGGGTCTCTCCACGGAACAGACTGGAAGGCCTTTCAGAGGCATGGCCTGCGTCCTGGGCCTGACAGCAGGGCCTAGGGAGGGCCTGAGGCTGCGCCCAGACTTCCCCTGTGACACTCAGCTCCTCCTAGCAGCCCCCGCCCCCCCTGACCCCAGAACCTCAGGGAGGAGGATGGCCCGCTGCTGTGTCCGCAGAGGGAGGTCGAGCGGGGCCATGTGCGCCCGCTGGAGCTGGGCCACCGGGCCAAGCGAGCACAGGCCCTGAGCCCTGGGAGCGGCCGCCTGGAATGGCCACCTCCCTCCTCCCCTCGAGTCCCGGCGGAGCCCGGAGCCCCGCATGGGCATCGGAGGTGGAGGCTGGGCCCAGCACACCCTCGGGTTCAGAGGAGCCAGCAGCCCTAACAATAGTTGGCTCCGGCGCCCGGGTTCCGGCCAAGAATCCCGGCTGGTCGCTGGCCGGCCGCTGGCGGGGAAGCGCGTGCCTTTCTCCTCGCAGAGCAGCCGGCAGACCTGGGCAGCGGCGTCTGGGGGGCCGCCACGCCCCCGTCTGCGAGTTTTCTATTTTGATAATTGGAGGCGAATGGCTGGTGGCCCCATTCAATCGGAATCCTGGCACAGGCCCAGCACAGAGGTGCCTCGGACGCCCCTTCCTGGGGAGGGGAGGGGGGAGTTATGAGGCTGGTTTGGCCCACATTCTCCGCCCCCCCCCCCCCCGAACGCCACCCCCAAAGGAGCCGTGGCCAGCTCAGTGCAGGACACTCGGACTAAGTCCCGTCCGCACCGCCCGTGGGTGCCCCTCCCGTCTCCCTGGCCTAGACAGTGGGCACTCTCACCCTAAGGGCTGGGGCGCTGCCTGGGGCTCAGGACAGGTTACTGTCCCTTAAAGGCACAGCCCCCCACGGTGAGGACCCACCCCATGAGAGCGCCCAGGCTTCTCACCCGTCTCTGTCGGCCTTGTTTCCAGGACCAGGCCCAAGGCCCGCAAGCAGGGCGTGAGCCCGGCGGACATGTACCGGTGGAAGCTCTCGTCGCACGAGCCCTGCAGCGCCACCTGCACCACAGGTACCGTCCGGGCTGCGGGCCGCCGGCCGCCCACTCGCTCAGAGCCCGGCGCGCCCGCATCGCTGACCTGGGAGGTCGTCTCCCGTGACGGGTTGGGGTGTGCTGCTCACTGCGGACCGCGGGCGAGGGGCGTGGGCCTCCTGGGCAGGATGCATGCCCCCCAAGTGCTCCTCCTCGTTGTCATTCGTAGAGCAGACGTCCTTTTGGTTAAAAGGAAGACATCTGGGCGGTGAGGCCCTCACGGCAAACCTAGGAGGGGAACAGACCCACGTGGTCTAGGACCCAGGGCCGGGTTCAAGTTCCAGGGCCGGGTTCAAGTTCCAGGGCCTCGTGCGGGGAGGAGGTGGGAGTGGGACTGAGACCCTTGGTGGCACCTGACAAGCGGGCACATGTAAGTGTTGAGCCGGGATTTGAACCCACATCTGTCTGCGCACTGGCTGGCCGCCCCCACATTGAGGCACGGGCCGCAGCCACCAGGGGCCGGGCTCCATCTGCGGCCAGCTCTGCCCCCTCCCCCGGGGGAGCTATGAGGCCAGGGCCTGCAGATGTGGCAGGGAGGCCCGAGTGCCACCTGACCCACACCTGGGACCGCAGAGTTGGGTTTGGAGAACAGCTGGGTCCTGCCCGGGCCCTCCCCTCAGCCGATGCCCCTGCGCTCTGGCCAGAGAGGAGGACCAGGCCAGCAGGTGTGGTCCACCTCCTGGGGCCGTGGTTGGCATCTCAGGACATGAGCCCGGGGGAAGAGCTGGCGAGGTGGCTTGCAGGGTTCGGAGGGGACACTGGTCCTTATGTTCGGCTCCTGGCTGGAATCTGGGGCCCTGCCTCCTGAGCAAGGCGGGGGGCACACTGTTTGTCCCCTGACACCAGAAGGGCCAAGCCAGGCTTTTTTTTTTTTAATCTTCACCTTAGGATATTTTTCTATTGATTTTTAGAGAGAGTGGAAGAGAGAGGGAAAGACAGAGAGAAATATCAATATGAGAGAAACACATCGATTGGTTGCCTTCTGCACGAGCCTTGACCAGGACCGGACCTGGGAGGAGCTGCAACCGAGGTAGGTGCCCTTGACCGGAATCAAACCCAGAACCCTTCGGTCCGCAGGCCGACGCTCTATCCACTGAGCCACACCGGCCAGGGCACAGGCCAGGCTTTGTGGGGCCAGTGAGCACTTGAGATGCACTGTCTGGTCGACCCCTGGCAAATGCTTACCCTCTGAGAGCCTGCGCTCTACCAGCAGAGCGGGCCGCACACCTATCCACGGGGGTCAGGGGGGTGGATGTGACGCGGGGGGGCCAGGTCCCTCGCCACCCCTCCCACACACTCTGCGCTTTGCGTCTGGCGCCCAGGACCGAGGCCGGCTCCTCCAAAGCCTCGTCTCACGGCACCGAGGCCGGGCCAGGTGCTGGGATGACGACCCTCCCGTGGCACGTGCTGCCTGACTGTCCGCGGCGTGATGGACGTGCAGCAGGCCTCGCTGGGGCCTCCCAGGCGGCCTCTGGGCAGTGAGGCGCATCTCCTGCCTCGCGGCTCAGCCACAGGCGCTGCCTCCTTTCCCTTAGAGACGCTCTGCTCTCCGCGGGGGTGGGAACGCGGGCGAGCCGGATGGTGCTCTTCCTCTGAGTCCCAATGATTTCAAAAGGTTCCTCAGTCCCTCGCATCCCCAGGACCCAGGGGTGGCGGGAGGGGAGACAGGGACCCCTAGCTCCATCCCCTCTGTTTCGTGGTCCCCGATTTCAAGGCACAGGTCCCTGTCTAGGAAGGTTTGAGAGGCACTGTGCTCAAGACTGTGGCATGAAGAGGGGGCCCCCAAGATTGGTACTCTGACTGTCCCGGCTTCTCGGGGATGCTCCCATTTTGGGGACGAGCAAGCTGAGGCCTGGGAAGTCTGACAGGATTCACGTCACCCCACCAGGGGGGACCAAGCTGGGACTCGAATTCCAGTCTCTCCTGTTGGAGACCTGCCGGGCCCCCCCTGGACGAGTGAATGAATAATCGGGCACTGGGCCAGGGTCTGCAGCTCCCCAGGCCGGGACTCCCTGGGCCCTGGAGCTGATGTCTGAGCCCTGGAGCAGTCCCAGCGGCCCTGGCCAGGGAGCCAGCCCCAACCCGCCCCGCCAGAGCCGGCTGCAGGCTGAGCAGCCCAGCGCGGGCAGAGGGGGCCAGTGCCTGCAGCCTGGCTGGTCCTCCACAGAAAGGAAAAGAATCCCGGGTGGGCTGTTTGCCAGGCTGGTTCATTCGATCCTGGGCTGGGGCTTGGAGGCGGGAGTGCTGGCCTTCAGCACCGCAGGGAAGGGAGGGGGAGGGGCTGGGTTCTCAGGTATGGGCACATTGCCTCCTCCTGGGGGACTGGCCACCCAGAGGGAGGGGTTCCACTTCTCCATCATTCAGAAAGACCTCCCTCTCTCTCTCTCTCTCTCTCTCTCTCTCTCTCTCTCTCTCTCACACACACACACACACACACACACACACACACACACACACACAGAGTAACAACGACAATAGCAAACCTACCCCCACCCAGGCTGTCACCAATGCTGACCGCCACCCTGAGTCATCCTGGCTCCTTGGCAGGGACCCACCACTGCTTGTGAGCGTGGCCTGTGTCCCAGCGGGTGCCAGGCATTGGTGCTGGGGAGAGGGACAGAGCAACAGAGGGTGGAGGCGGGTCAAGGAATTAGCAATATGAGGTGAGAGACGGCCCTTCATGGGCCGTCCTCTGGGATTTGCAGAGTCCAGGGGAGCCCAGAAAGGAATACACACACACAGCACTGGAGACAGAAGGTTCCGGGGGGAGTGTGATGGGTACTGGAACACGCCACAGGAGGGCAGGGATCTGAGGGCTAATATAATATCTGGGGAGGCTGGAAAAGGCTGGAATGGTTAGATTTCTATTCCATATTCATCCATCCATCCACCCATCCACCAACCTATCCATCCATCCATCCATCCATCCATCCACCAACCTATCCATCCATCCATCCATCCATCCACCGAACTATCCATCCATCCATCCATCCATCCATCCATCCATCCATCCATCCACCAACCTATCCATCCATCCATCCATCCATCCATCCACCAACCTATCCATCCATCCATCCATCCATCCATCCATCCACCAACCTATCCATCCATCCATCCATCCATCCATCCATGTATCCATCCACCAACCTATCCATCCATCCACCCACCCACCCACCTACCCACCAACCTACTCACCCAACAATCTATCCATCCATCTACTCACCCAACAACCTATCCATCCATCCATCCATCCATCTATCCACCAACTTATCCATCTGTCCACCAACCTATCCATCCATCTACTTACCCAACAACCTATCCATCCATCCATCCACCCACCAACTTATCCATCCATCCATCCACCAACCTATCCATCCGTCCACTTACCCAACAACCTATCCATCCATCCATCCATCCATCCATCCATCTATCCACCAACTTATCCATCTGTCCACCAACCTACCCATCCATCTACTTACCCAACAACCTATCCATCCATCCATCCATCCATCCACTCACCAACTTATCCATTCATCCATCCACCAACCTATCCATCCGTCCACTTACCCAACAACCTATCCATCATCCATCCATCCATCCATCCACCAACCTACTCACCCATTCACCCACCCACTCACCCATAGGTGGGTAGTTGTTGCATGAATGGAAATCAGTGACACCCGGCTGCCTGTGCCTTTATAGAGGCCACTTTGAGTTTATGCAAAGCCCAGGGTTTGTGACACATGAACTGGGTGCCCAGCCTGGGTGGGGGGAGGGGGGTACAGAGAGAAGAGGTCCGACCCTGGGACACAGGCAGAGAGAGCCGGATCCACAAAGCTGTCTTCGCTGAGCTCTCCTGTCATAGGTCTGTAAGCTGGAGACTGTCCTGTCGTCGCTGTAAACCAGGCGCTGGGCTCTGAGCAGCCAGGTGGTCTCCAGGTGCGCACCTGTGGCTCACAGGCCTTCCCCTTCCTGAACCCAGGGGTCATGTCCACCTACGCCACGTGCCTGCGCTACGACGGCATCCAGGTGGAGGACAACTTCTGCGACGCCCTGACCCGCCCGGAGCCGGTCCAGGAGTTCTGTGCTGGGAGGGAGTGCCAGCCCAGGTACCGCCCCAGAGCCCCCGCAGGGGGTGTGTTGGGTGGGGGCCTGGCTCTGCCCAGAGGAGCCGAGGAGTCCGAATCCTGCTCCTTCCAGGGGGCTCTGTGGGCGGGGCCGGTGGGGAGGGGCCGCACTGACCTGCCTGCCACAGCCCCCTGCGTCCGCAGTGTCCTGTCACAGTGCTTTGCACACAGTAGGTGCTCAGTCAGTGCCCTTCTCGGCAGCTGGAGAAACCTTTCTGAAGGTTACTCTGCCCCAGGTGACACCTGCCCAGGCTTCCTGGTGCGCCTGGGGCTTTGTGAGCCCGGAGGGATTATGCCTCAGATTCCCTGTGATGAGGGGGGGTCCCGTCCTTCTAGCCCCCAGGCCTCCTGTCCTGCCTCCTGGATGGTCAGAGATTGAGGCCTGGCCGTGCCCTCCTCCCAGCCACGCTCCTGGCGGGAGCTGGAGCAGGGCCCGGATGAGCCCGAGGTACCAGCCTGCTGTCACCCGTCAGTGTAGGACCAGCAGACTGGCCTTGTCCCTGACTCTGCCACACCCCCTTTTCTCCTGGTCTGCTCCCCACCCCTGGGGGTCTCTGCTCCCCACCCCTCGGGTCTCTGCTCCCCACCCCTCGGGGTCCCTGCTCCCACACACACGCCCCGCCCCACTCTCACGCATGGAGCCCCGCCCGCTCCCACACACCTAGCGGAAGGCCAGGTGGGTGAGAGCAGGTAGAGGCAGCCCCCAGGCAGGCCCAGCGCCCGCTCCAGGTGCCACCCGCACCCCACTTAAGTGTTTCCCCAGCTCGGGGTCCCCAGGCAGCAGCTCCACCGTGGGGCCTCGCCTGTGTCCTGTCTGGCTTGGCCCTTGCGGTTTGGGACCACGCAGGGAGCGAGCAGGGGGCGCATTTTCTCAGGGTGTGGGGTTGCACGGGGGGGGGGGGGGGGAGGAAGTTGGGGTCACCGAGGACCGCCCCTCCGCCAGGTGGGAGACCAGCAGCTGGAGCGAGTGCTCGCGCACCTGCGGCGAGGGCTACCAGTTCCGCATCGTGCGCTGCTGGAAGATGCTGTCGCCCGGCTTCGACAGCTCCGTGTACAGCGACCTGTGCGAGGCGGCCGACGCCGTGCGGCCCGAGGAGCGCAAGATCTGCAAGAACTCGGCCTGCGGGCCGCAGTGGGAGATGTCCGAGTGGTCCGAGGTGCGCGCAGGGACGGGCAGGGCTGTGTGCGCGTGGGAGGGGGGCTGTCTGCTTGGGGGGCTGTGTGCGTGGGAGGAGGGCTGTGTGCATGGGGGGCTGTCTGCGTGGGGAGGGGCTGTGTGCGTGGGAGGGGGCTGTCTGCGTGGGGGGCTGTGTGCGTGGGGGGGGCTGTGTGCGTGGGAGGGGGCTGTGTGCGTGGGTGTGTGTGCGTGGGAGGGGGGCTGTCTGCTTGGGGGGCTGTGTGCGTGGGAGGAGGGCTGTGTGCATGGGGGGCTGTCTGCGTGGGGAGGGGCTGTGTGCGTGGGAGGGGGCTGTCTGCGTGGGGGGCTGTGTGCATGGGGGGGCTGTGTGCGTAGGAGGGGTCTGTCTGTGTGGGGGGGCTGTCTGCGTGGGGAGGGGCTGTGTGCGTGGGGGGCTGTGTGCGTGGGGGGGACTGTATGCGTGGGGGGGCTGTGTGCGTGTAGGGGCGGGGCTGTGTGCGTGGGGGGGCTGTGTGCGTGTAGGGGCGGGGCTGTGTGCGTGGGGGGGGCTGTGTGCGTGTAGGGGCGGGGCTGTGTGCGTGGGGGGGCTGTGTGCGTGGAGGGGCGGGGCTGTGTGTGTGGTGGGGGCTGTGTGCGTGGGGGGGACTGTATGCGTTGGGGGGCTGTGTGCGTGTAGGGGCGGGGCTGTGTGCGTGGGGGGGCTGTGTGCGTGGAGGGGCGGGGCTGTGTGCGTGGTGGGGGCTGTGTGCGTGGGGGGCTGTGCGTGGGGGGGACTGTATGCGTTGGGGGGCTGTGTGCGTGGGGGGGCTGTGTGCGTGTAGGGGCGGGGCTGTGTGCGTGGTGGGGGCTGTGTGCGTGGGGGGCTGTGTGCGTGGAGGGGCGGGGCTGTGTGCGTGGTGGGGGCTGTGTGCGTGGGGGTGCTGTGTGCGTGGGGGGCTGTGTGCGTGGTGGGGGCTGTGTGCGTGGGGGTGCTGTGTGCGTGGGGGGCTGTGTGCGTGGAGGGGCGGGGCTGTGTGCGTGGTGGGGGCTGTGTGCGTGGGGGGCTGTGCGTGGGGGGGACTGTATGCGTTGGGGGGCTGTGTGCGTGGGGGGCTGTGTGCGTGTAGGGGCGGGGCTGTGTGCGTGGTGGGGGCTGTGTGCGTGGGGGGCTGTGTGCGTGGAGGGGCGGGGCTGTGTGCGTGGTGGGGGCTGTGTGCGTGGGGGTGCTGTGTGCGTGGGGGGCTGTGTGCGTGGTGGGGGCTGTGTGCGTGGGGGTGCTGTGTGCGTGGGGGGCTGTGTGCGTGGAGGGGCGGGGCTGTGTGCGTGGTGGGGGCTGCGTGCGTGGGGGGCTGTGTGCATGGGAGAGGCGGGGCGGGCGGGAACCGGGCATGGGCAGCAGGCAGTCCTGACCCACCCGCACCCGCTCCTCAGTGCCCGGCCAAGTGTGGGGAGCGCGGCGTGGTGACCAGGGACATCCGCTGCTCCGAGGACGAGAAGCTGTGCGACCCCAACACCAGGCCCAAGCGGGAGAAGGAGTGCGTGGGGCCGCCCTGCGACCGCCAGTGGACCGTCTCCGACTGGGGGCCGGTGAGGCCTGGGCCCGGGGAGGGCGCCTCCGGGCCGGCCAGGGTCCTGGCGCTTTGCCTGGCTGTGCCTCGGGCTCCCCACTTCTCTGGCGTGAGGATGTGGGGGAGGAACTGGCCTTTCTCCTCGTTATCAAGAAGAATCAAGGCCTTTATCCAAAACCAGGGCCCATGGCCGCCCCTTTTATAACCCGCCGCCTCCCCCCGAATGCCTGTCCTTGTCTCTGGTCGGGAGAAAGATGCCCGGGTGCTCCCTGGGGTGCCCGCTGGGTGCCGGGCACGCAGACGCCCACTTGGGGCGTGTAGGTGCGCTTTTCCGTGTGCTTTTCATCGAGCCCAGCGTTCTGTAATTAGAACGGAAAGTGTGATTTAACACGTGGTTACCCTGGCAACAGCGCCCCATGCTGGGGGGGGGGGGGGACAGTCCTCTCTCTGGGGTATGACGCCAGGGGCGGGAAGCGGCTGGGCCCTGATGCCGTCCCCGGGGTCCCCCTGCAGTGCAGCGGGAGCTGCGGCCCCGGCCGCATGATCAGACACGTGTACTGCAAGACCAGCGACGGGAGGGTGGTGCCCGAGTCGCAGTGCCAGATGGAGACCAAGCCGCTGGCCATCCACCCCTGCGGGGACAAGAACTGCCCTGCGCACTGGCTGGCCCAGGACTGGGAGCGGGTGAGCGCGCTGACCGCCTGGGGCCTGGGGCTGAGGGCACGGGCTGGGGGCACGGGCTGAGGGCACGGGCTGGGGGCACGGGCTGAGGGCACGGGCTGGGGGCACGGGCTGGGGGCACGGGCTGGGGGCACGGGCTGAGGGCACGGGCTGGGGGCACGGGCTGGGGGCACGGGCTGGGGGCACGGGCTGAGGGCACGGGCTGGGGGCACGGGCTGGGGGCACGGGCTGAGGGCACGGGCTGAGGGCACGGGCTGGGGGCACGGGCTGAGGGCCAGGTGGTCAAAGGAGGGCTTCCTTGTAGATGGTCACCCAGGGTTCACTAGACATTAATCTGAAGTGGGAAAGGGCAAAAAAGGTAGGAAAACTCCTTAAAACTTCCCAGTCTCAGCAGGCAAATGCTCCGCGATGTGTGCGGATTGTCTCCCCCCGCCTGCCCCCTGCGCCCCCCCCCCCCACAGGCCCCCACATTCCTCATGTAGGGAGAACTGGCCGCTTGCTTCTGGCCCACAGGTCCTTGTTCTCATGGCCAACTTCAGGGTCACAGCCTGCGGTGTCAGACCAGTTGCTCTCCACCAGCTGAGCTGTCTCAGGCGACTGCTAGGCGCCAAGTCATCTTGGGCCAAATGGTCATGAACCATTCTGTTTCAAAACAGCTGGTTTTCTGCTAAATTGCTTTTGATCGAACCCGTTTGGGGCCAAATGGTTGTCGACCAGAGTTCTCAGCCATTATGCCACCCACCTCAGCCTTTCACCCGATCGCTGTAGACTAAGCCATGACCACCGGAGCCGCCGGGCGGTGCTCAGGCCTCTGACCCCTCTGTTCCCTGGCCTCAGTGCAACACCACCTGCGGCCGAGGCGTGAAGAAGAGGCTGGTCCTGTGCATGGAGCTGACCAATGGGAAGCTGCAGACGCGCAGCGACCCCGAGTGCGGGCTGGCCACGAAGCCGCCCGAGGAGAGCATGTGCTTCGAGAGGCCCTGCTTCAAGTGGTACACCAGCCCGTGGTCTGAGGTGAGCACCCGCCCGCTCGCCCCTCTGAGGCCGCCCGGGGCCAGGCCCGAGGTCTGATCCTGTCTCGGTACCTCCTCTCCGGCACCAAGTGCCCCTCATGTCCCCCTTGTCAGCCGCCATCATGGCTTCTGTCTTCAGAAAGCTTCTCAACTCTGCCAAGTCAGCTGGCGCGAGAGCCGCCTCTTCCAGGAAGCCTTCTTGGATCTCACCTCTGGGATCCCTGCAACGCTGGGCCTGGGCCTTTCCTCGTCTGGGTCACTTCTGGCCTTGCATTGCAGCCTTTCGGTCATGCATTTCGCAACACTGTGCCTGACACTTGTCATGGAGCAGACAGAGGGCCCCTCAGGGCGTGTGGGCTGCGTCAGACAGCGCCCTGGCCCGGGACAGAGTCTAGGCAGGATGCAGGATCGGGGTGCAGAGGCGGTGGGACATGCGCACGGGGGCAGAGGGAAGCCAGAGGAAGGGCAGCAGCTCCTGATCCTGGGGGAGACGTCAGCCAGGGGGACTAGGAGGGGCTGGTGGCTGTGGAGATCAGGACATGTCAGGGTGCAAGGGGCCCCCCCGAAATGGCTGGGTTCGGCTGGGAGGCGAGGGTTGGAAGGGCAGCAGGTGTGGCTGGGCTAGGGCTTGGGGTCCCCAGAAGCCATGCTGAACCTGCACCTTGAAAAGGACATGGGCCTCAGCTGTGGGCGGGGAGGGCAGCTGTGGGCGGGGAGGGCACCTGTGGGCGGGGAGGGCCTGGGTTCCGTGCCCTCTCTCCCCGGTGCAGTGCTGTGCTGGGTGCCAACCCCGAAGGGAGGGGAGCCATGAACTTGAGGGGGGAGCCCAAAAGACAGCCTGGGTACGCTGGGGGCAGGGCACCCCTATATGCCCATGACAGTGATTGGGGGAGGGGTGCCTGGTGCGGGCAGTGGGTGTGGGAGGCTCGGTAAGAGCTTGCTCCTCCAGCTGCTTCACCCTCCGTGGGGACAGAGGAGTCGGTGCCGGAGGCTCCTCGGGGCGCCCACCACGGCTGGCTGTCCTCTGCGCTCCGTGCTGAGCCAAGCCGCGTGCGGGCATGGCGGGCGGCGCTCCCCGCTAAGTCCCAGACAGGCCTGGGTGACGTGGGTCCGCCGTGTGGGGGAGCGAGGGGAGCCGCACCTGCGGGCTGCTGGCAGGGGTGGTGGGGGTAACGGGTCAGCAGCTGTCCCTGGCGTTTGGTAGCTCCGCGGGGGTTTCCGAGGGCAACATCTGGACAGGGGGCCGCGGAGGGGGCTTGGGGAGGCCGTTCAGTTGGGCCACGGCAAACACGGCTCTTTACTGGAGTGGAGAGCGGTGCTCTGGGTCCTGGTCCCGCGTCCTGGGCATCGAGGGACCCGGGAAAGCGGGGCGGGGGGGATAGTTGAGAGAGGAGGCTCACCCCCTCCTGTGCACACCGGGAAACTGAGGCAGCACTGGGTGGGGCTGAGTACCGGTCTCCTGACTGCCAGCCATGCCCTTCCCTGCCCTCGTCACCCGAGCTCTGTGTGCGCCGCGTGAGCTGGGGCTCAGCAGCCGGTGGCGGTGGTGGGTCCCACGCCCTCTCTCCCCCGTCAGTGCACCAAGACCTGCGGGATGGGCGTGCGGATGCGCGACGTGAAATGCTACCAGGGCACCGACATCGTCCGAGGCTGCGACCCGCTGGTGAAACCCGTGGGCAGACTGGCCTGTGACCTGCAGCCCTGCCCCACGGAGCCCCCAGGTGAGGGCCGTGGGCTCCCCGAGAAGGGTGGGCAGAGCCAGGGCCGGGAATGTCGGCCGGGGGACCAGGCAGGAAGGGAGGCGCCCCCGGGGATGGCTGAGCCTGGCGGGAGGGGAGGGCAGGAGGGGCGGCAGGTGAGGCCTGACCGGTGTTCAGGGTCCCCAGGAGCCACGAGCGACCTGCACCTGGGCACAGCGTGGGCTCGGTAGGTGGGGGCAGCTGTGGGCAGGGCGGGGCCTCAGGGCTGGGCACGGCGAGGGGAGGGCGAGGGGCTGAACGTGTCTCTGGCTTGGGCACTGGGAAGGTGGACGAGCTGGGCTTCGAGGGGGCGCGGTGGGCCTCCCAGGGGTACTTTGGGGGTGAGGTCAGTGACTCCTCCAAGTCCTGGCCCCTGGACATCTCCCTTCCCCCTGCGCAGGTCAAACCACTTGTGGGGACCCGTGTCGGTCCTGGGACGGGGGGCAGGATTGGGTGGCAGAGAAATAGAGCCCGGGTGCCCGCCGTGGGCTGGGAGGCCTGATGCCCCCGAACCTGGAATGGGCACAGATGGGCCACCTGCCCACAGGTGCTCCGTCACCAGGGCCACCCTGTGCACACCTCATCCCCTCAGCTGGGGACGACGCGGGCGGGCGGGCGGAGTGGCGGTCCTATCCTGATGCCCATGCCCCCCACACGTCCCTTCCCCAGATGACAGCTGCCAGGACCAGCCAGGCACCAACTGTGCCCTGGCCATCAAGGTGAACCTGTGCGGCCACTGGTACTACAGCAAGGCATGCTGCCGCTCCTGCCGGCCCCCCCACTCCTAGGCGGCTGCCTGAGACCCCGCGCCCCACCTGGGGCCCCACGGACACTCCCTGCCGGGCACCCGGGCCGTGAAGATGTGAAACTGAGCCTCCGCTCTCCCCGGGAAGGAGAGCCGGCGCCGTGGGCCTCTCCGACAGCGCCCCGCGTGGGCCGTTGTTCCTAGGGCCTGAGCACCCAGCCCAGCACCCGGCTGCCCAGCGCCTGGGGCCCAGAGCCCAGAGGTGGAGGGGACCGGCCCTGCTGCCTCCCCTCCCCCCACCCTGAGCCTGCTCAGCCCTGGGAGGGCCCTGCCTGCCTCAGGGCGGGCGGAGGAGAGGGCAGGGCAGGCAGGAGGATGAGGGCCGCCTGGAATCTGCTCCTACGTAGATGACTCCTTCCGGAGGCACTTCCCCTCCCATCCCAGCACCCGCTGCCCCCCAGCCCAGCCCGTGCTCGGGGGGCCACCGCACTTTACACCCGGGAAGAGGCACCTCACAGCACACCTGTCCGCCCTCCGCCAGCACCTGCACGTTAATAAAGTGTCTATTTATGGTGGCACCGGGCTCGCAGTGGCTCTGAGTCCGGCCGGGCTGCCCAGCGCACCCAGGAGGGTTTGCTGAGGCCTTGGGACAGGGGACAGGGCTGGGCGCAGTGGCTCCCGGGGGTGACAGAAGGTGACAGGGTGGGGAGCCCACAGGCAGGAGAGTCAGGGGCACCAGGACTCGATGCTGGAGTCAGACTTGAGTCCAATTCTTGAGGCTGTTGATGGTGGGGACCAGGGGGTGGGAGATCTGGGGTGCCCGGAGGCGCCGAGTAAAACATGAGGGCCTGGAGGACCAGGGGAGCTGGGAGGGTCCTTGCAGGACGTGGCGGTGCTGGTGCTGGTGAGAACCCCATGATCTGAGCCTCGGGGAGAAGTGTCCGGCTCGGGATGTGCTGGGCGGAGCTGAGGGCTGAGGCAGGCGGTGGGCCACCCTGAGCCCTTGGGAGATGCCCATCAGGACTGTGACCTCCTAGAACGGTTACTTAATCTGGACTTGGGGTGAAGGGACCCTGGAGGGCTCCCTGGAGGAGGTGACATTTAGGCGGGTCCAACAGCAGGCGTGGCTCTCCCAGCGGAAAGGGTGGGGAGTGTGGAGGAGGAAGCAGCTGGCAAAGGCCTCGAGGGAGAGACGGAGGTGTCCGGGATACCGAAAGTCATGTGGGTACTGCAGCCAGGGGCTGGCACAGGTGCCCACCCGCCGCAGGACCGCAAGACTGCGCAGGCCCAGGTGGCAGGATAGCAAGTGGCTGCCTCCCGGGATGTGGGGCTGGCCTGTCCCCAAACTGGGGCCAGCGCAGGGGCCACACACAGTGCTGAGCGCGGCAAGATGGAGTGGCACTGAAGGCCCAGGGGCTGGGCCCGTTCAGGGTCACTGGCTTGTTTCCCGTGGAGGTGAGTCACCGTGACCCAGTGTCCTGCCACTGACCCCTGCCCTTCCCCCTCCTTCCCGCCCCATCTCCTCTCTCCTGTGTCCTCCTTCTGGCCAGCATTTATTGTGCGCCTGCTGTATGCCAGGCTGTGTGCCCAGGGCTTCACCGGCGCCACCCTTCACTCGTCCTAAAGGCGACCGCAGTCTGTGCAGCCGCCACCCTTCCGTGCTACAGCTCAGACTAAGGCCCAGGTGACCCCGCTGTCACCACGACCACGCTCCAGGAGCTCAGAGTCTAGGTCAATGGTCCCAGGCTTTCCAGATGGACACAGCCACCCGGGGAAACCCCAAAACGAGCGTGGCTTGCTGCAGCCGCCCCTCTGGGCGGAGCCCTGACCCCCGCGGCTGGACAGGAGAGGCCGGCTCCCCCACAGAGTTCCCGAGAGGGCGGGCTGGCCTGTCCCCGGCGCACGCGGGCGGCGGCGAGCTGTGCTGAAGTCGGGTTTATTGGCTTTCCGCTCCGCCCAGGGCCCCACAGCGGAGCCGAGGGGACACACGTGGGTGGTGCGTCTCATTCCACACTGGCCTCTGAATCCACGCAGAGGGCAGCCCACGAGGACAGAGGAAAACGGGACAGGACAGCACAGGAAGCGCCCCTGCTGGCCCCGCCCCCTCCCCCTCCCCCCCCAGCCCCCCCAAGCGAATGCATCGGAAACAAGGGTGTGGGGCTCCACAAAGGGAGGGGATGTGGGGGGCTCTGGGAAGTCTGGAGTGTCTGAGCTGAGGCAGGAGGAGAAGGGAAGAAGGGGGGAAAATCGAGAATGCTAAAAATAGTCTTGCCCGGCTGGTGTGGCTCAGTGGTTGAGCATCGACCTATGAACCAGGAGGTCACGTTTCGATTCCCGGTCAGGGCACATGCCCAGGTTGTAGGCTTAATCCCCAGTGGGGGGCGTGCAGGAGGCAGCCGATCAATGATTCTCTCTCATCATGGATGTTTCTCTCTCTCCCCCTCTCCCTCCCTCTCTGAAATCAATAAAAATATATGAAAAAAACAAGTCAGTCTTCGCTAACTCCGCACCCGCCCCTTCCGCTGTCTCAACGCCGCACTCCCGAGTACAAGCTGCTCGGACTGCGTGGCTCAGGGATGCCACTGCCCGCACAGGCTGGTCTTGTAGGAAGGCCAGAGGGGGGTCTCGGTCTATCCTCCTGGGTAGACGGGGGCACCCCACCCTGGGGTTCCAGGAGCAGAGAGAGCCCCGGGGGCAGGGCGGCGGGTGGGAGAGGAGACGCTGCCTGTGCCGGTGAGGAGCTGCGACCCCGGCGGGTGCCCAGGGATTGGGGCATTTCCCCAGGTGGCCTCGGGCATCGCTTCCCAGCCGGGGAGAGGGAGCTGAGAGGGGGCTCACGGGGAGACCCCCAGGCCGGCCAGGAGCGAGGTGGGGAGTGGGCTCAGCTGACATCGTCACACAGGGCCTGCCTCGCTCCCAGAGCCTCCGGAGAAACGGGGCAGGGAGCGGCGGTCTGTCTCCCGGGACTGCGGCCGGACGGGCTCCCGGAGGCCGAGGCCCAGGACGGGAGGGCCAGTCTCAGGTCTCCTGCGGAGTCAGCGGGCCTCCCGCCTCTGCCCACCCACCACGTGGGGTCTGAGGAGTGGGCCGTGTTTTAGGGAGGACCCTCCCGAAGCAGCGGGTGGGACAAAGCCTCTCTCTCACTTTCATCAAAAAGCCCGTTGGTGCCCAGACGCGTGGCTCAGGGGTTGAGCATCGACCTATGACGCAGGAGGTCAGGGTTCGATTCCCGGTCAGGGCACAGGCCCGGGGTGCGGGCTCGATCTCCAGTGTGGGGCGTGCAGGAGGCAGCCGATCCATGATTCCCTCTCATCATTGCTGTTTCTCTCTCTCCCTCTCCCTACCTCTCTGAAATCAATAAAAATATATTATTTTTTTAAAAAGCCAGTTGGGACTGCATCCCTGAGGCCGGCCGCCCCTGAGACTGCCCTTCTAGGGGTCTGCAGAAAGAGCCGCTGAGCTGGTGTCGGCCGCCTGGCACTTGAAGCCAGGGGCGTGGGGGGAGGAGAGAGCCCCCCCGTTTCTGGTTGGAGGGCGAGAGGAGTTGGTCCAGAACTGCCAGGGAAGGCTGGTGGCAGGCCCGAGTCGCCACGGCCGCCCCATCCGGACTAGGCGGGTAGACTGAGGCGGAAGGGGGGGAGCGGCAGGGCCGGCCAGGCGCCTGGGCTGAGACGGAGGCCACTCTCATGATACCTGGAGGCTGTGGCTCACCTGCACAGCATCACGCCCGCCTCCCTTCCAGCCCCGGCCCGGCCCGCGCGCCCTGCCAGCGGCCACCAGCCTTGTCCCTGCACTGAGCCCCTGACCCCCCTCTGGGTGGGGCCGCGCGATGACAGGGATGCGAGGAAGACGGGGCCGGGCCCGGGGCCAGGCGGGCGGGCCGCGGGGACCCCTCCATGGTCTCGGGGGCCTGAGGGGTGGGCAGGAGGGGCGTGGAGGGGCAGGGGGTGGAGGGGCGGGCGGGGTGGGGGTGGAGGGGCGGGGAGAGGGGCGGCTCAGACGTCCGTGCTGATGCTGCGGCTCCGGGCGAAGGCCTCCCGCATGGCCGAGAGGCGGTTGGGGTTGAGTGGCTGCAGGCCCCCGAAGGCGGCGGGCGGCAGCTCCATGTCCTCCTGGCTGAGGGCCCTGTAGGCCACGCGCTCGCCGCCGTTGCGCACGCCCTCGTCGTCGGGCTCCTGCAGGAAGAAGGCGGGCGGCTCGAAGTGGGAGCAGCTGCGGCAGAGGGCGCGGGCCTGCGGGGCCTTCTGGCCGGCGGCGGCGGCGGGGCAGAGCGCCGGCCCGTTGGTCAGCGCCAGGTGGCGGTTGGAGTGCAGCGGCGGCAGGCCCGGGTGCGGGTCGAAGTCCGGCTCCTCCTCGTCCTCCTCAGACCCCTCCTTCCTGCAGCAGTAGTACTGCGGGCAGAGAGCTGCTGAGCGCGGGGCTCCCCCCCACCCCCCCCCCGCCTCCCTCCGCTCCCAGCGGGGAAGGGGGCCAGGCGGGAGGGCCCGGACCCCGTCCCCACGCCACCCCTCACGGGAGCGCACTCAGGGCGGGCACTCTGAGCTCTGCCCGGAGGGGTTCGCTCGGTTCATCGGCACAGCATCCGGAGGCAGAGGCAGCTAGCACCTCCGTGGTGCAGGTGGGGAAACCGAGGCACCAGGGCTCTGGCCTCAGCCTAGTTCATGAGCACCGGGGTGTGCTGCCCTGGCCTGCACGTGGCTTCCCCTCCTTCCTGAGAAAGACGCGCTCCACCCCCGCGCCCCCAGACTGCCCCAGTGTGGGTGGGGAAGGGAGAGCAGGGCCCCAGGCTCACCTCTGCCCTCCCCGGGCTGGCTGTGTGCCGCGGGCTAAGTCCCTCACCCTCTCTGAGCTCTGTGTGCGAGGCAGAGTCAGGGCAGGGCTGTCTGCTTTGCACTTTGTTCCAGACCCGACTCTTCCCCCCTCCTGGGCCCCGGCATGTGTGGGGGCTCCCCCCGCGCCCCTCCCCCAGCCCCCAGTACCTGCAGCCGGCAGTAGCACAGAACGGCGATGATGCACAGCAGAATCACAGTCGCCAAAATGCCCCCAGTGATGACCACGGTCCCGGCTGTCATCCGCCCCCTTCTCCATCAACAGCCTGCAGCACACACAGCCGGGCTCACACAGGGTGGACAGTGGGGATCAGGTACGCCAGGGCGCCTGCACCAGGCTGCCGGCCTCCCGCTCCAGCCCCGGTCCCCACCCCTGCGGGAGGGGATGCGGGCCAGCCCGGCTCCTGGGGCTCCTGCAGCGCTCGGCCTCGCGCTCTCGCTCACGTGGATGGCGCCCTTCCAGCCGGCGCGTGCGTTCGCACCCGGACCCGCCCGCAGCCCCGCTGAACGCGTGTTTTAAAGGCCGCTCTTTCACCAACGAGGGCCCCCTTGTCTGTTTCGTAGCGGTGCCTGTTCTTCTGCGATATCCCTACCCCACGGGGTCACATAACCGAGCCCTCTTCTTTCCGGCTCTTCACTGCGACAAGGGACACGTCACACAAAACGTGCCACCTTCGCCAGCTGTGAGCTCACTGCTGTTGGTGCAGCCCATTTCCAGAACCTTCTCTCTTAAAACCAAACCTATTCCTTTTTGACCGTTAGGTTTACACTCAAAAACTGTTTTAAGCCCATGTTTTAAAAAGCATTTTTTTTTTTGGTAGCTAATTGGTTGCCTCCTGAAGGGAACCCGGTCACTGCGGATTGAACCTGCAACCCAGGTACCTGCCCTTGACCGGGAATCGAACCCGAGGCCCTTCAGTGTGCAGGCCGACGCTCTAGCCACGGAGCCACACCGGCCAGCACGGGAATATTTTTAAAAATTATTTCGTAGGAAGAGAAAAATAAGACATGAGTCACACTGGTGTTTCCACTTAAAATGGGAGTGTGCAGGGATTTCACTTGTTCAAGTTGGATTCTCTGTGACTTGCAGTAACAATCCTCTTTCATAAGGGCACACACTTCACTACTTATTTGCATTTTCCTGTTACATCCTATATAATAAAAGGCTAATATGCAAATCGATTGAATGGCTGAACGACCGGTTGCTATGACACACACTGACCACCAGGGGGCAGACGCTCAAAGGCAGGAGCTTCCCCCTGGTGGTCAGTGAGCTCCCACAGGGGGAGTGCCGCTCAGCCAGAAGCCGGGCTCATGGCTGGCGAGCTCAGTGGCAGTGGCAGGAGCCTCTACCGCCTCCGCAGCAGCGCTAAGGGTGTCGGTTGATGGCTTAGGCAAGGGCTCCCAGACTGCGAGAGGGCACAGGTTGGGCTGAGGGGACCCCCACCCCACCCCAGTGCATGAATTTCATGCACCGGGCCTCTAGAATAATAAAAATCCATGTGGCCAGGCCAGCGTGTTTGTTAACAAGTCCGCTGAGTGGAGTCTGATATTTATTTGCTTTTTGGAGGCTGCTGTTCTCGCCCCCTTAGGGATGGAGAGTAAAAGTTATCCCAAAGTCACTTGAAATGGTTCTCACCAGTGTGTTCCCACCAACTTGGTGCCCCCTCCCTTTTCAAACGTCAGTTTCGTTTTTATTTTCAGTTGTAGAAAACATCTGATTCCAGAGTCAGGAGCACAGCCAGGGGCGTTCAGGCAGGTCTTGCTCCCAAACCTGCCCCCATCCGCCCTCCCACCCACCCCTCCCCTCCACCGGCCTCAGCTTGGCCCAGAGGGTGATTTTACTGGATTCTGGGTTGGTCCTTCCATTGCTTCTTTCTAAAAATATAGGGAAATTGCCCGGCCGGCGTGGCTCAGTGGTTGAGCGTCGACCTATGAACCAGGAGGTCACGGTTCAATTCCCAGTCAGGGCACAGGCCCGGGTTGCGGGCTCCATGCCCAGCGGGGGCCGTGCAGGAGGCAGCCGAGTGATGATTCCCGCTCATCATTGAAGTTTCTATCTCTCTCTTTCTCTGAAATCAATAAAAATGTACTTGGAAAATATAGGAAAATACCTATTTCCTTCCCCCCTTTTAAGCAAAGGCAGCATTCCACATAAACTCTCTGCACGGCCCCTCCCTCACCTGGTGGTCTGTCCTGGGGCGACCACGTCTTCCCTGATACTCGGGTCTCCCCGGGGTCCCTGCAGGTCCCCGCCTGCTGCTTCCCACAGCGGCCGCACGTGGGGGAGCCCGTCCCCGGCCAGGCCCCACGGCGGGCATCCCCGCGACTTCCCACTGCGGGTGATGACAGGAATGTGCAATGAAGGGCTCCATGGCTGCACGTGTGCAAGGTCTGGACAAACCCTGCCAGGGACTCGCTGGAACCCGGCCGAGTGCCCCTTCCCCGGGATGTGTGAGGATCACTGACAGACGGGTTTGCTCAGAGAGTCCTGTCTGGGGGGGGGGGGTGCTGAGCCGAGTGGACGGGGTGCAGGGAAGGTGTGTGGGAGGTCGGGGTGGGCGGTAGTGGTTCCTGCAGACCCATCTGCCAGGGTCAGGTGGCCTGGGAGGGAGCTCGGCCAGGCAGGACGCCCGGGCCCCTGGTTGCAGATGGAGGGGGACACAGATGTGAACTGAGGTGGAAGGTGTTGCCAGGCAACGCTGTGCACCAGAGGCAAAGCTGGGTCAGGAACCAGACCTCTGACAGACAGACAGGCAGGCAGGCAGACCTAGACAGACGCAGAGTGATTAGACAAGGCGGCCAGACCCACAGACAGCTCCACATGCAGACAGGCGGGCCGACCAGACAGCCTGACCCACAGCGAGGCCACACAGATGGACAGTGGGAGCCGGGACCCCCGCATTCCTGGGCGCCCTGCTGGGCAGACCTGCCTCGGCCCCTGGGGCGGCTGAGGCCAGCTGGCCTGCCGGCCCTGCCGAGGGTGCAGCCTGACGCGGCCGGTCCAGGGAGCTGGGTGTGGGATGAGGCGGCCGGCGGGGGACGCTGGGGGGCGGGGAGGGGGCGGGGGGGGGGCAGGTCTCTGCTCTTCACCGAGGGGGAGGCAGAGCAGAGCAGGCACCGGGGAGGAGCACTGGGCCCGGTGTGCACCCTCCTGTCTGTGGGGCTCAGGGCATCACACACACCTCGACCTGACTCGGGCGGGAGAGCAGGCGGCAGCATGACCCCCCAGGCACCCCTCCCTGGTCCTCGGGCAGCTGTGGGGGGCAGGACAGGCACTAGGGCCCCGACTTTGCACGGGAGGAGCCGGAGGCTCAGAGAAGGGCAGAGCCAATCCCAGGGACCAGCCACACCCCGGCCCCGTCAGGGCGGGCTGGCCCCGCGCCTCACTCCCGCCAACGGTCCCATCCCAGCCGAGAGCCACGCGTGCCACTGCCTGCCACGGAAGCCCAGGGCCGCCGGACCCAGAGGGCACCCTCCCTGTCAGGCAGGCCCCCCTCTCTGAGGCTTCACACCAACCCCCGGGGTGTGGGGCCCAGGTAGCTGCCAGGTCAGGGTCAAGGCCGGATCTGCGGTCACCATCACTCCTGGGGGCAGGACGTGCTCCCCCTGCTGGGCCCATGCCTCTGCTGCATGTCACACCCACAGCCCACGCCCTCTTTGTAGGGGTGCAGCCGATGGTTTTGGGGTGCCAGCCCAGCACCCCTCCGTGTCCTGTCCCTGAGCCACGCACCTGGTTGCCGCCCATCTAGCCACGGCTTCCCGAGGTCAGGGCGGACGTGCACCCCAGGCTCGGAGGTGACATTGCAGCCTGGACGTGAGTCCCTGCTGGCCACCTGACGCAAGTACAGACATGGGCTCCGGCCGCAGCCACATGCGGAGGCCAGAGGTGCTGGGCCAGGACGGGGGAGGAGGGACACAGGGGCCCTGAGAAAGCCAGGCTGCCTGTGCTCCTGACTCCTGGGATTCTGCTTCCCTCCCCGAGTCTGCAGAGCGCCCCTGTGACTGTCACCTCGAGGCGCTTCTGCTATTTAGCCCCCAAAAGATCATCACGGCCCCACTTCACCGACAAAAGGACTCGATGAGCTTGACAGAAACCAGGGCCACGCAGGGATCAGAGGCTGTGTGGGGGTGCAGCGCCTCCCCCCCCGACACCCCGGGGGGACCCCCAGAACCAGCCCGGCTCTGCTGTGGAGCAGGGTGTCTCTGCGCCTCAGTTCCCGCCTCGTCAGGGACACGGGGACACGGTCCAGGATCCCGCCAGACGGCGGACGCTGTGCTCATCGCCGCTGTTAACATCTGTGTCCCCCCCGGGTTATACGCCGTGTCAGCTCCCTGCGGGCACTGGCAGTGTCTGGGGCAGAGGCCCCTGCCTGGCTCTGGGGAGGGGGGTCTCCCGCGCCGGCAGGCTGGCAGCCTGGCGGGGAGGTGCAGGCTCAGCCAGGCGCCCGGCGCTGTCAGCAGCTGCCCACGGCTCCGACACCCGGCCCGTCCAGCTGGAGCGTCTCCGCCTCGCTCCGCAGATACATGCACGTCCAGGGCAGCGACGCCCGCCGCAGGCGCCAGCCCGGCCCAGGCCCGGCCAGCAGACGCGCGTACCCAGCCTGACGTCAGTCCACAGTCAACTCCAGACAGCCGAGAGCAGCATGCCCTCCAGAGGCACCACCCTCCCGCCACCCCTCTGCCTGCTGTACCCGCCTCCAGGATGCCCTTCCCCCTGCCACGCCAGGGCCGACCCTGACATCAGGGCCCAGGATGTGCCCCCTCCTCCAGGAAGACCTCCTGGGCTGATTGAACACCCAGCACAGAATGTCAAGGAGCCCGTGCTGGGAGGAGCCATGCCTCACAGCCCTGAGTGGGGTCAGCGGAGCCAGTGCAGGGGGCGGGAGAGGTGATTCACTCGTGACCTGGTACAGTGAGCCAGTGGACCAACAGTGGCCAGAGGCCCTTTGCCCAACTCCCACAGCCTGCTGCCCTCGCCGGGCCTTTCAGACCTCCTTCCTGTGCCCAGGGCGCTCTGCTCAGTTGGACACCGAGGTGACAATCCTAAGCGGACAGACAGGTGGGGGAAGGCCCTGGGTCCGAGGCCTCTCTCTGAGCCTCAGTTTCCTTATCCGTACACGGGCACGGCAGGGAGCAGACAGCAATTCCTACCGCTCAGGACTTGAAGGGTCCAGTCTGGCATCTTCAACCGGCCTTCCCGCGAAGGGTCTGCGTGACTGAGATGTGTGACAAAGCCTGAGGATCACGAATGTAAAACGCTGCGGATCCGAGCACTAAATCAGGAGGGCACCCCCAGGCTGGGCAGAGGGGGGACGGGCTGCCAACACTGGGTGCCTGCTTGCCCGGGAGCCGAGAGGGAAGCCGGGCTTTGAGACTCCGAGCCGGAGAGGGTGGCACTGCATTGGGAGAGCTGGGGGGGCTTCCTGGAGGCGGCGGCATCTGAGCCATCCTGGCAGGCAAAGGCTGGGAGGCAGAGAGATGCGGGCAGGCCCCAGGGACAGCCTGGTGGAGGCCGCCTGCCATGCTGCCAGCCAAGACAATTTGGCAAGTGTCTCGCCGAATCGCTAACGGGGCCTCTGGGACCATAACGGGTTTTAAAGCTTAATAAACGGCTCTGCTTCCTGTCCCCTCCCAGGATTTTTACAGGACGGGGTGTGAGACGGGCCCTCTGTGCCCCGCCCCCCAGGGTAGGCTAAGGCCCCTTCTGATAGCCCTGTGTCTCCTGGTGCGGGGAGGGGGCCGCACAGCGAGCTCCAGGTGTCTGCTGTGCAGGACGACCCACTGGGGTGGTGCTGGGGTGGAGGGCGTGGGCAGGAAGCACCTGGCAGCCCAGCCCGACGCCCGCCCGCCACCTGCCTCCCCCGGGCCCCTCCCGGGCAGAAGCCCCTGCCGGCCGCCATCGGGACCGCGGGTCCTGCGTGCGCTTTCAGACGCTATTTGTTCTGCTCCTGAGCTCGGCCACCCTCCCTGCCTCGCGGACCTCAGGAGGGGCCCCCCCAGCCCCCCTCCCGCCCTCCTCAGCGCCTCGCTCAGTGCAGGCTCTGTCCCCCGGTCACCGAGCCCTGCCCCTCCGCGTGGCCGCCCCGGCGGCTCATAGCGCAGCGACCCCGCCAGCCCAGGATGCGGGGGGCCTGGGAAACCACACAGCTCAGGCCTCGGGGATCCCCGCGGGACCCTGAAATCCGCGTACTGACAAGCAGCCCCCGAGCCGGGGAAACCGAGGCTGCTGCGTGCAGGCCAGGTCCGCTGCCTCCGGGGCTCGCGGGGGGCTCTCCCCCACGGGCCCCGCGTCTGGTGCCGAGCCCCCCGCTACCTGAAGCGGAGCCCCGGCGCGAGTTCCTGTCTAGACCGGCCCCACATTTGTTCCTCATTTCACGCTCCGCGGCTCCCGGGTCCGGGGCTGGTGATAAACAGACGGGAGGCTGGGCTGCTGGGCTGGGCTGGGAGGGAGCTGGGAGGGGGCTGGGAGGGGGCTGGGAGGGGGCTGGGAGGGGGCTGGGGCTGGGCTGGGGCTGGGCTGGGAGGGGGCTGGGAGGGGGCTGGGAGGGGGCTGGGGCTGGGCTGGGGCTGGGCTGGGAGGGGGCTGGGAGGGGGCTGGGCTGGAGCTGGGCTGGGAGGGGGCTGGGAGGGGGCTGGGCTGGGAGGGGGCTGGGAGGGGGCTGGGAGGGGGCTGGGAGGGGGCTGGGAGGGGGCTGGGCTGGGAGGGGGCTGGGAGGGGGCTGGGAGGGGGCTGGGGCTGGGCTGGGAGGGGGCTGGGAGGGGGCTGGGCTGGGGCTGGGCTGGGAGGGGGCTGGGGGGGGCTGGGAGGGGGCTGGGCTGGGAGGGAGCTGGGAGGGGGCTGGGGGGGGCTGGGAGGGGGCTGGGCTGGGAGGGGGCTGGGAGGGGGCTGGGCTGGGCTGGGAGGGGGCTGGGAGGGGGCTGGGCTGGGGCTGGGCTGGGAGGGGGCTGGGAGGGGGCTGGGCTGGGAGGGGGCTGGGAGGGGGCTGGGAGGGGGCTGGGCTGGGGCTGGGCTGGGAGGGGGCTGGGAGGGGGCTGGGCTGGGGCTGGGAGGGGGCTGGGCTGGGAGGGGGCTGGGAGGGGGCTGGGCTGGGCTGGGCTGGGAGGGGGCTGGGAGGGGGCTGGGCTGGGAGGGGGCTGGGCTGGCTGGGACGGGAGAGGGATGGGGAGGGTCGTCCCCCCCCCCCTCCCGGCCCCAGGGGCAGTTCCCAGGCCTCCTGGAGTGTCTGCCTGGGGCTCGTCCTCAGCCCAGCTCAGCCAGCCAGGCCTGCGGCCCCTGTTCCGAGGCCAAGTGCCCGCCCGGAGCAGGGGGGTCGGTGCCACCGGGTGGGGCGGGGCTGGGGGCTGGCGTCCAGAAGCCGGATGCGGGCGGCCCCCTCTGTGGCCCACTCTACTTGAGGAGCTGCTCAGATTTCGGGATCCAGAAAGCACGCGGGGCTGTGCCATTTGCCGTTCAGTTCCAGGGTTCTAGGGCCTTCCAGACGCTCTCCCCGGAGCCCCGCTGAGAGCCCCTGGGGTCAGCGCCTGTGGCTCACTGCTCTGTCCCGCTGCCCGCCCAGAGCAGGGCGCACAGTGGGTGCTTGGTGCGCACAGTGGGTGAGTGAACCACGGGGCCTGTGAGCCGTCGAGGAATAGACAGGGTTTCCAGCGGGACCCGGCGGAGCTGGGCAGTGGGGTGGGCGGAGGCTGGGTGTGATGGGGAGCGGGGCCCCTCCTTTCTCCGGGCGTCATTGCAACACGTCGGGGTGAATAAGAGCGGCGGTGCGGGCTAGCCCTGACTCCCGTGGGCGGGGTGACTTCCACAGGCGGCCACCTGCGAGACGCGCCCACACTCCCCACGCCCGTGTGAGGGGCTCGCACACACCTCGGCACGATGACCCCACCCCCACATTCTAGGGGCGAACCGAGACTAGACGAGGGAGACAACCCACGCAGCACGCGTCCCTGCCAGCTCCCCCGAGAGCTGTTCCTGGGGCCGCATGGTCACAGTGGGGAGCAGGGGTGAGCTGGGGGTGCCACCCAAAGCTGACGCCTTCTCTTTCCCCGCCCCCGCTTGCCTGGACGCGGGAGGGACTGGTCAGACCACAAGCCCCATGAAGGCAAGGCCTGGTGTGCCATGTTCCTGCAGTCCTCCCGCCACCAGGGGGCAGGACAGTGCCAGGGCACAGGGGCCCCAATACGGGCAGATGGAATCGGGTGGGGATTCATTGGATAAGCCCGCACTGAACCCCTGATCATGGGGAGAAGGTCCTGCCCCGTGGTCCCCGCCTCCTGCACCTGCCCATCCCCCGTGTTCCTGGGCAAGTGGGGGTGGGTGCGTGTGGCGAGCCCCAGCCCAGGGGCGTGGAGGGCGGGCCTGTCTCTCCCTCCACTGGGCTTTTAAGAGCTTCCAGACGCTTGACTTAACGTTTTTCTTTGCAACTTCCTCTCCGAGATGCGAGCGCAGCTCCCGGTCCAGGTTCAGGGCGTGGGGGGCGCCAGGACGCGCGGGGGCCGGGGAAGTGCGTTTACTGAACGCGTCCCGCACCCCGGCGCCGAGCCGGGACCCTCGTGGGCCACGGGACAGGACTGGGCACACGAGGACGTTACAACAGTCGCACCTGTCGCTCCCGTGTTCGAAACACGACAGGAAAACCCGGGCAGCGTAAGGAGACACATAGGGGATGTTAAAAAGAACAGAAGCAAATGTATGGAGACAAAGAGGGAAGCAAGCTACGATGTCTAAGACGAAATTCACTGGACAGGACACTGCAGGGGTAAAGACAAGGCACTGAGAGACAGCGGCAGGAACCATGTGACAGGAAACGGGGAAAAGCGAGGCGTAAAGCAGCCAACACAGCTCCGGTGAGCGGTGGTAAACCTCGGGGGGCTGATGGGTGTGTGGCTGGGACCCACAAAGGAAGGGGGTGCAGAAAAGCACTTTGAAGAAATAGCGGCTGAGCATATTCCAAACTGGATGAAAACGACAGAGGCACAGACCCCAAGCCCTCCACGATCAGCCAACACCACAGAAAACGGAGAGAACAGCAGCTAGGGACACGCTAGTCGAGTTGTTTAAAACTAAGAAGAAGAAGAACGTCTAAAAAGCAGAAAAAATGGACACAGAACATGCAGAGGGTCCCAGACAAAAGTGACCGCAGACTTTGCCCGGGAAACACTGGCAGCCGGGAGGCAGGAGGGCAGCGTCCTCTGTCAGCAGAAAACCCTCCCCAAATGCAGGTGGATGAAGACCAGCGCGAGCACCGTCTCCCTGTTTTGGCTGCAGAGTCTGGGGGGACGGGGCCCCCGGCCCAGCGCCTGGCCAGGCAGGCTGTCTGGATCCACTGTTGCAGCACAATTTTCCTATTTCCTCCTTGGGTTTGGGTCCAACCCGAGTGGTGGGCTGGGGGGCCGTGTGGGAAGTCCTCTGCTCACGGGGGGCGGAGGGGGGGGGCCCAGGTTGAGGGGGCAGCGGCCCTTCAGGGGCTCTGCTACTGGGCACCCCAGCCCTGAGGCGTGGGCGCAGGGAGTGGGGGTGACAGGCAGGGGCTGCATGACGACCTGGCTCCTGCCCTCCCCTATTATCTCCACAGGCGCGCGGAAGCCAAAGAGAAGTCGTGTGCTGGTTGAAAAAACAACACGCCAAAAATACACACGTTTTCGCTGCTCACACGGTAACAGGCAGTTTCCATGGCTACAGCTGGAAGCTGCCTGTGCGGAGGTGAGGAGGTGCGCTCCCCTGAGCCAGCGGATGCGGGCACCGGGACAGCGATGGGGGGCCGGGCGCTGGGCTGCGGCCGGAGGCGGGGAGGGACCGAGGGCGAGGCCGGCGGCCGCCTCTGCCATGGTCCCGCGGGCTGACTGCAGCGCTGCTCAGCATAACGTGTCTTTATAGCTCCGTTTACACTGAGTTTCGGGGTGCAGCATCCCCCGGAGTGAGCCGCCCTGTGAGTTGGGAAGACAGGAGTCCTTGCCCTGGCCGGTTGGGCTCAGTGGCTAGAGCGTCGGCCTGGGGACCAGAGGGTCCCGGGTTCGATTCCGGTCAAGGGCACGTACCTCGGTGGCAGGCTCCTCCCGGCCCTGGGCCCTGGTCGGGGCGCATGCAGGAGGCCACCCATCGGTGTGTTTCCCTCACATCGAAGTTTCTGTCTCCCTCTCCCTTCCTCTCCCCCTGAAATCAGTGGACAGTATCCTCAGGTGATGAATAACAACAAACAGGAGTCCTTGCCCCGTTCACAGGCACATTCCCGCGCGCACACACTCACACACACATTCACACACACACACATTCACACACACACACATTCACACACACACATTCACACACCCACACACACATTCCCGCACACACACACACACACAATTCCCGCACACACAAACACATTCCCGCGCACATACACGCACATTCCCGCATACACACACACACACAATTCCCGCGCACGCGCGCACACACACACACACACACGCACATTCCCGCGCACACACACGCACATTCCCGCATACACACACACATTCACACACACACATCCCCGTGCACACACACGCACATTCCCGCATATACACACACGCGCACATTCACACACACACACATTCCCGCACACACACACACATTCCTGCACACACACACATTCCCGCATATACACACACACGCACATTCCCACACACACACACACATTCCCACACACACACACACATTCCCGCGTGTGCGCACACACACACACACATTCCCGCACACACACACACACACATTCCCGCACACACACACACACACATTCCCGCACACACACACACACATTCCCGCACACACACACACACATTCCCGCACACACACACACATTCCCGCGCACACACACACACACATTCCCGCACGCACACACACACACACATTCCCGCACACGCACACGCACACACATTCCCGCACACGCACACACACACACATTCCCGCACGCACACACACATTCCCGCACACACACACACACACACACATTCCCGCGCACACACACAGGTGAGCCCTGAGGACCAGGGGTGGGGCCACAGGAACGGGCGGGTCGGAGTGAAAACCCGGCTGCTGGCACCGTGCCAGGTCCCAGGACTCCTTTGGTGTCGCCACCTGAGGCTGCCAGCACGGGGACCCGGAACCCCCGCCCCGACCGGAGATGGCAGCCGGCAGAGCGGGAAAGGGGCAGACCTGCTAAATTCAGGCAGCCCCACCCTCACCCAGAGCTGTGTGTGTATTTGTGTGTGTGTGTCTATACACGCATGTACGGACATGTGCATGCACATATGCATGTGTGTGAGTATATGTGTGTGTGTATGTGTGCGCGCACGTGGGAATGTGTGTGCGTGTGCGGGAATGTCTGTGTGTGCGGAAACTGTGTGTGTATGTGTGCGGGAATATGTGTGTGTGTGTGCGGGAATGTGTGTGTGTGTGTGTGCGGGAGTGTGTGTGTGTGTGTGTGCGCGGGAGTGTGTGTGTGTGTGCTGGAATGTGTGTGTGTGTGTGCTGGAATGTGTGTGTGTGTGTGCGGGAATGTGTGTGTGTGCGGGAATGTGTGTGTGTGTGTGTGCGGGAATGTGTGTGTGTGTGTGTGTGCGGGAATGTGTGTGTGTGTGCGGGAATGTGTGTGTGTGTGTGTGTGCGGAAACTGTGTGTATGTGTGTGGGAATGTGTGTGTGCGTGTGTGTGCGGGAATGTGTGTGTGTGTACGGGAATGTGTGTGCACGTGGGAATGTGTATGTGTGCATGTGCGGGAATATGTGTGTGGGGGGGGAATGTGTGTGTGTGCGCATGTGCGCATGTGTGTTGCTGACGGTGAATGAAGAGTGGATGACGGGGGCAAAGGTGAATCAAGCAGCTGGTTGTCCCAAGGGCCTGGCGGGACCACCCCGCAGTGGGGGTGGGGGTGGGGGTGTGGGGGGGAGCTCACACAGGCCCCCCTCTCGCTCCGCTCTCCGCGAGGCTCTCCTGCCGCTGACCCGGCATCAGCACCGGACACGTCTGGGCACTCAGCCGCCTGAGCAGCGTTGGGTGGCCCGGGTTCCAGCGAGGACGCTGCCTGAAACCACTTGTTTTATCTCAATTTACGTCTTTTTAATGGGCTCGGCCATTTTTACGTGGGCGTGGACGTGTTGTTGAAAGGCGTCTTGCAGAGTAAACAATCGTTTCAAACCTGGTCCTCCTGGCGATGAGGAATGGCGGGGCGAACCCCCGGAGGCCCGGCCAGGAGCCGGGAGCCGCCCTGACAGTGCCACCCCTGCAGCTGGCGGAGGACCCGCCGCCTCCCGGGCCGCCTGCCACGCTAGAGCCCTCGGCGCCCCTCCCCGAGGAGGTTCTGGCTGTTGGGAGGGGAGACCCCGACGGCGGGTCTGTCCAGCAAGAGGCGGGTGGAGGCACCGCGTCCGCGGCAGGAGAGGCCGCCCGCAGAGCGGCACAGACTCTGACAAACATCTGCCAAATGCCCCGTGTGCCAGGCGCGGTGCCGGGCGCGGTGCCAGGCGGGGCTCAGCACTGAACAGAGCCAACAGGTGCCCTCGGCGAGGCGCCCCCGGCTGCCGCGTGGCAGACGGAGACCCATGGGGCAAGCCACACGCCGGCGGCCACGGGGCCGAGGGCGTCACGGGCTGGCTTCCCGGGAGGGGACCGGCTCGGGACTCTTCCTGCGGGCACGAGCCCGGGGGGTCTTTCGGGCGGGATGTCCACAGGGGGCGGGTCTCAGAGTGTTCCAGAAGCACACACACCGGGCAGGGACGGGAGAGGCGAGTGCGGGGGGGGGGGGGGGCGCGTGGACAGCGTCGGTTCCACCCAGGGGGCCTGGGTCCAGCCTCAGCGGGACGGGTTTTAGGTGCATATTGACCGCCCGCTGCACAGGCCAGCAGGGACCCGACCTCCACTCGTGCCACCCACAGGCCCCGGTCCCTGTGCCACGCTAGTGCCCGGCGTCCGGCTCCTCCATGAGTGATGAGTCCTCACGCCCGCCCCGCAGCTGTGGCCGGGACACGAGGGCACAGGGAGGAGCCGTTGGGGGCTGGGCCGGCCCAGGGGTCCTCAGCCAGAGCCTGTCCCTTCTGCTGCCCCCCTGCCCCCGCCCTCGCCTCCCCCTGGCCTCCCCCACGCCTCCCCCACCCTTGAGCCTCCTGCTCAGGGCGATGCTTCCAGAAGGAAAGGGCGTGCGGAGACAACAAGGCGCGGCGCAGGGGCAGTAACATCGCCCACAGAGCGGTTACTCAGGCCCCGCGTCGCAACACAGAAAGCTCCGTCTCAATAGGAACCTGCTCAGTAATTAGAGGAGCGCTCGTGTGGGCAGCTCCGCGAGCTGGGATGCGAGTCCCGATGTTTTTAATTTTGTAAATGGTTCGCCCGGAGCCAGCGCCTCTGCACAGTGAGTGTGTGAGCCGAGCTCGGAGCCCAGGTGAGGCCGGAAGCGCGAGCGGCGAGCAGGGGTCCCCTGGTGCCGCGTGGACTCTCGCTGTCCTCCCGCCCCCCCCCCGCCCCGCCCGGGAAGCAGGCCTCTCAGAGGCGGGAGCTCCCGGTGCCGAGGGGAGAATCTTCTGGAGAGGCCTGTGGGCCCGGCCCTGGGTCTGCTGGGCCCCGGGAGCCGTGGCCGATGGGGCAGGAGGTCTCCCCTCGGGGCACAAGGGCCCGGGCCGGGCGCTTGCCTTTGAACCGGACAAATGAGCATCTTTATTTTGTCTCAGGGAAGTTCCCGGATGTTCAGGCATCGACCCACGAACCAAGAGGTCACGGGTTCAATTCCTGGTCAGGGCAATGCCTGGGTTGTGGGCTTGATCCCCCATGTGGGGAGTGCAGGAGGCAGCCGATCAACGATTCTCTCATCATTGATGCTTCTTCTACCTCTCTCCCCTTCTCCCTTCCTCTCTGAAATCAATAAACATATTTAAAAAAATAAAGATGCTCTCTGGCTGCCCCTCCTCCCCCCCCTACCCCCGCCACTGGGTCCCACTGCGTCGTCCCCGTCCCCAGGGCGGCCCAGCCTGGCTCCTGCCTCGCGCCATCGCTCCAGCAGAAGACTGGGAGCCCACGCGAGCGGGGTGCGGGGGCTGCAGCCCCGTCTGGCGCGCTGGTGAGCCGAGGCAGGGCCAGCAGGCGGAGTGGGTTCTGGAGTAGGGGTGGGGGAGCCTTTATAAGCCTGGCAGGGGGACCCCCGGATGGAGTGAGGGCCACACCTGGGGAAACCAGCCTCCATCGCAACACAGGTTGGGCCTCAAAGGCCATGAGAGCCCAGGAAGGCCCTGCCGGGTCCCCCACCTCCCAGGAGGCAGGGAGGTGGCAACGGCGGGGGCATCTTCAGGGGCCACTGGCGATCAACCAAAGCCAGCGGCCCGCGGCCCGCACCCCAGCGATGGCGGAAACACCGGCCGCTCCGGCCCCGGGCTTGGCTCCAACCCCACCTCCAGGGGCCTTCCCCCGAATCCGGAGCTGCCGCCTCGCAGCCAGGTGACAGGCCCTGGGAACGGCTCTGGCCCGCTCGCACCCTGGCCGCCAGTGCTGCCCCATCGCCCCTCCCTGTGGGGGTCGCGTCCGAGGACCTTCCACAGAAGCTGCGCGGTGCCCGCCACGGGCGGCCTCCTGCCTGTGTCTGACACGGTGCAGGGACACAGACGGGAGGACGGTCAGGCTCCATCACAAAGGGACCGGGGGATGGAGCAGAGGAGCCGTGGCACCGTGCCCAGCACGGGGGTGGCACCACGGGCCCCCGGGCACCTGCTCTGTGGGGACCAGCACAGCCAGCGCGCCGTCGTGGTGTTAGGAGCCGATAAACCTATGAAAGCGCCATGGGCACGGATTAAAGGTGTAAGCGCGATGGAGGCGGCGTCCACTGCCTGGCCCGCGGCAGCCCTGCCTCTGCTTCCTGTCGGGCCCGTTTCCAGGAGGAGGGTCTCCAACCTCACGGAGCACGGGACTCAGCCCGGAGCCCGTCAGGCCGAGGGGGTGGTGGGGCCGGGAACCTGCACCCCCGGCCGGTTCCCAGGGCGCCGCCTGCCAGGCCGCAGCCCGCCCCGGAGTAGCCGGCCTGTGGCCGACTGACTCTCACACTGTCTGTGCACCTACACACAGCGAATAACCACAACAGTAATAACAATAATAATAACAAGACAGAGGACCACTCTCTGGGGACCCAGGCCCGACCCCAGGCCAGCGCCAGGCCGGGCCAGCCGAGAGGGTCGCCTGACATTGAGGCGGAAACCAACCGGGGACCCGGCTGGTTGGGAAGCGCCGAGACGCAGGCGGCGGTCGGGGAGCCGGGTGGTCCCGCGCTGTGGGGGTACCTGCTTGTCTGGGGCAGCCCAGGCCACTGGGCCAAGCCAGGAAGTGCGCCTGGAAGAGAGGTTCCCCGGGCTCAGCGTGCGGGGCTCCCCTCCGCGGCCGGCCAGCTGGCAGTCCCACGGCGGATGCTGTTATTGTCATTAACGCACGAAGAACCCACGGCCCAGAGAGGCTGAGTAACCGGCTGGGAGCACACAGCGCGGACAGAGCCGTGGCTCTGGACCCCCCAAAGGCTGCTGGGCCCTCCTCCACTCGGTCACACTGCTGACCTGTCCCAGCCGCCAGGGGAGATGGCAGCGAGGCCGCAGCCCCGGAGCCTGGCTCGTTCTGAGACCCGCGCCCAGGCCTGGACCAGCCTCCAGCTGACCCCCTAGCCGGCCAGACTGCTTCTGCCTCCGCCAGCGGGAGGCCAAGCACAGAGGTGCGGGGACTGGCTCCCCTCTCCCCTCCCAGGCCAGGCCCCTCCCGTGGGACCCCGAGGAGGGCAGGCTCGTGCCCAGAGCACAGGCACATCAGCCAGGGTGTGATCAGACTTCTGACACGGTCGCTGCGGGAACAGGAAGCGCCCCTCGAGGCCCACCTCCTCAGGGGCTGCGTCACCACCGCCTGTGCTCGGCCCCCTGTGCAGCGGCCATGCCCCCGCCTCTGGCCGGGTGGGCATCTGCCAGGGCTCCGTGCCCAGGTGTGTTACAGAAGCAACACTGGTTCAGCATCCCGGCTGCTCCCATCACCCCGACACCCCTGCCTCGGCTGCTCCGTTGTCCCAGCCCACCTCTCACACTGGCCCAGGCCCCGCTGTGTCCCTCTGACCGGAGCGGCCTCCTCCCAACCTCCCTGCCTCCAGCCTCACTCCCCGCTGCTCTCCTCCAGGCTGCAGCCCGGGGCCATCTCCCGAGGCCAGATCTGGCCCGTCCCTCCCAGAACCCACTGCCTGTGGTCCCTGTCCCTACCGGCCTGCAAGCCTCGCCTCGTATGATCCCCACACACATGCTCCTGAGGCCCCAGGGCTCTCCCCAAGATTGTTTCTTAATCCTCCAGGGCCCCCAGACAGTAGGGCCACAGTCCCCATTTCAAAGCCCGGGAGCCACGGCCCAGGATCCCACAGCCCAAAGCAGCCGTGCCTGAGTCCTCCCCCAGGGGCCCCCTGCAGCGCCCCCACCTCAGGCAGCCCCATCTGAAGCCGGGTCGGGCCCAATCCCAAAGGGAACGAAGGGCTTTGAACAGACAGCCGAGTGCACCCAGCGGGGAGCCTCCGTGCTCGGCGGGGGGAGGCCTGCCCGCGTGGGCGATGGGGCTCGTCGAGTCCCCTGCAGAACACACCCAAAGGGCCAGTCACCGCAGGAAACAGCCCCACGGCCTCCGGGACCGGCGCCGGACGCCCCACTGGGCGGGTGTCTCTGGGCGCCCCACGCGGGCCTGCCCTATGCCCGTGGGGAAGGCAGAAGCACCCCTGTTTTTGCACATGTGGAGGCTGAGCGGCTGCCCCAGGGAACATCCCCCCCCCAAACTGCCTTTTTCCTGGCGCACAGATGGGAACGGGCTGTGGGAGACAGTGGCGGGGCGGGGGTCTCAGAGAACAGGGTGGGGGTCGCGGAGAACAGGGCGGGGGGTCGTGGAGAACAGGGCGGGGGGTCGCGGAGAACAGGGCGGGGGTCGTGGAGAACAGGACCAGCGCTGCCTCGCTGCCCGCCTCCCGCCCTCCCGCCGGCCTCCCGCCCGGAGCCCCGGAGCCGCTGTAATTCACTGAGACGGATAATCTCGCCCAAAGCTCCGCCCGCCCGGCCCCTCCTGAGCGCGCTCGTCATTCCTCGCTGGATCTCGCTGCCTCGCTCTGTGGAGCAGCCCCCCGTGGCAGAGACACAGAGGCCTTGGGGGGGCTGGCTCCCGGTGCCATGAAACCCCCGGGTCGGCCGGGCCGGGCGGCTCACCCAGAGCCCGCACCTGCAGTCGCGGTTTCACGACCCCGCCGCACGCCTCCACCACCACCCCTCCCACTCCATATGCCCAGGGGGCATCCTGTGACCCACCGTCACTGGGAGAGGGACTGGTGCAAGGCCGCCCAGCACGGTGCAGGGAAAGGGGGCACCCCTCAGCTGCACCAGCTGTGCCCACATTGTCCCCAGCGCCCTGCTCATGCCCACAACTGTGCTGGCATAAGCTGCGGGTGTCAGGGGCCTGAAGCCGTCCCCTCTGGGACGCTCCTGGGGCCGGTGCTCTGAGCAGGTCAGCTGCTCCAGGGAGGCCCCACCCCTCTGCCCCGTGCATCCGGGGGCACCGAGGCTGGGAATCCTGGGGGTCCTTCCCAGACCCCCAGATCCTTCAGGAAGTCATTTCCGAGCGTTCCAGGGGAATCCAGACCAGTCAGCCCCGAGGACACTCAGCTGCCGGGAGACAGGCACGCAGCAGCCTCCGGGCCACCAGGATCACCCGTGTCTTCCTGCCCCGGCACGCAGGTGCTCAGCAGGCCACGGCCGAAGGCGGGTGAACAAACCCCGTGCTGCCGGCGCCCCGCCTCGGCGGGGATGGCTTTCTCACGGGTCCCAGCACCCGAGCTGGTTAGAAAGCTCGCACCGGGCCCTGAGGCGTAGACACCCCTCCTCGGGCCCAGAGGTGCCTGCGCCACCTGCTCAGGTAAGAAGACAGCTGGTCGCATGGGCCCGCCTCAGGGCCTAGAAGGGGGCGGGGGGGGGGGGGGGATGGGAAGGCGGCGGCTGTGCTCTCCTAGCAAGTCCCAACTTTCTGGAGGTTGGAAGTTCTCATGGGGCCTGGGACCCCCACGAGCCTGGCCTGGCTGGGGCAGCGCCGGTTGGGGGGGGAAAGGGGTGGAGGCTGGGGGGCGGGGGACGGCCCCTCTGGCTCTCTTGAGTGCCAGCTTCCTGGCAACACCCACAGGATCACTGCTGGGGCCGAGGCCCCCGGGACGCCCCTGTCCCTCCGGGAAGGTCAGCAAACCTGCCCCCCGAGATTCTTGCCGTGCAGCCAGGCACAGGGGCAGGCCCACACGGGCTCACGCAGGCCCTGGCCTCGGACTACAGGGCACCGAGTGGGCTGAGACGGCAGAGCCGGGAGTGGGGAAGGCACCTGTGTTTGGATTTTTGGTGTCTGGAGTCTTTTCATTCCTGGCGGGAGGAACCAAACGGCAGCCTGGTGCCCCCCACCCCACAGCCTCAGCTCACAGACACGCGTGGGCGGGAGGGGCGGCCGCGGGCGCTGCCTGAGGCCAGCTCTGCCACTTGCTGGCTGTGTGACCTTGGGCAAGTGACCAAACTTCCCGAACCTGTTTCCCCCTCTGGCAAGCGGGGCCCCTGCCCCCTCCCTCAGGGGCTCCCCTGGCAGAAGGCACGGCCCGGTCACTGGAGGGGCTCGGCTCCTGGCAGCAGAGAGAAGAGGGGCCGGGCTGCTCTGGGAAACTTTCCCTCCCACTGGCCCTCATGCCAGGGAACGAGGAGGGGTCCCTGGGCACAGTGGGTGTCCGGCCTCTCCCTCAGGTCCTCGCTGCCCATCTCGTCTCTGTCCACAGCCTCCTGGACAGGGGGCACTTGAAGGGAGCCCGAGCCGGGACGTGTGGCGCTGGCCCAGGCAGCCCCAGGCAGGCTGCCCTGAGCTCTCCAGGCGAGGTGGGCACCGACTGGGGGCTGCCCCGCCTGCACCCTCTGCTCCCCGCCCCACAGCCCGCGGTCCTTACCTTCAACCATGGGAACGGTGCTGCCCCGGCCGCGAGGACTTGGGTGCACTTAACGGGGCGTCCGGCTTCGGTCCCAGGCAGCGATGCCCAGGCAGCGAACCGCTAGAAACGGCGGCTCCTGCCCCGGGCAGGGCTGCGGCGCCGGCTGGGGCGGACGGGCGAGGCGGGCGCTGTGGGGGTCCCGGAGGCCGGCGGGAATGAGTGTGTGCCCAGCGGGAGCCCCCTGCCAGCTCCGGCTGCGCCCGCGGCTCCGGACACCCGGGCAGGCTCCCTGCGAGCAGCGCGCGGCTCCAGCCCAGTCCCCGGCGCGGGGCGCGCGCAGGCGGGGAGGCGCGCGTCCGAGCAGGTCGGGGAGCGCGCACCGCTGTCCCGCGCGCGCCTTCGTCGTCGGGGGCTGCTGTGCCGCCCGGGAGCTGTCCCTGGTGCTGACGACTCGCCGCGCGGGGCCGGGGCTGCGCGACCTCCCGGGCCTGGGGGCGCCGCCCCCCGCCCGCCCCAGCCCCTCGCCCGCCTCCCTGGCGCTCGGGTTCCAGGCCGAGATGTGGAGTGAGGCTGGCTGAAGTGCGGCCGCTTAGCCACCGCGCGACCCCGAGCCGGCCCCGCTCTCGGAGGGTTTCCAGTGCGCCATAGCAGAGCCTGGAGGGTTGGTCGGAGCATGAAATTCAACCGGCGCAGCAGGAGGGCTCACCAAGTGCTCGCTTCTATCTGGCACCCCCGTCGCTTGGTTAGCAACCACAGAGCAGGCAGAGAAGAGGCAGAGCTGTTCCGCCCTGGGCTGGCATGGGGTGGGGGTGCTGGGGCTTGGTGGCCGCCTGGGGACCACGCGGGACATCCATGGGGAAGGAAGTCACAGGGACACGTGGGGGCTGGTACCAGGGAGAGGTTTTAACGCGAGGTCCTTTCCCCCGACAGGAGTGAGTGACCCCGGACGCGGTGAGGGACCCCTGTCCTGCAGACACCCAGGAGGCTACAGCCACAGGAACCTGGACTGAGAAAGATCTGGAATTTGAAAGGCTCTATCCTGGCCGGTGTGGCTCAGCGGCTGAGCGCCGACCCATGAACCAGGAGGTCTCGGTTTGATTCCCGGTCAGGGCAGGGCACAGGCCTGGGTTGCAGGCTCAATCCAGTGCGGGGCGTGCAGGAGGCAGCCGTTCCATGATTCTCTCTCATCATTGATGTTTCTATCTCTCTCCCCCTCTCCCTTCCTATCTGAAATCAATAAAAATGTATTTTTAAGAAACGGTTTAAAAGGCTCTGAGTGAGCGCACGTGAGGCGCTGGGACCCGGGCCTGGCGCGGTGAACGTGTCCCTGCGCTCTCTGACAGCCCCTTGGGCCCGGCAGGAAGAGCCTGCTGCCTACCCCCATTCTAAAGCTGGGAATAGTGAGGGCAGGCAGAGGGCGGAGAGCGACCTGCCCGGAGCCCACTCCGTCCTTACAGACGGCTGAGGGCAGAGGGTAGCAGCTCCGAGCCACACCACAGGGCCCCAAGGGTGCGTGCTCGCAAACCAAACACAGACGCCAGCGTCCGGCCGGCTGCCTCCCCTGCCGGGTCCCCTAACGAGGGCCACTATCTAGGGGAGTTATCCAGGTCCCTTCCACCCTGGAGTTTCCTGCTCACAGGCCAGGCAGCACCTCACCTGCCCCTGGGCCTCTCCATCCCTTCCAAGCCGATGATTAAGTCAGGTGGCGGCTGGGCCTGACTCACTAACAACTGTGCGCAGTCCGCTTCCACCAGACACTTATCTCCTGATAAACATCACTCCCGCATGTTCCAGGCACAAGGCACAGCCCTCCGTCCCTGCCTCATCCAGTCCCCTCAGCGATCCGAGGAGACAGACCCGGGCGGGCCGGGTGTGCGGGGGATCACGTCCGGCTGAGGGGCAGCCGACCAGACGCGGGCTGGACTGCGTCCCAGACCCTCGCGCCTAACACCCTCCTTCCAGACCTCCCGCATTCTCCCAGCCCAGGAAAACGATGGCGACGTGAGCAGAAATTCCATATAAGGAGAGAGAGAGGGGGAGAGCGAGAGCCGGGGCGAGAGATGCCAGCCAGCCAATCAGTACCCGGGAACGCTGTAAATCAACATTTTCCGTCAAAGTCCCCATTATGACAACTGCGCAACTTTTTAAAATTTAATTCCAGGACGGCCGAGCTCCCGGCAGACGCGCTTCGAGACTTTCAGCAGGTGCAGCAGTGCCCGCGCCTCTACCCAGCGGCTCCGAGCCTCGCGAGCTCTCCCGGCGGCGGAGGCGCCGCTCACCGCGCGTGGGGTTTCGCAGCCGTGGGTCTGGGCAGCTGCGGGGCGCTGGGCTCTCCGGTGCTGTGCGGGGACGTGGCTCCTGGCACCTGTGACCATGGGACCTGAGCCCGTTTCGTGGAAACTGGGGCCGAGTATCCCCCCGCCCACCGGACAGACGCTTCCCCTCCGCTCCCCGTGCGGATGGCGCCCGAGGGGTGACTGGCTTACCCGGGGCCACAGGGCCCGCCAGGAGGACGCTGCGCTGAAGGGATCACATTAGGATTCCGATGCCTGGGGGTCACCACCAAACTTCTTTGTGTGACCAAAGCCTGGCCTGATCTTAAGCAAAAATCCCACTTCCAACAAAAATAAAGGGATCACTGGTCTGACTTTACAGAGCCCCTCGGCACCAGGCCTCTCGAACAGCAAGCTGGCGCACGGAAAGGACTGGAGCTATGAGGTCTTCCAGGCCCGGGGCGGACGGCCTGGCGCCTCCCCACCGGTGCGTTCTGTTCTGTCTGCAGCGGCTGCCACGTCCCCATCGCCAGCACCCCTTCCCTCGCAGCGCAGCGCGGGTACAACTCGGATCCAACAGATGGCGAGTTGGCTGAACACCCCGACACGCTGGAACACGCCTGGCGTTCACAAGCCTTCGTTTCGCACAGAGGGCGAGTGGGACCTGGCACATCCGCCTGGGGGGGGAAGGGCAGGACCTCACGTCCACACGTTCCTTGGGGGCCTGTGGGGGTGCCCACAGGGAGGGACACGTTTCCCTCCAGGCCAGGCACCTGCCCGTGCTCAGTACGCGCAGTGACTTGAAAATAATCCCTGTGGCCTCAGGGACCACGGCCTTGTCGTCACGGCCACACACCACGCGGTCGCATGCCCAGAGGAGCGCCCTGGGTGCTGGGGAGCGAAGGGTTCGTGCTGCTGTCTCTGCCCTGAGGAGGCCGCTCCAGCCTTGGATGACTGTGAGGCTTCGGAAGGGCAGCCGGTGGCCAGTCGGAGCAGCCGCCCGCCCCGTGGATCTCGGACACCGAGGCTGCAGTCCTCCGAGTCCTTCTCCAAACGGCCCTGGGCCCGATGAGCAGCACCTGCTTGTGGGAATGGCCGTGCCTCTGGCAATTAGTAAAGTAACCTTTACCCCAAGGGGTTCTGCCCTTGATTGAAGGGGCCCAGCCCCAAACGATCCATCCGGGTCAGGCCCTTTTACAGAACCGATGAGCCCGGCCAGTGTGGCCCGGTGGTTGAGTGTCAACCTATGAACCAGGAGGTCAGGGTTCGATTCCAGGTCAGGGCACAGGCCCGGGTTGCGGGCTCCATCCCAGTGTGGGGCGTGCAGGAGGCAGCCGATCCATGATTCGCTCTCATCATGGATGTTTCTCTCTCTCTATCCGTCTCCTTTCCTCTCTGAAGTCAATAAAAATATATTTAAACGAAAGAACAGATGAATTTTAAGAAGATATATTGTGAGATGAGCCATGCCATGGTGATTATCTTGTGACGTTGGCCCCGCAGTGCACACTCACACCCTAGATCCAGGGATTTGGGCCTGGGTGTCTTCTGGATGCGACCAGAATAACAAGGCATCAAATTGTGTGTGTGTGTGTGTGTGTGTGTGTGTGTGTGAGAGAGAGAGAGAGAGAGAGAGAGAGAATGCGAGAGGATTAGGCGGCAGCACGCAGGGGCCGGGAGTGGGCGGGCGGGCGTGCATGTGAGGTTGGGGCGCACACGTGGTGTGCGGGGTGTTCCCACTGCCCTGGTTTGAAGAGACAGCCTCGCCTTTTGAACAGAATTGCTGCCACCTTTTAATTACTGCAGCTCTGAACCGTTGGCAGCGGCCTGATGCACACATTCTTCGAGGCTCCACCAGGAGGACGGGGGGGGGGGACGGTGGGGGTGAGGGGGCGCTGAGGGAGGTGCTCGGGCCAGTGAGGGTCCCTTGGCTCCTTCTGTGCGTCCCAGCCCCTCCCGCACGTCCTGCCGGTGGGGAGAGGACAGGGAGACGAAGGCGGGTTCACCGTGACAGGTCCATCCCGGGGTTCGTTTCTCGGGGGAGCCCTCACAAAGCACCCGTGATCTGATCTCCCTTCCCAGCCGAACGCTTCCCACGGCTCCAGCAAAGGCAGGCGGCACAGTCACTCCTTCACACCTTCACTCCTTCCTTCATTCACTCCTTCACTCCTCCCTTCATTCACTCCTTCACACCTTCACTCCTTCCTTCATTCACTCCTTCACTCCTTCCCTCATTCACTCCTTCACTCCCTCACTCCTCCCTTCATTCATTCACTCCTTCACTCCTCCCTTCATTCACTCCTTCACTCCCTCACTCCTCCCTTCATTCACTCCTTCACACCTTCACTCCTTCCTTCATTCACTCCTTCACTCCTCCATTCATTCATTCACTCCTTCACTCCTCCCTTCATTCACTCCTTCACACCTTCACTCCTTCCTTCATTCACTCCTTCACTCCTCCATTCATTCATTCACTCCCTCAGTCCTCCCTTCATTCACTCCTTCACTCCTCCATTCATTCACTCCTTCACTCCTTCACTTCTCTATTCATTCGCTCTTTCACTCACTCCTTCACTTATTCACTCCTCCATTCATTCACTCCTTCACTCCCTCACTCCTCCCTTCATTCACTCCTTCACTCCTTCATTCATTCATTCACTCCTTCACTCATTCACTCCTTCACCCGGCCCTTCCTTCCCCGCGCACTGTGGGTGCAGAGAGGAAGGCCACGCCCTGCTATGGGAGCTCAGAGGTGGGCCAGGTGTCCGAGGGCCTGATGGGCGGGGCTGGCTCAGGGCTCTGCTCAGCGGCTGATGTCTCTGGCGCTTTTCATCGTGGCGCTCTCCTGACAGCCACGTGAGACGAGAGCCTCCACAGGGCCCACTGGGGAGGGCTGCAGGGCCTGTTTCTAACCCCCCAGAGCAGCCTGGGGCATGAACCTCATCCCCGGCCCCCGCCCAGCCCCCCGCTGCCCAGCCCCTGTTCCTTTTCTTCCCGGCCCTGATCCTGGGGCGCTGTCTTGTCCGCCGGCTCCCTCACCCCTGCCTGTCCTGGAATGGACCACCCACTGGGCAGAGCTGGTCTCCCTTGTTCTCTGCCCACCACAGCCGCTGTTTGTTGAATGAACGAAAAACCTTTGCACAGGACAGTGCTGGCCTGAGGCCCGGTGCTGGGCCTGGGTTCTCAGAAAGCTCCCTCTGCTCCCGATGCCCACTCGGAGACCACTGGCCACCACGCCACTTCCTGTCGGACTGACAAGGAAACTGAGGCAGGGAGGGCACGAGGCTGCCCTGGATGCTGTGTTAATGGCTGCTCAGGGTAACTCCTGGCCCAGAGCACACCTCCCTAACCACCCCCCACAACGGGCTCCCCAGGTGGAAAGGGCCGAGCTACGATGGCTCGCTGACACAGAAAATTCCACTCGGTAACGCTAAGCGAACCCAGGGAAGATGTGTTAGGACAACTGCAATGTTAACAAGTTGGCCGGCTACCAAATGAACTTTTTTAAAAAAAAAAAAATCAGCATTTTCATACCTGTTACCACAACCCAAGTCGATATGTGATGCAAACTGGCTTGTTTCAGGAGCGGTGCCCAGGGAGCGGTGAGAGAGACACATCGATTGGTTGCCTCCTGCACACGCCCTGACCGGGGCCAGGAATCAAGCCCGGGACCCTTCCCTGCAGGCCGCGCTCTAACCACTGAGCACGCCGACCAGGGCGCGAGTGCTTTTGAGTCTGAGATGGGTGGCCGTGGGGCCCTTGGCCATGTCCTCCCCTCCTGCCGGCTCCTCACACGGGAATGTCCATCAGTGGCTGTGCGGCGCCAGCCCCCGGCCTCCCTGGCAGGCGGATCCGTGAGGGGCGCCGGCTGCTCTCCTGCTCAGATGTCTCTGCTTCTCAGCGTCTCTTTTGGATTCCACGCTCTCTAATGAGCTCTTTTACATAAACGCCCCTCTTGCCTCACGACGCCGCGATAGCCTCTGGTTTCTCTAAAGATAGTGATTACGGTTATTTCAGAGCCTCCCGCTGACTCAGGCTGGTGTCGGAGCTCCTGCCTCTGAGAAGGCTCTGCCCGGCTGCTTCCCTCCCAGCGTCACGGGGCCTGCGAGACAGTCCTGCTGGCCCGGCCGCGCCTGGCTCTGAGCCCCTGCGGGGGCCGGCGGTCCGAGCGCCCAGGCGAGGTGGACGGATGGCTCCCATGGCGTGGGGTCCCCGCCTGCCCTCCAGGTCGGCCGTTCCCGGGTCAGGGTCCTGGGTGATGGCCAGTCTCTGCTTTATTCCTGGGGCTCAGGGGCTCTCTGCTCCCAGCGCGGGGTGGGGGTGCGGGTGGGGGTAGAAGTAGGGGTGGGAGTAGGGTTGGGGGTAGGGGTGAGGGGGGGCGGGAGAAATTGTCAAGTTGCTGATTCCGATGCAGCAGCACAAAGCCCCACCCCGCCCCTCGCCACCCACCTGCCTGATCTCCGTGGCTCTGGACGTGGGGCCCTCAAGCTGCTTCTGCCCTGTCTTCCCTGAGAACCTTCTAGATGCGGTACCTTCTCACTTCGTTTCTTTGCATCTTTTTGTGATTCCTACAGAATTCTGACCCCCTGAAAAGGCTCTTGTTCATTTTTTTAACCAATGCTGTTGTGACTCTTTTTCTTAAAGAATTTTTGCGTGGGACGCGGGTTGGGATTTGGGGGGAAAAGTGAGCTTCCCTTCCCATTAGGCCGAAACCTGGGAACATCGTTGAAAACACCTCGGAGCACCTGTGGGCCCTGGATGCCCAGCGGGCCCCTCCCCAGGGCGGTGGCCCCACGGGCCGCACATGGAGCACCAGCGGCCGGTGCAGCCACCACCTGTGCTGGGACGGCCTTAGCACCGAGACTGAAGCTGGGTCTGCGGGGTGTGGGAGCCACACAGCAGGGCATCACAGAGCAGAAGCACAGACGGGAGTGGTGACGTCTGGGCCGTCCTCCGAGCTGGGGCTGCTGGGGCGCCTCCCTCGGCCATGATCACCTGCGCAGCCTGGGCCCCTCCAGGGCCGTCCTGAAGCCTCTGTTTGTCCAAATGCGGGGAAGGCGGTCGGCAGAGGTTAGGAAGGCCTGTTCGCTGAGACACGGAGGCTCCCAGCCCCGGGCAGGAGGTAACAACACCAACAGACAGGGAGGCGGGCAGCAGGGACACCACAAGGCGGTCCCCACAGGCCCGGGGATGGGCCTGGAGCCCCAGGAGGGACCACACAGCCCCCTGGGCGGGCCCACCCTGCTGGGACTTCGGATGCAGACCTGCTGTCCAGGCCTGGGACGGGGCTGGGCAGGGACACTCCGCACACAGCCGGGCCCACCCAGGCGTCCCCTAGATGCTAAGTGCCTCGCAGAGCGATGTCCCCTCCTCGCCGCCTACGTGGGCAGATGGCCCCTGTCCCTGGCCGTTTACTCGCCTCTTCCCCAGCCTGCTGTTGGGCGAGTCTCTCGGTAACTCAATCAGCGGGGGGACAATTGGATCAGGGTGTACAGGCCGCGGCGCCCCTCCTGCCGCGTGAATGTCAGCGGCCCCCGGGCGTGGAGACGGCTCCTTCCGAGGCCTCATCTTCGCAAAGCAGATGTGTGTTCCGGGCTTTATTGGATTTGGTGCTTGGATGTGACGCATCTGACTGTGGCCGGAGGGCGCAGCCTGGACCAACGGCGAGTCGGCCGACAACAAGGCCAGGCCTGCCGCCCGCGGGAGGGGATGGACCTGGTCCGGGAGGCGGCGTGGTCTCGGGGCTGAGCAGCCGGCTGACTGTTCTCCCTGAGGAGGCCTTTGAGCTTTGGGCGCGGCTCCCACTGGGCAGCGGCCGCCTTGGCGCCCCAGCTCCGCTTCGGAATCACGGGTCCGAGTGAGCAAGGCCGGGCACGCACCCCTGCCCCACGCGTTCCAATTAAAAGACAACCACCCAAGTACTCAGCGTGGGCGCTGGTTAATACAGAGCACGGGCCACGGGCACGGAGAGTTACCCACGCCCCGAGGCGGCGCGGCCGGCGGGCGAGCAGTAGGCAGTCATGCCCCTCGAGACGCCAGACACACAAGTACCGCGGGGCCCAGCCTCCACGTCTGGGGACCAACCTAGAGCTGAAGACAAGGCCGCGAGCAGCCATTTGTCCACCGACAGTCATAGCAGCCTGTTCACCACAACAGTGTCCATCAATTGACGGATGGATGGATCAAGGGTGGTCCGTCCGCACAGGCACAGGGACAGGCGTCGGCCTGGGGAGGGGAGGGAGGCCTGACCCGGCTCCCCGGGGCTCTCCCCTGCGAGATGCGGGGACGAGGTTCCGAGAAGGGAATGGGCCCTGGCCTTCCCGTCTCTGTCACCTCCCTGGGCGGACACCAGTCCCCGCCGGTGACCACGATCTGCAGGTCAAGGGACCGCCCCTGGCTGCACCCAGGCCTCTCAGGTGCAGACACAGCTGCTCTGTGTCTGGGCACCTCGAGCGGGACCTCCGATGGCACTGGGCCCTGGGGCCGGGAGGGAGCCGTGCCAGCGTCTCCAATCTGCTCTTCAAATCCCCCCGCCCCGAAGCAGCCAGCGGGCGCCACCGCCCAGGACCCGGGACATGCCCCGCTCCTCAGCCTCAGTGCAGACCAGGTGACGTGGGCCCTGAGGCGAGGGCTGCTCCGACCCCCCTCGCTGACCCACCCTGCGGAGGAGACAGGCTATGCTGGTCCCCTGCCGTCAACGACAGTCCAGGCCTGGCAGCCGGCTACTCTGTCCTGCAGGGGTGGCCTGGCTGAGTGCTCCAAGCCCCAAATCCCAGCCCCTCCTGGGGCCAGCCACCTCATCCTTGGTGCAGAGCTCGAGGCCGGTGGGGGCTCTGGCCCAGCAGCCAGGGGGGAGTCCATGGGGGAGGAGCCAAGAGGGCCCTGGGGTGCTCTGGACACCGAGTGCCCTGCCCGCGTGTCCCGGTCACCTCCTCGGTGTCCTGGCACCTGGGCACCTCGGGCCTTGGGGGTGGGTCCCTAATCTCAGGGCCACCTGCCTTTAGGAGCAGACACGGGGCAGTGGGTGTGGCCTCATCCTCAGGGGAGAACCAGCTCGGGCGGGGAGATGACCTGACCGGGAGGCGGTTCTTAAACCTCCTCGTCACAACCAACTGAGCCCAGGACAAGGCAGGCAGTGAGGGCGCTGCCCCGAGCTCCCGGGGTGGGGGTGCGGGGCGGGGGTTGGGGGGAGGGGGATGGGGGGTGGGGAGCAGCGGGCTGGGGTGCGTTGCCCGGAGGCGGGCCATCTCTCCTGCTTCCATCAGCTGACAGCTGGATTTCTGCCACCACAAGAGCACCCTAGACCCGGCCGGCGTGCTCGGTGGTTGAGCGTCAACCTATGAACCAGGAGGTCAGGGTTCGATTCTCAGTCAGGGCACAGGCCCAGGTTGCGGGCTCCATCCCCAGTGTGGGGCGTGCAGGAGGCAGCCGATCAGCGATTCTCTCTCATCATTGATGTTTCTATCTTGCTCCCCCTCTTCCATCCTCTCTGAAATCAATAAAAATATGTATTTTTTAAAAAAGAGCACCCTGGGCCGTGGTCGCTGGGGAGCTGTGTGGCTCAGGTCACCGACGGCTCATCCCCCACCTGCTGTAATCGGGGGTTGGGGACCCGGGGAGCTGGCCTCACGTGGCAGAGGCGATGGGACTGCAGCGAGCGGGTGACAGCGCCAGAAAGACGCAGAAAGCAAAGGGCTCATTAAAACGCTGAAATTGGCCCCGGGAGGGCAGCCAGGCCTGAGCGGCAAACGGGATTTATTTCTGGCCTGTGGTGGTGCCGCACCGGGTGCCACCCCAGCCCACCCCTGCCCACCCCTGCAGGGCAACTAGCCCCAGAGCAGAGCCGGAGGGGCGGGCCTTAGGGGCCTGTGGGCGGGGCCGGGGCGGGGCCTGGGAGCAGTGGGCGGGGCCGGAGTGCCTCCAGGGCTCCCCAGGAGGAGGCGCTCAGCCCTGGGCAGGCAGCTGTCTCACCTGGTGCAGCCCGGGCGGCGGGCGGTGGGCGGCGGGCGGCGGGGCAGCTGAGCATCGCTTCGTGTCCCGGGTCCGAGTGCTGGTTTATAAAAGATCCGTTACTGCAGAGAACGGCACGTCGTGCAGGGCCGCCGATTGGGCCAGCCGCCTGGCTGCAGTTCTCGTCGCGCGTCCTCCTGATTCCCATGGCCTCTCCCTGACCGTGACCCGCTCTGAGTGCAGCCCCGCCCCGCCCCGCCCCCGCCAGCTGCGGGCCCCCAGACCACAGGCTCCGTGCGTGACCCCTCTGAGCATCCTCTCCCGGGTCTGGGGGTCACAGACAGCTCCGGCCGCTGGGGTGAGAGGAAACAGCCCGTGAAGCGCTGGGCGGCCCACACCCCCACCTCCCGTTCCTCGTCCTCCGTAATTATTGTTTCTCAAATCAGCTGAGTCCATTTTGTCACAGGCTTCTGAGCTGAGGAGGCCGGCTTTGAATCCTGTTAAAAACGTGTGCCCGGCTGGCGTGGCTCAGTGGTTAAGCACCGACCCAAGAACCAGGAGGTCAGGGTTTGATTCCTGGTCGGGGCCCATGCCCAGGCTATAGGCTCGATCCCCAGTGCGGGGCATGCAGGAGGCAGCTGATCATTGATTCTCTCTGATCATTCATAAAAATGTATTAAAAAAACACACACGTGTGTCCGTGGCATTCAGAGAGCCACACAGCCTCCCAGAGAGGAGGAGAGGCGGGAGGCGCGCTCAGCTGACCGAGGTCGGGGTGGTCAGGGCTGACCCCACTCCCCGGGGCTCCGCACCCAAATTCCAGGCCCTGGCTCCCGGGCCTCACCGCCTCTCACTCCCCAGAACCCCTGGCTGAGGGAGCCAGAGGGATATGCTCCCCGTCCATGTGGGGTGAGATCTGGGTGGGAAAGTGCGTCTCCAAGAATGCCCAGCTGGGAGCCAGCAGGATTCGAACCCAGAGCCAACACCCTGGCGATCGGGCCGTAGGGCCCACTCCCGGAGAGGCAGCTGATGTGCGTTCTGCCTGTCCTCAAGCGGAGCCACCGGGAAGGCTCACCCAGGGCCATTGCCACCCACTTGGCGTCTGCCAGCGGTTACCGCCGTAAGTGCCAGGAACACAGCCCCGCCCCCCCGCCCCGAGACCCTGCCTCACTCCTGCTCGCGGCTGCTCCCTGACCCCGGGGAGTGACTGTCCAGGTGCGTCGTGACCTCCACTGCCAGATGCCTGCTTATAGCACAGACTCGGAGGTTCTAGAAAGAATTTGGAGAAGGAGACCTGGTCTCAGGCCTCCCCCCTGGCCTGGGCCCGCCCAGCTCAGGCACACAGCACTACCCACCAGGGCAGGAACTTCCTCCAAGTTTCATCTTCACACACAGACAGTCAGTCCTTCCGAAGGAGCAGAGTTCAGAGCAAAACCAGAGCCCGCGCAACCTCCTCACAGCCCGGCTTTCAAATACCTGAGGATTTACAGCTGGGCACCAGCCAGTGACCTCTGTGTGCGCCTAAGGTTGGGTTTTTAGTTTCTCCAAAGAGAGGAGGAACAGGAGGAGGAAGAAGGAAGGAAAAAGGGGAGGGAGGGAGATGGAAGGAAGTTAGTTCGATGTCTGAGGGTTGAGGGCCGAGTTCAGAGCAGGAGGCAATCATGGAGAACTTCCTGGAAGTGGCAGCACACGGTGAGTCCATTCTGCACAGAGAAGGATGGGAGGGAGCCGAGCACAATGAGACTGACACTCGAGGCTCTCGGGGCTGTAAGACCCAGCGGGTCTGTGGGAAGGCCCCGTGGGTGTGGAGAAACAGGGCAATGGCTGGCTGGCCGGGAGGGTTCAGATTCAGGCTGGGCCCACTCTGCTAGAGGGTGTCAAGGGTTGGGGAGCTTTGGAGACAGGGAACCGGGCCTGTCACTCACACCCCTCTCTGAATATGTGCCCCCCAGTGGGGTGCCCTACACTTTACCCCTCTGTAAGGCATCGCCAAGTCTGCTGCCCAGAAATGCCCCCCAGCCCCCCCCAGTGCCGTGCCCGCGCCATCTGTCCCCACCCCCAGCACTGCACCCACTGCTTCTGCAGCAGCCGCGGCGCCAGCTGGAGCCTGTGGGGGAACAATCGGAACAGCAGGCGGCGGGAGAGTGTCTAAACACACGGCCTATTTGGGGATCGGCTTTTATTTTTAGTCTGAAAGTGGCCCACCCTCCAGCCTTGTAGGACGGCTCCGTGGGCCAGGCCTCAAGCAGCACGGTCTCATCACTCACTGTCACCTTGGAGATAACTTTGGGGTCTCAGTCTGCCCATCCCCGAATGGGGCAGCACGGGGCCCATCCCGTCGGCTGGGGGGGACAGGCCGGATGGCCTGCCTGGTGGTCGGGGGTGCCTGGCGGGAGGGCGTGCAAAGGCTGTGGCTGCAGGGAGCACCCTTCCCCGGTGGCAATCGCTCGGCCAGTCCGCTCCAATTCCCGCTGACGGTGTCCATGCCCCATCAGTGCCAATTAGGGGAGCCAGGGAGGCAAAGCGTTTGGCCTGGGGCACGAGCAGGTGGGAGGGTCGCCAGGACAATTCAATTGCCCGGCAGACAAATGTGATTACGGCGGCCGCCCGGGCCCAGCCCCCCGAGGGCCGGGACATAAAGGGCCAGGTGGGGCGGCTGCGCGCGCGCCAGCCATGCAGGTCCCCAGCCCCAGCGCGCGCGAGGCCGCCTCCATGTACGGCACGGCGGTGGCCGTGTTCCTGGTCATCCTGGTGGCCGCGCTGCAGGGCTCGACGCCCCCCGAGAGCCCCTTCCCCTACCGCATCCCCCTGGACCCCGAGGGGACCCTGGAGCTCTCCTGGAACGTCAGCTACGCGCAGGAGACCGTCCACTTCCAGCTGCTGGTGCGCGAGCTCAAGGCCGGGATGCTGTTCGGGATGTCGGACCGCGGGGAGCTGGAGAACGCCGACCTGGTCGTGCTCTGGACGAACGGGGACAGCGCCTACTTTGGGGTGAGTCTCTCCCCCGCCCTGAGCCGGCCCTACCCAGCCTCCCAGCTGGCCTCCCTCCTACACGCCTCCTCCTTGACCCTGTGCCCCAAGCTCGCCAATTTGAGGGCAGAGTGAGAAACAGATGCTCTCCAGGGTCCCCGGCTGCGCACCCCAAGCAACAGGACGCCCCAGCCCGAGGAGCGCAGCCGCGGAGGCAGGACAGGCAGCCACACACGTGCACCCACTCCACCGCCACCCTGAGCGCGGACCCCGCATTCTCCACTCACACGATCAACGTCCAGGGCACCCACACCCTCGCACGTGACCCAAGCGCGGTGCCCGCGTGCACACCCGGGCCCGGGCCGCGGTGCTGGCTGGACTAGGTTTGCACACGCGGGTCAGCCGAGCAGGCGCCGCCCCCACGGAGCTGAGCTCTGACTCCTGGCCTTGGAAATGCACCCCGTTCTTGCTGGAGGGGGTGGAGAAAGGGGGAAGTTTCCTTTTAAACTAGAGTAACGTTGCGGCCTCCACAAATTCAAGGGAGTCCCGGGGTGGGGGCCCAGCCCCTGTCCTGAGCCCCCCTCCCGCCCTCCTCCCCAGCTGGGCCTGCCACCAGCGTCTCTGTGAGCACCACCCCGACTGTGCTCCCTTCAGTGCCCACGACAGCCCCGCAGGGGGGTACACTGCTGGGTTCACCGGTGAGGAGCGGCTGGGGGAGCTGCGTGGGGCCACCCAGGTCGGAGGAGCCGGAGCTGCCTGGTGGGGGCAAACCTGGCCCCGGGGCGGCCCGCCTCCCACGACAGGGGCGCTCAGTAGCTGGGAGGTCCCGCAGCCCCCTGGGCGGCTTCGCAGCTGCCAAGTGAGCCGGGCCCCCCTCCCGCCTGCAGAATTCATTTGCACAACAAATTCCTCCGCAAACAACTGTCGGGCTTGCTTTCCTCCTCCGGCAAGATGTTCAACAAACACGTTCTAGGTTCCCAGCCCGGGTGTTACCTCTGCCTGCGTTCAACTGAGACCCGCAGGCTTTTCTCCTGGGAACATGGTTGCAAAATCGCAGGCAGCTTTCTTTTTTCTCAAGGAAATGAGGAAAGGCGGTGGCCCTGGGGCAGTGAAAACAGGTCCGAGGCCGAGGCCCGTGTTCCTGAGCAGAACGGAGGCCCTGGGTGGGGAAGGCTGTCCCTCCCAGCCCCCCACCCCCCACCCCCACCCCACGCGTCCCCAGCTCCTGCCAAGCCCCTGGTGCAAGGGAAGCAGCTGCCGGGGCGGGGTGGGGGGGGGGGTCAGCCAGGTCTGCTTATCATCCTGGGGGAATGCAGCAGGTCCGTTTCCTCCCGGCCTCAGTTCACCCTCTCCAAGCGAGGAGGGGAGGACGGGGCGAGGGGAGCAAGACGCCCAAGTGCAGGGTTAAGGCGGTGCCCACTCTCGGGGAGCAGGAGCGCAGGACGGGCATGAGCCGAGGGCCGCCTGAAGCACTGTGCCTGGTCCTCTCTCGCCGCCCGTGCAGCCCTCTGCCGTCTCCCCTCCACGGCTCCGCGCCGCCACGGCCCGCCCGCAGGCCAGTGGGAGCGGTGTTCGTCTAAGGCCCTTCGCAGTCATGGCACCTTCTTAGCAAGACAGACTCCTGGTCCCGCCTGGAGGCCTGGGACTGAGCAGCCCCGGACCTGCTGGCCTCTGAGAGCCCTGCTTCCAGGCCCCAGGGGAAGGGAGACAGGACGTGGGTGAGCCCCTAACCCCGGCCAGACCCCGGACCCACAGGGCCCGTGTGCCCCGCGCTGTGGGCAGCAACCTTCGCTCCGAGCCCGTCCTGTCCCTGCAGGACGCCTGGAGTGACCAGAAGGGACAGATCCACCTGGACGCCCAGCAGGACTACCAGCTGCTGCAGGCCCAGAGGACCCCACAGGGCCTGACCCTGCTCTTCCGACGGCCCTTCAGCACCTGCGACCCCCGGGACTACCTCATCGAGGTGGGTGGTGGGTCTGGGTTTGAGTTCACGGCAGCACGTGAGAGCCAGCCCAGCCCCTGCCCCCGAATCTGCCTGTGACCTCCAGCTCGTAGCCACTAGAACTTTCTATGCCCGCTCCGTCCGGCACCAGCGTGGCTGGCGGCTGCCTTCTTGGTCAGTGCCGGGCATGCCATCTGCCAGGCGTTGCGGGCAGGGGCCTGGCGCCCCGGGTGACCAGGAGCCCTGCTCTGGGGTCTGCGTGGACGATGGCCGGCCCTGTCTCGGCTGCAGGACGGCACCGTCCACCTGGTGTACGGGATCCTGGAGCAGCCCTTCTCGTCGCTGGAGGCCATCAACACCTCGGGCCTGCGCACGGGGCTGCAGAGGGTGCAGCTGCTGAAGCCCAACATCTCCCGCCCGGCCCTGCCCGCGGACGTGCGCACCATGGAGGTCCGCGCCCCCGACGTCCTCATCCCCGGCCAGGAGACCACCTACTGGTGCTACATGACCGAGCTCCCCGCCGGCTTCCCCCGGCACCACATCGTCATGGTACGTGGGCGCGGGGCCTGCTGCCTGGGGGCCTGGAGAGCTGTCCCTGTCCCTGGCACCCCGCCCTGTCCCGACAAGCTGTCCGAGGTCCTGGTTGAGCCAGGTGTCCCGAACCCTGGGCATCTGACCTTCCTGCAGCCACAAGTGTGGTCTGATCCATCGCACCCCACCTCCCAGGGCCGCACACCCAGCTCCCAGGGCCTCGCACCCCACCTCCCAGGGCCTCCCTCTGCACCCCACTTCCCAGGGCCTCACACCCCACCTCCCAGGGCCTCACACCCAGCTCCCAGGGCCTCGCACCCCACCTCCCAGGGCCTCTGCACCCCACCTCCCAGGGCCTCTGCACCCCACCTCCCAGGGCCTCTGCACCCCACTTCCCAGGGCCTCGCACCTCACCTCCCAGGGCCTCGCACCCCAGCTCCCAGCCTGGACCAAGGCAACTGATGCCCTGAGTTCTGCTTCTTCCCCTGGGACTGCAATGGCCGGGTGTCTGTCTGTCAGGCCACCTCCCCCTTCATTCAAAAGCAGCTTAACTCAGAGCGCAATTGCTCTGAGCATCTCCCAGTGGGTGGGTGGGCGGTGTCCCTGCCCAAGACTCGGTGTCCCCTCCACCCGCAGTACGAGCCCATTGTCACCAAGGGCAACGAGGCGCTGGTGCACCACATGGAGGTGTTCCAGTGCGCGGCCGGGTTCGAGAGCTTCCCCCACTTCAGCGGGCCCTGCGACTCCAAGATGAAGCCGGAGCGCCTCAACTACTGCCGCCACGTGCTGGCCGCCTGGGCCCTGGGCGCCAAGGTGCGTCCCCGGGGACTCCGCGGGAGTCAGGGTTCCCTCCACACCTGTGTCCCCACTTCTCCGAGAGGCCCCATGACGGGGGCTCCGCAGGGTGCTTGTGAGGCTGCCAAGAGGGCCCCCCCAGACCGTCCGAGACCCGTGCGCTGTCATCCTGCTCCTCAGCGCCGCGGGACTTTTCCCAGCCTTTGTTACTTTTCTGCAAAAATGCAAAAGCCCAGAGCTGTGCTCTCTGTGGTACTGATCTCGGGTCTGGCTGGAGCGGAGGGGTTTGTGCCCTGGGTGGTCCCGGGTGATGGGCAGGTGTCGCAGCCGCCCTGGGCTGCACCGTGGGGCTTTCCTCAGCTTCCTCCACGTCCAGAGGGGCCGGCCCCGAGTCCAGGAACGTGGTGTGCTCTGGCAATGAGCTGCCCATCAGCGGGAGAGCACTGTTCTAATCCGCTGCCCCACCACCACCCCTGCAGCTCAGGCCCCACCCCCTGCGGCTCAGGCCCCACCCCCTGCGGCTCAGGCCCCACCCCCTGCGGCTCAGGTCCCACCCCCTGCAGCTCAGGCCCCACCCCTGAGGCTCAGGCCCCACCCCCTGCAGCTCAGGCCCAACAGTCAGGTGGGAAAAGGACCCCCTCGGACCCCCAGTCTGTCTGCCGGGGCTGCTGTGTCTGATGCCCAAGCCGCCTCCCTCCGCTCCCTGCAGGCCTTTTACTACCCGGAGGAAGCGGGCCTTGCTTTCGGGGGTGCTGGGTCCTCCAGGTTTCTCCGCCTGGAAGTTCACTACCACAACCCGCTCAAGATACAAGGTAGGAGCTCGAGCTGTTTCTCCGGGGCCGCCTCTGCCTTCCCCTGGGCACTGGACTCCCCCACCCCCCAAAGTCTGGCCCCCTGCTGTGGCCCATGGGGCATGCGTCCCTCTCACCTCTCTTGCTCACTGTTCGCTATCCGTCTCCTGGGACCGCAGTGGGCTCCCGGGGCAGGGCCTTGCCGGGCTGGCTCAGCTCCAGGGACATGGTCCTGTCCCAGGTACCGGCCCCGGGGACAGGCAGGTAGAGGCTCCTGTGTACCCATTTTGCAGATGAGGAAACTAAGGCTCAGAGTGTAGGGACCCACAAGGCCACAAAGTGAGGAGGGATCTGGGAGCCAGGAAGTCAGGCTCTGGGCCGCTGTGGTCTCCATGATCACGCAGCCTTGCAGGGACTGGCTGGCCTTGACCTGAGCAAGGCTGGTCTGAGACCAGAGCTGTAAGGAGTCGGTGGCTGTTGGGTGGCTGAGCGAACGTGCCGCCTTCTCCCGCAGGCTTGGCTCACTCTGCAGGGCCAGCCAGAGCAGGAGCTAGAGTTAGGGTGCGCCGACCAGGTGGCTCAAGGACATGGGGGGCAGAAAAGGCGTGAGAGATCAGACTATCAGCAGGCCGGTCCCGCCCGCCGCTCCCTAGCTGCGTGATTGGGAGGGGGGGGGGTCTGCTCACCTCCCACGGTGACTTTCTTCCCGCCGCGGGAACTGTGGGCGGCGCACATGCATCAGCGGGGCCTCACGGGGGACGGGATTTACTGCTCATGGAAAGCAGAAAGCAAATGGGTTTCTGAGAACTCCCGAAGCGCCAGGGAAGTCTGTCTCCTCCTGATTCTCTGGGTGTATTTATGGATCCGTCACCAAATATAGGGGTGCTCCTGTCACTCCACAAATCTGGAAACGGCTGCTTTCCTATAAATATCAGAGCCCCACTGTGATCTCAGTATCTAATCCCGTCTGCGCGCGAGCCAGCGCTATCCTCGGACGCAGCTGAGGTGCAGGGCCGAGTGTGCACCCTGAGTTGCGGGCGGAGGGTGGGGGGGGGCATGGAGTAGGGAGGGAGGGGGCAGAGGCGGAGGGGTTCTTGGCTTCACCTCCGAGCAAGTCAGTGGGAGACCCAGCCCCCCACCAAGGCCCTGGGCTCCGTTCCCAGCTCGGCCACGTCCCCGGCTGTGATCTTGGGCAGGGTCTCGGCTCAGGCTGTGAGCCTCAGTTTCGACGTCTGTAAGTTGGGAACGAATACCCCGTTGGCTGGGCTCCCCGCCCACCTCCCGGCTCTGCCTACATTCCCAGGGTTGTCCAGCCCCGCCCCCGCCTTTTCCTCCACAGGACCCTCCCAGCGCTCCACCCGAAGTCCTGAGGACCTAGTCACTGGCAGTCCAGGCAGGGGAAGGGCAGGAGACAGGCGACTGGAGGCCACAGGTCGTGGGGCGGGGCCTGTGGGTGGCAGCGTCCACGGGCCTCCGACCCTCACCTCCGTGTGCCCGCCGGGGGGCTGCCCAGGGAGCTTAACTCCCCAATGAGCACCTTGAAGGAGAGCTGGCAGGCGTGGCTGGGCCGTGCTGGGTAGAAGCACTGAGGTCTCAGGACGAGGCCCCTGACTTTGCGCGGAGGCCCGGAGCGGCAGTGACTTGCCTGAGAGCACCCAGCACACTGCTGGCCAACGGTCTGCCTCCTGGTGCAGCCCGGTGTGGGGTAAAGGCCCCGCTGCAGGCTGGGAGCAGGGGTGGGTGACCACGCCTCCTGCCTCAGGGCAGCTGGGGGGACCGTGACTCGCCGCCTCGCCCCCTCCCAGGCCGGCGGGACTCCTCGGGCATCCGCCTGTACTACACGGCCACGCTGCGGCGCTTCGACGCGGGCATCATGGAGCTGGGCCTGGTGTACACGCCCGTGATGGCCATCCCCCCCGGGGAGGCGGCCTTCGTGCTCACGGGCTACTGCACGGACAAGTGCACGCAGCTGGTGAGCCGGGCCGGGCCCGCCGGGCTCCCCACAAGGGGTTCCCTTTCCTGTGACGCGGCCCCGGGGACCGTCCTTGTCGAGGGCCCGAGAGGATCTGGGGCTCCAGGCCAGGCCGCTGCTCAGAAAGAGCTGGCTGTCCCCACAGGACGCCCCTCTCGGGCGACCATCCCCCTAGTTTTCGGATGGGGGAGGGGTTACCTGCTGGGGAGAAGGGTGGGCCGGGAGTGCACGTCCCGGGAAGCTCTCGGCCTCGCTGCCCTGTGCCGCCGCCGGGTGCCAGCAGCAGGCGGAGGGCAGCGGCAAGGTCCCCCACGAGGTCAGGCCCTGACCTGCGCCGCCCACAGGCCCTGCCTCCCTCGGGGATACACATCTTTGCCTCCCAGCTGCACACGCACCTGACCGGGCGGAAGGTGGTCACCATGCTGGCCCGGGACGGCCGGGAGAGGGCCATTGTGAACAGGGACAACCACTACAGCCCCCACTTCCAGGTGGGGGTCCCCGCCCTGCCCGGGCCTGTCTGACCTTCTCTCTCCCAACAGCCACAGAAACACCCCCTCCCAGGGCTCGTGTCCTGGGCCAGGCCCAGATGCCTGGCGGGGGCGCAGTGGCCAGCCCTCCCCCTGGGGGTTTAATTGCTCGGGTGGATTCTGGCCTGTGGCCGATGCGGATCTGGGGGACCCGGGTGACCCAGTGGTAGCATCTGTCCTGTTCCAATCCCTCCAGAAGCCAAACTCAACCACGCCTGGCTCCCCCAAGGGGCTGGGACGAGCTTACAGCCCAGAGGGCCAGGGGGTGGCTGGAGTGGGGTCCAGCTCTCTGAGGCGCCCCTCCCCCCGCTCTCCCCCAGGAGATCCGAATGCTGAAGGAGGTCGTGTCCGTCCACCCAGTGAGTGCCCGGTCAGGGCCACGGAGGCTGGGAGGGCCAGAGACACAGACAGCAATCGGGGGTAGGGGGCCACGCAAAGGTCCCTCCATGTGCCAGGGCAGGGGCCGGCTGCCCCACGGTGAGGTCCCGGGGAGCTCAGGGGGTGGGGAGACAGCACTCGGGGACGTGCATTTGGCCACCTAGTCAGCCACCCCCACGCCCAAGAGCGCAGAGGGAGCTGGAGACATGGAGGTGGCCCGTGGGGCTTTGGTCACGCTCAGGGGAGCCCCAGACCACGTGGGACTCGCCCAAGTTCACCGAGGGCTGGGGCACGGCCGACCAGGCCCATGCCTGTGGCCGGCGGACGAGGGGACCATGGAAGCCGAGGAGCCATGACTCCCGGGGACACTCAGCTTGTGACCCTCATGTGTGGGGCCCAGGCCACTGCCGCACTCCTCAGTCGGGGGCCGCTGACCATGTGCCGTGGCTCAGTCCCGTGGGAGGGTGGCCCCAAGCGCCTGTCACCCCAGCTGGGCAGGCTGATGGGCCTGTCGGCTCGGCTCACAGGGCGACGTGCTCATCACTTCCTGTACGTACAACACGGAAGACAGAACGCTGGCCACCGTGGTGAGTCACCCGCTTCTCCCTGCCCCGGCCCTGAGCCCCTGCCCCCGGGGCTTCCCGTGCGGACCGTCTGCACTTTCCGGAGGACGTCAGTCCCCACCTGGGGCGGAGGCTGCTGGGGGCAGGGGAGTGGCCGCAGAGATCCACTTGGACCGCTGGGTAGTTGAATGAGTGAGGGGATGGACGGAAGAATGAAGGAATGCGCTGACCCAAAGGACGGGCCGCGGCGGTGAGGGCGCCCCGGAGCCGAGCCCACAGCCTCTCCCCCCGCAGGGCGGCTTCGGCATCCTGGAGGAGATGTGTGTCAACTACGTGCACTACTACCCGCAGACGCAGCTGGAGCTGTGCAAGAGCGCCGTGGACGCCGGCTTCCTGCAGAAGTACTTCCACCTCGTCAACAGGTGCCGGCGGCGGAGGCAGGAACCCCCCCCCCCCCCCGCCAGGCCCTGAGGGGCCCAGGCCAGGTCCTCAGAGCGGGGGAGCAGGTGTGGCAGGCATCACCAATGGATCCCACACCCCTTCCTGCTGAGTCCGGACTCGGCCCGAGCAGCACCCTCAGCCCAGCCCGTCCAGGCGGCAGGAGAGAGGACGCTGTTTGCCATCAGCCTGTGAGGCACCCCAAGCAGGAGGCTTGCTGGGGAGGCGGCGGCCTGAGGGCCACTCTGGGGACCCCACCCCGTCTGCAGGGGGTGTCTCCTTGCCCTGTTGGGTTCCCACCGACCTGTCCCCAACAGCTGCTCCCTCCCACCTCCAGGTTCAACAGCGAGGAGGTGTGCACCTGCCCCCAGACCTCCGTCCCCGAGCAGTTTGCCTCCGTCCCCTGGAACTCCTTCAGCCGCGACGTGCTCCAGGCCCTGTACGGCTTCGCCCCCCTCGCCATGCACTGCAACAAGTCCTCGGCCGTGCGCTTCCAGGTGCGCCCCCCCCCCCCCATGGCCTTGCTCTGAGCCCTCGCTGGCCCTGGGCCCCCTGCAGCAGGTCCTACAGCTGCCTGCCCCCACATCAGCCCCAGGCCCCCGAGGACCCCCGTGTGGGGTGACAGGACTCCCCTCCAAGGAGCTGGCAAGGAGCACTCAAAACCGTTAGACAGGCGGGCCCAGACGGACAGCCCGCAGAGGGAGGACCCTGCAGAGGGAGGAACCGACAGCCCCCACGTGGGCAGGGGGCTCCCCGCTCCCGGGCGCCATTACATCACGTGACCAATCTGGGTGGTGTGAGCAGGGCGACAGCCACCTCCCCCGGAGCCTAAAAATAAAGCGAGGGGAGGGCAGGCGGGAGGCGCAGTCTGAGACGGGGAGCGGTCTCCTCCTTCTCTGAGGCCCTGAGTCCCCGGCTGAGTCAGGTGCCGGCTCTGCCGCTGCCCGAGGCACTTTTCCTGGGTGCGTCTGGGAGCCGGCTTAATTGCTACCGATCGGTCCGGCTGACACACTCACCAAGACATGGGGGGACAGTGGGGGGACGTGGCAGCGGACGGGGGGTGTGGTGCAGCCAGTGGGGGAGGAACAGCTACTGCTGCCGCCTGCACCCGGGGGCTCTGAGGTGAGGGTGAGGAGGGCATGGGGTACCAGGATGACCTCCAGGGAGGCCCTCCAAGCAGCCCCGGGGTGGGGGTGGGGGAGGGAGTTTGGTTTGAGGACAAGAAGCCAAGAGGTGGTTGGGAAAATGGCTAGATAGGCGGCGCCCATTTCACCCCCCAGCCTCAGTTTACCACATGGCCCTTCCTCGCAGGGGGAGTGGGACCTGCAGCCGCTGCCCGAGATCGTCTCGCAGCTGGAAGTGCCCGCTCCGCGGTGCCCGGCCAGCCAGCGTCTGAGCCCCGTCGGCCCCACCGTGGTCAACATCGGTGGCGGCCAAGGCTAAGGGGCAGGCCACCTCCTCGCTCCCCCTCCGTGCTACCCCTGGGCACATGCCAGCGCTGTGCACCCCCACTCTGTGAAGACCCCCGCAACAGCTCAGTGTGCCCAGGATGAGGGACTGGACTGTGCCCCTGCCTGAGACCACAGCGCCCGCCCCCACATGGCCAGAGGCTCCCGAGCGCCCCTCGGACCCGCCAGGCCTGGGCGTCCGGACCAAGGCCCTCCCAGCCTGTAAGGAGAGCCCAGCTGGCGGCCCAGAGCACAGGCCCGAAAGCCCTGCCCGTGTCTCCGGGAGCCAACGGCCCTCCCGGGGCAGGAGCCACGCCTGACTGTGGGCACTGGCCCCGTCCCCAGCCCAGTCGTGCTCTGTGCCAGGTGTGAGTGCCACTCCGACGCGTCCCTGCAGTGGGGTTGCAGTGGGCGGCTTCCCTGCCCAAGGAGGCAGGACGAGCCATTTCGCCACTTAGAGACTCGCCTGGGAAACGGCTCCGTTTCAGGTGAAGGGACATTTCGCCCTCCTAGAGGGAAACGCTCACCACAGCTCCACCACGAAGACCAGATGGCCAGGATCCCGGTGAGGGTCTGGGCGGCTCCCTGGGGAAATGGACTGGCAGCCCCGGGTTCCTCCTCCCATAAGAAAGCCCCCTGCCTCTTAGTGCAGGTGTGACGTGGGCGGACCATCTCAGCTCCCTGCCCCCGTTTTCTCATCTGTGAAATGGGGTAATGCTGTGCCGACTGAGACAATAAAGCTCACACACAGGGTGGCCTGGCTCCCACCAGAGGCCTCGGCTGAGCTCCTTCCCATGCGGCCCTGTGCCCCGCGGGGAGCTAGGACACGCTCGCTTCCCTGCCCGCCTCCACCTTCCTCCCGCTATAAGGCCAAGCTCAGCTCTCGGTTTCTGCGGGAAGTAACAAATCAGACTGTTCAGCCAGATCAGCAAAACGCTGCCCAGCCTCCAGGGAGGGAGGGGTGATGGATGGGCCTTCGAGTCCCCACTTACTCCCGAGCAGACGCCAGCTCAGCGGCCTGCGAGCCACTCATCACACTCGGAGCGAACCGTCTGCACTGCGTCGCATAAATCACGCTTCCCGCGCCGAGTCACAGGGCGATCCTGGGAAATGCCAGAACCGACCCGCCGGCCCGAGAGCTGCCGCCCTCGCTCATCTTTATGGCCCGGGAGGACAGGGTGGGGGGAGGCCCTCCCTGGGGGCAGGCTTGCCCGGGCGGCCTGCAGCGGGCCCAGCCTCTGGCCCTGGTCTCCTGGCCCAAGGAGAAGACCCCTCGCCCCACCGTGCCCGCCTGCCCGAGCTCCCCCCTCACCCACCGAGCCCTGCTGGCCACCATCGTTTTGTCCCCAAACACCCACGCAGCACTGTGCTGTTCCAGTCTCACCAGAGGGAATCGGGGAGAAATGGCTCACCCAGGGTCCCCCGGAGGATTCATAGTGATTGGAAATCACACCCAGTTCTGGAACCTTCCTCCACCCACAGTGACACCACCATCCCCTCTGCTGGCTCTGGAGCTCTCCTGCTGGGCATTCTCTGCCCCCGAGGGGTGCCTGTTGGGCGACTCCCACACCAACCACTGCGGCGCCCTGTGCACCCAGCCCCTGGCTCCCGCATCCCCCGCCTGCCTGTGCCCATGTGCCGACAGCTGCCCCTGCGCCTGGTCCGGTGGTCACTCAGACCACACACGAGCCGCTCCTGCTCCACAGACGGGGAGGCCGAGGCTGCAGCGGGAGCCCAGGCGCTGCCCGGGTCTGACCCCAGTCTGGGCCCTTGGCCTCCGCCTCCACTCAGGAAGCAGGCGCCGTGCCCGGCCTGTGAACGCTAAGCGAGGGCGCCGGGGCCGCTGTACCACCGGCCAAGCCCCTCTCAGACCCTGCCCACCTTCTGAACGGTCCGGGTGGTGGCCCGAGTGCAGTGAGGGCCCCATTCCTCCCTCTGCTCTGTGCCCCTGGACAAGCGGCTTTCCCTCCTGGACCGCGACCTCCTGTAGCGGGATGAGGCAGGCGAGCGTGGGAGGCGGCCCAGGATGGCCTCGGCACGTGACCCCGGCGCTCTCCACGTGGTCAGAGCTGTTTCTCCTCGGAGAGCAGCAAACACACAAACGAGCAAAACAGGAGTTTCTGTTTCTGAGCTCAGCTCCGAGGAAGGAGTCAGACTACAGCCCAAGTCCGGCCTCCTGGTCCTCGGCACCCCCAAGGCAGGCTGTGCAGGGACCGGCGAGGCAGGCCAGGCTGTCTGTGACGCGGCCGCCCCGGCCCCTCCGGCTCCACTCCTCCCTCCCAGGCCCCTGTGCCGGAGCCAGGCCCGGGGTGAGCAGGCCAGGCTCTGTCTCCTTCGCCGAGGCCCCTGTACCCCGCCTGTGGGCAGGCAACGGGGCCAACCAGCTGTCCAAAGGCCGCTGGACCCAAACGTCCTCCCTGGCGACGGCTTTACTAGCCGGGCCCGTCCCAGCTCAGCCTGAAGCCGTGTGTGAGCCCCGAGAGGCCAGGCTGCACCCCAATCACCACCATGCTCCTGGGGCTCCTCTGTGGCCCTTGTCCTCTCTGTCCCTAAGCACGTCCCCTGCTTCCCGGAGAGCCAGGGAAGGGTGGTGGTGACTGGGAGTCACACCCGTGCAGAGCAGCTTTGTTGAGGCTGTCTGGCCCCGGGTGCCCAGTGGGCAATGAAGTCGGCGGGGGAGCGAGTGGAGGGGCTGGGACCTGGGCATGTGGGTGGGGCAGCCAGGCACCCATCCTGGCAGGGAAGCAGGGCCTCACGGGAGATGCCCAGAGAAGAGCCTAGGCCAGGCCCTTCCCCCAGGGTCCAGAGAAGAGACAAGGACACAGCAAGGACAAAGGCCACTCAGGCAGGAAGTTCTGTCAGGTTCTTACTGAGACATGATCATCAAGGAGCTCCTGGGGAAACTGAGGCAGATGGCCTGTCTGTACGGGCGAGGACTTCACACTGGGACTCTCGGAAGACTTCCTGTGTGAAAACCTGGGACATCGAGGCAGGAAGACCTCGCCGCCGTCCTGGGATCGGGGACAGGCCCTGCGCCCAGCGGCCTGAATCAGAGGGCCAGAGCTGCCTGGCATGTGCCCAAGGCAGACATTACTAATCAATTCTGCTCTGTCCCCGACTGGCGGGGGGGTGGGGGGGGGGGTGGCGGGGAGGGAATGGTGCCTTGAAAACCTCCACCGCCCAGAGCAGCAGGCGGGGCCTCCCTGCCTGAGCTCTGGGCTTGTCCGCTCTCAGCACCTTCTAGGAAGCTTGTCATGGTCCTGGCCCAAGACGCACAGGTGTGTCTGGGGGGATGGATGGACTAGAGACCACCTTTTGGCCAGTGACCAGAGACTGGGCCCTCGGGTCCTCTTCCCACCCTCTCTATCCACATCTGTCAGGTGAGCAGGCCTGGCCCGAGGGCAGGGAGGGCCCACGTTCTGGCAGGGGCCCAGGTCCTGGGCTCAGGGTGGTGCAGGCCCTGTGGGAGCCATGGGGCGGTGGGGGTGGGGGGAGGCCCTGTGGGAGCGGTGGGTGGGTGGAGGGCAGGTCTCTGGTGCCTGAGCAGCTGGGGCCCTGCCTGTAGGCCCATCAATAGATCCCCTTTACTCTCTTGTTGTCGGGGTCAAAGGGAGATTTCAGGTGAGCCCGGGCAGGGTAGGTCACCCCCATCCTCTCCAGGCTGTAGTCCCCACTCTTCACGAAGTCTGGGGAGACCTAGGGGCAGAGGAGAGACGCCGTCACTCCTTCCTGGTGGTGCTGGGCCCACACCTGCTGCTTCTCGGAGCAGAATCTCGGCCTCGCTTCCTCCCCTGCGAGCAAGCCAACCCCGCCCAGGGCCTTCCCTGAACCAAGGGCCTGACCAGCGGGTGGATCCTGTGCCCAGATCCCTGGGTCCAACAGAGACAACATCTGGCAGGAATAACACAGGGCTGAGCCCCATGGAAGGTGTTGGGGAGTCTGCCCTGGGATTAGGGGCGCCCTCCCTCCCGGCACTCAGGACTTGGAGAGAACAATGAAAACACACAAGGAGGCGGCTTCTCGGCCGCGTGTCCCGTGGCCCCGGGCAGAGGCCCAGGCTGTGGGGGCTTCCAACACCTAAGACAGGGCCACCCAAGCTGCCATGTGGTCCCTGCTAACACCCCCCGACTCACCGGCCCGCCGCTGGGGTCCCGGATGTAGCCGTAGGCAAGGGTCTTGTCGATGGTGAAGCCGAAGTCGGCCCTGCGCACGTGGCCCACCACCTGGCCGTCCCTCCAGATGGCCTCCAGGCCAAACATGGGCACTTTCCTGGGAGACGCAACAGAGAGACTGGGACCCAGAGCCCCGTCCCCGGGGGCCACCTGGCGGGAGGGGGAGGGGGGCTGGAGCCTGAGACCCCCACACTGAGGGACGAGCCTGGAGGGTGTGGTGTCCAGGGTGAAGCGGCCTGGGCCCCACCCCGTGGACGAGGATGGGACGGAAGGAGGTTTTGTGAACATGTCCCGTCTCCTTTGGTGCCACCTCCAGGTGGGGAGACAGGCTTGGGAGCCCCGCCTTGTCCGGGGGCAGAGCCAAGGCCGGGCACTCCCTGTGGCTGCACAGCCGGCATCCTGGTGGGGTCGCCAGAGGATGGGACCGCAGGCTGCCAGCCCTACGCTGTCTGTGCCCAACCTCGCCGAGCTGTTTCAGGTCACACAGATGGTGACAAAAACAGCTCTGCTCGCAACCGCCCCCCCCCCCCCCCCCGCACCTCCCGCCTCCACTCCCATCACTCCTGACACCTCTAAAAGCCCCAGACTCTGGGAGCGGGGCGCTGGCTATCACCCCAAACCCACAGAGCCAGAGCCCGCCCTGGAGGCGGCTGCCGCTGGGACTCCACAGAGCCGTGGCTCTGACGCACATGGACTGTCACCTCAGAGTGACTCCGCCCACCCAGGTGGAACCCAGGTGCCCAGAACCAGGGACACCATGGCCCTGGCTGAGCAGCAGGCACAAAGCCGCCTGGGGAGGCAGAGGGCAGGTCCAAGAGAGGGGATCCTCTCGCTGGCAGGAGGCCCCATCCCTGGCACCAGCGGTCCCATTTGCAAGTGCGGGTGCCCCCAGCCTGGCCCTGCCCGCCCCGCCCCCTATCCCGGAGCCCGGGGAGCAGGCAGCTGGAACAGTGGGAGGCCCAGCCCGGTGACGGGAAGCTGTCTCGAGGCCAGGCCACCCTCCCAAGGCTCCTGTCTGGGTCGAACCCTGCTGGTGGCTGGGCAGGACCTCCCTCTGTTAAAATCCGCACGGGAGGAAGGCGAGCCCCATCCTCGTCCCGCGGGCCCCGCTGCCCCAGCCCCGGTGGCCCAGGCCGAGCACTCACTCGTCCACCGTGAAGCAGACCAGGCGCCTGCGGAGGCCGGCCGCCCGCTGCCGCTGCAGGGCCTCGCGCCCCAGGAAGGGGATGGCGGACTTGAGCTTGCAGGTGAAGGCCAGGCCCGCCTCCAGGGGGCTGTCGTCCGGCCGCAGGTCCGCGTGCCAGTGTCGGTAGCCTGTGCGGAGGGGACCACGGCTCAGCGCCCCCAGGCCGGGCACCCACCGGCTTCCCAGCCCTGCACTGCGGGCTGGGACGGGGAGAGGCTGGCGGAGGGCCCTGGCGGCTCTCAGGACATTAGGCACCGCATCCGAACTGAGCCTGGTCCTGTCTCCACACCCCAGCTCCCTGCCCGAGGGGGTGTCAGAGGACCCGGCCTGGGGGAATGCCCGGGTCACGGGCAGTAGGTGGCGCGAGTGTCATGGGGGAGGAGGGAACAGGCCTGGGGAGTAGCAGCTTCCCGGCCCCTGCAGGGCTCTGCACCCCCGTCCTCCCCCCACCTCCCCCGCCACCTGTGCGCACCTTTCTCGATGCTCAGAGAGTCGATGGCCCGGTAGCCGGCGTTGACGAGGCCATGCTTGGCGCCCGCTGCCATCACGGCCTGGTACACGGGCACGCAGGACGGCCCGGGGATGTGCAGCTCCCAGCCCAGCTCCCCCACGAAGGACAGCCGCATGGCCCGCACCTGGGGACAGTCACAGCGCTCACTTGGCTGGGGCACCCCACCGCAGTCAAGGCCTCGCTACCACTCACGGGTGGACGGTGCCATTTCACCACTGTCATCGGCTGTCCCTGAGCCCTGGCCAGCCCACCACCGAAACGTGGGGTCTCCGAAGAGACTTCCCAGGAGCCCTTGGAAACCTGTAAGGGGAAAGGGGGTCGGCGCTGGGAGAAAGTAGGCACAGTTCCCGGGACTCAGCTCTCCTTCCAAGTGACCCCAGACTCTGGCTGAAATCACCAAATGGACTCCCTTCCGTTCTGGGGCTGGAAGTGCAACATGCGGGTGCCAGCCCGGGCTCCCTCCAGGGCTCTGGGGGGACCCTTCTCCCCACTCCCCTGGCCTCTGGGCGCTCAGTGGCTGTGGCCGCGTTATCCCACCCTCTGCCGCCATCGCCCCGCGGCCTCTCCTGTGCTGCGTCCTTTCTGTGCCTCTTATCAGGGTGCCTGTCATGGACTGAGGCCCCGGTGGGGGGCTGAGCAGGAGCAGCTGTGACAGGGACAGCTGGTCTCTGCGTGTGTCCCCCACACCCATGCACCACCAGCCGGGGGTCACTCGGCCAGCGGCATGTGACTGACCCCGCACTCTGGGTGGGACGGCGTGTCATCCAGGCACCCAGCAACCATGTCTGCTTCCAGGCCTGAGGGCAAGTCCCGAACCTACAGGTCCCCGTGGGGAAGGCCTGAGCGCTCAGCCCGGGGACCGGCCAGCTCACAGCAGGAACAGTGAGAGCACAGCAGGTCACAGGTCACGGGGAGCACAGCAGGTCACGGGGAGCACAGCAGGTCACAGAGGTCATGGGGAGCACAGCAGGTCACGGGGAGCACGGCAGGTCACAGAGGTCACAGGGAGCACAGCAGGTCACAGAGGTCACGGGGAGCACAGCAGGTCACAGGTCACGGAGAGCACAGGTCACAGGTCACGGGGAGCACGGCAGGTCACAGAGGTCACAGGGAACACAGCAGGTCACAGAGGTCACGGGGAGCACGGCAGGTCACAGAGGTCACAGGGAGCACAGCAGGTCACAGAGGTCATGGGGAGCACAGCAGGTCACAGGTCACAGGGAGCACAGCAGGTCACAGGTCACGGAGAGCACAGGTCACAGGTCACGGAGAGCACAGGTCACAGGTCACGGGGAACACAACACGTCACAGAGATCATAGGGAGCACAGCAGGTCACAGAGGTCATGGGGAGCACAGAGGTCACGGGGAGCACAACAGGTCACAGGTCACGGAGAGCAGAGGTCACAGGTCACAGGGAGCACAACAGGTCACAGGGAGCACAGCAGGTCACAGGTCACGGAGAGCAGAGGTCACAGGTCACGGGGAGCACAACAGGTCACAGAGATCATAGGGAGCACAGCAGGTCACAGAGGTCACGGGGAGCATAGCAGGTCACAGAGGTCACGGGGAGCAAGGAGAGGCCCCTCCACTGCTCCGGCTGGAAGGCCCACCGGGGGCAGCTCCCCTCGGGCCACGCCCACGCAGGACTGGAGGCCACACTCCCGGCGCAGCAAGCTCCTCTGCACTGGACGCTCTAACCACAGCCGCGGGGGGCTGGACTCGGAAGGCCCTGGACGCGTCCGCCTCTCGAAAAACTCCCAGCTGATGGGAAATGTGCTGTGGACGCTTCGTGCCCCGGTGCAAGCTCTCGGCCTCCCCAGGCCTGCCTGCCGGCGGGGGCTAATCCGGGACAGCTGCGCGGAGCCTGGGCCCAAAGCCAGTCTCATACGAAACGAAACAGAAGAATCCTCAGTACAGCTCGCCCACCAACAGCTCCAGACTGAGGCTCCGAGTCTGACACCCCGCGCAGAGCGAGGGTCAGCCTGCCGTTTCCTTGAATCCCGGGTGGGACGCAGCCCCTTCCCAGCTCTGGGAGCCAAGGTGGGGGCTGCTGCAGCTGACCCCCCACACCCCGCGCAGGCTCCGCCACAGAGGGGCTGAGAGGATGCTTCCTGAGTGAGGAAACAGGCGGGAGCAGACGGACCCCGCGCCCCAGCCAGGCGAGGACGAGTGGGGATGCCAGGGGCCTCTCCAAGGCCACGGCACCACTGGCTCCCACACGCCCTCCTGCTCTCCACAGAAGCAGGAAGATGGGGAAGTGCTCACGCCTTCGGAAGGGAAAGCCCCGTGTGAGGACGTCTGCAACACCGGCTCCGGGTCGGCCTCTCCCGACCGCAGTGTTCCCATCTGATAAATGGGCGGAGGCCAGTGCTGTGCGCACCACCTTCATGGGAAGCCAATGCCTGATACACAGCCACCTGCCAGCACATGTTGGCGTGGAGGGACTGTAAGAGCAAGCCCCCCGAGAAACCCGCTCATAAACAGCCCTGCATTCACTTACCGGGACCACAGGCAGTGGGCGGTCACAGAACCGTGGAAGGTTCCCAGGGAGGACTTCAGCCAGGTTTTGCTTAAACCCTTTCTCACCCTAATAAACTCGTTCAGCAAGGTCGCAGAGTACACGACCCACACCCAGAAATCAGCTGTTCGTAACCCTGACAAAGGACAACCAGAAAGGAGGCGAATAAACCCAACCATGGAGGCGAAAGACGTGTACAGGAGAGACGACGGAACTGTGGTGAGAAAATGAAAGAAGATACAAATAAATGGCCAGAGAGCCCGCGCTCATGACAGTTCCAACACTACTCTGCGGCCTACAGGCTGAACGCAATCCCTGCCAGATCCCCACCGCGTCTGCAGAATAGAAAAGCCCATCCTAAAACCCACAGTCCCAGGGACCTCAAACACCAACACTATCTTGAGGAAGAAGAATGCGGCAGGAGGGCTCGGCCTCCTGATGTCAAACTTTCCACAACCTGCTGTACTCAGCACCGCGCTGCTGGCCTGAGCCGACACCGACACGCCCCGCCACGGAACGGCGCGGGGAGCCCGTGCGCGGCCAAGTGGTCCCCCACAGGAGGCCAGAGCACACAGCAGAGCGGGGACGGCTCCGCGGTGCCGGGAAGCAGACATCGCTGCAGAGCGCCGCTGGGCTCCCTCCCACGCCGACGCAAACATGAGCGCACAGCGGTCAGAGACCCCGTGTAGGACTGAAACGGTGGGACTCTTCGAAAAAAACAGCGGAGCTGCTTTATGACACTGGGCCTGGGTGGCTTCTTAGCTGCCACCGAAGGCGCAGACAAGAGCAACACGTTCTCACGGGACTACGTTCCATCACGTGTGCCAACTTCTGTGCGTCAAAGGGTACGATCAGCAGTGGAAAGGCAGCCTGCGGCCTGGGAGACACTCCTGACAAACCGTCTATTCGATATGGCTTAAGACCCAGAACACACACAGAACTACAACTCGACAACGGCACAACCGCCTGAATAAGGCATTTCTTCAAAGATGACATACCGACGACGGCCAGTAAGCACACGGCAAGTGATCAGTATCACTGAGCATCACAGAAATGCCAATCAAAGTCGCAATGAGATGGCCTCAGCCCTACCTACAAACACACCCGGGAAATGACCAGTGTTGGCGAGGGTGTGGAGAAATGGGAACCCTTGGGCACAGCTGGCGGGAATGTGAAATGGTGTGACTGTTCAGGAAGACAGGATGGTGGTTCTTTGAAAAATTAAGAGAACGACCGTATGTCCAGCAATTCTGTTTCTGGGTTTTTGCCCCAAAGCACTGAAGGCAAGATCTCACACGGCCAGCTGCCCATGTTCACAGCAGCATTATTCACAACAGCCAAGAGGCGGGAGGGAGCCTGTGTCCATCCACAGCAAGATGGACAGTGTGGTACGTCCGCGCCTGGCATAGTATCCAGCCATGAAAAGGCAGGAAATTCTGACACCTGCTGCCACATGGACAAGCCTTGAGGACGTGCCGCTGAGTGAACTAGGCCAGTCACTAAAGGACGTGTTCTGTACGACTCACATGTAGGAGGCACCTAACGTAGTCAAGTTCACAGCCACTGAGAGGAGGTGGTTATTCGGAGCTGGGGGGGGGGAGCTATGCACATCGTGTGGAGATGTGAGTGCGCTGCCCACCGAGCCATGTGCGTTACGTGGTTAAGATGATGAAGGCGAGACGAGGCACCCTCTTCTCCACGGCCGGGCCCGACAGCCAGAGGGACTGTCATTTGTGCTCTCGTGACGCTCTGGGTGCCAGGAGGGAGGGAGAGAGGCCATGCACTGCGTCACTGACCTCCCGCCAGCTCTCCTTGGAGATGGCTGAAGTCCAAGGAGGTGCTGAGTGCCCGCCTGAGCCTGGGCCCAAGGCCCTGCAGGTGCCCAGGTCAGGGGAGGCCACGGCGCTCCCGCGGATGTGCCATCAGAACGAGCCTGGTGCACCTGAGTCCGTCCCGCAGGAGGCGAAGCATCTGTGCCCACAGACGCAGGCCGGCACGTCCACCTTCTCAGATCACATCAGCTCATGGCGGTTTCACAAGTTCTCAGCGTGTTTGGTTGTGTAACAGCACGGCCGACACAGCAGGCGCAGCCACCAACCTGTCACCCCTTAAACAGTGAGGCCCCGAGGCCCAGAGGTGGGGGGTTGGGACCAGAGCACGGACTGCTCTCTGCAGGGCCTGTGGCCGCCCCGAACCCACAGGAGAGGGAAGCAGCACGTTGGTTGTATGTTCAGATTATCTTCATTTTTCAAACCCTCTGAAGGCTCCGAAGACATCCTGGATCCTAAAAACATCCTGCTATGGGATGTGCACTCTCTCCCAGAGGTCTGGTTCAGAAGGCTAATGTGTGGTGGTGATGGTGGTGATGATGGTGGTGGTGGTTGCGGTGGTGGTAGTGATGGTGGCGGTGATGACTGTGATGGCGGTGGTGATGGTGATGGCAGCGGCGATGGTGGTGGTGACAGTGGTGGTGATTATTGTGATGGTGGTGAAGATGGTGACAGAAACTAGTTTTCTAGGAATCAGGATAAAAATAAATAAAAGGTGTGGTGCTCAAACCGCATTTTATAAATCTGGCCCCTCTGAGGATGTAAAAAGCTCCATGGACACTGTCCAATCCCGGGGCTCCTCTCCAGCCTGTGGGAGGCCGGTCAGCCCGGGACGCTCCTGAGGAAGGCGCCTTCCCAACTGGCTGGCCTGGAGTCGGGTTTCAAGCTGCTAGTGACAGCGACGGGGCACCCCCAGAGGCGCTGTCTGCACCCACAGAGGACGCAGGGCAGCAGGGCCGGACACACAGCAGCCCCTGCAGAGAAGGGACGGGGCTCCTGGAGGAGGTTCTGGAATCTCTGATGCACACGCCCCAGGTCCCTCAGCACCACCAGCCTCATTCCAACCACACTGTCCTCCGGCCCCAGCCAGACATGCTGCCCCCGCGGACACCACAGGAGGGGCTGCGGGTGCTGGGCCACGGCTCCCGGGTCCCAGGGCCACGGCGACCTGCACAGGTTATGCGAAGGACCTTTCAGCCGGCAACGGAAACCCCATCGGCCAAGGCCGCCTGCGTGGAGGTGGCCTCATCGGGAGCCCCTCTCTAGAACGTTGCGGGTGAGAGAACCTTACCCGACTTCACACCATCAGGGAGAGAAACTCAATTTCCTTCTGACCTGAAATTCATGTTCAGGGGAAAGTCGCTCTATCGCGTCTCGTGCTGAGCCTCCAGCCGGCGCTGCTGCTGTGCAGAGGGCCCGTCCTCACCGAGGCACCGGGACACCACGTCCGGCCCGGTGACCGCACCGGGAGCGTGTCCCCCGGGAACCTCCATGGCCTTGCGGCCAATGTGAGGGAAGTCAGGCCATCTGGTCAGCTGGCTGCCGGGGACAGCGTCCCGCCCTCTGTCCTTCCTCTTGGAATGCGGCTCACGGACGCCCGGCCAGAGCCAAGCATCTCGGAGAATTATTGCAAAACCGTGACACGGCTCAGCTGGGGACACCGCCTGGCCAGGGACCCCGCCCGGCTGCTGTGAGCCTGGGTCCTGTGGGCGCAGCGGGGCTGCCCATGCATCCTGGGCCGGGCTGGGGCGAGGCTCAGGGCCGCCATTCCGCGCCCTGCAACCAGGAGGCCTTGCCGACTAGAGGCCCACGTCCCTCTCCCACATCTGCTTGGCCGGAGCCCAACGATCTCCCATAAATACTTGGCCCGGCCCGCGCTGCGGCCCCGGTGTCTCTTCACATTGAGGGATGGGGCGCCAACACGCACCAGAGCCCAGACAGCTCATCTGGGAGAATGTGAGACTCCCCGGGCCGAGGAGGGGGGACGGCTGACAGACTTGTGGGCCGGCCCAGAAAGGAGTTTAGACATTGTCTAGCCTGGGCGCTGCAGATGGGGAAACTGAGGCCTGAGAGGCAGCCCCGAAGAAGGCTGGAGTGAGACTGGAAGCCAGGCCTGCCCAGCCCCCAGCTCTATTGAACAGTGGGGTGACGCTGCCCCTGAGCCCTCAGTTCTGTGCTGACCCAGCTTCCGCCCGAGAACGTCCATGACTCCACCCACCAGGTCTCCCCTCCATCTGTGTTTCTCTGGGCGAGACTTGACTCTCCCTCCTAGAACTTGTCCCTGGGACCCTCCTCATTCTGATCTCAGCTCCTTGGGGAGGGGCTCCTGCCCGCCCCTCAGGTCACCCTCCAGTGCAGGCTGGGCTGTGGCTGCAGGACCCTGCCCGACCCCAACCTCAACCCGGTGTGACTCCTGGAGGGGGGTCGCAGCTGCCACCCAGGGCCTGGCTCAGAGCTCCGCATCTGGCCGGCGCTCAGCTGATGCTCCCAGCTGACGTGTGGGCACTGATTTCAGAGCCAGGCTGGGGGCGTGGTGAGGGGAGCTCAGCGTTGGCAGGAGAGGAGACCCAGCGCTTATTTCTCATGGAAGAGCCAGCCTGCCAGTCTCTGCAGGCCCGGAAGGCAGCAGGTCTCCGGGAGGAGACGCCCCGCAGGACTGTCTCAGGGTCCCGAGCTAGGAATCTCCCGGGTCCACAGTGAGGCTGGGGAAGGGGCACGGTCGAGGGACGCTGGTCACCGGGCTTCGAGGAGAAACGGCCCTGCGTCAACGCCCAAGCACAGGGGCTCACGGAGCTGAGCGAGAGGACGCGGCGCTCAGAGCGGCTCTCAGAACATTTGAAAGAACAAGAACCCGACTGCCGGGTCGTGAGGGAACCAAGCCGTGTACACAGATGTGCACGCAGGGTGGTCCCAACTCCGTGTTCGCATTCGGCCAGAGTCAGGGAGGAAGGAAGCACCTGGGGCCTGTCTGTTTGTCTCTGTCTGTCTCTCTGTCCCTCTCTCTCTCTCTCTATCTCTCCCTCCCCCCGCTCTCGCTGAGTTAGGGCTTCCTTTACGCATCCTCATTTGGCATATGCTCCCGGGATTTTCAGTGAAACACTGATGCCCAGACGGGCAGGCAGCTTTGCGCCAGCTTCTCCTGGAATCTGCTTAACGACCCCCGTCCCGTGCCAGGGGGACAAAGGGAAGGCTCAGGGAGGCCGAGGGGTTGGAAGCGGAGGAGGGCACACGCGTCCACCCAGCGGTAAATCCTTTTTGACAAAACCAGTAGCCAACCCTGGGGGACAGGGCGGGGAGGAGCCCGCACACCCTAACCCCCCCACTCCCCGACCCGTGTCCGCCCGCTTATCACCCTGGGGAGAGGTTCACCCCGAAGCCCGGCCTCTTTTCCGCCAGCCTGCTCGGAGCCCAGCCACCTCGGCGGCCAGACCTGGGAGGCGGCCAGGGCGGCCCCAGGGGTGGGGAGGCAGCCGGACCCGCCATCCAAGACCACGTTCCAGGTGCCTTATGGGAGCGCCTGGCTGAGAGGGGAGTGCTCCCACCTGGTCCTCTCCCCAGCGAAGCCCCACCCTGAACCATACAGAGGCTCCCAGCTCAGACCCGCATGGGCCCAGGGGCGGGCGGGGTGCCGCCACCACCCCGGCTGAGCTGTGCTGCTCCTGCAAAGTGCCCACCCTCTCTGGTCCCGGCAGGCAATCTGGCACCGAGGAGTCAGGAAGCGAGCTAGACAGATCCCCCTCCCCGCCCTCCCAGCTTCCTGCTCCCCTAGCTCGGCCTCTGCAGTGAAGGCGGGAGCGGAGCCCTCGCCTCCTGGGCTCCCTCCGCAGAGCAGCCTTTATCTCCCTCCCCCTGGCAGCCTCCTCGCCGATGTCATCGCAATGCTGTTTATTTGCTAACAGGACCCAGACGCGTCCGACCTCCAGACCTTCTGCGGGCCAGCATGGCTCCCGACCAACGCTCGCTCCCTCACACTCCCCGCCCAAACCCCCGATGAACACGGGAGATGAGAAAAGGACCATCTGTCTGTCTGCCCAACCCGTCCTCACGGTCACGTCTGCTTCACGGACACGTATCCGTGCACTCTTCCTGTTTTATGGGCTGGGCGGCCTTGGGCAGCCCACCCAACCTCTCTGAGCTCTATTGGAAGAAACATCCGTTCTCCAGGGTGATGGGGACCTGGCCGTGGCTGCTGCCCGTGTGGCTACCACCCCTGCCAGGGGTAACCCTAAAATAGTGGCTGCCCACGTGGCTGCCACCCCTGCTATGGGTAACCCTGCAGCCATGGGGAACACTCGCTCATGTCTGGACACATTTTTGGTCACAACAGGAGGAGTCCTGGCATCGAGCGGCTGGAGGGCAGGGATGAGGTTAACACCTGCCACTCCCAGGACGGCCCAGCACAGTACGTCAGCTCCCGGTGTCAGCACCGTGAGGGTCCGTGTGGAGAATCGTGTCAGTGCGCCTAGAGCGGCGCCTGGTCCAGTGGGGCTGGTACAGCACCCGGTACAGTGGGCCTGGTACACAAAGCGGACAGTGGCTGCTACAGCACCCGGTACAGTGGGCCTGGCACACAGAGCGGACAGTGGCTGCTACAGCACCCGGTACAGTGGGCCTGGTACACAGAGCGGACAGTGGCTGCTACAGCACCCGGTACAGTGGGCCTGGTACACAAAGCGGACAGTGGCTGCTACAGCACCCGGTACAGTGGGCCTGGCACACAGAGCGGACAGTGGCTGCTACAGCACCCGGTACAGTGGGCCTGGCACACAGAGCGGACAGTGGCTGCTACAGCACCCGGTACAGTGGGCCTGGTACAGCACCCGGTACAGTGGGCCTGGTACAGCACCCGGTACAGTGGGCCTGGCACACAGAGCGAACAGTGGCTGGTACAGCACCCGGGACAGTGGGCCTGGCACACAGAGCGGACAGTGGCTGCTACAGCACCCGGTACAGTGGGCCTGGCACACAGAGCGGACAGTGGCTGCTACAGCACCCGGTACAGTGGGCCTGGTACAGCACCCGGTACAGTGGGCCTGGCACACAGAGCGAACAGTGGCTGGTACAGCACCCGGTACAGTGGGCCTGGTACAGCACCCGGTACAGTGGGCCTGGTACAGCACCCGGTACAGTGGGCCTGGTACAGCACCCGGTACAGTGGGCCTGGTACAGCACCCGGTACAGTGGGCCTGGTACAGCACCCGGTACAGTGGGCCTGGTACAGCACCCGGTACAGTGGGCCTGGCACACAGAGCGGACAGTGGCTGCTACAGCACCCGGTACAGTGGGCCTGGTACAGCACCCGGTACAGTGGGCCTGGTACAGCACCCGGTACAGTGGGCCTGGTACAGCACCCGGTACAGTGGGCCTGGCACACAGAGCGGACAGTGGCTGCTACAGCACCCGGTACAGTGGGCCTGGTACAGCACCCGGTACAGTGGGCCTGGTACAGCACCCGGTACAGTGGGCCTGGTACAGCACCCGGTACAGTGGGCCTGGCACACAGAGCGGACAGTGGCTGCTACAGCACCCGGTACAGTGGGCCTGGTACAGCACCCGGTACAGTGGCTGCTACAGCACTCGGTACAGTGGGCCTGGCACACAGAGCGGACAGTGGCTGGTACAGCACCCGGTACAGTGGGCCTGGCACACAGAGCGGACAGTGGCTGGTACAGCACCCGGTACAGTGGGCCTGGCACACAGAGCGGACAGTGGCTGGGGTTACACTGTCTGCCGCTCCCCTGGCCTCAGGAACGCGGAGGGAAGCTCACGGTCCCTAATTCCCAACAAGGACACTGAGGCCCAGGAAGGCCAGGCTGACCCAGGCCGGACCAGGCGCCTGGCCGCAGAGGCTCTGAGGAAGCCAGTTCTGACAGGGCCCTGACCGTCCGCGGTCTCAGAAGCTTCGGGCCCTGCATCCCGGACTGTCTGAGCTGGGGGGGAGGGAGGGGGTGCCCCTCAGGACTGCTAGAGCTCCCCGAGCAGCCCTCCTCCTCCCACACCCACCACACTGGTGGGCGAGGGGGAGACACAGCAGGACATGGAGACCTGCCCAGCTGCCCCAGCCCCGCCGTCCCAAGGAGGCAGAGGAAATAACGCGTCACCCGATGCGGGAGGGGACCCCGGGCGGCTGTGCAGGTGGCGAGGCTGAGGTTGCCTTCCTGGCAGAAGCTTGGGACTGAGCCCCCTGTGCCAGGCACCAGGAGCAGCTGGGGTGGTGCCTGGCTTAGACCCAGCACCCCTGGAGGTCCTGGCAGCTGGTGGGCAGGACCCGGTCTCTGTTCACAGTGGGGAACCAAGGCTCTGGGAGGTGAACAGCCTTGCCCAAGGGCACTGGGGTTCCCGAGTCCCAGCCCCGGATATTCCTTCCAGCAGGTGGCTGCTGCCCGCAACCCGGGGACAGCGGGTACCTACCAGGTGCCCGGCGGCTCGCACCAGCTTGTGGGTGGAGAAGGGGAAGGCCTCGTTGCTCAGGTCTGCATCCAGCACCTCCTGCAGGATGGCCCGGCTGCAAGCAAGAACAGTCGGTCAGTCAGTCAGCAAATACTTGATGGCACCCCTGGGTGTGCGGGCCAGTCCCTGTGCTCGTGGGGCAGACTGACAGCAGGCCTGGTGCTAATTAAGACACAGCAGGACGAACACACACCACACAGGCACAGAAAGCCACCCTCACGGCGACAATAAAGGAGCAGGCGATCGCGGTGGAGGCCAGACCCACAGATGCGCTCTCAAGGGCTCCTTCCTCGGGTGGGTGAACAGAGGCTTAGACAGTGATCTAACCATCTTATGCCACCACCCCCCCCCCCGTCCGACCACATCTCCTGCTGCCCTGCGCCCCCCCCCCGCCACCCTGCTACAGACCTGGGTCCCCACAGGCAACCCGAATTCAAACACTTGACAGTTCCAGTACACGAGCCACTCAGATCCTCTTTGACTGCTCAGCAAGCACCCACTGTGCACCTGCTGTGTGCCCGAGCAGTGCCCATGAAGGCAGCTACGACCCCGCCAGGGAGGGAGGCCGGCCAGTCTCGTGCCAGCCGGGGAGATGTTGGCACAGGGCTGGCAACCCAGAGGCGCCAGTGGGTGGCTTTAACACGATGCGCTTCCCCTCTGGCCCCCCACCCCCGGGTTCCTCCTCCGAAGCCCAGCCAGAGGGGCCTTTGGACAGTGCCCAGCTGCCCGCGTGCCCCTTCTGGGCTGGGCTCCGCGTGGGGAGTTCTGTGAATCCGTACAGAGTGAATGAATGGGGAACGAGCGGCCCTGTGGTCATCACAGGCGTGCAGGGAGCTGTTCAGAAGGAGGCAGGTGGCCTCTCGCCCAGGCAGCAGGCAGGACCTGGGCCCGGCTCTGCCCGCTCCCAGAGCCGCATGTAATTCTGAGACGTGACCCCTGAACCCTGCGATACTGAGTCACACAAAAAGTTTCTCTGCGTTTTACAGCTTTAGAGACGGTTTACCCCGCGTGGAATCTCTAGCTTCCCCCGACTGGTTAGCTAACCAGACTGTCCCCTTCTGGACAGCAAGGGCTTCTGGCCACGGGTCCCAGTTGGAGGGACTAGGGTCGGCACCCAGGTGCCCTCTCTCCTCACCTGGCTGGGCCCTGGATGCTGATCATGCCCAGGTCCTCTGAGCTGTCGATGAGCTGGCACCGGAACCGCTGGTCCTGCAGCACCGAGGTGATGTGGGACCAGTTGTGCTGGGCCACGGCCCCGCCCACAGCCAGGTAGAAGGCGTCCCCTGGAAGGGAAGCAGAGCCTTAGAGGGGGTTGTGGGGCTGGGGCCTGAGGCTGGGGTTGAGAGAGCGACCAGCAGAGCAGTGACCTGGCCGGGCCTGGACCCTCACACACACAGGACACCGCCTGGGACCGTCACTGGGGGAGACCGGGGTGTGGGACCCTGAGGACGCACACGCCAGGGAGCACTTTCCTGGGAGAGTCAGAGGCTCTCTTCACTTTTCAAAGGCTCCCGATCTGGGAGAGAGTGCGAGCCCGACACCATGTTACCACAAGAGACCCCCGCCCCACGTCAGCCAGGGCGGGCAGCCTGGGACCCGCTCCTCTCCTCTGGGAGCTGAGAGCCCCTTGCCAGCTTCCATGTCCCTCCGTGTGCCTGTGTCCCTGTGTCCCTGGTCTCAGGCACCCCACCCAGCCCAGATCCAGACTCGCTGAGGCCGGCACCGGTGGACCTGGCCCGCGGTCTCTCATCCAAACACGGAACGGCTGGACCCGAGACCAGAGGCCAGCCCAGGTCGGGCCCAGCTGCAGGCGGAGCGGGAATTCGGGGCGCAGCAGCCCTGGACTGGATCCCGCACGTCCCGGTGCTGCCAGCTGTTTCCTGCCGGCTGTGCCCAGGCCTTTCGCGATGAGAGGAGGTCAAAACCCCCGCTCAAGGCTGCGTGTGCACAGCCGGGATCCGACGCGGATCGCCCGTCCTCTTGCCTTCCTGGTGACCCGACGGAGCAGGTGCCGTGCACATGCGTACTCGCACTCAGAGCAGGAACCGAACAGCTTTCACTGCGGGCGGTGTCCCGGCCCTGCAGCGCCTCCCCTGCCGGCGCCACCTCGCCTTCCTCCAACCCTGGGGCCGAGGGTCCACTGGAGCCCAACCGGGAGTCCCGTGGGCACTCGGACAGTCCACGGGGCACAGGTGCTCACGCAGAGAGGGGCTCAGGCATCCCGGTGGGAGGCACGACCTTCGCCTGGGCTCACCGCTCGGGCAGAGGAGCCGAGCAGCCCGCGCCACGGCCGGCGCGAGCGCCAGGGTCCGGGCTCGCAGACATGACACTGCGCCCCGAGCGCAGACCTCTCCCCGCCCCTCCCGCCCTCCCGCCGCCAGGGGCACCAGGGGCACCGGCCAGGCCGCCGGAGCCGGCTGTGCCCAGCGCTGCTCACCTTCGAAGGCGGGGGCGAGGGGCGAGGCCTCGGGGCCGGGGGCCAGGCGGCTGACGGTCAGGTCGCTCTCGGTGCCGCCCCGCGCGTTCAGCATGCACGTGTACACAGTGGAGCCTGCGCAGGAAGGCCGTCTGTGCACCGACGCACGCACGCACGACGCACGCACGCACGTACAGACACACACAGGCACGCACGCAGGCACGCACGCAGGCACGCACTCAGGCAGGCACCCACGCACGCAGGCACGCACTCAAGCAGGCACCCACGCACGCACAGACGCACGCAGGCACCCACGCACGCACAGATGCACACAGGCACGCACGCAGGCACGCACTCACGCAGGCACCCACGCACGCAGGCACGCACTCAGGCAAGCACCCACGCACGCACAGACGCAGGCAGGAAAGACCCCTCCACTCAGGGTCGCCCGCCCCCGCCCGAGGGCCTGGAGAGGGGGCGCGGGTCGCCAGCGCCATCAGCCCCTGGAGAATCAGGAAGGAAGGTCTTTCTTCTCGAAATGTCTCGCCATTGACGCCCCCCCACCCTCACCCCCGTCCCCAGGATCCACGTCTCGTCCACTCGGGCTCTCCGAGCACCGTGCCTGGTAGCAGAGGCTCCCTAGAGTCTGCAGGATACATGGGTATGTGATGGGGGAAGGGGGAGGTGGGCGGCGGGGGTGCAGGGGGGAGGGGTGGATGGATGGGAAGGTTGGAGGGCGGATGGGTGGAAGGGGGAATGGGTGAAAGGGGAGTAGATGGGTGGAGAAGAGAAGGAGTGGGAGGAGGAGGTGGTGGGAGGAGGGGATGGGGTGGGAGGGCAGGTGGATGGGGGGAGGAGGGGATGGGGTGGGAGGGCAGGTGGATGGGTGGGAGGAGGAGGTGGTGAGAGGAGGAAACGGTGGGAGGAGGGGTGGGTAGGCAGGTGGATGGTGGGAGGAGGGGATGGGGTGGGTGGGCAGGTGGATGGTGGGAGGAGGGGATGGGGTGGGTGGGCAGGTGGATGGTGGGAGGAGGGGATGGGGTGGGTGGGCAGGTGGATGGGTGGGAGGAGGTGGTGGTGGGAGGAGGGGATGGGGTGGGTGGGAGGAGGTGGTGGTGGGAGGAGGAGATGGTGGGAGGAGGGGTGGGTAGCCAGGTGGATGGTGCGGCAGGATGACTGGTGAGTGGACTCATGGGAGCTCTGAGGGACGTAAATGGAGGTGCAGAGCGTAGGTGGGTTGGCGGGTTGGCTGGAGAGATGCTGTTATGGGTGGAATTGTCCCCGAAAGGTGTGTTGGGGTCCCCTCCCCCAGTGTCGGTGAGCGAGGCCTTGTTTGGAAACAGGCCTTGGAAGACGTAATCTCGTAAAGGCAGGTCATGAGCGCGGGTTCTAACCCAACATGGCTGGTGTCCTCATCGGAAGAGGAAATGCAGGGAGGAGGCCCTGTGGCCTCGGAGGAGGGACAGCCGCAGCCAGAAGCGGGGACAGAGGCAGGAGGGTCCTCCCGAGCGTCAGGGCAGCGTGGCCCTGGTGACGCCTGCTTGGGGCCTCTCGCCTCCAAACTGAAAGGCAGTCATTGAGGCCGTGCGGGGGCACAGCCACCCTGGGGACTGATGCAGAGGATGAGTGAGGCTTGGGTGGGTGGCTGGATGGGTAAAATGGCGAGTGGGTGACAAAACAGGAGATGACTATCCCAGATGTTACATGACACTCATTAGAAAATTACCCCTTCTTTATCTGAAATTCACATTTAACTGAGCACGCGTGTTTATTTAATCTGGAACCCTATCTGGGGCAAGCACTCCTGGGGGTGCATGGGGGCCCCCCAGTGCCAGGAGACATTTACTGGGGGCCTCAAATCCTTTCTAGAACAAAGAACCGGGGCAGCAAGGGATGGGGGTGGGGAAGGAAGGGGGGAGGGAGGGATGCAGGGAGGCCCACAGCCCTGGGGCCTGGGATTGGTAGTAAGTGCACAGGGATCTGGACAGGGGCCCAGGTCAGGCCAGGCCAAGGGGCAGAGCATGTGCTGGAGGAACCCAGAGGTGCCACCTCGTGCCAGTGCCCAGAGCTGTGCCAGGAGTTCTGCCTGGAGCTGAAGCCTGACAGGAACATGACCCGCCCTGGCCTCACGTACCTGGGGGTCGGCTGACGTCGGCAGAGAACAGCCAGTCAGCAGCCTTCCTCGCGTCCACGCCCACCAGGTAGAACTTGCCGAAGTAGGACATGTCGAACACGGCCGCCGCGCCTCTGCAGGCCAGGCACTCCTGCCTGATCTGCAAGAGCCAGGGTGGGTGCCAGGGGCTCTGAGACGTGCCCCCCGCCAGGATCACGGGCACTGGGGCTCTCTGCTGCCACCCACTCTGAGCCTCCCCTCCGTCCCCTCCAGCTCAGAAACACCGTGACATCTCAGACACAGGGACACATCCATGGTAGATCATCAGCCATAAAAGCAAACCTAGTACTTTCAAAAGGATTAAAGTCATACAAAGCGTGTTCTTCGACCACAATGGAATTACACCGGGAATCTAGCAGGACATTGGAAAACTCTCAGAGCAGTGAAACGGAACAACAGCCAGCAGATCAGGAAAAATCGCAAGGGGGCCTAGAAGACGTTGAGCGGAGTGACAATAAACCCGCCACGTATGAGAGGGTTTTAAAATGCTTACGAGCCGAAACCGGTTTGGCTCAGTGGATAGAGCATCGGCCTGCAGACTGAAAGGTCCCAGGTTCGATTCCGATCAAGGGCATGTACCTGGGTTGCAGGCACATCCCCAGTAGGAGATGTGCAGGAGGCAGCTGATCGATGTTTCTCTCTCATCAATGTTTCTAACTCTCTATCTCTCTCCCTTCCTCTCTGTAAAAAAATCAATAAAATATATATTTAAAAAAATTAAAAAATAAAATAAAATAAAATGCTTACGAGTAAATGTAACAAAAGTGCAAAATTGGAATTAAAAATGACAAACTATTTTTGAAATAAATCAAAGAAGACCTGAGCAAGTGGGAAGACATCCATGTTTACGAAAGACTACTGTTGCCAAGGGGAACACACTCCCCAAGTGGACCTGCTGTTTCAACACCATCCCTACCAACATCTCAGCCGACCCCTGGCAGAAACTGACAAGCTGATTCCAAAGTTCATATGAAAATGCGAGGGACCCAGAATATTCAAGACAATCTTGAGCCCTAGCTGGTATGGCTCAGTGGATAGAGCATTAGACTGCGGACTGGAAGGTCCCGTGTTCAATTCTGGTCAAGAGCACATGCTCGGGTTGCAGGCTCGGTCCCCAGTAGGGGGTGTGCAGGAGGCAACCGATCAATGATACTCTCTCATCATTGATGTTTCTATCTCTCTTTCCCTCTCCCTTTCTCTCTGAAATTAAATATATATATAAAGAAGAACAAAGCTGGAGGACTCATACTTCTTGACTTGAAAACTTATCAGAAACTTACTACAAAGCTACTGTAATTGAGACAGCATTGTGTAACCTATGGATCGACACATAGATCAACAGAGTAGAATTGAGGGTTCAGAAATAAACCCTCAACATTTATGATTTTCAACAAGGGTGCCCCCAGGCATTCAGTGGGGGAAAGAATACTCTTCACCCAGTGGTGCTGGGACCACTGGCTGTCCACACACACAAGAATGAAGTTGGACCCCCTACCTCACACCGTCCACACAATGTAATCAGAGTGGATCACAGACCAAGTGTAAGAGCTGCAACTGTAACATTCCTAGGAGAAACCTATGAGTAAGTCTACGTGAACTTGGGTTAGGAAATGTTTTCCTAAACAAAACACCCAATGCAGAAGGGACAGACGTGCCTCATCCAAATCAAGAACTTCTCTGCCACCAGCAACACCACCAAGAAATGAAACGACAACCCACAGAGTCGGGGGTGCTTGCAAGTCTTTCATCTGATCAGGGATTTGTATCCAGAATCTATAAAGAATCCTCATAACTCAAAAAAGGTAAACGACACAATTTAAAGATGAGCAGAGGGTCTGAATAGACATGTCTCCCAGGAAGGCAGACAGATGGCCAACAAGCACGTGCAGAGATGCCCACAGCATCAGGCATCGGGGAAACACAACTCAGATCTGCAGGCTGCCGCCACCCCCACTGCGATGGCTGGAATCAGACAAGACAGGGCCCGGCGGGCGTGGAGCCCATGTGGCCAGCGGATGGAAAGGGGAGTGGTCACCTTGAAAACAGCCGGGGGTTGCTCAAAACATTAAACACAGAGTTCCTGTGCGACCCAGTGACCCCACTGCGGGGTGTCCCTCTGCCCAGGAGAGGTGAACACATCCGTCCACACGCAGACTTGTGTGCACGTGGTCACAGCAGCCACAACGTGGAAACCACTGGAATGAGCACCCACGGCTGGATGGATAAATAAAACCTGGGCCATCCTCATCATGGAACCTTGTTCAGGATTGAGTGGAAAGCTCCACCCCCTGCAGACACCAGACACGCAGCCCTTCCCGAAGCCCCTCCCCCCGCGGGCACCTCTGCCTACGCTGCTGGGCCCGGACCAGAAGCCGAAGCAGCTTCCTGGCTGATTCACGTCTCCCTGCCCGGGAAGTGCCAAGTTGGCACCCCCTCCGAGCTCTCACAGCGAAGCGTCGCAGCCTTAGACGCTGCGGGTGCAGAGGCGCCAGACAGAGCCCCACTCGCTCCCCAAGAGGCAGCCCAGGGACCCTGAGGTTTGATGCAGCGCCTCCCACCCCCGGCTTCACGGGACCCCCATGGAAGCCAGCTCCAAGGCAATGGTGGGGTGATGGTCCCTTCCCTTCGGGATGGCTGCTGAATTTTGAGGCCCAGTGCAAACAAAACCAAAGTGTGGGTCCTTGTTCAAAAGTAGGAGTGTCGCCCTTGCTGGTGTGGCTCAGTGGATAGAGCATCGGCCTGCAGACCAAAGGGTCTTGGGTTCGATTCTGGTCAAGGGCACGTACCTTGGTTGAGGCTCCTCCCTGGCCCGGGCCTAGGTCAGGGCACGTGCAGGAGGCAACCCATCGATGTGCTTCTCTCACATCGATGTTTCTGTCTTGCCCTGTCTCCTCCACGCTCTCTAAAAACCCTCGCGTGAGGATTAACAAAAAAGTATGAGGAGTTTCGAGGCGCGAGCACGGAGTTCCCCGCCCAGGCGCTCCTGAGTGAGGCCCCGTGTCTGCGCAGGTCGCCGGCCCAGGAAGCGGGCTGTGCGGCGTGACCCTCAGCACTGCGTCCCTCGGGGTGCCTCCCGGGCCTCCCTGGGCACTGGGACCCCGGCTCGGGCCGTGGCTCCACTCCTGCACAGAGGCACCCGTGAGCGTCAGCCCGCCTCTCCCGTCAGCCGCGTGTGTGGACACAGCGACGTTCCGCTTGTGACTTTACCACGTGGCCAAGAAGCCGGCCTGGTGCGTCCTGCACTGGCTGCCCCCGAGAACGCCCATCACCTCCACCCCACAGAGTGGGGGCCCGGCTCTCGAGCGAGGGGCAGTGAGCCGCCAGGTGCCGTCTGACCAGCCTCCCCGCCCTCGTGTGGAGCGAGGGGCAGCGAGCGGCCTGGACCACGGACCCTCCCCAGCGGCTCTGCTCTGCCGCCCCAGGGTCTGCTCTGGGGAGAGGCCCTGCGCTGGGCCCGGAAGGAGGGGCTCATCACTAATAGAGCCGACACGGCTCCCAGTTCTGGACGAGGCTCAGAGGGGCCAAGGCCCCGACCTGGGGCCACACAGCCAGACCCAGGCCCGCTGCCCGGAGTGGTACCGCTGCCCTGGGCCTGGCTGCTGGACGAGGGAGCAGAGGGGGAGGGGACATCACCTGACTCCTGGCAACTGAGTCAGCCCCAACGGGGATGGGACGGAGCCAGGAGCTGGGCAGCTCTGCGGGCCAGGAGGGCCGGCTACAGAAGCCCGTCTCTTACTGGGGGGAGCGTGGGGGGGGCGGGGCACAGCGACTCACCACCTCGTGGTGGGGCGGGAAGTCGAAGGTGTACTCGGCCCCCAGCAGCCGGTTGTAGGCGTGGTCCTGGTGCGCCTGGTGCCCGTAGGCCCCGTAGTAGTCGTAAGGGAGGACCTGGGGAAGGAGCCTGCTCGTCCTGGTCCCGCCTGTCCTCCCGCCTCCCCCCACACAGATCCGGCCTGGCAGGCACCGGCTGGTCCCACAAGGACAGACACACAAGACCCATGAACCCGCACGAATGACACCTTAATCACTGAGCGCCTGCGTGGTGGTGGGTCTTTGAGCCCGTGGGGGCCCCAGGGGGATGGAGAAGAAAGTAGGGGAAGTCAAGGTGCGGGGAGAAGGGGAGGCAGGAGGGGGTCCACCAGGACCTCAGGGCTTTCGACTCCACGCCCAGGCAGTGGGGGGCGGCCAGGGATGGGGATGAAGAGTGGGTGGCCATGGCAGTCGGGGACCAAGTCCTGCTCAGAGTCCCTCCTCTCCTAGGAGGAGGGTCCTGCTACGGGTGAGGACCCTGAGGCGCGGGGACAGGACGACCTGTCCCAGGCGAGGGCTCCTGGTGGGTGGCACCCGGGCGGCCCTGGGCTCCTGTGTGGGGAGGTGGGTCCCTACAGGCCTCAGGAGGAGGGACGGCGCCCGTGGGGCTCAGACCGAGCGGAGGCGTGCGGGAGCTCTGGCTCCGGCTCCCCTGTCGATGGCCCGGAACACTCCTGGGGATGTGGGTTGCTATGGAGACGGAAGGGGCGGCGCTGGGAGGGGATGGCAGGATATACAACGGGAAAGGGGTTTTCATTTGTTCCCATCAGGACCAGCTACCTCCCCACCGGCTGAAAGCCTCGCGTGCTGCCTCGAGGACCCCCCAGGGGCTCACAGACAGGGCGGTCTGACTCTTCTCTGAGGGCCTGGGCCCCTGGGGGGCACTGAAGGGGGAGGCCCAGGAGGGCGCCCCGAGGCCAGGGTGGTTGAAACCCCAGCTCAGAAGCCGACACACAGAAGCACAGCTTCCTGCGAGGCCCTCCCACTCTCACAAATGAGCAGTTGCAGTTGCCAAAAATATGTGAACCCGATTCCGGGGAGACACTGATTTCTCCTGCAAACCGGGGCACGTGCCCGGCCTCGCCGTGGGCACCAGCTTCCCGGGGCAGGGCCCTGTGGGCGAGGGTACCTGTGGGGGCCTCTGTGAAGCCAGTGCCCCGAGCCACAGGCAGCCGGACGGGCTCAGCGCCCGAGGCGGGCCGGGCAGGACTGCAGCCCCTGGCGGGTGGCGGGTGGCGGGTGAGGGAAACGTGGGGGCTGCTCACCGGGGCCGCGCCTCCGGGGTTAAACCATCCTGGCCGCTCCCAGCCGTGCCGCTCCTGGAACACACAGCCTCGCGCGAGGAGCTCCTGCGGGAGGGGGGACAGCACCCTTCACGCCGGGCCGACGCCCCCGGGCAGGGCAGGCAGCGACCGAAGCTGCCACTTCACACCCCGGGGCGTATGGGGCCCAGAGATCCTGGCCGGAGCCGGACACAAGCCCACGCGCCCCCCAGGCTCCCCCCCAGCGCCCTCCCCACAGACCCCCAGCTGTACCCTCTGCTGAGGCTGAACCGCTGGCCTCCCACTGCCACGTGGAAGCCCCGAGCCCAGGGCGACTGTGCTTGGAGATGGGGCCTCTGGGAGGGACTGGGGTGAAAGGAGGTGGTGAGGGGGAGGCCTGTCCTTCCAGAGACTCGACCCTGCTCTCTGTCCCCCACGCGCGGACAGGAGGGCGGCCGTGCAAACGCTGGGAGAGCCGGTGGGCGGGCGCCTGGGCCTGGGCCGGGGCCTCCAGGCCTTGGGAAGTGAGTTCTGTGCTTAGGCCGCAGCCGTGATAGTGCGTGGTGGTGCGTGGTGGCGCGTGGTGGTGCGTGTGGCGCGTGGTGGTGCGTGGTGGCGTGTGACGGTGCGTGGTGGCGCGTGACTGCGTGGTGGTGCATGTGGCACGTGGTGGTGCGTGTGGCGCGTGGTGGCGCGTGACGGTGTGTGGTGGCGCATGACTGCGTGGTGGTGCGTGTGGCGCGTGGTGGTGCGTGTGGCGCGTGGTGGCGCATGACTGCGTGGTGGTGCGTGTGGCGCGTGGTGGTGCGTGGTGGCGTGTGACGGTGCGTGGTGGTGCGTGACAGTGCGTGGTGGTGGCCCTGCAACCCCACTGCCAGGTGTGACCCAAGAGGAACGGCAGCGGGGACTCTGCCATGGCGGGAGGACAGGCATGGAGCAGCTGCGCACGCAGGAGCGCGTCTCCTCCGCGGGCCGGTCGGATGGCGCCCACCTGCCCCCAGAACAACCCCTCTGCCCCCCGCCCCCCACCAGCGGTCAGGGAAGACCCCAGGTGCGTGCCCTGAGCACCTCCCATTAGGAAGCGCCTGGGAATGAGCGAGCCACCCCCTCACCAGCCGCCCGCAGGTGGGGCCCACAGGCACTGCCTCCCGGACACCCCCTCCCGAGAGTGAGCCGGCCGCCAGGCGCACCTCGTGCAGCGGGTCGGTCCTCATGTTGCGGCCCGCCAGCGGCTCGTCGTGGGGGAAGACCACGGCGTAGTTCTTGGCATAGGACTCGTGGCTGCGCTCGCGGATCCAGCGGCGGTGGTCCGTGAGCGAGTGATGGAAGCGCCTACACGGGTGGAGGCCCCGTCACTGCTGTGGGGGCCGAGGACCAGGGACCCAGGCAGAACCCCCCCATCCCCACCAGAGCCCCTACCCCCCCTCCCCCCGACCCGGGAGGCGTCCGCGGTCTCTCCTGGGCTGTGTGGCCCCTACAGGAGAGTGAGCCCAGGAATTCACTCCTCCCCCAGCCACCCCCCCCCCAGCTCTCAGGGGTGCCCTCTGCCTCCAGCCACACACCAGCCCTGGGAAGGCGCTGGGGAGGGAGCCAGACCCGGCAGCCGGGGTGGACAGGCCTTTGCTGCCTGGGACACTGGTGCGCCAAGGCCACCGGTGAGGCAGGTGTGGGCCCAGTGGGTCTGGTTCCAGCCAGAGGCGGGGGGGGGGGGGGGACGACAGCCGCCAGCCCGGCCGGGTCGGACGCGGGCCCCTGCCCCTGCCGGCAGCACTGGGTGACCTCAGGCAGGTCCCCTCCCCCCTCGGTGCCGCCTCCTTGCTGTTCGTAGCAGGCGGGCTTGGACCGGTCCATCCCCACGGCCCTCAGATCCCTCATTCGGGAACATGCCCCTCCTGGGAGAGCACGTGGCACAGCCCCGGCGGATGCCAGGCAACAGCAGACCACGCGCCAGGCGCCCCGAGGAGGTGGCCACTGGGGCGTCTCGGTGCCTGTCAGCCCGTCCCCGGGGGCCGGACACCCCCACGGGCGTGATGTCCTATCAGGCTAGGAAGGGAGGAGGCGAGCAGAGGAGCGGGCGTGCTGAGCTGAGCCTGTACCCTGCACCCACCGGCAGCGGGGTGTCCCGGGGGGCTGTCTGCCAGGAGCAGGAACAGCAGAGCTGCCTGAACACAGAGCGGCCCCCCAAGCTGTGGCCAGGACGGCGGCCTGGGGACAGAGCCCGGCCCACGGGCCTCACTGCCCAGGCCTGTCTGGGGACACTTGTGTCACCAGCCCCGACTCGCGGGCAGCTAGGACACCCCAGCCCTGACCTGTGCCCCGCGGCCTCTGCACGGGTTTACTTAGCGCCGCCGGGCGCAGGGCTCGGGGGAGGGTGTACCGGCGCCGACCGAGCAGCGCACGCACCTCACCCAGGTCACAGGGAGGACACTGCTCGGCGTGGGGGCGCCTGGCTCCCAGCCACGCACACGCACCAACACCCAGCTCAGCCCCGCCCCCGGCAGCCGGCGCAGCCCCTTCCGCCCAGGCCTCGGCCTCCCATCTGCGGAGGGGGAGGATCTGACCCCCCTGACCCCGGAGCTGGCCAGCGGGCCAGGCAAGGCGCTGGGACTAGCGGTCCTGGAACTTGTAAGGGGCCGTGGAGCTGCCAGACCCAGGCAGCCTCATCCCCGCCCCCTCCTGGCAGCCTTCCTCCCTGTCCTCCCTCACTGCCTCCTCTTCCAGGAAGCCCCCCAGGTTTCAGGGAGGGCTCCTTTCTCTCTAGCCCTGGCTATCTACCCAGGTCCCAGGGCGGCGGGGGAGGAGCCACCCCTGCCCGCCAGTGTCGGGTGCACTCGCCTGATGTCGTAGCCGTACATGTCCTTCTCCGGGCGCCCATGGACGATCCAGTGGGCCAGCTCCTGCCCGCAGCCGCCGCCCAGCATCATTCCTGCCGGGAGGGGAGCCACAGTCTGCAGCCCATCTCAGAGCTGCTCGCCCCATCCCGGGCCCTCCCATCCCCCGGGATCTCACACCTGGGGCGCTGCAGGCCTCCCAGCAGGACCTCACCCCGTCCCTGCAGGCCTCTGTCCCCATCCCTGTGGGCACAGGGCTCCTGGCCAGCCCTCACCCCACCTGGGGGAGCCCCTCACCCGCCTAGGGGAGCCCCGGGAGCTGAAGGAGAGACCACGGTGCGGGGGGGGGGGGCGGGGGGGCTGCCCGGACCCACCTGCGCTGTTGAAGCCGCAGCCCAGGAAGAAGCCTCGGAGCTCGGGCGCCTCCCCCATCAGGGGCTTGTGGTCGGGCGTGAAGGACTCTGGAAGGAAGGGCAGCCTGAGCCCCCCAGGCTGTGTGCCCCTGGGGTGGGGTCTCCCGAGAGGGCAGGGGTGGAGGCAGGGGTCTGCACATGCTCCTTCACCCAGACCCTCCCCGTCCTGAGCGCCCACTCAATGCCACTTCCTCCAGGGAGCCGCTCGGATGGCTCCGGCCGCATTTACAGCTACACTGACAGCTTTGCCGTAAGGCAGATACTTTCAAAACAGCGCGGCTCAGTGCTGAGCGTCAACCTATGAACCAGGAGGTCACGGCTCGATTCCCGGTCAGGGCACAGGCCCGGGTGGCAGGCTCGATCCCCAGTGTGGGGCGTGCAGGAGGCAGCCGGTCCATGATTCTCTCTCATAGAGGTTTCTCTCTCTCTCTCCCTCTCCCTAAAATTAAAAAAAAAAAAAAAATTGAAAAGGAGAGAGGCCAGGGCTGCTGACCCTGCGGGCGCTGGAATGCAGTGGCGGCCGCAGGAAGTCCTGAGCCTCGGGCCGTGAGGACACTCCGGCGGAAGCAGTTTCCGGGGTCAGGGTCTTGTGAATGTTTAACAAAGGACCCAAGGCTGAGCCACACGGAGATGCAGGGCCCGGGCCCTCCGGGCAGGGCAGGCAGACCCCATCCTGGCTCCGACCTCCCGCCCAGGAACAGAGCTCTGCCCGCTACCCCCCTCCCTGCTTCCCCGAAGGCAGGGGCCTGGGGTTCCCCTGCTCCGCTCCAGAGGCCAAAGGCCCCTGGCCGTGCCGCCCCCTGGCTGTGCCGCCCCCTGGCCGTGCCGGCCCCTGGCCGTGCCGGCCCCTGGCCGTGCTGGCCCCTGGCTGTGCCGCCCCCTGGCCGTGCCGCCCCCTGGCCGTGCCGCCCCCTGGCCGTGCTGGCCCCGGGCTGTGCATCCTCTGGCCATGCTGCCCCCTGGCCGTGCCGCCCCCTGGCCGTGCTGGCCCGGGCTGTGCATCCTCTGGCCGTGCCGCCCCCTGGCCGTGCCGCCCCCTGGCCGTGCTGGCCCGGGCTGTGCATCCTCTGGCAGGGAGAGTCGATTTCCCCAGACACTTGCGGGCTTGCCGCTGGGAGACAGACCCCAGACGCCTCACACACATCCCCCCAGGCGAGGCTCCTGGGGGCGATGACTCCTCTAATTAGGCTGAGGCTCGGGTTATGTGCGCTGGGATGGTTTCCAGCCTGCGTTTCTCACTGCCACGTCCCCTCCCCCGGAGGCTGTGGGGGCGGTGAGTCATCGCCTGCTCCCCGAATCCTCCCCCTGTGGTCGCCCTGCACCCCGGCCTCCCGGAGAGGCGGCGGCCCTCACCAACGCTCCTGTCGGCCCTGGGACAGCTCCGCGGGGCCGTGCGGACACCAGTGTGCGGGCCGGAGGCTGGGTGTCCCGTAGGCCACGGCCCTGGGCCGGACCCTTCCTCCCGTCCTGCCCCGCCTCCCGCGTGTCCTGTGGACTGGCTGTGCCCCGGCTTCTGGGGACTCACTGCAGTTTGCTGGCCAGGCCCGCGCCCTCGCCTGTGTGTGGCTTCTCCTCGCTCCGTCCCTGCTGGGTGGCCGTCACCCACCTCACAGATGACGGCACCGAGGCACAGAGAACTCGGGACCCCTTTGGGCAGCGCGGCACCTTGCAGAGCCTCCCCCACAGCCCTGAACTGGGCGAGCGCCCCCTGCATCAGCTGGGCATTAAACAGGCCCCGTGTGCGCCCGAGGGAGGGGGACGCCCCATGACCTGCTCCCCCTCAGGGCTCCATTGGGCTGTCCCTCCTCTGGGCAGGCACCCAGCAAGCACCCCTGTACTCCCTGCCCCAGCGGCTGTAGCCACCTAACCGTCCGGTCCCGCCTGCCAGGCAGCGTGGGGCTGCCCGCTCGACCGAGGGGCTCACCCTGGGGCGGAGGCAGCCTGGCCGCGTGCCCCTCGGGACACATTCCTGCCCCGCCATGCGCAGGCCCTGGCCTGCAGGGAGGGTAAAGCAGTGCCCACCACCAGGGCTGCTGGAGAGGCCACAGGAAGCAGAGGGACCCAGCAGGGCAGCCTCCAGGGCCAGCCCCCCGCCCCCAGGCCTCCCGCTCACCTGGGCCGCAGACCGTGGACTTGACCCCCGTCTTCTCCAGCACGGGCACCCGGTTGACGGCCCCTTCGATGTGCTGGGTGAACACGTCCCAGTCCAGGTCGAAGAGGCCGAAAGCAAACTTGTCCGACACCTGGGGAGGGCCGGACCTGCCTGTGACGCCACCCGTGGGGGGTGCAGCTTCCCCTCAGGTGAGTGACAGCTGGGCTGGTCCCCACAGCTGCCCCCAGCTTGTCCCCCCCTCACCGCCCATCAGCAAGGCCTGTCTGCCCTCTGGTCCCCCAGCTCTGCCCTTGACCGTTGCCGTGGCCTCTGCCTGGAGGCCCCGTCCCCGCCCACCTCCATCACGCTCTCCTGAGTCTCATCACGCCCACTGGCTCTGAAGCTTCCTGTGGGTCCCGGTGGCTCCTCTGTGGTCTGCAAAGCCCTGCACGAGCCAGCCCAGCCCCCAGCTGCCGCGCGGACCTTCCTTCACTCTAGGAGGGCAAGCCTGACCTCAGGGCCTCCACCTCCCCCCGCAGCTCCTCTCCCGTGTTCTCCGCGGGGCCCTGCTCAGGCGCCCCCTCCTCGAGCGAGCGCGCTCAGTATTCCTTTGTTTGAATATTGTACGTCTCCCCACCAAAATACAGGTCCCCTGGGACAGGGACTTTTATCTTCGTCTCCCTGTTTCCCCAGAAAGTAACACAGAATCTGACCCAAACGGGTCATGATCCATTCAAGCTGTGGACTAAATGCATGGAAATGAGAGGGCAGCCACCCGCGCCTGGGGGGGCCGAGGGGGCGGGGCACGGTGTTGCTGGCTGACGGACAGAGGACTTGAGGGGAGCCCTCCCCTGCCGGCAGGCCAGGCGCTCGGGTCAGGGAGGGCGGGTCTGACCCTGTGGGCCGGGGGCCTGCGTGGCTCAGTGCCACCAGGAGCTGCAGGCGGAGGCTCCCTGGCGGGAGGCTTCTCCACACGGAGACACAGCCCCACCCCACCCCCCCATTCCCTCCGAGTCGCACCTCCTCCCAGAAGATGGGATTGGGCTCGTAGCCACCCACGGACAGGGCATCCCCCTGGAGGCGGAGGTAGACCGAGGCGTCGTGGTCACGGACGTTGGGCATGTTCTGGAAGGCAGAGCAGAGGCCGTGGGTCAGCCAGGGCGGGCGCGGGGCCCCTCACCTCCACCAGGCCCAGGCCCACGGCGGGACCACCTGCCTCCTCCTCCCATAGGACCCTGAGGAAGAGGGGACCCGGGGCCTCGGGTTACACGGGGGACAAACCAGCCCCCTTCAGGCCTCTCCTCCCCAAACCCAGGACATAGCAGCGAAGGTGTGCAAAGGAGGGAGGTGGGAGGGAGGCGGAGAGAAGGGCACAGCCCCCCAGAGGAGAGACCAGCACGTGGGGGGCCCCAGCACTGCGGGAGGTGCAGAGTGGATGGGGGGCAGGGCCACAGCCGGGGCTTGGGGTGGGGAGATGGAGCAGGGGCAGCAGTGCCCCCCTCTGTACCTCCAATCTGCTGAGACAGAGCGGGCGGCACACCCAGGTCCCTCTGCAGGGGGTGAGGCGGAACGCGTGTGCGCATGCGTGTGAGTGAGCGTGAGAGAGTGCGTGTGCATGAGTGTGAACAGCAGGGTGGGCGAGGGTCCCCGCTATGCCCACCCCACACAGCCGAGGCCTGGCCCTGCCCTGGGGGAGCCCCGAGGTCTGAGGCTGGAGAAGGGGAGCCCAGAGGCTGCAGGTTGGGGGGAGCCGTGGGCTGCCATCCCCGCTGGACAGTGGACTGGGCACTCCTTATAGAGACCCGGAGTGGCCCGGAGACGCTCCAGACGCTGGCGCCAGGGGCCCTCATTGCAGAGGAGGCTTCGGCCCGGCCGGCGGGGCTCCGTGGCTGAGTGTCGACATGTGAACCAGGAGGTCACGGTTCGATTCCCGGTCGGGGCACAGGCCCGGGTTGCGGGCTCCAATGACTCTCATTGATGTTTCTATCTCTCCCGCCCCCCCTTCCTCTCTGAAGTCAATAAAAACATATTTTTAAAACTAGTAGGTGATAGAAAGACGGAAGAGACAGATACCGTTTGTGACAGCTCAGTGGAAAACTGGGCAACCAGAAAAAGTACGATTTACAACCGACTCCAGGGAACAGGAAGCCGGACACTGACCGCCCGGGAGCCAGCACGTTAACGTCGCCCTATCGCAGGCACTGACCACGGGCCTAACCAAGAAGCGAAGCAGGACACGGTCCCGCCAGGACGCAGCAGGCGTGGGGGAGCCCGCCGCCCCTCCGGAGCCCCGCCAGGGACGGGACGCAGCCGGGACCCCGTGAGTGAGAGCGAGTGCGTGCAGGCTGCGGTCAGAGGCCAGAGGCCGGCTCCTCTCCCAGGTCCCGACTCCGAGGTTCGGCCTCAGGGGGCCGGCCTTCAGCCCCAAATCCCCTCTTTCCTCCTGCACAGCCTCCGAGGTTCTGGGGCTGGTGCGGGCACAGCCTGGACCCCCCACGGCACACGGGGTGACTGAAGGAGTAGCCCAGCCTGGCTCTGACCTTGAAGTTCACAGAGGGGCCCTGGCCAATGGCTCAGCTTCTCCCGAGAGGCGCCTGGAGGTCAGGCAGCAGCGGGACCAGGGCTGCCTACGTCCTGGCGCTGTGGACGCCCTGGGCGCCCCTGCCTCGGACACAGCCCGGCCCCCTCTGCCAGTCCCCAGCGCCAGCTCAGCCCGCCGGAGCCCACGGCGGTCTGAGGACGCCCCCTGGTGGCCACCCAGAGCTCTCCCCGCAGAACGGGGCCTCGCTCGTCCTGCTGCTGAGCTGGGTGACCTCTGCCCCGGCGCCCACTCAGGGGGGACACAGAGCAGCCTGAGGAGGGGTGCCCTCAATTACAGGAACTCCATGAACCGGGGAACCCTGTCAAGGGGGACCCCTTCCCTTCCAGTGACCGAAGGGAAGCAGGCGAGTCCGGGGCAGGGCCCAGGCTCCCCAGGCTCCCAGGCCTCCGTGCTGGGCCGGACCCTACCCAAGGGCAGCCTCGCCTCCCTGTCCCCACCCAGACCCCCCGGCCCGCGCTCCATGCTCCCGGCCGGCCCTCTGCCGCCTCCAGACGCGCCTCCACGGAGCGCCAGCCGCGACCGGACCACCCACGTGTAAGTGCTGAGCCCCGACCAGGCCCGCGCCCCCCGCCAGCCCCCGGGACCCGGCTCGGCGCCTACCTGGATGCCCTCGATGCGTTCGGTGACCACGTAGGCGTGGTGCATGGCCACCAGCGGGACCTTGACCCCCGCCATCCGGCCCACCGCGTCCGCCCACACGCCTGCGGGCAGAGGCGACCGGTCAGCTCTGTGCCACCCTGTCTGCCCCGACCCCGGGCCCCCCGGCGGCCCCCCGGCGCCCTCCCCCCGGAGAAGGGCCGGTTAGAGGGCAGCCAGCGGGCCGCGCGGAGGCGGCCCCGTCCCACCTGCACAGTTGACCACGCAGGGCGTCTGGATGGCTCCGTGCTCCGTCTCCACGGCCGCCACCCGCCGCACCCCGAAGTCGTCCGTCCGCACGCGGATGCCCGTCACGGGGCAGTTCTCGATGACCTGGGAGCGAGAGGGGCTGCCACCCGGGGCTCTCGCCCCCCAGCCCGACGGGACGGGGACCCTGCTGCCGACAGGCCAGGCTTCGGCGACGCTCCCGGGAACGGGGCCACCCCAGCCCTGGGGGCTACTCCACACACACTCCTTCGCCTGGAGACCTCGGCCCCACACGTGGCTCTTTGCCATAAAGTGGCTTAAAAAAGGCTCATTTGACTAGAAGATGTTTCCGTCTACCGTGTGGTCTGAGGGTCACGCGGGCGGCGGCCCCACCGACAAAAGAAGGTAAAGGCCACAGAAGAGGGTGGGGAGGCACTGGCCCCGCGGGGCAGGAACGCGGGGAGTGGGGGGGTGGGGGTACCCGGGGGGGGGTACCCCGCTGAAGCGGCATCGCTGCCTGCGCAGGAGTGGCCACACGGCGGAGAGGTCCCGCCGGCCCAGGCCCGCAGCAGCGAGGATGGCGCCTGCCCCTGCCTTCTGCTCCCGGGCCCGTAGCAGGAGGGCTGGGCTGGGAGCAGGGCACCCAGGCCGGGGGCCACCGGTACCTGCGCTCCCCGGGCAGTGGCGGCCCTGGCGAGGGTGGTGCAGGTGCCGGCGGGGTCCATGGTCCCGTCGTGCGGCACGTACAGGGTCCCGTAGAGGTCGTCCACGTTCATCAGCGGGTACAGCTTCTTGGTCTCCGCCGGGCTCAGCACGTGGGACTCCACGCCGTAGGCCTTGCCCAGCTAGGGGCCCAGGGACAGTGACTGAGCCCTCGGAGCGAGCCCTTCCGGCCACTGTCCCCCCCGCCCGGCTCCGAGGGTCAGCCCTGACCCCTCCTCCAGGAAGCTCAGCCGCCAGGGCCCGGGCACCACCCAGACGACAGACCCCGCTGCCTGGCGTCTCCGCCTCCACGGTCCCATTTCACAGTGAGCGGACTGCGGCTCAGAGGCAGGCTCCTCCCACCAGGGGCAGCACCAGGGTTTCACCAGATCTGTCGGGGCTCCCTCCCTGCAGGGCGCACCCACCCACAGGACCCCCACCCTGCAGGGCGCACCCACCCGCACGACCCCCACCCTGCAGGGCACACCCACCCACAGGACCCCCACCCTGCAGGGCACACCCACCCATAGGACCCTCACCCTGCAGGGCACACCCACCCGCACAACCCCCACCCTGCAGGGCACACCCACCCACACCAGCCCCCACCCTGCAGGGCACACCCACCCACACGACCCCCACCCTGCAGGGCACACCCACCCATAGGACCCTCACCCTGCAGGGCACACCCACCCGCACAACCCCCACCCTGCAGGGCACACCCACCCACACCAGCCCCCACCCTGCAGGGCGCACCCACCCACACGACCCCCCACCCTACAGGGCACACCCACCCATAGGACCCTCACCCTGCAGGGCACACCCACCCGCACGCCCCCCACCCTGCAGGGCACACCCACCCGCACGACCCCCCACCCTGCAGGGCACACCCACCCACACGCCCCCCACCCTGCAGGGCACACCCACCCGCACAACCCCCACCCTGCAGGGCACACCCACCCACACCAGCCCCCACCCTGCAGGGCGCACCCACCCACACGACCCCCCACCCTACAGGGTGCACCCACCCGCATGACCCCCACCCTGCAGGGCGCACCCACCGACATGAGCCTCTTGTACTCATCCAGGCGCTGCCGGTTGGACGCGATGAACAGGCCCCCGTTCTGGATCCAGCCCGTGTGCAGCCCCGTCTCCTCCTCCAGGTCGCGGCTCACCACGCGCCTCGTGTGCGCCAGCAGCTCCACCTCCACGTCGCTGGGCCGCAGCTGCCACAGCAGGCCTGGCGGGAGGGGCACCGTGGGTCCCAGTGCAGTAGCTGCACCCTCCCCCGGGCCCGGCCCCGAGAATCCGGCAGCGCCGGCCCTTATCACCGACCACAAGCAGCCGAGAGGCTGGCAAGGAAATGACAGGTTCCAGGCTGAGCTTTAGGACAGGCCTCCTGGGCCTCGGGCAGCTTGGAGAATGACACCAAAGGCTCCATTTAGAGAGTGCCTGCTGGGTGCTGGGTGCCAGGTGCTGGGTGCTGGGTGCTCTGTGCCATGTACCGGGTGCCATGTGTTAGGTGCTGTGTGCCATATGCTGGGTGCTGTGTGCCATGTGCTGGGTGCTCTGTGCCATGTACCGGGTGCCAGGTGCCAGGTGCCGTGTGCTGAGGCCTGGGCTGAGCCGTCCCGGGGGAAGGGTGGCCTGTGAGGCTGGATTACTTTACCCAACGCCCCTCACCCACAACCGCAGAGCGAGTCTGGGAATGGAGGCTGGGTGAGGCCGAGACAGTGAGGGCCGAGGCTGACCCACTGACGGAGGGCAGTGGGGGGGTGGGGCAGAGGCTAATGGAGAGCAGTGGGGGGGTGGGGCAGAGGCTGACGGGGGGCAGGGGGGCAGTGGGGCACAGGCTGACAGGATGGGGGGAGCAGAGGCTGTGTGGCGGCCTCAGGTCACCTCCCAACATGTGTGGTGCCTGAAGACTTTCCAGCTCATGGTCAGGGACTCGCCCTCACACGGGTGATGGTGGAGGAATCGGAGTGCTTATCCCTGGGAGCTGGGAGCTGGGAGCTGGGCCCCGGGGTGGGGCGGAGGGGCGGCGCCCTGTGACGGGCACTGGTTGGTTAGGAGGGACTCGCAGGCACAGCTGGTGGCCCGGAGGACCCGTCTGAACCACCTGGATGGCCCTCCTCATCCTCCCCGCTGCCCCGGGTCCGCCCCTCACCCAGGTGACTGTCCGTGAAGGGCTTTGCTCTGAATAGACAGCTGGCTCCCAGCTCAAGTCTCAGCTTTGACCTCTGACCTCCGGGGTCCCACAGGCAGCGTCTGCTCCCTCCTCCCCCCACAGCTTCAGAGACTGGGGGACAAGCAGGGCCCCCAACCAGCCCCCCTCCCGGCTCCGCTCAGCTGCCTCTGGCCTGTGGTCCTGGCCCCTCGCTGAGTCTAGTCCCCCTCCCGCCTCCTCCCCAGCCCCCTCCCTGCAGCCGCCGACCTGCCGTGTGCCAGGTGGTCCCCGAGGTGAGGCGCTCCCGCTCCAGCAGCACCGCGCTGCTCACGCCCAGCTTGGCCAGGTGGTACAGGGTCTGGCAGCCCAGGCTGCCCCCGCCGATGACCACCACGTCGGCCGTGCTGGGCAGGGGCCGGCTTGGGCCCCGGGCGGCCGCAGGGTCCTGGGCCTCCTTCAGGGTCCGCTGGTACGGCACGCTCTTCTCGGTGGCGGGGCCGGCCCCGCTGGTCAGAGGACGTGACCCCAGGCCCTGAGCAGGGCTCCGACGAGGGCGTGTGGCAGCCGCACGCAGGGCTCGGCCCAGCGAGGCCATGGCAACGCCAGGTGTCAGCAGCTCGGGGAGCTGGGGAGAGAGTCGGGCTGGCAGGTGTGGACAGGCGCCGTGGGGGCGGGGCCCCCCCACTGTACCCCTCAGGCTCCCCTCCTGCCACAGTCCGTGTGTGCTCCTGCATCATCCACTGAGGGCTCCCTGAGGCCTGGTGCACACATGTCAGGGCCTGGCGGGGCCCAGGGCACCACGGTGGGGGCCAAAGGTCCCGGCCAGCCCAGGGAGTGGAGTGGGCAGGGCTGTGCTGGCGGGGGAGCTCTGTTGGGGCGGGGGGGTGGAGAGGAGCAGCCAAAATGAGACCTGGGAAGTGGGGTTACCCCAGGACAGGGCAGGGAGGACCGGAGGGGACCTGAGAACCAAGGACAAGAAAACACTCAGGTCTCAGAGAACACAGGACCCAGAAGGCAACCGGGCAAGGATGGGGGTGGGGAGGGGCTGTCCCAACAGCCGAGAGCCCCAGGCACTTCCTGGGGTGGGGCCTGGTGACCGGGGTCTGGCACTGCAGTGTGGTGCTGGGACTGGGGAGACGAGGGAGGTGGGAGCCACCAGAGGGGACGCAGTGGCCTAGGGGTGATGAGAACAGGGGTTGGGGCTGGGATGCAGGATGGAGTCACCTGGACACACAGCCAGGAGGGCAGGAGGGGGCGGCGGTGTGCGTGGGGCGCGGGGGTCACAGGGCAGGTGGCGGGCAGCCCTGAGACAGGGACACTCGACCCCCAAGCCTGGCTCCCACACGACCCCTTGGGGAACTCCCCTCCCAACCCCAGACACAAGTCCTTTCTGCCTGGTCGGCCCCAATGCCCTTTGGGACCCGAGGAGAAGGTGAGAGGGCAGTGATGGGTCCGTCCCCTCCTCAGAGTCCTCCCGGTGGACTTCAGGGCTCACCTGGCGTCCCTCCTCCTTCAGGAAGCCCTCCCAGACCTTCCCAGCCAGAAAAATCTCTAAATTAGGAGAGCGTGACGGGGAGCCCAGCTCCTAAGGACAGAGGTGCTGAGAGGAGTCCCTGGGGGTGGGCCCGGCCCTGCCCGCGGGGGATCCCCTAGTTAGAGGAGCAGGGGGAGCTCGAGGGGTTGGCATGACCCGAAGCGCAGAGGTGAGCGTGCCTCTGCCATGAATCATCGGGAGGGATGCCAACGGACTGACGGAGAAAGGCCCGTCCACTGGGAGTGCGCCCGGTGCACCCGCCTCGCTCAGCAGATGCTCTGAGGCCACTGTCACCCAGTTGACAGGGAGTGACTGAGGCACAGGAGGCTGAACCAGGCCACTGGCCCGGACGTGGCCGCGGGGACGCAGGTCCAGGCCGTGCTTGGTGGGCTCTGCTGCCCCCTCCTCACCTCATCTGCAGGCTCACAGGGCCTGGTGTGGGGAGGGGAGGCTGGGGGCCAGGCCTTGGAGATTGGGGTGCAGGGCCCAGCTCTCGGAGGCAGGGCTGCCCTGCCCCAGCCGGGTGACCCTCTCCCAGAGGGGGTGGGGGGGGGGGACAGCAGGGAGCTGTGATCTGAGAGGCTTTGGGGGGGTTGGAGGTTGGGGCAGCGGCCCGCAGTCCTCCCCGCCCCCCTGTGCCCCAGGTCTGACACCCACCTGCCCTCCCCCGCAGGTGGCCCGGGTGCAGGGGCGCACCCCTCACGGGGCCTGAACTTACCTTCCAGGAGCCCGAGTGGCGTCCGCTGTGGAAGCCGCCTCACGTGGGTGCCAGAAACTTTCCCCGCCTGGGCACCTGCCCCCGCCGCCCCCACCGCCCTGCCCGGCCCCCGACGGCCTCTGACCCGCCTCCTCGCTCCCGGGGGGCGGCCACGGCCCCGCCCGCGCGCTGGCCAGTCCCCGCTCTCCACCCGGCCCTCCGCCTTCTCGCAGCCGCCGCTTCACCATGAACCTGCTCGCGGGCCCTCCAGCCCTTCCCACCCCCTCGCCGCCAGGGGTGCGGGTGCAGGACCCGCGGGTGCGGGTGCGGGTGCGGGGTGAGCCTCCACCACCCTGAGCCGTAGGGGCCAGGGGAGCCCCCGCGCAGGCTGCAGGGCCAAGGGGCGAGGGGGGGGGGGGCGGTCCCTGCACGGCCCTGACCCGGCGGACCCGGCGGACCTGGTGGAGGGGCGGGAGCTGGCCCAGGCCCCGCCACCGCGCCGCGGCCGGTGGTCCCGCCCACCCGGCCCAACTATCGACCGAGCGCAGCTGCCAGAGGCGGACAGATGTCCCCCAACTCCGGGCCGTCCCAACCCCGCCCACCGGGGAGCGCCCGCCCGCCTGGCGGCGTCTTCCTTCCTGAGCAGCGGAACTGGGCCGCCCCGTCGCTGGCCAGTCCCCCCTCGCCCCGCCCCTGCCCGGTCCCTGACCAGTCCCTCCTCGCCCCGCCCCTCCCCCCGGCCAGTCCCTCCTCGCCCCGCCCCTCCCCCCGGCCAGTCCCTCCTCGCCCCGCCCCGCCCCTCCCCCCGGCCAGTCCCTCCTCGCCCCGCCCCCCCCCCCCCGCCAGTCCCTCCTCGCCCCGCCCCCCGCAGCAAGGCCGGCGCTGTCCCCCCTCTCCCCGCCCCGCCCACCACCCAGGACGCGCCGCCCAGACCGGGACCCGCTGGGGCAGCGGCCTAGAAGGCAGCTCCGAGGAGGGCGGCAGAGCGGGACTGCGAACCCCGAAGCCCCATCGCCACCCCCCGGGGATGGGTTGGTGGCCTCACTTCCTCCCGCTAAGACAGGGGTCCCAGGGGTCCCAGGCTGAGCTCCCGGGAGGGGCCCAGGCCAGCAGGACACACACACACACACACACACACACACACACCGCCTTCTGCGGGCCCTTGGGGAGGTGGCCCAGAGCCTCAGCACGCAGGCCGGGCCCCCTGCCCTTGCCCACCCACAGGGCGGCGCTCACTGCCTTAGCCGCAGGGCAGTCTGGCTGCCCCCTCCCCGCCTGTGCCCCTGCGCCGCCTGCTTCCTGCCCTGCAGAGCGCCCATCCCCCGGTGACGGTGGCGGGGTGGCCCCTGGGCCTCTGGCTTTCCCACTGCACAGCGCCTGGCTCCCGGGACAGGGATGCCGCCCTCCACGCTGATGTTGGGGGAACGGGGAGGGGGGTGGGGAGCCAGCTGCCTTGGCCACACAGCAAGGCAGACAGACCAGCCTAATGGCCAGGGGCAAGGTGCCTGGTGCAGGCAGGGGGGGCGCCCAGAGAACTCCCGGCAGGACACGCACACCTGTGCACGTGCAGCACGGGAAAAGGTGCTGACGGAGAACAGTCCCGGTGGCCCCACTGGGTTAAGTTACGGCCAGTGGACAGCAGAGGCATGCCAGCCGCTGGGACGGATACCGTCCGTCACATAACTGGGTTCATATTGGCACCGGGCGGTGCTCCCTCTTGCTGCTCCCTGGTCTGCCCTCTGCTTCTACTGAGCACCTACTGCGTACAAAGCACGGCCTGGACTGACAGCAGGGACCCAGTCCCGGCCTTCACGGGGCTCGGGGTCCCTCCAGGAGGAAGGGAGGCTGCTGTGCAGCAGCTGCTCCCGAGCAAGGGGTCCTTCCTCCCAGCAGGAAACCCAGGAGGGTGTCCTGGAGGAGGTGGCCTGGGCTCTGGCCTGACCAGGTGTTGCCACCGTTCTGAGTCCTCACCACAGGGACAGAGCCCATCACTCACTCCCTGGCTCCGCCAGCACCAGGCTTCCTAGGGGTGGTTCGGGGTCCGGGGCTGGGAGGACACCAGCCCGGTCACTGGCGGCTGGCCTGGGCAGCCGCCTGAGTCAGGGCCGCACTCACCCGATGGGTGAAGGACAGGTCAGAGGGTGAGGAAGGGCATGGTCTGTCCTCCTGAGAACGCTGGGCGCGGTACACGGGCGAGTGACGCACTGGGCACCGCAGCCCCGGGCAGCAGCTGGGACAGCCGCCTGCCGTGGCCCCGCACACAAGTCAAGCAGCTGGTGCCAACCATCACCTGCCAAGTGGGCAGCTGTGGCCCCTGGACTTTGGACCAGGGGCGGTGGCTGAGGGCCAGCCCTGGCTGTGGTCAGTTAGGCCACCTATCAGGCCCTGGCGGGGTCTGGGGGAGGGGCGAGCCCCTCGGCTCCCCTGGGTGCTGGAGGGCACAGCTCAGGAGGTGGCCAGTCTCCAGTGAGGGGCAACCAGTCAGGGTCCTGCTGCCAACCTGCTGTACCACCTGGGGCAGGTCCCCCTGGCCGAGCCCGTTTCCCCACCGGGCAAGCAGGGACGAGAACCCTGCAGGGTCCGCTGAGGGAAGGCTCTGTACATTTACCTGTGCTGTCCTGTCCTGTTCGTGCTCTTGGAGAAAACCACGTGCCAGTCAGAAAACCACGATGTTCCCAGGCCCTGACCCTCCCCCACCCACGCAAAGCCAGACGCGCCCCTGCCTGCGTGGCCGCCCTGAGACAGCCCCTCCTGTCCGGGCCGGCCCCACCTGCAGGCCCCAGCCCGCCCTCTGCCCCGCCTGCTGGCCACGCTCCCTGCTCCCGGCACAGGGAGGCGGCTGCAGGCCGCATGCTGACTGGGCGGAAGTCCAGGGTGGAGCAGGGGGAGGGGCCAGGGGACACCGCCTGTGGCCCTGAGGGACGCTGCCTAACTGCACACGTCTGGCGGCACCTGACGGAGGAAGTGGCGTCAGCCACACCTGGCCCCGTGGCCTGTGAGCGGTGCACCTGGAGCACCCGCTGGGCGGGCAGTGAGCCCAGCATTGAGTGAGAAATGACTGTTGCCCATTGTAGGGATGGGGAAACTGAGCCAGGGCACAGCCTGGGTGCAGTGTGGCCCAGGGGAGGTTCCAGAGCACCTCGGGAGGGAGGGCGGGGTTTGCACTGCGTGCGAGCCTTTAGAAAAATGATGACAACTACCCCAACGGCCACACGAAGGCCAGCTGTTTATCGTCCGGGGTAAGTGGTGGATCTTTGGGGGCAGGAGGGCACCTTGTTCCCCCAATGCCCTCACAGGGGGCAGGTGGGACCGGCTCGGGGTTCAGCCACCTGGACACAGGCATTCCCAGGAACAGGGGCACCCCCGGCAGGTGTGGGCAGCTTCATGCGGGGCTCCCAGGCTCCCACCTCAGCCCATGATTTGCCTCGAGTGTTACTTGTGAGTGAAACAAACGTGGAGGTGAAATTGGTCGCTTGCCATGGCCGAGCCTGTGGGGGCCGGGCCCCGGCCCAGTGCTTCATGTCGTCCAGGGGCACAGCGCCCACAGTTGGGGCACCACCTCTGTCCACGGGGAGACGGATGGGGCTTCGGGGATCTCCTGACCATAGGGTGCGGGTCCCCTCTCTGAGGGTAGCGGGAGAGAGCGATGGAGACGCAGCAGCCAAGGGCACCAGACCCCACAAACACCTCCCTGCCCCAGCTCCGTCAGCCGAGCCCTCCGGGCCCCCACGCTGGCTGCCCCGGCTGTGACTACCTTTGTGGGAGGTGCCCAGAGATCTCCTATGAAAACCCAGTCTTCCCAGCTTCACCTATAAAGCTGGGCCACACCCTGGCCACACACACTCAGATGGGGCCCATTGGGTCCAGCTGGCCAGGCCCCACCCGGCCTCTTTGCCTCTGACCCCTGACCAGGACCCCCAGCCACTGGGGTGGTGGAGAGGACAGAGACAGCTTCCTCTCTCCGGCTCCAGGGGCAGGAGCACCCCCAGAGGGGACCCTAGTGGAGGCCGGTCTTGCAATGACAGAGGGGGAGGCTGAGCCTTTGCAGGGAACACCTCCCCCTGGTGGCCACGTGTGAGTACAACACCTGGGGGAGCTGACCCCAGGAGGGACCCTAAGACCAGCCTGGGGGATCCGCACTGGGAGGGGCAGTGTGGGCCCAGCCGGCTCACACCTTCTCCGCACCGGCTCTCCCAGAGGCACCTGCTCGCCGTGCTTGACGCCAAGTAGGGTTTTATTTCATCTTTTTTTTTTTAATTTATTGACTTGAGAGATGGAGAGAAGTTGTTCCACTGATCCACGCGTCCACTGGGTGGGTCTCGTATGTGCCCTGACCAGGGATGGGACCCACAGCCTTGGTGTCCCTGGAGGACGCTGTACCCAGCGAGCCGCCGGCCAGGCTCATGTCCTTCCTCTTCGAAGTCCAGGTGAACCGTCAGTGAGTTTGTCCCGGGCACGGGCTGCTTCCCATCCCGTTTCTGGAAAGTGAAGGCAGCACATGGAGCCCTGGCCGGCGGCTCAGCTGGTGGGCTTCCACCCAGGGGCGTCGCTACAGCTCGGGACACAGGCTCCGGGGGCCCTGCCCCGGGGATCTGCAGCTGTCGGCATTCGGGGCCGTGGTGCCTGGTGCCCGAGCGGCCAGCCCTCGCCCTCACCCTCACCGACCGGGAGCGCCCGGCTGCCATCTGCCTCCCGTGTCCCGGGTCACCCTGGGCCGGCAGACCCCTCGTCCCTGCCGACGCCACCCCGTCCACACTCGGGTCCTCCGACAGGCGGGCACCCACCATCCTTGGGTCTGAACCCACCGCAGATGCTCTGATGCCCGCCCCCCAGCGGCCGCCTGTGGCCGCAGCAGCTTCCCCTCAGGCCACCGGCTCTCTGCTCCCCCCGGCTGGCTCTCCGGAGCTGGTGTGGGAACCAACAGGCCCGAGGTGGCTCCGGCTGCGAAATTCCCAGGGAGGGGGCGGCCTGTGTCACCTCAACTATCCGAACCCGCCTCCCTCCTTCTCGTAACCAAGTCTGACACCTGCCGAGCGCCAGCCTCGAACCAGGTCCGGGCTCAGCTGATCCGCCCGCCCGCCCCACAGCCACACTCCCGTCTCCTCAGTAACAGGCCCACGCTCCCCAGGGGCCGGGTGCCAGCTCAGCACCCACATGCCCGGCCCTCGCAGCCAGCAGCGACAGGTGCCCCGGCTCCGGGTGGGGAGGGGAGGGCACACTGCGCCCGGGTCCGCTCTGCCCGTGGCCTCGGTGGCAGGAGCTCCAGCAGCCGCCTTGGGCCAGGACAGGAGTGAGGAGGGCAGTGCAGGTGGCGAATGGGAGACGGGGTGTGGGGGGCTCCACGCCTCTGGCTGCTCCCCCGAGAGGGAGAAAGGTCTCCACCTGCTGCTTCCTCTGCCTGAGGCCCAGCCCCACCCTCAGGAGAGCAGTCATTCTCTCCAGCACGTGGAGACGCGGGCTGGGAGGGCAAGGGCACGGGCAGGGCAGGGCTGGGGTTCGAGTCCACCCAGAGGGAGGACAGCAGAGGGTTCCCCAGAAGCCGGGCGCTGTGCCAGCCGGAGGAGGCGCCCGGTTGGTGGCCCTGGCATCTGCCCGAGGCAGGGCCACCCCAAGGCCTGTGCCTGCCCCAGGCATGTCCCGGGAGACAGACCGGGGAGCCAGGAGTGCGGCCACGCCCCTCCCGCAGGAAAGAACTTGGGTTTATTGGCAGTAAAAACCGTGGTCTGAAAAAACCTCCTGGCAAATGGACAGTCTGTGTTCCATTTGGGGTCACCCCCAGCTGTGGGACCCCGGGCTTCTGACCCACATGCATCGGGCTCCATGTTCACAGCCAATCCCAGGCCCCGGCCCGCAGCCCCTCCAGAGGGCGCCCTGCCTCCTGCCTAAGGAGCCGGAACCGGAACCGGAACCGGCCCATCCCCGCCTGCGCCTGGCCCGCCTCCCCTCCTGCCCCAAACCAACCAAACCAAGCCCGTGTTTCAAAACAGACGGACAAAACCATCGCAGGAACCGGGACCTGAGTCCGCCTTCCCAGTGGCCCCGTGGTGCACGGGCGCTTCGTGGTGGCCTGAGATATACACACTTTCCCGCTCTCATAAATCTCTTCCTTATATTCACAGACACATAACAGGAGCTTTGGACGAAATAATTACAAACTTCTTTTTCCCTTAAAAAGCAAACAAGCCAAACGAAAAACAAACAACAAAACCTTCCGACAGCAGTAAACAGAAAGGGGCTGGTCTCCCCTCCGCGGGGCTCGCGGCCGGGGGTCGGCGCAAAGTGCTGGGTGCGCCCGGTGGCGGGATTCTTCCCCCCTGGCTCACCGCCCCGACCGCGATCCTCACCCGTCTCCAGCCCCTGCTGGCTGCCTGCTCTCTTCTCCGCTGCTCACCACCCGGGACCCTCCCGCCTCCTCCCCAAGCCCCGGGCTACAAAGCTGACCTCCGAGGACCCCCGTGTGCAGCGTGGAGGACGGGGCCCAGCCTGGCCCCGCTCCCGGCACAGGGCCATGCAGCTGACCAACCGGAGGAGCGGACCATGGAGCCCAGGCCCCGGGCAGCCCTGGCATGGGGCTCGGAGGGAGCGTGTCACTAGGTCTCATGCAACATCCAGGCAGAGAGGGTCTGGCCGAGCAGCCAGAGGCCAAGGCCAGGGGAGGCGGGAGGGGGCGCCACAGGGCAGAGCCCCCCAAGAGCACTTATTTCAGGGCCCGTTCACGAGCTATGGGAGCTCCCGGCAGGAAGACCCGCCCCGAGGGCACCCCGCACGGGAGCGTGGCGCCCCCTCCTGGACAGGAATGTGAGCAGCAGGGACAGCAAGGGGACGCCGTGTTCTTCCCGCCCGCCCCATCGGGTCTCCAGACGTCTCCCGGCAGCAGGCAGGACAGACAGCCTCGGGTTCGGGCAAAGACAGTACCATCGACCAGGGGGCAGGGGGCAGGGGGCAGCTCCCTCGCTCCCAGGGCACCTTCCTGAGAGGTGCCGGCGGGGGGCTGGGGGGGTTCTCCGCATGCCCTGGGGCAGAGGGACACGGGGAGGTCAGGGGACGGCCAGGCCCCTCCAATGCCCTCTCCTACGCCCGAGTCACCCTGGGAGCAGCAGGAAGCAGGAGGGCTGAGTCCAGGGCTGAGCAAAGTGGGGGAAGCCACCCCCCTGCCCCCCACGGCATCAGCTGTTGCCGCCCAGGCTTCTGAATGCCGCCCGGACAGGACGGGGCAAGACGAGCTCCCCCCTCGGCTGCCGCCCGGCGCTGGCCCCCTCGGCCCGGGCGCTCCGGCCTCGGCGCTCGGCGGGGCAGCCATGCAGGCCGCCCGGTTCCTCTATGTACAAGCGGCGAGCCCCGGACAGGCCCCGAGGGCAGACGGGCGGGGCACGGTTTGCAGTTAGGACTCTGAACACCCTCCCCATCCCCGCGGGCTGTTGGAGATGGAAGGTCGGCAGGCATGTCCCCCTCTGGGTCCCAGGACTGGACACGGACGCCCACAGCAGTCCCCGAGTCCCGCCTGCGCCCCTGTCACTGGATGCCCTCCTCTTCCACGTAGGTTGAAGGAAACCAGCCGATCTGAAAAGAAAGAGACGGCGGATCACTAACTGTGTGCATGTGCGTGTGCGTGCGTGTGTGCGTGTGTGTGCGCGCGCGTGTGTGTGTGTGTGTGTGTGTGTGCGTGCCGTGCGTGCTGGGACAGGGCGAGAACGGGCTGTGGAGGTGGGGGTCCTTCAAACGGCGATGCCAGCCTGGAGAAGAGGCTGAGAGCCGGGTGCAGCCCTGGCCCCGAGTAGGTGGGGCCCCGAAAGGCACAGCCCTGAGCCGTTCACGCCGAGCCCGCCCTCTCCAGCTGCCGCCAGGAAAATAAACATCACCTCTGGGGGAAGAGCATTAGCCAGAGCCGCTCCAACGGCAACTTTCCTTTCATAACAAAATTGTTTTTATTGATGTCAGAGAGGAAGGGAGAAGGAGAGAGGGAAACATCAATGATGAGAGAGCATCATGGGTCGGCCGCCTCCTGCACGCCTCCCACTGGGGATCGAGCCCAAAACCTAGGCATGTGCCCCGACCGGGAATCGAACCCTGAGCTCCTCGTTCATGGGTTGATGCTCAACCACCGAGCTACACTGGCCAGTGTTAAAAAAGAGAGTGGAATGAAGACGTGTCCCCATCCAACAAAAGCTAAGGACTGACAGACAGACTTACACGGAGCACAGCCCAGGAGGAGGGAGAGCCGGCAGCGGGAACTGGTCTTGGGCGGAAATACGAGGACGCCGGGAGGACCCAAGAAAAGTGAATCTAAATGAGCACTGACTGCCTGAAGCAAGTCACGTGCTATGGGCTAAAATATGTAGAATAAGATAGATGCGGCCGGTGTGGCTCAGGGGTTGAGCGGTGACCCACGAACCAGGAGGTCAGGGTTCGAATCCCGGTCAGGGCACAGGCCCGGGTGGTGGGCTCCATCCCCAGTGTGGGGCGTGCAGGAGGCAGCTGGTCCATGATTCCCTCTCATCACCGATGGGTGTTTCTCTCTCCCTCTCCCTTCCTCTCTGAAATCAATAAAAATATATTTAAAAATAAAAAAAATTTTTTTGAAGATACATGACAACACCTTCCCCAAAGCTGGGGAGCAGGGGGGTGGGGGGGGCGGGTAGTCAAAGACTGAGGCCTCCGTCGTCGGGAAGGTGGCCCTCAGCGGGGGGGCGGGGGGGGCAGACTCACCCGGCCGTTGGTCTCGCCCCGCCACCAGCCCTGGTCCCCGCCGACGCGGCTGTAGATCTTCACCACGTCGCCTTCCTGCAGCGAGAGCTCCCGCAGGTCGCGGGCCGCGAAGTTGTACCTGGCCACGGCCGTGCCGATGACGCGGGGCGTGAACACTGGTGGGGAGAGGGGCGGTGTCACCGGGCTGCGGGCAGGGCCCAGCCAGGGCGGGGGACGCTCGGGCTGCGCTGGCTGTCTCTCTCCCCAGGCGTCCGGCCCATCCCCGGCGGGGAGGCCGCCTGGCATAAAGGCTCTGGAGGGACAGCCAGGCCCCAGGCCCGGGGCCCTTCGCTCCTCTGTGGTCTGAGATCGCCGTGGAGGGAACCAGAGCGGGCACCACCCACCCTGGGAGCCATCGCAGGCCATGGCCGCGCTGCCACGGGGACAGGGACAGACGCCGTGCTCTGACCATCACAGCGCCTGCGAGGCCCCCCGTGGGTCCGGTGCACGGGAGCCACAGGCCAGGGGACAGCTCCCAGCTCCCAGCCCTCACTCCGATGGAGCATGCCTATGGGACCCCAGGGCACAGTGCCTGCCTCCCTCAGGCCCCCCTTCCAGGCCCCCAAACTGGAAACCCCGCTGGACTCGCTCCCCCAGGACCCAGGAGTCCTGATGGGCAGGTGACAGTGACCGCGACAGAGGGGGAGCAGGCACAGCAGCTGGGAGGGCTCCGGCTCCGGCTCTGGCAGCAGAGGGAGGGCCGTGTGGTCGGCCACCGAGACCCCGCCCCCCAAGTCCCCCCACCCCTCCGACAGCGCCGAGTGGGGCCATCCGGGTCTGCTCCCCCCTCCCAGGGCGGCCGCCTGGCCGTCAGCCGCTATCAGAGGCAGAGCGCTCAGTGAGCAACGCGGGACGATGGCCGAGCAGCTGGGGAGTGGCCATCGGGCGAGCGTGCTGAGGGTGACAGCAGTGAGCGCAGCGCCAAGCCTGCCGGGGTCCTCGGGTGCCGCAGCCCCGCCTACCCCCCCTGCCCCCCACCGCTGGGACACCTGCAGCAGGGGTGGGCCAGCAGGCAGCCCGTGCCAGGCCCCCCACGCCCCGAGGGCAGCGGTACCTGACCAGAAGGGAGCGGAGGAGCCCTGAGAAGCAAAGCTGAGGCCCTGAGGACTGAGAAAAGAAAAGTTGTAGGAGGCGCAGGAAGCTGCAAAGAGGCGAGAGAGAACGTGAAAGGGGGCAGAGGAGCGTCCACGGGACCCACCGCACACGGTCGCAGACGGCAGGGATGGGGCCCAGGCCGTCCTAGGAGCCGGGGGCATGGGGGGGGGGGGGGCGGGCGGGCAGCCTCAAGGTCCACCCGGGCACAGGCACAGTGGCCACCTCTGTGGTGCCCTCCCTCCAGTTCAGCTCTCTGCACCTGCCCCCAGAGAACAAATCGGGCCGCCTCTCCCAGGGGTGGCCCCTTGCCCAGCACAGGAGGTGCTCACTAAAGGCCCGCCATGCCTCTCCTGGCCTGCTCTGCCCGGGTGGACCCACGGCTCTGCAGGTCCTGCAGGCTGGGGGAAGCGGGTGGCTCAGGGTGAGTCCTGGGCTGGATGTCCAATGCTCGGGCCAGCCTGCCCCCCACGCCAGGGCCCCCCCCGCCAGCCCCTGGCCTGGGCCGCAGGCCCGGTCTGCACAGAGGTGCTGGCCTGGCTCCTGCACAGCGGGGCCCCTGGGGGACTAGGGCACAGGGAGGGATCTGAGGACAGGCGGGTCCCACCCTGTTCTCTCCCCATGCTGACCTCGGCAAAGGCAGCCAGGCTCAGAGCAGCAGCTCAGAGCGGCAGTCCTCACCCGACACCCAAGACCCCCGGGGCACCGGCTGGGGAGGGTGCTGGTGACGGGCTGGGTGCCAGGGCCACTGCTCTGGGCCTAGGTCAGCGTGGCCCACGGAAGCCTTCCTGAAGGCAGGTGGGCAGTGGGACCTGGGCCTGGGAACTGGGGCAGAATGAACAGCTCCGGGGGAGCACTGGTGTGCCGGGGGCCGGGCACTACCTGGGGACCGGCTGGAGGTCCTGGAGGCCGCACGTTCCCGGGACTTGTAGGGGTACTTGAGCGTGGTGTCCAGCTGCTTGAAGCTCTCCTTCAGAGAGTGGCACTGGTAGTACTCCACCAGCTCCTGCAGGACATGCCCACTGACTGCCGCCGCCTCCAGGCAGGCCTCCTGGGTGTCCCGGCCGCCCTCTGCCATCTCCTCAGGTTCACACAGGGGACTCCTCTCCTGGACCCTCGAGAGCCCCCCTCCTCCTCTTCCCCCAGCACCAGGCCCAGGGCGGGTGGCCGGCATCCCAAAGACCTTTGAGCCAGTCATTTATCTCGCAAACGTTTCTAAAGGAAAAGCCCGTGAAATGCTGAGGTCGGGGGCGGGGGTGTTCCTGCAACCCTTTATATGGAGGGAAGCGGGAACCCCACATGCCAACACCAGGGAAATGCTTCTAGAAGTAACAGCCTGTCCAGTGGCCGAGGCCACGCGGGCACCAGCCAGGAAAAGGGGGCGGGGGGCACTGACTGGCCGGAGAGCAGGCCGGGGCACGGCACAGCCCGGCCAGCGGTTCTGTGTGAAAGCATGACATAAGCCACAGCGAAGCTCTCCCGGGCGGTGCGGGGGCTTAGGGGCGGCAGTGGGGGCTTTGTTTACTTGGCGCTTCTCGGTGGCCGCTGTGGGTCTGAGAGCTCAGATGGTCTCAGTACATGGACCGCGTGAAGCAGGAGAATGAAGGGGTCCAGCCTTAAAGTCACCCCAGGAAGGGCTGTGCCGTGAGCTGCGTCGGCTGGGCTGTGACCGCGCAGCGGGGAGGCGGGGAGAGGGGCCGGCGGGGCGGGGGTGCTGTGGGGAGCAGCCGGGGCGAGGTTGGCCCACACCAGCCCCACTGGGCCATGGTTTCCGGCTCCGGCAGGGCCCTCCCTGTCACTGTCCACCACCGTCAGCCCACCTGGCCCTTTGGGGGACTTGGGGGACAGTCCTGACTCAGGGGCCCCAACTGCCCCAAGGCGGGGGTGCAGGAGGCCTCTCCTCCTTGGAGTGGCGGCACGGGGGCCAGGGCCTCCCCCGACCCTGGGCCAGGCTGGCGGGAGCCGCAGAACTGCGTACCAAGAGGCTTTCAAACTTCTTGGCTTCCGTGATGTGGATCCAGCTGTCTTTCTCCACCACCTTAATGTGCTTCACCTCGTCGTTGAACCTGGCCAAGTGCACGGCGCGGCGGTCACTGACGGGCCACACGGCCCTGCCCCTCGGGGGCCCGACTCAGGAGCCAAGCCCCACCTGGGCCCTCAGCTCACACCTGCTCTCCAGCCCTTGCCTTTCAGTCCTCCCCCCGCCCCACCTGCTCCGGGCCTGCCTCCGACAGCTTGTCTGTCTGTCTGTCTGTCTGCCTCTCCTGCCTGAGCTCCAAGCTCCCAGCCCAGCCTGCGCCGCCTCCCCCAGCCACTTCCTGACTCGGGGTTCTGCTCACCCTCCTCTCTGCCCTGGGACCCCTCCGCCTCCCGTTTCCCCAGCGCCCGCGAGGCCTGCACAGCCAGGGTGGCAGGTCAAAGGCCTGACCGTGGCCCGGGGGCCTGAGGAGGCAGCCACGCCCCAGCTTTGACACCATCTCCTAATATTCTCCCACTCCACACCCTCCACTCCGGCCGGCCCGGCCCGGCTCTTCCTGACACGCCAGGCACATGCCCGCTGGGCCGGCACTGGCTGCCCCTCGGCCATCCTTTCCGTGCCCTGTGTCCTCAGGTCTCAGATCCCATGTGGCTTTACTGGCGAGCCTCCCACCCCCCTCCCCAGGTGCCATGCACCCTTGCAGCTGACACCAACCCCAAAGACCCACAAGGAAGAAAATGCCACACCAACACCCCTTACGACGGCAGACGCTAAACGTTCAACCACCGGATCTCTCCACACCGACGTCTACACAAGCCCCACGCATACGCAGGACGTCACACCACAGCCAAGTGGGATCCCAGGAAGGCGAGGATGGTGACACAGGACGCCCTGCGTGGGGCTCTCACCCCGTCCCGCTGACAGCAGGCCCCTAATCCCTGGCCTCCCGCCTGGCCCAAGACTCCTGTCCAGTGGGTGTTCCATGCCAACGGTGACCAGTCACCAACAGATCCTATCTCTTGGAGAAGTGACAGCAGACCCGGGGTGGGGGTGGGGCTGGGGGGACAGCTCTGGGCAGGAGGGCACCCCGACTGAAGACCACTGGCGGGAGCTGCAAAATGCCAGCCGCGTGACTCTCATGCTCTCCGGGGCCCCCTGTGGGGCGCTAGGCAGCCCCTGACCCTCACAGCATCCCTGCCTGCTCTGCGGCCGAGCTCGTCCAGCCCGACCCTCCCAGCATCCCTGCCTGCTCTGTGGCCGAGCTGGGAGCCCCTGACCCTCTCAGCATCCCTGCCTGCTCTGTGGCCAAGCTCGTCCAGCCCGACCCTCCCAGCATCCCTGCCTGCTCTGTGGCCGAGCTGGGAGCCCCTGACCCTCCCAGCATCCCGGCCTGCTCTGCGGCCGAGCTCGTCCAGCCCCTGACCCTCCCAGCATCCCTGCCTGCTCTGTGGCCGAGCTCGTCCAGCCTGACCCTCCCAGCATCCCTGCCTGCTCTGTGGCCGAGCTTGTCCAGTCCCTGACCCTCCCAGCATCCCGGCCTGCTCTGCGGCCGAGCTCGTCCAGCCCCTGACCCTCCCAGCATCCCTGCCTGCTCTGTGGCCGAGCTCGTCCAGCCTGACCCTCCCAGCATCCCTGCCTGCTCTGTGGCCGAGCTCGTCCAGTCCCTGACCCTCCCAGCATCCCTGCCTGCTCTGCGGCCGAGCTCGTCCAGCCCCTGACCCTCCCAGCATCCCTGCCTGCTCTGCGGCTGAGCTCGTCCAGTCCCTGGAACCTAGAAACGTCCGGCCGAGCTCGCAGGGCAGCTGTGGGCCGACAGTAGCCAGGATACTCACACCGGTCCCAGGCCAGTGAGGGGTGCGGACCCGTGGACACCCTTTCACCTCGAGTGTGTCCAGGTTTGGGCGCCACCTGCCACGGCCGCCCAACCAAACGCTGACCTGCAGGGGGCGTGGGCTCTGAGGTCCGAACGGCCTCGGGGACACGTACTTGATGCTGATGGCGAAGCGCTCCGCCTCGGCCGGCCGCTCCCGGACCAGGTAGGTCCCGCTGGCGTGGGATTTGAGCAGGTTGTCCGTCTGCTGCCGCTCCATGTTGCCTGCGAACCTAGAGCGACGGAGGAAGCGAGGTGGTCACGCTGAGGCCGGTGACGGCTCCCGCCCGGGACAGCAGCTCCCATCTGCAGACGAGCCCGTGAGGAGCGAGGGCCCCGCACTGCAGCTGCCCCTGCTGCGGCCACCGCGGGCGGCCACTCTCGAGGCAGCCTGGGGACCCGGCAGGCCGAGACGAAAGCCAGACCCCGGGCCGCCAGCACCTGCGGCTCACACCAGAGCGCCACCTCACGCCTGCAGTAACGCGAACATCCCACTGCTCCCAGCGAGCTGCTCACGTGTAAGCACGTGGCTACCGGGCCGTAAACACTCCACTCCCACATACTGTAGCGGCCCTTCATGCAGAGAGTGCAAGAGGGGGCTTCACTCTCCCAACTGCGCCCCCTGATGACGGCTCTGGCAAAGGAGGCTGCTGCCAGGGATGGGGGAGACCCCCAGACCCAGGCGATCAGGGCCGCGGACGGACCAGGGCAGGCAGCTGGGCTCCGCTGCCTGGAGAACCCAGACCCGGCCTGCTCACGGGCTTGTGGGCCTCCCTCACGGCCCGGAGATGCCCCCCCACAATCCAAGGGCCACCCCAAAGCCCAGGGGCCACCCACAGCCCAGGGGCCACCCCTCAGCCAGGGCCACGCTGGTCGGCTCACCAGGGGTAAGCGCTGTAGTCGATCTCCCGGGACGGTAGCCGGCCGATGGGTGGCTGCAAAAGAGAACACGGGTGTTAATGCCCCCGCGGGCACCGTCCACACCGTGGGGGTAAAGGGGGCTTGTCGGCAACGACCTGGCCCTTGGGCCCCGGAGCCACTGGACTGCGGGGTCCCTGAGGGCAGTGACCAGGACTCACCACCTCTGAGTGACTCAGTCGGTTTGAATGAGTGAATGAATGGATGAGTGATGCTTGGTTAAGTGAATGAATGAAGGAGTAGCAACCAGCCACCGGGCACCCACCCCCAGGAGGGGGTGACAAAGGCTGCAGAACTTCTCAGGGGCCACGAGCACCCCCACAGCTCTCCGCGCTCAGCCCGCGGCCCCAGGGCAGGCATCATGGTCTCCAGGGGGCAGCTGCACGCAGGCATGTGACCCCTCGCGGGGCCTCCCTGGCCGGAGCCCCCAACTGCCCCTGGTTGGGCCACAGGATGGGCAAAGCCTCAGACTACCTAGCCCCTTCCCACCCCTTCACTGTGCAGATGGGGAAACTGAGGCCCAGAACGGGGACGAGACCGGCCCCAGGCCACCCGGTGTGAGCGACACTCCCTCCTCTGCCGTGTGGTGCCCTTGACCTGCCAGCAAAGCCGGTCCCAGACCCCAGGTGTCCTCCTGCGCCCTCCGTGCCCTGGGCAGGGAGGCCACACAGACGCTGTGTGCAGGGCCGGGGCGCCAGGGGCCAGGCGGGCGCTGGGGCAGCTCCTGGTGTCGGGCCCTTTCCGGGTTTCTAACACCCGTGACGGAATGCAACCCCCACTGGCCGGGTCCTTCAAACAGGAGGGCACCCTGCCCTGGGCCCACCCATCTTCTCTGGGTGCCGAATGCTCCGGGGCCAGCTCACGGCCGTCAGCCAGGCGGCCCCGGCGAGAACGGCCCCGGCCCCGGCTCCAGCTCCCACCACGCTCACCCGTCCGTCCACGGGGCACGGCTTCACAGACGCGCTGGGGAAGCAGCCGGACTTCCTGGTCTGCACCAGCCGCCCCTGCAGCAGAGGGAAGGGCACAGTCAGGGCCGAGGGCCGGGCTGGGCGGGGTGTGTGTGTGTGGGGGGGTGCTCACTGTCCCCCAGGGACAAGGACGGGGAAGGGCCATTCCCAAGACGCATGTGCCGGCATCACCTCCCGCTGTGACCTCCGCTGACCTCCTAACCCTTCTGGGCAGGAGGGGGCCTCCCCGCGTCACAGAGGAGAACGCTGAGCCCACGGAAGGCAGGCGGCTTGCTCCCAGCTGGGGCAGGGCCTCACCGCCCAGCTGCTGCTCCCTCTCATCACGCAGACCCCATCTGGGAGGCCAGGGCGGGGGCGGCTCAGCCTCGCCCTCCCCGTCCCTTCTGCCTGAGGAGCTGCCCCGGGCCCTGGCAGCTGCCCCCCGGCCCTGCGCTGGCACAGCAGCAACGTGTCCCTGCGAGGCCACCGACGCTGACGGCCCCGGTCACACCTGGGAGGGTGTGCAGGACGTGGGGAGGCAGCAGGCGGACGGGACGTCAGGACGGTCTCCTGTGAGGGCGCCGCCCCCCTCCCAGGGAACAGCCACTGCCTCTTCCCTCCACCCCTGCCGCTCACCCTCACCCGCCCTGCCTGGGGTGCAGGCGCCTCCACCTTCCAGCCCAGGACCTACCTCCCACCACTGAGACTCGGGGTCCCCTCTTAGCAGCTCAATCACGTCGCCCGTCTGGAAGGTCAGCACCGGCTTCCCGGGGGGAGCGGGGTTGCCGTGGTAATTCTGCACAGCCACCATCTTGGGACCTGTGGGGACAGGGGGTGGGGGTGGCTCAGGGATGCCATGCTGCCCGGACTCCCGCGTGTCCGCTACATGTGTGTGTGTGTGCGCGCGCGGTAACAGACTAGGGCAGTGATGGCGAACCTGTGACACGCGAACTCATTTTTTTGGTTGATTTTTCTTTGTTAAATGGCATTTAAATATATAAAATAAATATCAAAAATAGAAGTCTTAGTTTTACTATGTTTGCAAATATCAAAAAATTTCTCTATGTGACACGGCACCAGAGTGAAGTTAGGGTTTTCCAAAATGCTGACACACCAGCTCTAAAGGTCCGCCATCACTGGCCTAGGGGGCCGTATTCTCAAATGGCATTTCCCGTGTTTTCCTTACACGCCTCCCCTCCTGGGACCAACAGCGGCACCTGCAGGCGGCGAGCTCCCTGGGTCAGAGAGGGTGGGCCGCGCCTGGGATGCACCGAGGCCACCCCGTTCACTGGTAGGCAGCTCTGGGGCTGACATGGGGGTCCTGGCTGAGCCCCCTAGACCTGCAGGCCGTGCCTAGACAGGCCCTGCTCTGGCCCGGCCGCCCCGTGTGGACCTGTCTGCCAGGCCCGGGCCCGACGCTGCGTCCCAGCTCACGGTGCTCTCACCGCTCAACACTGAAAAGCCACGTTCCGGGCCCGGCCGGAGGCTCCGTTGGTTAGAGCAGCATCCTGGCACGCCGAGGCGGCAGGCTCAGTCCCGGCTACGCAAGAACCAACCAATGATGCGTGAACAGATAGAACGACAGATGGGTCTGTCTCCCATCCTCTCGCTCTAAAACAGTGGTTCTCAACCTGGGCTGCACATTAGAATCACCTGGGAATCTTTTAAAAATCCTGATTCCTGGGCCCCATCCTCCGGAAATTCTGTGTCTTTGTTATGGGGTGGGGCCACAGCATTAGTAACAAAGAAACAGAATTTCCCGAGGATGAGGGCCAGAAACCAGGATTTTAAAAAGATTCCCAGGTGATTCTAATGTGCAGCCAAGGTTGAGAACCACTGCTCTAAAATCAAATTTTTTTTTTAAAGAAAGCCCCGTTCCTGTGATGCAGCGCAGGGTGTGTGTGTGTGTGTGTGTGTGTGTGTGTGTGTGTGTGTATGCCATGTGCGTGGCATGTACACGTGGTGGGAAGAGGAGACAGAACATAGGAAAGCAGCCGTGCTCCCCTGTCTGCTCGGCTTGGGGCCCAAGCGGAGGGCCCAGGGTGACCGCTGACAAGGACGAAGACGAGAGGGCCCGAGCCCGCACTCACCTGGTCCCGCTCCGGAGGCGTCCTGTGAGGGCAAGGACAGACGACAGGGCTGAAGGAGGCGGCCCCCTGTCCGACACTCCCCCACCCGCAGGGAGAAGGGTCAAGGCAGGGAGGGGGCGGGGCAGGGACACATCCTAGACTCCTGCTCCCCTATGTGACAGCCCCCCACTATTTCTACTATCTCTTTCACCTCTGTGCCCCTCTACAGCCCTGGGACATCCACCCCTTCCCTCTCCCATCCTTACCCTTAACTCCCACCTCCTCCAGGGAGCCCACCCTGACCACCCCAGCCCTGGAGCCTCCCTGATCTGAGCCTGGGTTTGTTGCCTGGGACAAGTCCCGTTGCATTCGCCTAGACGCCTCCCCTCCTCCAGGAGGGCGTCTTTGCACCCCAAGCAGGGCCAGTGAGCACGCTTCAGTGCTGGTTAACATGACCGGACCCCACAGCTGGGGCAGGCCCCAGTGGCCACCCCACAGTGACTTCCGGGACTACGTCCTCAGGGCAGCTAAACAGAGGGCTGTGAGCCAGAGGGGGCAGGTGGGCAGATGCAGGTGACCAAGCCGGGCACCCATGGCCACGAGCCAGCCAGCGGGCAGGTGGGAAGGGCGGCAGCCACCAGGGCCCTCACGACCGCAGTGGCTGCCTCGCCGGCGTGGCCCAGGAGTGCCGAGAGCTGGCCCCGCGGGCCTGGCTGCCACACAGGGCGCGGCTGCAGGCGGCAGGAGGAGGACAGCGTGGCGGACTCACCGCGTCAGCAGGCGAACCTGGGAAGGAAGCATCAGGCCTCAGAGGGCGAGCCCCCAGCACGGGGACCGGCGCTCGCCGCAGCGGGCGAGGTGCGCTTCGAGGCAGTGCGTGTCTGACAGCGGCTTCAAAAGGTGGGGGACTGCCCGTCTGGTGAGACCCAACTACAGATGCAATGACCACGGCAAAGCCGGCGGGCTTAGGGGCAGGTGCGCTCACAGCAGGAGGGGGCTGCGCTGGCAGCGGCACGGGTTCGGCTGGATGTCAGGTGCGGCCCGAGGACCAGCCCCCGGGGTGCATCGTGGGGGTGCGGTACTCACTGATCTTGCAGGGAGGCGTCACCTCCAGACACTCCTTGTGCGCCCCGACCCCACACTTGGTGCACAGGTAGCCCTGGTAGAAGGTGCCCCTGTGCCAGGGAGGGGGGGGAGGTGAGGCACTGCCCAGGTCCCCACACCCGGCAGCCGCAGGCAGGGCCCACAGAGCACCAGGCCCGCCCCGCTGTCCCCACAGAGCACCCTGGGCCTCTGAGACCCCGTCCCGCTCTCCCCGAGGACAGCCCCGCCTTGCTCTGCCGCCCACACCGCGGGCCCGGGCACCCACAGGCACAGTCCCCGCCCCTCCCGGCTGGACATGAGCTGATGGCCCAGCCCAGGGCGGTGGAGGAGGTGGTCAGAGGCGGTGGGTACGGCCCCCTTGGGGTGGGGGTGGCCCTCACCGGAGGAACATCCTGCAGGCCTTGCAGTTGGTGGTCTTGTCGAATGTGTACATCTGGAAGCTGTGGTGGTTGGCGTTGGCTTTGTCGGGCTTGATGTTGGACCTGGTGGGAGGGAGGCGGCAGGTTCCCTGAGCCCCACGCCAGCTGGGCTGGGCCGGGACGGAGCCCGGTCTGCCCGACACCCCGGCTTGACGGGGGTGCTGCACGGGCACGAGAGGCCTGGGTGCAGGTCATGGCTACACCCTGACAGGGTTTGGGTGGGGCAGGCGCGGGCACTTGTCAAGACCGAGCAGAGGAGCTCTTAGGAGAACTCATCACGGGGATGAGTCAGCAACGAAAACCTCAGAATGAACAGCGAGCTGAGCTCCCCGCAGGCACCCGGGGCATTGAGGGGGAGCGCACTGCGTCTATTCACCCGGAGGTACGTCCCCTGTCAGACGGCGCGAGGCCAGGGCTGGCGGCAAAGCCAGCAGGCGGGATGGGAAGTGTTCATAGAGGGCACCGGGGAGAAGCTACAGCCTGAGAGCCGGGGCAGATGTGCAGGAGACATCATCTACATTTTCCTTTTTTAAAAAAATACATTTTTATTGATTTCAGAAGGAAGGAGAGGGAGAGAGAGAGAAACATCAACGATGAGAATCATGGATCAGCTGCCTCCTGCACGCCCCCCACTGGGGATGGAGCCTGCAACCTGGGCCTGGGCCCCGACCGGGAATGGAACCCCCATCTCCTAGCTCACAGGTCGACGCTCAGCCACTGAGCCACGCCGGCCGGGCGGTCATTTGTTCGGATGTGTCCCCATTCGACGCCCTAACAAACCCCTAACCGCCTCCCTTTCACCGCTAGCTCACCAGGAGGAAAAGGCCAGGACTGGGCGCACCTGCCCGTCTGACCGCAGAGTCTCAGGGCACAGGACCTGCCTCTCGGACCTCGGGTCCAACGTGCCTGGGGTCCCCAATGACCCACTGATCACCTTTCTCTGTTGGACATAACAGGCTCCGCCTAGATTTCATGGAATAGTTCTGTGGCTTCCACAGAAGGTGAGAGTCACAGCCTGGGGCCCTGGGGAAGCGGTCACCAGGGGTCCATCTGGCATCGCGACCACTGCTGGCCACGCAATGCCCTGCCAGACAGCCATTCAGGGCTCAGCCTCGGGGCAGCGGGCAGCGGAGCCTACCTGGGCCAGAGGAAGAGCCCCCTTGCCCGCGAGATTGTGAAACAGCCAGGATGCCACCAACGTGGGGCTGGGGGTGACGAAGTCCATCTCAGTCTCTGGGCATCTGCCCTCCTCCTCCCCTGGGAGAGTCCTGGACAGAGTCCCCTGGGTCTCCCGAGCCCCCACGCTGCCCCTGGACTCCCATGGTTGTCCCCCCAGGATTCCCGAGCCCCCACACTGCCCCCTGGACTCACATGGCCACCCCCAACTGCTCCAGCCACTGGACAGAGTCCCCCCGGGACTCCCGAGCCCCCACACTGCCCCCTGGACTCACATGGCCACCCCCAACTGCTCCAGCCACTGGACAGAGTCCCCCGGGACTCCTGAGCCCCCACGGTGCCCCCTGGACTCACATGGCCATCCCCCTGGGGCTCCCGAGCCCTCACGCTGCCCCCTGGACTCACATGGCCGTCCCCCCAGGATTCCCGAGCCCCCACACTGCCCCCTGGACTCACATGGCCACCCCCAACTGCTCCAGCCACTGGACAGAGTCCCCCCGGGACTCCCGAGCCCCCACACTGCCCCCTGGACTCACATGGCCACTCCCAACTGCTCCAGCCACTGGACAGAGTCCCCCGGGACTCCTGAGCCCCCATGGTGCCCCCTGGACTCACATGGCCGTCCCCCCGGGACTCCCGAGCCCCCACGCTGCCCCTGGACTCACATGGCCATCCCCCCGGGACTCCTGAGCCCCCACGCTGCCCCTGGACTCACATGGCCATCCCCCCGGGACTCCTGAGCCCCCACGGTGCCCCCTGGACTCACATGGCCATCCCCCCGGGACTCCCGAGCCCCCACGCTGCCCCCTGGACTCACATGGCCATACCCCCAGGACTCCTGAGCCCCCACGCTGCCCCTGGACTCACATGGCCATCCCCCCGGGACTCCTGAGCCCCCACGGTGCCCCCTGGACTCACATGGCCATCCCCCCGGGACTCCCGAGCCCCCACGCTGCCCCCTGGACTCACATGGCCATCCCCCCAGGACTCCTGAGCCCCCACGCTGCCCCCTGGACTCACATGGCCATCCCCCCAGGACTCCTGAGCCCCCACGCTGCCCCCTGGACTCACATGGCCATCCCCCCAGGATTCCTGAGCCCCCATGCTGCCCCTGGACTCACATGGCCATCCCCCCAGGATTCCTGAGCCCCCACGCTGCCCCTGGACTCACATGGCCATCTCCCCAGGACTCCCGAGCCCCCACGCTGCCCCTGGACTCACATGGCCATCCCCCCGGGACTCCCGAGCCCCCACGCTGCCCCCTGGACTCACATGGCCATCCCCCCAGGATTCCTGAGCCCCCACGCTGCCCCTGGACTCACATGGACGTCCCCCCAGGATTCCTGAGCCCCCACGCTGCCCCTGGACTCACATGGCCGTCCCCCCAGGATTCCTGAGCCCCCACGCTGCCCCTGGACTCACATGGCCATCCCCCCGGGACTCCTGAGCCCCCATGCTGCCCCCTGGACTCACATGGCCGTCCCCCCAGGATTCCCGAGCCCCCACGCTGCCCCCTGGACTCACATGGCCATCTCGAACTGCTCCATCCACTTGCGCTTCGTGTCCTCGGTTTTGCAGAAGAACTGGAAGCCCTGCTTGCCTTGCAGGTGGATCAGGTAGAAGCCATAGGACCACTGCGGGGGGAGAGTATGTGTGCACACGTGTACAGTGCACTCCTATGCCTGTCTATGCCTGCGTGTGCACACGTGTATGCATGTGCACGGGTGCAGTGCGCTCGCATGCATGTTTGTGCCTGTGTGTACGTACGTGTATGTGCACAGTGCCCTCGTGTGGGGGTGTGGACATGTGCGTGCATGTGCATATGTGTGTGCGCAAGTGTATGTGTACAGTGCACTCATGTCTGTGCCTGCACACGTGTACATAGATGCACATGCAGACCCCTCTCAGGACTTCCTGGGACCCCCTCCCGCCCCCTCCATGGTGCGCCCTCAGCCGAACTCCGCTGGTGCAGCCGGGTCCCTAATGGCTGGGCGGGGTCCCCGGGGAGCCCGTGTTCAGGACCTGGCCCCGGGCCTTCCTTCACCGCCCACCTCCTCTCACTTCCTAAACGTGACGCTCAAGAAACTCACTGCTCTGAGGCAAGCCACCCGAGAGGAACAGGGAGGGAAAGGCCATGGGTCTGGGGTGCCCACGGCAAAGCCCCACACGCTGCCCACCCCTCGGCCGCCCCCAGGCCTGGCACCTCAGGGGCTGCCAAAGGGGCCCAGGAAGAGGAGTGCGGAAACCCCGGGCCCAGGTGTTAGAGATGGTGGAAGGCAAGGAAGGGAGGGGGGACCCAGAGAGGCAGAGGGGAGAGGGGGGAGGGAGGGAGGGAGGGAGGGAAAGAGAGAGGGGGGAGGAAAGACAGAGGGTGACAGAGGGACACTAGGCAAACCCCTGACCAGCCATGGCCTTAACCTCCAGGGAACGGAGCAGCGGGGGGGACCAGGCAGGGGGGGCGGGCCTGACTTGAACCCTCTGTAGGAGGCAAACCCTTTCTCCTGCACACACATCATCGTCATGATTAAGAAACTAGACGAGGAAGAAAGCCATGAGCCGCCCTCCTCGGGCCCCGGGGCCCCAGGCCCCCACTCCCGGCTCAGGAGGGAAGGGCCGCATCGGCCGGAGGTGAGGAAGGCGGGAGGGGCACAGGTGCTTACCATTTTCCCATGAGACTAGGCAGCATGAGGAGAGGAGAGGAAAAGGGGGGCGAGGTCATGACGGGGCTCACAGCCCAGGGCACTGACCACTGCGCAGAGCCTGGGGGGGGGGGGGGCGGGCAGCCAGGCCTCCCTCCCTCAGGGGAAGGGCCAGGGCTGGGACCTAGGGGAGCGTCAGCCCGGAGCCTGGGGCGTGGCCTCAGCCCACCACCTCTGTGCCCCAGTAGCTTGTCTTGGACCTCAGGGTTAGGCGGGTCCCCCCAACAGCTCTTCCAGGTGGCACCCTCATTCTACACTGTAAGCTCTGAAGTCCAGGATCTGAATCTTTAGCACCCTGGCTCCTGGCCCCACACCAACTCAGGGCTGCACAGTAAGTGCCCGAGCTCTGGGTGCAGAGGCCTCTGCAGAAGCAGGACTGAATGGAGAGAGCAGGGCAGCCCCACCCAGCAGCCGTGGCCCCACCCACCGCAGCCATGGCCCCACCCCCAGCAGCCATGGCCCACTGACTGGGCAGCAGTCTGACAGCTGACGCCAGGCCCACCCAGGGCCCTCCTCGGCAGGGTGGGCAGGGGCAGGAAGGAGTGCTTCCTGCAGGGCCAATGTGGACTGGAGTCGGGGGCCAAGGTCTAAGGCCCGGCTCCCACCCGAGCACTTGGCTGGGTCCCTCTGCTCATCCCCTCACTTGGGCACTGCGATCCTGGCCACTCCCGCTCCCGGGAAGATTCAGAGATGAAAGCCAGGGCTGGGCTGGGCCGGCACAGAGGGGCGCCTTCAGCAGGAGTCACAGTGACAAGAGGATGACTGACAAGGGAAGCCCTGCCCCACTGCAGCCCACCTTTTCCCGGGGCCACTCCACGACACCCCTCAGTGGGGCATCACCCCGGCCCCTGGCCTGTGCGCCCCGCTGCCCCAGCGTCCCCCCAGGACCGGGACCCACCTTCTTGACATCCTTGTTGTTCATGGGGTCGTCGGTCACCTTGTGGGAGAGCAGCTCGATGACCTCCTTCAGCTCGTAGCTGTAGCCCCTCCTCTTGCAGACGATGACCACCTTGTCGAACAGGAACAGGTACCTGCCCGGGGCGCGGCGGGGCGTCAGCATGGCCCGTGCACCGTGCTCCCGCCGTGGGATGGAGCCCAAGCCCTGTCCTCTGCCTGGCTCACCCGCTCACCTGACCCTCGGCCAGGTCTCAGCTGCTCAGGTACGACTCCTCCAGGAAGCCCTCCTTGACCTCACCCATGGCCCAAGGTGCATATGGACTCCTCCTTCCCCCAGCTCCTTCTCCCACTAACTAGACTGGGAGCCCCGCGGGAGCCGAACCCGTGTGTGCTGTGACCCCAGCCGCGGCCCAGGCCTCGCACAGAGTGGAAGTGCACGGAGGACTGAACAGCTGCCGTGCCAGCTCAGCCAGAGCCGTCCCTGTCGCCCGCCTGGGCACTCCCTCGGTCATTTGGCAAAGGCTCATGCGGCCACGCTCTCTGCCTGGCTGCTAGGAGCCTGGGAGCTTGCCGGCCACGGGCAGGGCAGCCCCATGGGCGTGGCGGCCGCTGGCTGATGTGGCTCACCAACTCTTGCCGAGAAGGAAGGAAGCAATTAAAACGGAGCAACACAAAGCTGAGCGGGCGGGCAGCTCTTTCCAGCAGAAAAGCCGTTTCCACGCCGTGGGGGCGGGTGCCTGGCCAGGCTGGTGCCACCGCCCGGGATGCCCGCCCCGCTCACCTGTCCTGCTTGGTGTGGTTGACGATGGACCGGACCTTCAGCTCCCCGTCGATCTTCGGCCGCCCGAACTCCTCCAGTTTCACTTGCTGGACAGACGGGAAGGCTGTTAGCGGTTAGCTGTGCCAGGGCAGGCCCGTCCCATCCCCTGCCCGGAGGCAGGCCCGGCGTGCACCAGCCCCAGGGGCCGATCCCACGGAGGCGGAAACCCAACTGAAGAGCCCGGTGGGTCCCGGCTGGTGCTTCAAACAAGGGACAGCGGGTGCCGGAGGAACAGGCCTGCAGGCTCCTGTGCCCAGCCCGCCGGGGCTGCCTTCACCTCCCAGGAACAAAGAGCCATTCACGGCGGGCGGCGCCCCCAGGCCCCCCTGGTGTGGTGCCCAGAGCAGGGACCCGGTAGGAAAGGCCAGACGCCCAGCCCGAAAGCCAAGTTCAAGGGAACAAAGGGCGTGTGCCAGGCGGAGGCGGGCGGGCGTTGGTCCTGCCAGCAGCTCGTCTTCCACGGCCCAGGCTCCCGTCACACCCGCTCTACTCAGTGGAGGTTCCATCCCCGTTTTCCGTGAGGCTTGTATCTCGGCCGCTCTGCTCTGGTTCAGAGATGGTCTCTGGACACGGTCCTGCGTGGTCCACGCAGACAGGGAGGCTGAGCCCTGCCCTCTGGTGGCTCTGGCACGAACGCGGACCCTCAGCTGCTCAGATACGACTCCTCCAGGAAGCCCTCCTTGGCCTCCCCAACCTTGAGGAGGCCGAGTCTGCGTGGTGCTCCAATGGACGGGTCTCAGCATCTTCTTCTGAACTCTCGGAATTTTCCAGAAGCTGCCAGGGCCGGACTCAGAGCCCAGCGGCTCGGTGTCTCAGAGGGAGGGCTGAGCACCCTGACAGCGACTCCTCGGCGCCTCCACGTCTCGCCTCTAACGTGCAGGACGAGCCGCCGCGGGGGACGGGGCTCCGGGGAGAGTGGCTGTGCGGGGCGGGGCGGGGCGCCTGCTCACCAACGGGCCGTAGTTTTGTTTCTTCAGGAACACGTGTTACTCAGACGCTACACGAAAATGTCTAACTAACCAACAAAAACCGTCTTTTTTCGTGTAAAAGTGATGCCCGTGCATCATGGGGCATTGAGGAAACGCTGCTGCTGGGGACCCTGCCGGCCCCGCTCCGCCAGGCGCCGAAGGCACTGCACCCCAGTCCGGGCCCTGGCCCTGCCCCCTGCCCCCTGCCCCGGGCGCTCGATTTTGTTCTAAAGGAAGGAAAACGGAGCTGTACCCTAACGCTGTACCGACGGCTTTCCTTTACTCGGACACGGTGCGAGCGTCCTCAGGCGCGTGCGCACGGGGGTCCCCTTGGGCTCTCTCGACCCCAGGGGTGAGGAATGGGCAACGGAGACCAGGTGGGGCCTGGGCACCCGGGAGCTTCCTCTGCCCAAAGCTTCTGCGAGGGTTTGACTTCCACAGAGACTCAGCGGGACCGGCCGAGTTCAGGGACGAGGGCGCGTCGTGCAGGCCGGCGGCTCTGAGCCAGGGCCAGCTCTGTGCCCAGGGGACACCTGGAGACGTGCGTGGTCATCACCGGGCCCCCCAAGGGTGGGGGTGCTACGGGCATCTACTGGGCCATTTCCAATGCACAGGACAGACCCCCAGCAAAGGATGCACCCCACGTGTCGACAGAGAGGAAGTGGAGGAGCGCTGGGGGACGCACTGGCAGGTCGGCGAGACGTCGGCTGGGACAAGCAGGGGGTGCCCGCTTCCGATGGCCCAGCTCCTCTCCCGCAGGTCACAGCGGCACCCAACGCCCAAGGGTGACTCTGAGAGGGTCCCGTCAGGTGCCTGCCTGACGCCCAGGGGGAGGGGAGAACCCAAGGGCAGCTCCCAGGACCCGGCCGGACAAGGGTGTTCTCACACTTCCACTTGTTCAATATGGAGATCGTGAGAGACATTTTAAAAATACACGTAGTACGTGGACATGATTAATCTTCACCCTCTGGCCCCGGCCGGCGTGGCTCGATTGGGTGAGTGTTGTCCTATGCACCAAAGGTCACGGTTCGATTCCCGTCAGGGCACAGGCCCGGGTTGTGGGCTGGATCCCCAGTGGGGGGCGTGCAGGAGGCAGCTGATCCATGATTCCCTCTCACATCGATGTTTCTCTCTCTCTCTCTCTCTCTCTCTCTCTCTCTCTCTCCCTCCCTCCCTCCCTCTCTCTCCCCCTCCCTCGCTCTCTCCCTTCCTCTCTGAAATCAGTAAAAATACATTTAGAAGAATGATCTCCCTTCCTTGGAGAGCCGGCACTTACCAGGTTCTCTATGGAGCTCTGGAACTCGCTGATTTTCTTCAGGGTCTCTTTGTCCCGTTTCACTTCATTTATGTACATTGCCAAGTCCTGGGAACCAGCAGTGTGGGCGGGGTTAGCAGGCCCGGCCGGCGGGGCGAGGGGGCTCAGCCCCACCCCCTCCCGCACCGCCCAGGGCCGGGGGGCTCAACCCCACCCCATCCCGCACCGCCCAGGGCCGGGGGGCTCAGCCCCACCCCCTCCCGCACCGCCCAGGGCCGGGCACTTTCAAAGCACCTGCAGCCCAGCCGGCGGGGCTCAGTGGTTGAGCGTTGACCTGTGAGCCAGGAGGTCACGTTTCAAGTCCCAGTCGGGGCACATGCCCGGGTTGCGGGCTCGATCCCCAGTGAGGGGCATGCAGGAGGCAGCCCATCAATGACTCTCTCTCATCATTGATGTTTCTGTCTCTCTCCCTCTCCCTTCCTCTCTGACATCAATTAAAAAAATATATGTTTTTTTTAAAAGCACCTTCCACCATGTGCCCAAAGTGGCTGGCTCACTATCAAGGCAGCAAGATAGTGAGAAGGGCCAACCCCACTTGACAAATAAAGAAACTCAGGAAAACAAGGTCAAACCAACCCCAAACCACACTCCAATCAGTGGGCCAAGAACCCCAAGCCCCTGCCTCCGGACCCCCAAGGTGAGAGTAGATAATCAACAGCCGACTAGACTCGGATCAGCCGTGTCTGAGCCCTGGGGAGGGGCCACCCCAAAGGCCACAGCCTCCGGACCCTCAGCTGCACCGGGGCGAACCCCACCAGCTGTCCATGTCATGCAGCCTCCTGCTGGCCACCAGGGGGCAGTGCCCACTGCAATCCAGAGGGCAGAGTGACTGGGCAGGGCACTCAGCGCTGTGGAGAGCCAGGGGACCTGGCCCACCCTGGAGAACCCGGAGGGTGGCACAGCCCCTGCCCAGCAGGAGCGCAGGCTGCCGTGGGTGGAGCTGCAAGCCGGTCCGGCCTCCCCACAGACCTCCTGCCCGGCCCGAGGAGCCCAGCGGCAGAACCAGACCCGAGGCAGAAAGGCTACAAGCGGCCGGCCAGCTGTGCGACCACTGCAGCCACGCGGCGCAGGCCACAGGCCCACACGGACATGGAGTGAAGTCCCCCAGGAGCACAAGGCTGCTCAGAGGCGCTCTCAGCGCGGAGCATGCACAACGGGGAACGGAATCCTGGGACCACCCTCCCGAGAAACGTCCCCCTGCCAAGACTGGGGACACAGTGGGGGGGGGGCTGCCAGCACTCAGAGTGGGGAAAGGATGGAGGGTGCTCAGGGCCTGGCGTGGCCAAGCTGCCTGGGACCCGGGCCCGTGGCAAGCAACCGCAGAGCCACCCGGCGCCAAGGAGCCCGTGCCCGCCGGGGCGGTGGGAGCCACAGGAGGTCTCGGGGCAGCCGGGACTCCAGCTGAGCTCCCCTTCGGGAGGCGTAGCTGCCAGTGGGTTGGCACAGGCCCGGGAGGCGGGGGAGGTGGTGCGGCTCGGGGTGGGGGGGCAGGCATGTCAGTAGCAGAAGTCCCAGGGCTGGGCAGCAGGCAGCACAGGCCGGTGCCCAGACTGAGGCCAGGGCCTGGGAACCTGAGGCCCCAGCGGACGGCGGGAAAGCCTGCAGGCCCCCGGGCCCGACCCTCTGCCCGTCGGTGGGTCTCCCCCGCCACCCTGTGCCCTGCTCTGCTCCGTGCCCCCCAGGAAACGCTACATCTAGGGTCACAGCCCGGCCTCTCCCTGCCTCAGTTTACTCACCTGCATGGCTTCCAGTGCTTCCTTCAGCTGCTGCCTCTCGGGCCGGTCGGTGGAATGGCTCAGAAGTTCCTGAGGGGTGAGAAGGGAGCCATGGGTCACCCCTCAGGGGGTCCTGCCTCTGCCCTCACCCCCACCGGGCACAGCGTGAGGCCTCCTGAGACAGACGGGCTCAGCTGCCCCCTCCAGCAGAGAGTGGACCCCCACCCAGGCCACACACTGCTTCGAGGGAGGGTGTCCCCAAGTCCTGTGGGTAACAGGAGGGACGCTAGCAGCACAAAGCTGGGTGCTGAGCCCCCAGGGAACAGGTTGGTTCACGGAAGAGCCTCCCTTGGCACCTCCCAGAACCAGCGTTGCCCCAGGTCCGTCTGCCCAGGGCTCCCTATTCCCATTCTCCGTGGCTGCCGGGAGCTCAGGGCGGCTAAGGCGCAGCCACGGGAACGCTCACTCCTGGCCGGGGAGGAGTCCCGTCTCTGCCACTTTCTCTGCTCGCTTGCCCACCTGAATCCCAGCTCTCCTTCGTACACTTACGGCACAGAGAGCAGCTCCCAGTGCCCCTGCCGCTCTGTGCGCGAAGCACGGCCGGCGAGTGTCTGCTGGTTCTAGCCTCCCCGTGGCTCCGCCCTGCCCGGCCGCGGAGGCCGAGGGCTCACCTTCAGGAGGAGGTGGTACTTGAGCACCCGCTGCATGGGCACCACCAGCAGGTCCTGCAGCTTGAACTTCCCGTCCTGGACCTTCAGCGTGCATTCCTGGGCGTCGGGGCAGCAAGGCGATGAGGGGCGTCCTTGCCCGGGGACGCTGGACCCCCGACGCTCCCACACCCCGGCCGGGGGCAGACCTGAGGCCGGAACTGGGGCCCGGGCGTCCCATCCTTGTCTGGCCTGGCTCCCAGAACCCCCTCCCCCATCACCAGGTGCGGGGCTGCCGCCTCTCACAGCCTCGGGTCCGCAGTGGCCACACGAGGACTGCAATTCGGGGGCTGGCACCCACTGGGCCTGCCTCAACATCCTCGGGGAGCTGGCTCACATTAGGGGGACCACCTGCGGAACCAGGGGCTCCCCCTCATTGCCTGGACACCGGGCATCCCCGCATTGCTGAGCAAAGGGCCCCAACACCGGGACCCACTCCGGAAACAGGATCTGACGGGAACCCAGCCGGGGAGCAGCCTGGCACCCCAAGGAGGGGAACAAGGACAGGGTCCTGAGTGGGGCTCATGTGGGAAACCCCACAGGACACCGGCCCTGAGCCCGGGCGAGGATGGAAGCGGGGGGAGGCTCCACAGCTCCCAGCAAACATCCGTCACTGGGGTCCCCTTGGGGTTCACGTAGGCCAGGGTCAGGGGTCGGTCACAGCCCCGCACTGAGCCAGATCCGGTCCTTGGGGCCTACCTCACCTGCACCCAGGGGCTCAGGCTGTGTTTTGGCCCGGGACAGTGCCCTCCACCTGCTCACTGCCCACCCACAGAAGAAAAAACCACCTGCTAAAATCCACACAAAAAAGTCCTATAAGCCCGGCCGGCGTGGCTCAGTGGTTGAGCGTCGACCTAGGAACCAGGAGGTCCCGGTTCGATTCCCCGTCAGGGCCCAGGCCCCGGTTGCGGGCTCGATCCCCAGTGGGAGCGTGCAGGAGGCAGCCGGTCCATGATTCTCTCTCATCATTGATGTTTCTCTCTCTCCCTTCCTCTCTGAAGTCAATAAAAATTTAAAAATTTAAAAAAGGAAAAGTCCTCTCACTACCCAGTCCCCACCTTCCCGCACGGGGTGAGCAGGAGGCCATGGAGCTGCAGCCTGAGAAGGATGAGCCAGGGGCCAGGCCGGGAGCCACTGTTACCTCCACTTTCAGCCTGAAGTCCTCCCGGCTGGCGAGGAGCTGGTTCAGCGTGTTCTGAGCGTGCTCCATGTGGCTGCAGTACTCCCCGTAGATCAGGAGCCTGGGCATGCACGTGCGGACATGTAGGTTCACATGTGTGCACACACGTGCACGCACATGCACACGCACACATGCAGGGACGCACACACGCCACCTGCCGCGGGCGGCACATAGCCAGGGGACCCCGCCGGTGAAGCCCCGGTCAGCTCTGCACTGTCCCGCGCGGACCCAGAGAGGCGCCCAGGCGTCCCCGAGGCCCCCGGCCGGGAGGGGCCGCACCCACCTCTCCTTGAACTCCAGGAAGACCTTGGCCAGCGTGCCGCCACCCGCCATCATGGCCACATCGATGGCCCGCAGGAAGCTGTGGTGCACCCTGATCAGGTCCTGGAGGGAAAGCCGTCGGCACGTGAGCGGCACCAGCCAGAGGGCCACGCGTCCCTGTTCGCTCTCGGACGGAGAGGCCCGGGCGTGGGGGTGCCTCCCACATAAGTGTGGGTGTAACCCAGCCAGGAGGGCCATGGGGCTGGCCGTCCGAGGAGGCCTGAGCACACCCAAGTCCCCGAAACCAAGTCCCTCCGCTCATCTGCCAGCCACAAAACACCCCTTAGCCAGGACCCACGGAGCCCTGGGCAGGGACGCAGCGCAGCCCGGGACCTGGGTACAGGCACAGCCCGGGACCCGGGACAGAGCCCGCGGGCGGGCACACAGGGCCTCACCTCCAGGTTGATGAAGACAGCCGCCATGTCCGCCGGGCTCAGCACCAGCCTCAGGGGGCCCATGTAGTTCTGGAAGACAGAGCCCGATGCTGCCTCAGCGCGGGGGGCAGCCACCTTCCAGGCCACAGCGCGGCCAGAGGGGCTCGGACAACCCCGCGAGGTCAGGGGCTCCCTGCAGGCGGCCCCCACGCCTGGCCCGGCCGGCGCCCAGTGCTTGCTGCAGAGCATCTGGGAGGCCCGGCTCTGCTGCGCGGGGCAGGCGAGTGGGGCCTGAGCACGGGCCGAGCACACACCTGCTCCCGGGGGCACTCGCGTGCGCTGGACACGAATCCACAGCCACCACGGAGCATGGCTAGCGTCTGAGACATGAGAAACTGACGCCGGGAGGGGAGGGCGTCACCCTCACGCACCTCTGGACGGTGACAGGGCCACGGTCCCCGCCTGCGCCCTGAACCTGCCAGGAGAGGCTCTCCACGCCCAGAAGCTCCGCGGGCAGGCAGTGGTCCTGCCTGAGCCGCCTCGGTTCTCACAGGTGCAAACGAGGACTCGCGCCTCTCCTCTCCGGCCCCTTCTCCCCAGGGGGCCTGTCCCCACCTCTCCCGGCCACGGGACCGAGCAGGAGGAACTGTCCACATGGACAGGCTGCCCTGGCCTGTCTGACTCGGGGGTAGCACACCTATCTCGAATGGGGAGGGGAGGCCTGTAAACATGGTTACCCCCAAAGCACACGGCACGCCCTGGCTGAGGCCCCCAACACCACCCGGACGCACCAGGCAGGGGTGGTCCCTGCCCCGGAAGGCCGAGCCCCAGGGAGCTGGAGCCGGCGCCGCAGGGGCCGAACCCACCTTCTCGATGTCCTCCAGCGTGCGGTAGTACTTGGCCTCGGTCTCCTGGATCTCCAGCAGGCAGCACGTCCTCTTGTCGTCCTCTGTCATGCCCATTTTCTACGGGCGGACACGGGCATGAGCAGGGATGCCCACCAGGCCTGCCACCCGCTCACCGCCCGTTTGGCCAACGTGGGGCCGGATGGGAGACAGAAGGGCCCAGGCCTTCCTCCCCCTCCCCTCTTGCAGATGAGGAAACTGAGGCACGCCAAGGGGCTGTGGCGGGAACCTGAGAACGGGCGGCAGTGCAGAGGAAGCGCGGCTTCCAGGCCAGGGCGAGCCCCGCACCAGCCACCTCCGGCATAGACAGCACATATAACGTGCTTAAAGCACCTACTGTGTGCACAGGGGAGCCTCTGACCAGCTTCCTGAGGACCCATGTCCACCAAATGGATCCTCAGCTGGTGCCTCAGAGAAGGACACGGATTCCTCACAGGTTGGCCCTTCCCAGCGCCCACGGACTGCAAGCAGGGCCCCTGGGGACGCGCCACCGTGGCAGGGCCTGCCCCCACCTCTGGGGGGACCAGGGCGGGGGTCGGGCTGACCAAGACTGTGGTCACAGCGCCGGGGAACGGGGGGTGATGTGAGTGCAGAGGCAGCCACGCTCTCGGGCCCCTCAGCTGAGCCGTATGTGCCCATGAGCGAGGCCCTGGGAGAAGGAGCTGGCACCCCTGGCATGACGTTCGGACCCCATGTGCCCTGACCATCCTCCTCCTCCTCCAGGAAAGCCAGGCCCTGCTGGGCTCTGCCAGGGTCGCAGCTCCAAGGGCCGCACGGGCACATGCCCCAGGGCCAGGGTGGCAGCCCTGCTCAGCCAGGGGGCTGCACTGTTACTCTCGGGCTCCATGGGGATGCCGAGTGGTCCCCCTAAAACTGCATGAAAACAGCCGACAGTGTCTCCCAAGACAGGGCCGCGAGGGGGAGACGCCGCGGGCAGCCTTACCTGCATGTACCTGATCTGAGAGCATGGAAACAGACGAGAGACCCAGTTAGCACCCAGCTGCACGCGGGGGTCAGGGAGGCCCGCCCATTTAGTCCACAGCCTCAGGGGTGCCCACTGCCGGGGAGGTGGGAGGGACAGGCCCGGGACCGAGCACGCAGCTGGTCTTCCCACGTCTGGGCTGAAAGCCACACCTGCCAATCTCTGGCTTTATCTTCCTTTGCAAAAGCACCGTCCCCATGACCTCCACTGGGACTACGGGGGGAGCACCAGCCGTGGCAGGGGATGAGATACACCAGGGTGGGTCCCAGAGGGCGTGGCGGGAGGCCCACCCACCCGGGGTGGACGCGCGCCCTGTGAGCACCAGCCCGGGCCGTTAGGACACTGAGCAGAGCAGGGCAGGGGCACCAGCTTATCCCCAGGATACGGAGGGGGGGAGGGGGGAGGGGGGGCGGGGGGGGCGAGGGGACATCATCTCAGCCCCAGGTCCCGCTGTGTGGGGTTCAGCACCAGGGACAGAGAGAGCTTGGGGAGCGCCCTCTCCAGGTCTCCGCGGGCCAAGCACCGTGGGGGGGTCTCGGGAGCCTGTGCCCCGGGCTCCAGAGGACACCGGCTCCCAAAGGGCTGGGGGAGCCCAGAGGCCGGCCAGGCTCCTGGGCAGCTGGGGGCGGGGAATCAGGGACCTCCAGCAACAGGTGAGGGTGAACTTCCAGCCCCCAACACCCCCCAGGGGGGCAGGATCGCCCGGGGTCACAGCCCCACAGCTGACTCGACAGAGCGAGACCTGGTTCCTGAGGGGAAGGGAACCCACCACACCCTTCAGGGCAGTTTCGGGGCTGCGAGCTCCGAGCCCAGCATGTCCCGTCTCCCCCGCGTGATGCCGGAGGGGCCGCAGGCGCCCAGGGGGGGAAAGCCTCTCTGAAAGGCCGGGGGAGCGGCTCCCCGCTTCGTGTGTTCGCCGCCACTGCTCACTCCCACATGGACCCGAATTCCCTTTGTGAAACGTTCCCCATTTCTGGTGTGAAAGCAAATGGCATCAAAAGCCTCCCGAGGTGGCAATTGGCATCTCCATGCCCCTGTGTAGGGGCCCGAGGGGCTGTGGCCCAGTCCCCATCTACCCGGCCCGGCCGGAAGGACCCGCCTCCCCACAGCAGCTGTGGGCATTAACCCCGCACTGCAGCCCACGGGCGTCCCAGGCTGTCAGCCTCCCGGCTGGACACAGACACCCTCGCACACAGAGGACGCACAGCTGGCTGACTGGGACGATCGCGGGTCCGCGCTGCCCAGAGAGGCCGGTGCGTGCAGTGGGAGCTGACGCGTGTGGTGTGAGTGGGGTTCCCGCTGTGAGCTGGCAGCTCCTGGGCGGGAGGGACTCCGAGCCCTGCACAGCCTTCGAGGAGAATCCCAGGGCTACGCGGGAAGGGCGCGTCACATCCCAGCCTCCTGAGGAGACTTCGCAGGGATGAGGGCCCGCAGCAGGCTGGGCCCAGGAAGCGGGAGGAACTGGGGTGGGGAGGATGGGGGGAGCCTCTGGAGCTCCCTCCACACCGGACCAGCTCCCCTTCAGTGGCCCCGGGCCCGGGCCGGCTCATTTTTTTTTTTTTAATATATTTTATTGATTTTTTACAGAGAGGAAGGGAAAGAGATAGAGAGTTAGAAACATCGATCAGCTGCCTCCTGCACACCTCCCACTGGGGATGTGACCGCAACCCAGGTACATGTCCTTGGCCGGAATCGAACCTGGGACCTTTCAGTCCGCAAGCCGACGCTTTACCCACTGAGCCAAACTGGTTTCAGCTCATTTTTAAAGAAAGGGCCAGAATCAGCCTGATTGGTGTGGCTGAGCGTTGACCTATGAACCAGGAGGTCACGGTTTGATTCCTGGTCAGGGCACAGGCCCGGGTTGCAGGCTCGATCCCCAGGGTGGGGATTGCAGGAGGCAGCCGACCAATGATTCTCTCATCACTGGTGTTTCTCTCTCCCTCCCTCTCCCTTTCTCTCCAAAATCAATAGAAGCATATATATATATATATATATATATATATATATATATATATTTTTTTTTTTTTTTAAAGGACAGACTGCTCTGCCAAGTCTAAAATAAAAGCCCGTGCGGGCGAGGAAGAGGGCGCGGTGGGCGCGGGCCGGGGCGCTTACCATGGGCTGCTGCACCTCCACCTTGATGATGTCCTCGTAGATGTCGTCCCCCTCATCCTCACACGGGACGCAGTCGTAGATGTCCTCCCCCACGTCGTGCTCGCTGCGGGGAGGGAGCAGTCAGAGGGGCGGGACGCCGCCGTCTCCCGGCCTAAGGGTGGGCACCTGCCTCCCAGGTGTCTGCGTTTAAACTGGCAGCGTGCAGAGCACAGCTCCTGCTTTGCCTGCCGTGCTTCAGAGGGACCCGAGACAGCCCCTCACTAACCGCCTCCCCAGCCCCTCACTAACCGCCTCCCCAGCCCCTCACTAACCGCCAGGAACAGGGGGAGGCCCGGGGGGACCCCCGTGGGAGTCTTCGCAGGCCAGGCGGTGCCCAGCTCCGACGCCCGGGCTCCTGCCTCCCAGCCCCACACCCTCACCATGGCCGGGCCTGGCACCTGCAGCCGAGCACTCAGCCTCCCTGTCCCTGCAGACGCTGCCCCCAAGGAAACAGCGCCCGAGGCCCTGCCCGCCGGTGCCCGAGGTCCAGGCAGGCCCTGCAGGCGCCGGCTGTCAGGCTCATGTCGCACAGCAGAGCGGGCCCGGTGACAAGGCCAGCGTCAAAACTGTGGCCGCGCGGGACAGAGGAGAGGGGACGCCGCAGGCTGCTCCATCAGAGGCAGGCGAGGCCGCGGGGCCAGTGGAGGGAGGGGCGGGCGGTGGGGCCCGGGCAGCTACACATTTTACGAACAAATGACTTTAATAAAGAGAACGGGAAATAGGCCCAGAAAGGGGCCTCCAGGTCACTGGTGCAGGGGCACCAAACCGCCGGCATGACAGCCGCCTTCTCCTCCCATGTTTGGGGGACATCCCAGTTGATCCCCGTGCCCTGTCCCTCCCACTCGTGATCCTACCCCTCCAGGACCTCCCTGCAGCCCCCCACAGGACTCGGTGCTCGAGATGCCACCTCCTCACTGCCCCACGCATGCCCATGGCGCCCACGGCTCTCGCGGGGCAGAGGGAAAGCGGGGTGCACGGGGCAGGGGGCCTGCCGAGATCTCCGGGATCTGGGGGACCTATTCCCGTGCCGCTGCCTCCTGCTCAGGGAGCTTCCTGGACAGGTGGGCTTGAAAGATGCTTGGAGGGGTCCGGCCGGCATGGCTCGGTGGTTGAGCATCGACCTATGAACCCGGAGGTCACGGTTCGAGTCCCGGAGGGGCCACTCGGCCCTTCTCTGCACTTGTTTCTCCGCTGGGCCCCTCTGTCACCCATTCGGCACATTTCCCCCCGGAGCTCCTGGCCGCATTCACAGCGCGGAGTCAGCAAGGCGGGCTGCTCGGGGCCCGTTTTTATTCTGGCGACGGCTCCTTCTTTCCTGTTTCGTTGCAAGTTTGAGGACTTCCATGGACACGGGACAGGATGCCTGCCTCATAGCGGCTGGGGCCGCCTGAGACCGTCCGCTGGGCTGGGACAGTGGGCAGCCGCTGGCGTGGCTGCTGACTCCGCCTCTGGCTGCCGACTTCTCGGCGGGAAACCGGAGGCCCCGCCGTGTGTGAGAGGTTCCGTGGTCAGCCAGGGCTGAGGTGGATTATAAGGTGGGTCGGGGGGGGGGGGGGTCTCCGGCTCTGTGGGTTCCTCCCTTCCAGCGCTTTCCCAACATTGCGGCTGCCCTACCAGCCCCCGATTCTTTTCCCTGACAGCTCAGGCCCGAGGGTGCGCTGTCTGCACGAACTGGGGGGTGTCCCCCAGAAAAGGCTGCAAACCTTTCAGCTCCATCCGCAGCGAGCACTCGGGGAGAAACTGAGGGCTCCTCCGGGTGAGAGTGAGGCGACGTGGCCCCTCCCGCTCGGGGTGCTCGGGGAGGGACAAGACCCCGAGACGGACAGGCAGCATCTCCGAACGCACGTCCAGAGCGGGGCCGGGGCCAGAGGACAAGTCTCAGCGTCCGCGGCAGCGGATCATTCCCGTCCCCACCAGCTGGGGCCCGGGCATCTGACAGCCGAGGCCGAAGTGGACGCACTTTCGTCGTCACCCGCCTGCGTGACGGTGGCCCCTCCAGCCAGTGGGACTGACCCCTGGCAGCCTCCGCACACCCAGGCGCTCTCCGCCACGAACACACCTTCCCGGGGAGCAGGGAAGTCCTCCCCCGAGTCGCAGGGAACTTCCAGGATTCTGCTGCCTCGTAAATCCTATGAAGTGTCGCAAACCACGCTGTGCTTCCCCGGGGCGATGCTCAGCCACACCTCTGAGATGGGAACCCCAGGTCCTGGGCAGATGGCCCCACTGGCTCTCCTGCCTCACCCCCTCCCCACCTTCCGCTCTCTGGGGCACTGTCCCAGCCAGGCCTCTACAAGATGCTCCTACTTGGGCTCCAGGACCCAGTGGTCACCTCTTCTGAGGAGCCCTCCCGGATTTCTGGGCTGGCATTTACCCAGCCCCAATCTGGGCTCCCAAGGGGTGGTGCTTGTGCGTGCAAACTCCCTTCCTGCCCTGGGCGAGGGGTTCCCCCAGTTCAGGCACGTCACCCTGGGCCGGCCCAGGACTCGGGCAGGTCTGAGACGGGAGGAGCCGCACCCCCAGGCTCCCCAGAGCGCCCCAGGAAGAAGAGGGGCTCTCAGGGAGGGAGAAGCCATATGCAAATGCAAGGCATTCATCATGAGAGCAATTTCAAAACAGGCCTCCCTGTTTGCTGGATGAAGCGTTTTTAAGTGGCAGTATTTTGTGTTAATTTTTTCAACCAGCTGCTGTCCTGTTCAATTATACATGATCCAGTGGCCTCGACAGCGAGCTCGGAGCCCCCGAGGCCATCATCCGAGCCCAGCGCCGTCGGGTCAGACGCACGGGCTTCTGAGCTCCCCGGTCACGTTCGGACCCGAGACCCCCGCTGCCCACCTGGGCCGCTACCCGCCGCGGCCGTGAGCTCCCAACGCGGGGAGTCCCGCTGGGCTCTGCCCGCGGTTATGCTGAGCACGTGGGCTCCTGCGTCGTGTCGAACTAAGTAACCCAGTGGGACCCCGCTTCCCGACGCCTCCCCCCTCGGACTGACAGCCCTTTCGCGCTGATGCCTGTGGATCGTCGCGCGCCTCTCACAGGAGAGGCTGCGACCTGAGTCGGTTTCCCACGGTTCACATCTCAGGATATTGTGCGCGAACACCTTCGTGTTTTGTGTCTTGCTTTGGTTGCTGCCTGTAATTACTGTTAAATTTTCATCTTACTGTACGTTCCCTTTCTGTTTGTTAAATGTCCATTTACCTTCCCTGTCCCTTCTGCTTTCCTCGTTATCACTCACGGTTAAACAGGACAAGACGCCTGGCCTGCCTGTAAGAAAGGGTGGAGCGGGACCGTGGGAGGGTCTGGGACCAGTCCTTCCATCTACATGACTCCTAATGGGAACAGATGACTCGGTTCCGAACAGCCCTCCGGAACGAGTTCGGTTCCAGGAACGAGGTGCCACTGGATTTTGGATGTTGGGTTAAACAAAAATACATCCTTAACATTTGCCTGCCTGTGTTGTGTTCTTCCTGCTTCGTGTTTGGATGTTGGTTTTGGTGTGGCTACTAGAGAACTCACGGTCCCACACGTGGCCCGTGTGCCATTCTCCGGGCGGCACAGCCACGGCCGTTCGGAATCAGAAAGGCCACATTTGGGGTGAAACGGGCCGGGAGCCACATCCCTGCTGAGCGCCCGCGGTGTGGTCTCTGGGCTGTGCCACCCACAACGTCACTGGCGACCTTCCCAGCCGGTCCCCAAAGCAGATACAGACAGTGTGTCACACCCGGGAAACCGAGGCACGCAAGGTGGGAAACCTGCCAGAGGCCACACAAACAGGACACGACAGAGCCAGGTCCTGGGCGTGTCCCACAAGACAGCCCTGTGGCTCAGGAGCCGGGGTGGTGGGAGTGGACAGACAGACTTCTGCGCTGGGTGGTGGGAGGCGGCCTCCACTGAGGAGCTGTCTGGTGGGCAGAGGCTGCGGGGCCTCCACCACCCGCTAGGCTGGGGAAACAGTGGGGGACACCCCAGGCAGAACGGCCTCTCAGAGGAGGGTCCACATGGGGGGCCCACGCCTCTCCTCCAGCGCTCGCCCCTCTTGCAGCCAGCCCCACCCCTGCCCGGAGCACAGGGGCCTGGGGGGCAGGGGGTCTCACTCCCCTTTATAGTCCCAGCTCCTGGGAACACAGAAAGCGCTTAGTGTCCAGTTGGCAACTGGACGAGTACACGACTGAATGAATGAATGAATGAATGAATGGAAGCCGACGTCAGGGCGCTCGCCATGTCGGTCCCCCCAGGTTCCCTGTGTGGGAGAGCGGCACGTGGCTGCGTGTTTGAGGGGGTCCAACTGTGGAGCGTCAGGCCGGGCAGCTTCTGACGCCTGGCCGAGAGCCCAAAGGAAAGATGAGCAGGTTTTGCTCAAACTGTCGCTGCTCGCTCCGGGCCGCCCAGAGGCAGTGGGGCTCCCTCGCTCCCGGCCGCCTGGGAAGTGGGGCTCCCTCGCACCCGGCCGCCTGGGAAGTGGGGCTCCCTCGCTCCCGGCCGCCCAGGAGGAAGTGGGGCTCCCTCGCTCCCGGCCGCCCAGAGGCAGTGGGGCTCCCTCGCTCCCGGCCGCCCAGAGGAAGTGGGGCTCCCTCGCTCCCGGCCGCCCAGAGGAAGTGGGGCTCCCTCGCTCCCGGCCGCCCAGAGGCAGTGGGGCTCCCTCGCTCCCGGCCGCCTGGGAAGTGGGGCTCCCTCGCTCCCGGCCGCCCAGAGGCAGTGGGGCTCCCTTGCTCCCGGCCGCCCAGAGGCAGTGGGGCTCCCTCACTCCCGCTGCCCTGATGAGGCCGGGCCACTGCCCGAGCTCCGCCTGGCCAGGCACAGCCGCCTCCCTGCCCCGCGGGCCGGGCGGCCGGTGAGAAGGGGCCTCCCTGTCTGCCTTGTAAGCTGCCCTAATGGATAGCATCAGCCCAGGTCCCCGGGGACAGGATGCGAGGGATGTGCTTCTCCATGGGAGGAGGAGGAGGGGAAGCTTGAAAAATTTATTAAACTGGAGCCGCTGGGACCAAATCGCAAGTTAGAGACTCCCACCCACCCCGTCCCCGCCACTCATGATTTACGTCTGCAATAAGCGCCGTAAGGAACCACCGGATCCAGGCTCGCTCTTAATGCCACGGAACGACGCCACTGAGCTGTGCGAAGCCACGGCCCGACTGGCTCTCGCCCGAGAGGAGCCACGTCCCATGTTGCGGTTCAAGGGCCCCGTCACACGGGAAGGGGCAGAGATGGGGGGCATGGGCGCCCGGGCCGTCACCGTCTGACCCACCGCATAGAAACCCCCCAAACTGACCGCGCCCCACAAGCCACTGGGGACAGGCAGGAACCCGGGTGGCAGCTGAGGGGGAGGGGGCTCTGGCTGGTTCTGGGAGGCACTTCCTGCCACGTCCCGGCTGCTCAAGGAGCCCTGGGCCGGCTGACTCCTCAGGTTGGTGACCTGGGAGAAGCGGCAGATCTCGATGGCCCTCACCCTTGGACAGGGCGCCCCGGGCTCTGGGGGGCGGGGGGGGGAGCCTCAACGTCACATGGCAGCGAGGTGAGGGCACAAACGTGGAGTCAAAGCTGAGCGACATGAACCGGGGCTTCCCCTCTCTAGGCCTCAGCCTCCTTGTCTGTAAAATGGGGACGCCTGCAGACAGACCTCACAAAGCAGCTGGGGCGAGGGGACATGGGAGGTGAGGTCCCAGCAGTGCCCGCCCGTGCAGGCTCCATCACGGTCATCACCCAGGACTTCCGCTGCCGTGCGCCCACGCCCGCGCTGCTAGGGGGCCTGAGCGGGGTGCTCGTGACAAAGACCCCAGGAACCTCCCAGTCGAAGGAAGACAGGCATTTACCTCCCAATCACCGTGCACCCCATGGACAGCCGCGCAGGGTGGGGTGCTCTGCTGTGGGGGATGGGCGGCGGTGCTGGCTGGGTGGGTGGACTGAAGGGCTGTTCCAAGGGGGAGACACTCAGACCCGGATTTGGCAGATGAGGAGGGGTCTCCAGGTGGAAAACGCCGGGAAGGGGCAGGAAGCAGTCCAACCTGGGCTCAGCCCGCAGGAGGGGGGCAGCGGGGAGGGCAGGACCGCTTTCCAGCTGAGCCTCTCTGAGCCGTTTCCTCCTCCCTGCAGGCGGGCGAGCAGCTCCTCACTCAGCCCCACCCCTAAGGGCCTGCGCTGGGGTGATCCTCTCACAGGCATTTCTAAGACCCTCTCTGATTCCTGGCACTGCTCAGGGCGGGCGGGGGGATTGGGGGGCGGGGGGCATCCAGGTGGGCTGCTCGGCCTGGCTGTGACTCCAGGCTGCTCTCCCACCCTCTCCCCAACATGGGGTCGACCAGACGCCCCGAAGAGCTCCATGCCTCCCAGTGGGGTCGCTGCGGGGCCCGGCCTGACCAGGCTCAGGAGCATGGGCTGTGGCAGCCACTCCCACTGGTGTTTCCTTCCCATCACAGGACCTTGGCTGCCAGCACAATGCGGGCATCTGAGTTCTGAGTGACTCGTATTGCTTTAAAGAGACGGGCTCCCGCTAAAGGCCCCACACCCTGGAGGCAGCAGGGATGTGGGGTGGGCGGCCAAGGCTGGCTCCCCCCCGCGCCCCGCCTGTGCTGCAGGTGGAGAGAGAGAGACGCCGAGTCTTCCCACAGGAACCGCGGCTTATCCGGGACCCAGCAGGAAGGAGGATCTTGTTGCAGGAAGCGTGTGGGGTTCCCCCCCTGGCCTAGGGGCAGCGCCAGCCGGCTCAGGAGCCACCAGGGCCCCCCAGGGCTCAGGCTCCCTCCTGCAGGGTGGGCACCCTCCCTCCTCCCTCCTCCGGCCACTGCCCCCCCAGGGAAGCAGCCCGGCCCTGAGTGCAGGCTACTCGGTCCCACCCTGCCACAGCAACCCCCCAGAGTCAGCCAACTCTTCAGGCTCCTGTTGGTCCGGGGGGTTTGGGGGGGGGGCGGGACTGTAGGGTGAACCAGTCCAGGATGATGGCCAGGCCGGGGCTGCGTGTGGACGCAGAGGAAGCCCTCAGAGAGAGGAAGGAAGTAGACACAGAGCCACAAGGATGGGCCACCCAGAGAAGGGGGACCCCTGTGGCCTCAGGTGGCCTGGTCTCAGCCCCGCGCCCGCCCTGATGGGCCAGAGGCAGTGCTGGACCCACCCACGGCCTGTGCTGTGGCCCGGGCTTGAGGGGCCCTGGCTCCAGGGGCCCACATCCCCCAACACAGCACTGGGCTAGGAACCTCCGCCCAGCTCTCTCTGCGGCTCTGGAAAAAGAGGCTCCCCAACAAGAGGCCTGGGAGGAAGACCCCTCCATGTCACCTCCAGACACGCCGGGGCCTTCGAGAACGAGGGGGTGTGAGGTGCAGACAGGCTCATGTCTGAGAGAGAGCAGACCCTCACCCTCACCTCCCACTCTGCTGGGGGGACCCTCACCACAGCCCTCAGGACTGAGAGGTGCCCTGGGCGGGGCTCTGAGGCCTCAGCGGGTATCCCCGCCCCCGTCCGCCTCCCCACGCGCCCCCCTCCGCTGTCCAGTCCACTCCTGGGTGCTCACTCGGCCAGCTCCTCCAGGCTGCGGTAGACGTCATCGTCGTTGTCCGCCGTCTCCTCCGAGGGGAAGGGCCTGCGGGAGGAGAGAGAGGAGTGAGCCGGGATGGGGGCCCCACTGGGCTCTCCCGGGAGGAGCTAACGGGCTTCTGTCTGCTTCTCAGGGAAGGACACACTCGTGTGTCACGGAACCAGCCGGGCTGCCTGTGTCTGTGAGGCTCTGATTTTGCTTAATCCCGTCACCTCCCCTGCTTTCCCCTGCACTGCAGCCCCGGCTCCGGCGCTCAGCCGGCCGACCCGCCAGCATCTGCAGCGGCCTCCGGGCACTGTGACCCCAGCCCAGGCTGCGTGGGGCTCGGCCTGCTCCCCTGCGGTCCCTCCACCCTGGGCAGGAAGCCCCGTGCAATCCCCTCACTGAGTGTCTGCAGATGCCTCCCCTGGGACCCAGCCTGCTGCCCCCAGCTTCGTCCCCCCCAGACCCTGGAGAGATCGCTGGCCAGAAGCCAACAGAGACCCCACTGCTGCCTCCTCCTCCTCCGACGCCTTCATTTAAGGCAGTGGTTCTCACCCTTCCTGATGCCGCGACCCTTTAATACAGTTCCTCGTGTTGTGGTGACCCCCAACCATAACATTATTTTCGTGGCTACTTCATAACTGTAATGTTCCTACTGTTAGGAATCATCATGTAAATATCTGATATGCAGGATGTATTTTCATTGTTACAAATGGAACATCATTAAAGCACAGTGACTAATCACAAAAACAATATGTAATTATATATGTGTTTTCTGATGGTCTTAGGCGACCCCTGTGAAAGGTTGAGAACCCCTAAGGGGAGACCTCTGGGGGCAGCTAAGAGCAACGCCTCTGCAGGTCACAGATCCAGGTTCAACCCCCCGCTCTGCTCCTGCTCAGCTGGCTGTGTGACCCTGGGGGCTTGGGGGACCCTGGGGGCGCTGTGACCCTGGGGGGCTGGGGGACCCTGGGGGCGCTGTGACCCTGGGGGCTGGGGGACCCTGGGGGTGTTGTGACCCTGGGGGGCTGGGGGACCCTGGGGGCTGTGTGACCCTGGGGGCTTGGGGGACCCTGGGGGCGCTGTGACCCTGGGGGCTGGGGGACCCTGGGGGCTGTGTGACCCTGGGGGCTTGGGGGACCCTGGGGGCTGTGTGACCCTGGGGGCTTGGGGGACCCTGGGGGCGCTGTGACCCTGGGGGCTGGGGGACCCTGGGGGCGCTGTGACCCTGGGGGGCTGGGGGGCCCTGGGGAGGGGGTCTTGGCACCAGGCACAATCAGGCTCAGCTGCATCTCAGCGGGTGTGACGGGCCAGGCGGCAGGGAGAGGTGGGGGGAGGGCCGTGGGAGCCCAGCCCAGTACCCCTGCGCCCAGCTCGCCAGGGAAGCAGCCAGGCTCACCTTAAAGGCGCATCCGGGGCACAGCCCGGAGCCCCCATAGGCCTGTTCAGTTACTGAAGGGGTCACCTGGGTGCCGCCTGCTAACTGGCGGGGAGCCCTTGGCGCCCAGGGGTTCGCTGATTAAAAACGCTCTCCTGCTCCTGCCCCGACTGTCCAAACAGGCCCACGGATCCCCTTTCTTTCTCAGCCCCCACCCCGCCCAGGGCAGACAGCCATCATGTGGGGGGGGGGGGCAGCGCCAGACCAGACACCCCACCCACACCCACACCCAGCTCAGGATCGCCCTGAGTCAGAGAGGCGGGGACCCACACCCACATGCAGGCCCCTGGGGGCGGAGGGGGCAGGGAGGCCCCTGGGCTCCGAGAGCAGAGAAAGGCTCTGGGTGGGACCCAGACAGGCCTGGGGAACCAGGAGGGGGGTGGGGTGTTACTCCAAGTTCAGGACGAGAGCCTCCTGTCAGACAGAGGGGAAGAGAAGCGCCACTCGGCTTCCTAGCCGGGAGCTCGCCCAGGGCTGTGGGCCTCAGTTAACGCGTCTGTAAAATGGGGATAAGCCACCCGCCTCATAGCGCTTAGGACGCGCTGCCCCCAGGCCTGGCACTGAGGAGGTGAGGACACTGCGACTCTGGATGTGGCAGCCCTGGCAGAGGTGCCCCCGCCAGGCACCCCAGGGGCGTCGGGGTTCCGTGAGGCTGGGCTGAGCGGGGAGAAAGCTGACGGGCCAGGTGGGGCAGCAGTCCATGGGGGCCGGGGACTGACGGGTGGGCCGGCCTGTACAGCCCAGATCTCACACCACAGTCAGCAGGGACGGGAGGGTCTCTGCCCCTGTGGGGTAGAGGCTGAAAGGTGGGGAGACGGAGGTGCAGCCACTGCCATGACCCTGGCGGGACCCCGATGTCTGCAGAGGTGGGTGCGGCAGGGGTGGGGGGAGGGCGTAGGGGCGCGGCTCCTGAGCAAGGAGATGGAAAGTGTCCCCCAGAGGAGGAACCCAGGGTCCCCCAAATCCCTGCCAGGCTGTTCCCTTCCCCAAGTCTGGGCCCCACAGGGTGGAGGAGGCGCGGACCTCAGGGCAGGAGGGACGGGCTGGTCCCTGCCACCGATGTGCCAGGGGTGGGCCTGGCGTGGCTGCCCAGGGCAGAGCGGCACTTCCGGCCGCCGGGAAGCGAGCGTATTTGTGACTCTGCGCGCTTCTCGGAACAGCAGTGCGGAGTGGGAAAGATGGCGTGGGCACGGCCGTCCCCCCCGAGCGACCCAGCCCCGAAGCCCTCGCGCTCCCTTCCCTGCCGTCTTGGCCTCGGCCAGGGGACACTGCCCGGGCCAGGCAGGAACCCCCGTGGCCTGCCAGGCTTTGCCCGGACAGACGCGCGGAACACGTGCCCCAGGGGACAGGAAGCGTCACAGCACTCACCCTGGGCCTGAGGAAGGCCACACGGGCCAGCGGGCTCCCGGAAGCCAGGCCTGTCCAGCCAGCACTCCGCACAGCTTCCCCCGGCCCTCGGGCTGGGCCTCGTGTCCCCCCATTTCCACCAACAGGAAACCACTGCACGCTCCCTGCACAACACGCTCCCAAACGGCCTGCGACGGGCAGAGCCCCCACGTGCCCCCAGCCCTGGCCCGGGTTACGGAGCCGAGCTCGGGGTGCCGGGCGGGGAGAGTGACGCTGACCCTCGAGGAAACTGACACAGGGATGGGTGGACACAGGCCGGTGGCAGCTCTGCCCCAGGTTCCGGAGCCGCCAGCCACGGGGAGGAAGGCCGCCTCCTGCCCGCAGCCCCCCACTCTGCCCCAAAGGTGCCCCTGAGGCCCCAGACCGCTCCCACAGGCAGCCGTGAGCGTGAGCTGACACCACAGCCCGGGCACTTAGGCAGCTACTGGAAGCAAAGACCCTCCACTTCCTTCCCCCTTGTCCAAGCTGTCCGCTCCCAGGAATGGCCCTGGGGCCCGGTGAGGCGGGTGGTGGCAGAGCAGGGCCCCGGCTGCTCCCCGACCCCCCTGCTCCCCAGTCACACAGCCGGCGGCGCTGGGGCTCGGCCGCCTTTCCATCAGGCACAGGAGTGAGTCAGACGCGCGAATGTGCCGCGGGCGTCCAGTTCTCACTGCTGGCTCCAGACGGAAACGTGTCGAAAGCAGATCTGAATACGCACAGCATCTAGGGGCACGGTGGGACCCTGCTCAGGGTTCTGGGGGGCCGGCGGGGGTTCTGTGCAGGGGCAGGGAGTACGGGGTGACCCAGCACCGGAGGCCCCCTTCTCCCTGCCCCGACGTCCCTCCGTCTCCTGGGAGATGAAGTGTCACACGGCAGCCCCATTCCCGGAGTCCGAAGGCCTGGATCCACCAGGACACGGGGCTAACCAGGGCCTGCCTGCACCCGCCCCCCCACCCCCCAGCCCTCTGGCAGCAGCATCGCTGGTCAATCGCGGTGGTCTCTGTGGCCTCTGGCATCGCACTCCAGGCACAAGGCAGATCGGTGGACCCCGGTGAGAAAAGCGGCTGGCTGCCCGGGGCACTCTGGGCAGCCCCCCGATGAGGCACTTGCTGCCCAGAGGTGGGGTCAGTAGGTGGTCAAACCTCTGCCCCTGGCTGGGGTCCAGGGTGAGGGTGGGGCACACACCCAGATGGCAGGACACGAGGGAAACCCAAGCCTCCCCTGGATTCACAAAGGAGGGGTCAAGGAAGGCGTCAGGATTGGGGGTGGGTGGTTTCCAGGTTTCCTCCAGTCAGTGACGGCAACAGCCCACAAGATGGGCACCAAGGCTCAAGAGGGGGAGACAGTGGCCCCAGGAGACCAGCCAGGAAGTGGCAGAGCCAGGCTGGAGCCAGGACTGCTCCCAAGAGGGCCACGTGGGGAAGCAGCCAGGCAGGACAAGTGGCACCCTCCCACCCTCCCAGGACAGAGGGGGGCTGCGTGCTGCATGCTGCGTGTTGTGGCTGTGGGCTGCCCAAGCCTGCGTGAGGACGGGCCGGTCTGCAGCCCTCCCACCGTGCACCGGGAGGTCCGGCTCGGCCCTAGGAGCGGAGTCCTGGACCTCGGCCCTCGGGACGGCGCCAGCCAGCAGCTGAGGCGGCCCGGGGGGGGGCTGGGCACGGGCCAGCAGCCCAGGCCTGCGCTCGCTCACCTTGGAGTCCAGGCCTGAGCGTCCAGCCAAACCTCCGGGCTGGGCTCCAGGCCTCAGCGTTAACCGGAACCACTGGTGCCTCGCTGCTGCCCTCGCGGGAGGGGCCGGGCTGGACTCCGTGCCACCGAAACCTGCGCCCGGACTGCCGGCCACAGCCCGTCGCAGCGAGAGGAAGGCCCGCTCTGCTCCCCTCCCCCCGCCGGGACCCGCCGAGGACAGGTGGCCAGGACACTGATGCGACCAGGCGGGCCGATTAAAACCACCTGCTGGCAGGATAAGGGGCTAATGAGCACATGAAAATCGCCACTCCCCGTCCAAATCGCCTCTCGCCTGCTCAGTCCAATGACCTGGAATTCGCCAGGCGGCACCGGGCGGGAGAGGGGCAGCGTCAGCCCGAACGGGAAACGGGGCGAGAATGGGACCTGAGCCCCAGAGAGGACTCGGAGCCGCGGGAAAGGTCTGCAAACGCGGGGGAGACGCGAGGAGAGGCTGGGCTCCAGGCGGGACACGGCCTGCCCTGAGTGGGGGGGCCCCTTTGTGTCCCGGATCCCCCAAAGGCACCCTAGACCCTCCAATGGAGATGCAGGACAGAGTCATCTGGCTTCAGAGCTACTCGGCACGTTCAGGTGACTCGGGGAGGCTCAGGGCCTGAGGTGGAGGTCAGGGCGCACCCCCACCTGTGGACGGCTTTCCTCGCTCTCTGCTGGGGCGTCTGTGCCCCCCGTCCCTGGAGACAAAGGCAAGCCTGTCGGGGGCTAAATGAGGGGACTCCCCCAGGCCATAGGCGGACTTATCCCCAAAGCTGCTTCACCGTTCGGTCTGTCACCCACGGGCATCTCAGGGATGAAGGCGCCCCACCTCCGGCAGCGGGAAGACCAGGGTGGTCTCTGTGGCCAGCCGGGGACAGAGGCTGTCCCTGTCCATCCCAGAAGGTGCTGCTGCGCTCAGATGGGCATCTGGGTGCGTCTGACATGCTGAGAATTCACTTCAAATTGGAAGAGGGAGTCCGGTCACTGGGGGCTGGGGAGTCCAGTGTCTCACCGCTAACCCCGGCCTCCACCGGAGGACAGGTGTCGCTCAAGATCGTCACAGGGGCCCGGCCGCTCTCACGGCCCCCAGAGCCTCCCTGCCCAAGGTCCCTGGGGGAGGGCTCCTGGCCACGGCTCATCCTCACGCCCAGCCCCGCCCTGGCCATGCCCTCCCTCCCCGGCCCTCAGCGCTGTCACGGATGAGGACGTCCCTCCGTCTGCAGGACCAGCTCCGGCTGCCACAGGGACCTGCATCCCACACGCGGGGCCGGACGGGTTGGCCCGGGCCACCCCCTCAGCGCGGACCCTCCGCGGGACCAGGGTGGGACTCTCAGATCAAGTCTCCCATTCAGCGCCTCCAAGAAGGACAACTGGGCTTTGATGGAAACCCAGCTCATTATGCAAAGCACAGTGTTGGGAAAATGATCATTTTTGTAAAGGAGCGCGTTGGGCTCCCATCCAGCCGTGAGCGGAAGGAGAAGTGATCCGGCCGGGCTGCGGGCCTGGGGCGTGGGTTTGGTTGAAGTAAAACCTTTCGCTAATTAGTGGCCCCGCAGAAGGCTCTTACTGGGAGAGCCCCATGGGTGCTCGGCAAGGTGCTGGGGCCCCAGGGTGTCCAGTGGCCTGTGGACACCTCTCCATCCCCCGGACGCGGATCCGGACTCCTCCTGCTGTGCTGCGGGGGCAGCGCAGGGCAGTGCCGCGGCCCAAGCTCACAGGGCGGGCTGTGAGGTGGCGGAGGGCCTGTTCCAGGGGCTGCGGGCAAAGGGGACTTCATCTGCCGGCTCAGGGGCCAGGGCCAGGGGGCAGGGCGGCCCACCAGCTTCCACCCACGGCTGGTGAAACACCTGCATCGGAGAGCAGCTCTGGCTGGGAGCACAGGGCCGTCGGGGTGCAGGGGCCACGGCAGAGGGGGCAGCAGGAGCAGGAAGACCAGGAGCGAGGGCACCACCCAATTCCAGGGGCCTTTACGCTCATCAGAGGGCAGGACACGCACTGGGACAGACGCAGGGCAGCTATGGAGTCCTTCACCACTCCCTACGCCACCCAGGGTCTCATCGCCAGCGGTAAAACCCCTGGGAAAGGGGCCTGGGAGCTGCAGACGGGGTGGGGACGGCCTGGGCCTCGGGAGGGGAGAGCCTGGAGCAGCACCGAGGCGGCGCCGAGGCCGCAGCGCAACCACGTCCGTGCAACGTCAGGCCGGCTGCGCCGCCCCCAGGAACATAACGGGGCTCCCTGCCCTGGCCGGAGCGGGGAGAAGGTTGCAGAACCTAGAGATCCCACTCTAGCACCACGTGAAGTGCCTGAGCCTCACTCCTGCCGGCGGATGCGACGTGGACTAGATAAGGAATTTGCTGGAAACGGCTGAGCAGTACAACCACAGCCCACACTCCTCACGAGCCAGCGGGACGAGAGTAGAGTAGACGGTCGTTTCTGGGAAAAACAAAACATCAAAACCGCGTGCTGCCTCTGCCCCCAGGAAGGACACGCTTTGCTAACAAAACATCTTTAAACGACAGACCTCGGACGGCACGATGGAAACCAGCCAGGCGGCCGGGGCCTTGGGTATCGGCGACGCTCCAGCGCGGGAGCGGGCGCGGGTGCGGGTGGAGGGTTCGTGGCGCTGTTGCCTTCACGCCCTGAGGCATCTGGTATGTGTCTCTGGTATGTGTTTACTCTCTCGTTTAGAAGCACTGTGACACGGCCTACCCCCTGCCTGACATTAACAACAAAAACAGCCGGGCCGGTGTGGCTTGGGGCTGAGCATCCACCTATGAACCAGGAGGTCAGGGTTCGATTCCTGGTCAGGGCACGTGCCCGGGTTACAGGCTCCATCCCCAGTGTGGGGTGTGCAGGAGGCAGCCGATCCATGATTCTCTCATCTTTGATGTTTCCCTCTCTCCCTCTCCCTTCCTCTCTCTGAAATCAATAAACATATTTTTAAAAAACAAAAAGCAAAAATCCTCAAGTCAATGGGATGTCTAAGTCCCCTGGGACCCAGCAGCTGGGCGGGGCGCCCTGGCATCTGTGTGACGCTGACCCTGGGCAAACAGCCCCACTGAGGGGCAGCTGTGCTGGCCCAGGTCCCCCCGAGCCATGGTCCTGGGACCCCCAGCCTGCAGGGGGGCGGTGTCCCCCACAGACAACACCAGGAAAAGGCCCCTCCCAGAGTCCCACCAACCTTAAGTGAGGGGAACTGTTCCCACCTCCCAGGCCTGTCACCCCCACCCCCGCCCCCGCTCACCCCTGTCCTCCCGAGATTCAAAAAGGGCCCATCCCTTTCGATCTGGAACCCGGTCTCCATGCCGCCATCTCTCGGACCCTGATCTGTGGGCCGGAACCCGCCATGAGCAGCTGCCATGTGGGGCTGCCCTTCCCCCTTCCCCCATGGGCCCCTCCATGTGTCAGAGGTGAGACGCCAGACGCAGGCGGGGGGGAAGGGGGGAAGACAGGATGCTGAGCAGAACAGACACCAAGCAGAGACGCTCCTGCCAGGAGACCTGAGGCCCGGGTGGGCGGTCCCCGTCACTACAAACAAGCGCCAGCTCCTCCTTCCCCTCGGAGCCCCGCTCCTGGCGCGTGCAGAGCGCACGCACGCGGGCAATGATCTGTGAAAGGACTAATTTGCTCATCTGATTGCCTAAATCGAAACTGATTTTGCAGCCTTCAGTCGCACGCCTGCGAGATTTTCCTGGTGCGGGCTGACGCCTCCCCCTCCTCCCGCCCTGCCTGCCGCGGCCAACAGGTGACTCGGAACTCGGAACACGCTGAAGATTCACAACCAAGACACAGGCCTGAGACTGCAGGGCTGGGCCCAGGCTGTGGGGGCAGGTGGAGGGCAGGCCTGTGCCGAGGGCTTACCTGATCCCTTTGTTCTGGGCCACATTGTGCAGGGACAGTCTGGACACGGCAGAGATGACCTGGGGGAAGACAAAAGAGGCTCCTGTCAGTCACAGGAAACAGAAGTCACCGGAAAGCGGTAATGCAGCCCTTGCCAGTTTGGCTCAGTGGCTAGAGCCTCAGCCTGCAGACTGAAAGGTCCCGGGTTCAATTCCAGTCAGAGACACATGCCCGGGTTCCAGCCCCAGGAGGGGAGGCAGCCAATCAATGACTCCCACTCATCACTGATGTTTCTATCTCTCTCTCCCTTTCCCTTCCTCTCTGAAATCAATCAATAAATATATATATATATTTAAGGTAAAATAAAGTAAAGCGGCAATACAAGATCTTGTAGAAGCAGAGGACTGTTCACGCGCACACTTCACCTTGGGGGGAACAGCTAACTGGTGCTGAGGCCGACACCTATTTTGTAATTATTGCGCAGAATGGGTCATTTGGGTGCCCTGATCTCCGCGGGCTGCCCGGCAGCCGGGGCAGGTTCAGAGTGCGTGAGGGGTCCTGGCGGTGCCCCAGACCAGCAGCTGTCAGAAAGGACGCTGTCACCGGCTCCGGGACGACCATGGCCACTCCTCCCTGGGGCCCCCCACCGAGTCCCGGCCAGCCTGCCCCAGACACACAGCTACCACCCGCCCCGGCTCCGCAAGGCCCCGCGCAGTTATTCCACGATCGTCAACACGACGGGCGGCTCGCGGGCTCCGCACTGATCGTGGGGAAACTGAGGCTGGAGAGGGAGGTGGCTGACCCTGGAGCACAGAGTGTAACACACACCAGCACAGCAAGAAGCCGCTCACGATTCGGTACAGGACTTACCGGGCGCCAGGGAGGCGGGTGGCGGCCTCACCTTGGAGACGCCATTGTGCGAGCACGAGTTCACCTGTGTGTGCTCATGTGTGCGTGCGTGCTTGAGTGGGCATAAGAGCTGAAGTGTGTGTTCATGTATGCGAGTGCGCACGCGCACATGTGTGCGCATGTATGTTCATGAGTGCGTGCATACTTCTGTGAGCATGTGGGCTTAAGTGTGCATAAGAGCTGAAGTGTGTGTTCATGTATGCGAGTGCATGCACATGTGTGTGCATGTATGTTGATGGGTGTGTGCATGCTTCTGTGAGCATGAGCTTGCGTGTGCATAAGAACTGACGTGTGTGTTCATGTATGTGTGTGCATGTGTGTGCTCACGCACACATAGGTGTATCTGGGGAAAGGGAACCTGAACACGACCCCTGGTGGCCAGTTGCTAAATTCACAGACGCCCCCCACTGGGTGCTGGGTGTCCCAGGAACGGAGCCCAAAAGGCCTCTAGGTGCCCCGCCCTGGGGAACCCCCCGCCCCCCCCCAAGGCCTGGCCTGCCGTGCACTCTGGGAGACAGGAACACTGAAGGCAGGGCCCCCACCCAAGGCCCCGCGGCTGGGACACATCCCTCCAGCATCCTTTCCGGCTGGTCTGCTGGCAGCAATTCTTTAAAGGCTCGGGGACACCCCGAAACCGTACAGAAGGGCCCTTCTCAGCCTGCGAGGCGGCAGCCCCGGCCAGCAGCCCACCTTCCGGCGGTGGTTCTGTTTCAGGGGCCGGGGCGCGCAGAAGCCGTGGACCTGGGGGTGACAGGCCCCGTCTGTGCTCTCAGACAAGACTCAATCGCACATTATGCAGCCGCCCAGCCGGCTCCCGGCCTGGAGCTCTGAGGGATCTTTCACAAGCAACGTGGCTCTGGCTGTTTTTCTTGGCTTTAAGACGTCCAAATATTTACAGAGAACAAATCAGAGCAATATTGCTGCGTGCGCTTCCGGTTACCCGGCAGAAGCTGGACGTGTCAGAGCGGGGAGGGCTGGCGGGCTATGGGGCCTGGAGACCATCGGGCATGCGAACCGCCCCCCTCCGATGCCCACCGGGCGGACATCACTCATCAACTGGCACACTCCTCCCCGACGAGCCAGACGCAGGCTGGGCACCCCCTGCAGAGCAGCCCGGGCACCAGCCCTCGGTCAGCATGCACACGGGAGACAAGGCCATTTGCCGACCTGGATCAGTGCAAAGGCGCAGCTTCGCACGGGGAGGAGCTGCCGCAGCGCGTGAGCCGCGGACGGGAGACGCTCTGCGCCCTCCCGGTGCCCGTGGTCCCGGGGCCCAGGATGGCTTCCCCAGCGGTTGTGACCACAGCAGCCTCTGCCCCAGGCTGGACTGGTCCCTGGCGGTTTGTAAAGGGCTCGGCTCTGGGCTCCCGTCCAGACAGGCAGCTCCTTAAACAGGGCTCAGGTGCCCGGCTCCGCCCGAGGCCTGTCCCTCGCTCCGCGGGCCTGTGTGCTTCCTGGAGCCACAGGAAACCCTGCTCCGGGGCCGAGGGCCAGAGAAGCTGTGGGCAAACGGGGGGCCTGACAGCGCCATGGGGTGCGCTGAGGCGTGGCCCCTCGTGAAAGGACCCGGAGCAGGGAGCACCTCCCGGCAGGGCGCCCGGCTTCCCCGGAGCCGTCGCTCGTCACTCGGGGAGAGGATCTAAAACCTCCCCATCGCCTGCCAACGCCTCTGAAAACGCAAATGTCAAAGGATGACATTTTCCCACTTTATCTCCACGGATCATCTTCCCACAGTTAATGAATGAAATGGAGACACACCGCTGCCCCCTCCCCATCCTCCCCCCACCCCCACGGGACCAGCACCACCTGGGCCCACGGAGCTTCATTCCTGGGCCAGCAAAGGGCCGTGTGCGAGGGGCATGGGGACAGGTGGGGAGGCCTGGGGGACAGCTCCCCCCCCCCATCCCCAAGAGCCAGAGGTGCAGGTCGTGGAGCTCGGGGTCCAGCCCTAAGGCCACAGCCTTAAGGTCCCCCCTTGTCCTGGGTCAGGGCTCAGGGCCAGCTCCGGGGGCCCTGGGGCTGTTCGGGCCTGAACACTGGCTGCCAACTTCTGTGGAGGTGCCGGAGAACATTCCGGAGGCCGCATCGCTCAGCACCGCTCAGAGGGTCTGGCACCAAGGAAGGCTGCAGGGCAGTCCATGGGGCGCCCGCTGGGGGGAGCTCTGCCAGGCGGTTCCGGGCAGCGTGCTGCGGGGGCCGAGTGCTGCGGGGCGGGGGCCGCGTGCTGCGGGACCCTGACGGATCGGCTGGGGGTGCTCTGCAGGCGGAGCCTTAGGAAGGCATCAAAGACGATGCCACGTTCCCACTCGGGGTGCGCGAACAATTTAGTTCCAGACGCGTTCACCGCAGCAGTTTACAGACAGGCGAACATTTGGCAGCACCGGCTGAGAACAGAGAGACGTGAAGAGGAAGGCGCGCCCACACGGCGGACTCCTGAGCCGGTGTCGGAGGAGGGGCTTACTGCTACGGCACATCCACAAACACCGCCGGGGAAAACAGGTTGTAAAACATGTAGGAGGGAGGGGGCCGAATTTTTAAAACGTCAGCTCGTTAACAGGACCGGCAGGTAACACATGAAATGGCAGCGTGGGCGGCGTGGCTCCTTTTCTCTCCCGTTTTTCTGCAGCGAACACGCTCGCACGGTAGGGGATGTGCTAGAAAGGAGCTGTCTGCGGTGTCCACCCCCCAGGGCCAGCCTCTCCCCGAAGTCTCGGCATTAAAACGTCACTCAAACCAAAGGAGGGACCTCGAGGGGAAGTGCGGGCACAGGCCGGGAAGCCAGCGGGAGCCGGAGCGGAGCTGTGCCCGCCCAGGAAGGCTGGCAGGAGTGAGACTCGGTGGAGGGGCTTGGCGACCATCCCGCCAGGCTCTTCCTGTGCCGGTGAGAAAGCAAAGAGCCCGGGAGGTAGGAGGGGTCTGCCTAGGCCACCCCGGGACTCCCAGGCAGAGCCCACGCGGGGTCGGGGCGCTGGGGCCCGGGCTGTCGCTCTGGACGCTCCATCAGCACCTACAGCGACCGTCCGTCTGGGCCTCCCGCCTGCCCAGCTGTCAGCTCCGTTGCATTTTATCCCCTCGAACCCCCACGGGACCCGGCTGCCGCCCTCCCATTTCCTGGGGAGGAACGGAGGCCCACAAGGGCCAAGCCCAGGCGAACCCCGCTCCGCACGTGGCCCGGCCCCAGCAAGGCCGGCTTCCACTCTGGATGAGGCTGATGGTGGCCACGGGACCACAAACCTCACCCTCAGGCACCAGGAGCAGGGCTAAGTGGGGCCCTGGAGGCCCACCCACACTGGCTTTGGGGAGCCTGCTGTGAATGCACCTCACTCCTGCCCTCCGTCCACCCACACACACCCCCATAGTTCCCTCCAGCAGCTGCGCCAGGCTGGCTGGCTGCCTGGGGAGCCCCCCTCCCCCATGGCAGGTGAAAAGGTGGGTGGGATAAAGGTGTTAAGTACAGGAGGCGTCTCAACCCCCGGCCGCAGACAAGCAGCAGCCTGTCTCTTCTCTGACCCAGTGGAAGCCTCTAACCAGACACAGGTCTGCTGCCCAGCGGAGTCACAGCCCAGAAGGTACAAGAATCCCAAAAGCAGCCCTGTGGCGCCCAGGCCTGGGGTCCTAAACGGGCAGTGCAGATAGCAGGGGGCGGGCGGGGCCCCAGGCCCACCTGAAACCTCACCCGCTCCCAGAGGCCCGACGACACCTCGCCCTCCCCTCTCCCTGTAGCGGACACTGAACCAGGGGCCAGAAAGCAGGGTCCAAGCGGGCCCGGGCCGCCCAGCCCAGCCCGCCCCTGCCTGGCACACTGATTCCTGACTCAGCGTGTAGTGTGGCCCCACCACGCCCCTGTGGGGTCGGGACCCTCCTCCCATTTCCCAGGTGAGGAAACTGTGCCCCGCCCTCTGGCCCAGCCCTTTCTCGGGCATCGTCTGCATCTTCACTGAGGAGTGAAAGCCTCCCGCAGACGTGAGAAGTTGCCAGAGACGGATGGATTCTGTTTCTCCCCCCCCCCCGACCCCCCGCGGCAATCCGCCAGAGAACAGCCAAGCCACGGCCCCCAGCTGCTGGGGACCCGCAGCCCTAGGCACACAACCATTTACTGGCCAGACTGGCAATCCCACCGGGTCAGAGCCTGGAGCAGCGCTCAGTGAACTGAGCTGAAGTGACCTTGAGCCTGGGCCCTGACCTTGAGCCTGAACTCTGACCTCCAGCCTGAACTCTGACCCTGAGCCTGGCACTGTCACTTGTCAGACAAAGATACAGAGGGTCAGAGTGGTCACCTGCCCGCAGCAGCAGAGAGGGCTGAGAACCTGGATGGTCTGATGAGCACCAAGTGCCCTGAAAGGGGAAGCGGCCAGAAGAACAGTTCGGCCTCCTGGCTAAGTTTCCCCCCCGAGCCCCCTCCCTCGGCATTTCCGGCGCATCCGCTCCAGGCTCCGGGCGGCCACTATCCGTCAAACCCGCTGGCTAACAGGAGAGCGACAGCAGCCGCTGCCTGGGGAGGCGTCATCGCCCTCCCGGACTGATGGCCACTTTCACGGGAAGGGGAACGAAAATTGTATCTCAGCTGGCGGCAGTCACTTCTCCGTCGGCACCCGTATCTCTGACGCGATGGCTTAGGGACCCGGCTTTTACCGCGAGCACAGCCCGGCGCACGAGGGCGGGAACCCTCCCGCTGGCTCAGCTCCTTGCTCCCGGCCCGCGGGGAGCTGGCTGAGGCCGGAGCGCCCGGAGCCCCCGGAGCATGTGGCACCCGAGCCCGTGTGTGTCTTCTCCCCAGCCTGTCTCCTGGGCCAGCAGGTGAGGGGGGGCTTGGCGCTGTGGGCGTCCCCGTGTCCTGTGAATGGAGCCCGTGTCTTATAAGGAGACACGGAAGGTGAGTTCTCCCCGAGGTGAGAAGGCGGTCGCCTGCAAACCAGGCAGAGGCCCCCTGGACCCCACCATTCAGGCACCTGACCTGAGTCCCGCCCCCGGAGGTGAGAGCGAAACCTGTTCAGGCCCCGGCCTGCGGGCTTTCTCTTACGGCTGACCAGCAGCCTTGCAGGGCCATCCCCGCCAGCCCCACCCAGCACCAGCCCAGGGAGCCACGCCCGGGGAGACCGCCCTTAGCAGCAGCCCCTGCCCACTGCCCATGTCAGGAGCCTCCATCCGGGCTGGCAGGTTTCCACAGAGGTCGGCAGAGCCGAGGGGGGGGGGGTGCGGGGGCAAGGACAGCGCTGACCCGGGTGTGGAGGGCCCCCCGGCCTCCTGCCTGTGTCGCACTCGGTAAGAGAGAGACCCTCTCCCCAGAGGGGGCACCGCCCAGGAACCACAGGGACCACGGAGGTGGGTGAAGTCAGCCCTGGGCCCCCTGCAGGAGGGAGCGGGGGTGGGGGACCCTGTCCAAGGTCTCGCACTACTCCAGCCCCCCGGCAGGTGCCTGCCCCAGCGCAGGCCCGAGGCACAGTCCTAGGAGGGGCGGGTCCCAGGCTTGTCTCCGCTGCCCACTGTCCCACGATCCCAGCAACGCCCTGAGCTCCTGGGGTCCCAGGCCCTCGCCTGTGACGTGGGGACAACAGCCGCCGGCTGAGGGGCCCTCGCTCCTCATCTGCGTGTACAGCATTCGGGGAGCCGCCACGACACAGCAAGCCCTGTGCTCAGGAGAGAGCCTCTGGAGGCCTCTGGATCTCACAGGACCCCCTGGGCTCCGTGCTGCGGGGCAAAGGACAGGCCAGCAGGGGGATGGGAGCCCAGCAGGGCCTCACGGAGTGGGTGGGGAGATCAGAGAAGGCCTCCTGGAGGAGGTGCCTGGACCTGAGGCCTGGGGGATGACGGGAGTGTGCAGCAGGCAGCAGCAGACACGTAAATGGGAGCAACCTTCTCGAGGGATGGGGTGGGCGCCTCGGCCCCGGCCCCGACTGCGGGCTGCTCGCAGGGACCACAGTGGAGAACCGGCCCTCCCTTCCTAGGCTGCCTCAGCTCGGGGGCCCTGCGCCCACATGGCCAACACGCAGTGCCAGCCAGAGGCAGGTCGAAGCGAGGTCCCTCCCGTGCACAGCGTGTCTGGAAACAGGCGAAACAGCCGCAGACAAGGCCGCAGGCCGCTTCCAAGAAGTCATCTGGATTCTGCTGGAGCCCGGCCCACTCGGGGGTCACGGAGCCCAGAGATCGCGAGGGAGGAGCGGGAGGCGGGTGGAGGAGGAACGCAGGGCGAGGCCGCCGTGGGCACCCGCCCGGAGGACCGCTGGTCGGTGCTGCAACACCCCCTCCTGCCTGAACGTGCAGGCTCCGCAGGGTCCGGGAGCCATCTACACGGTCCCCAAAGGAGGCCCCGCCAGCGCCTGGCACAATGGACGGGTCCCCGAATAAGCTGTCATGGCCAACTGCAGTCTGTAGTGGGCTCGAGGGTCCCCCAAATCCGTGTCCTTCCCCAAACCTCACAGACGATACTGGGCCAAGGGCCACTGCAGATGCGATTCGTTAGGACGAGGTCAGGATCAGGGTGGGGCCTTCACCCAATGTGCCTGGTCCTCATGAGAAGAGAAGACAGACACAGAGAGGCGAAGGCAAGTGACAACGGGGACAGATCAGAGCGAGCAGCACCTGTCGGGAACACCGCAGCCCCAGGAGCTGGGAGGGGGCACCCTCCCCGGGGCCTCCGGCGGGAGCATGGCCCTGGGACACCAGGATTCAGGACTCGGCCGCAGAACGGGGCGAGAAGGAACTTGTGGCTCGTGGTCGTCTGCTGTGGCAGCCACGGGATGCTGGACATCAGACACTGGGCCAGGGAGGGGGGTGCCCGGCCCTCAGAGCAGACGGGCCCCTAAATGCTCAGCGATCAGAATGGCACAGGCCGCCACCTACACAGACAGGTGAGAAAGCTGAGCCAGAGCAGGACGGCACCTCCCGGGGCGGGGCGCTGTGCTAACCTGCGGTCTGCGCCTGGTTTCCGGCTGCCTCGCGGCTCCCCTTCCCAGGCTGGACCTCAGACCGAGGTAGGCACGGCGCCCCGGCCCGCACGCTCACGCACACACACATGCACCGGGGCCGTGACGAGCCCAGTGAGCTGCTCACGCAGGTGAGCGACTGCCGGAGCCTGACCAGGCCTGGAACTGCCGGCAGAGGCTCCTGGATGATTCGACAAGTCGGGGCCCCTCAGCCGCTGCCAGGCCGCCACCATCTCAAGCCCAAGTCCACGCAGCTGCCCGTGCCCAGCGCCAGGCCCAGCCAGAAGCAGGGATCTCGAGACCAGCACATGATGGGGTCCCTGCTCATCCCCCAGCCTCCCTCCCAGGAAGAGGGCCACGGTAACCACTCAGCAGGCTGAGTCAGATGCAGAGGGGCCAAGGAACCGGCCAGGGCCACCCAGCGAGGGGCAGCTGGTCCAGGACATACACCAGCCCTGGCCGCGCCCAGACGAGGGGCAGCCCCCGACCTGAGGTGCGTCCTCTCTTCCCTGGGCGCCTGGGCCCATGTCAGGGTCTGGTGGGCGCCAACCCCTCCCTCCTCCTACTGGAGACAAGGGAACCACACGGGCCCTGAACCCGGGGCCCTCACTGACAGCCCCACCAAGAACTCAGCTCTCCGCTGGAACACCTGCCGACAACCAACCCGGCGGTTCCACCAACAGAGGTCAAGCTTCCGGTCACGGAGAGCAGCGGGATCAGCTGGCACAACCGCCACTTGCCTGCCAGGCTCCCCTAAGCTGCTCCCCGGAAAACCACCTGCCCCGGGCAGGGCACCTGGGTGTGCAGGGCGCCTGGGTGTGCAGGGCGCTCGGGTGTGCAGGGCGCTTGGGTGTGCAGGGCGCCTGGGTGTGCATGGCGCTCGGGTGTGCAGGGCGCTCGGGTGTGCAGGGCGCTCGGGTGTGCATGGCGCTCGGGTGTGCAGGGCGCTCGGGTGTGCAGGGCGCTCGGGTGTGCAGGGCGCTCGGGTGTGCATGGCGCTCGGGTGTGCAGGGCGCTCGGGTGTGCAGGGCGCTTGGGTGTGCAGGGCGCCTGGGTGTGCATGGCGCTCGGGTGTGCAGGGCGCTCGGGTGTGCAGGGCGCTCGGGTGTGCAGGGCGCTTGGGTGTGCAGGGCGCTCGGGTGTGCAGGGCGCCTGGGTGTGCATGGCGCTCGGGTGTGCATGGCGCTCGGGTGTGCAGGGCGCTCGGGTGTGCAGGGCGCTCGGGTGTGCTCAGGGTCCAAGCTGCCGAACTGGTTCGGGCCAACTCTGCCCTGCAGGCCCAGAGGCCACGCGAGCTCTGACTGCAGCCAGGGGACCCCCGGGCTCCGCGTAGGACCGAGGCGGATGCCGAGGACCCCAAGCCACCTCTCTCTTCGGAGTGGGGGTCTCCTGGAGGGGGTGTGATCCTCTGAGGGTTCCCTGGGCTCAGGCTCACTCAGAGGGCAGCGCCAGCCGCCTGCACAGCCCCAGGACTGCAGGTCCCAGCACAAGCAGAGGCCCCTATGGGGTCGGGGCAGGGCGGCCATCTGCCAGGCCTGTTCTGTGGGAAGTGACCTACACACACACATGCACACACACACACGCACACACGCACACACACCCCAGAGCCCTGGGGGACTCCCTGGATGTAAATGATGCCGCGGGGATGTGGTGGCAGGGACAGCGAGGCCCCACGGGCCCCTGGGAATGGGGAGCAAAGCGGCCTCAGCTGCTGGGAGCCCACCCGCCCACCATTCCCACGGAGGGGCGCCGGGAGGAGCCAGCTTTTCAGAGATGCGGGCAGCTGGGCTCAGGAAAGGATCCGGGTCCTGTGAACCCATCTCTCCAAAAACAGCAGCTACAGCAGCAGCCCCCGCCCCACCACACCCCTCCCAGCCCACAACCCCCAGGAGGGGCCAGGAGTCCACTCACCTTCTGAAGACCAACAGAGGCCCCGGGACCCCAACGGCAGGAGAGTGCTGGGACTCGGCAGTGAGCACTGCCCAGGGCACCGTGAGTGCGTGGCACGGCCTGCCGGCCCTCCTCACCCTCCCATGTGCCCCCCCCCCCCTGGCTGGGGAGGTGGGACGAGCCCCGGCTGGAAGATGGGGGAATGGAGGCTGGTGGGGAGGCGACTGCTCCTGGACCCCATCCCCTGCCTGCGATTACGCCAGGGGGTGCTCATCAATACACCCACCAGTCCGAGAGCCCCTCACAGTCCGCTTTTCCCGCGGCAACTCCTCCCGGCTCTGGTTTTGCCTGGACAGACGGGGGCGGCTGCACGATACGGTGGTGTGCTTAGTGCCACAGAGCTGGGCACGGCAAAGGGTTAGCAGGTGAGTGATGCGATGGGTGTTTTACCAAAGTAAAAACGAGCCGCTCTGAGGGAACACACGCAGGGCGCCTGCCCTCGGCCCTCCGAGAGCTTGCTGGGAGGTTCGAGCAGGGGAGCACAGCTACTCGCACGCCCTTGACCGGAGACCGGTCCTCCCTCTGGGGGGAAGGTCCTCCTCCTCCACCTCTTCCACCGAGCGCACGGCTTCGGGAGCGACGCACGTGGGTCGGTGAGGGAGGAGGGGACACCGCCTGGCCAGCCCGATCAGCCGAATCAACCCTGGCCACCAACGGGGTGACAGATGTTGCAGCCAGATCACCCTCGCATCCAAGCCATCGGCCCTTGGAACATAGGCGATGCGACCGGCTGAGTCGCCCAGAGCGGTTCCCATAGGAGCCACGGCATCTATCCGTCTGTCCGTCCGGGAGACCAAGGCAGGCTCTGGGGCCTCACATCTCAAGCCCCAGCCTTGCTGCGGCCACATGATGCCACGACGTCCCTCCCAGGGTCAGGGCGTTAGCATCCCGGTCGGTCGGGGCTGACTGATTTGCTCCGAGGGCACCATCCTGTCCGTCAGCTGCTTCGGGCGCACAGCCTGGAGGCCGCCACTGGCAAGATTAACCACACACACAAGGTGATGCTTTTCCTCAGCACAAGCCAAAGGGTCCTCTCCCGCTGGAAGGACGCCGGCCTGGTGCGACGGTGAGTCCTTCACAAGGAGGCACGCCCGAGCCTTTAGACGACGTGACGGCCGGAGCGTGTCCCCGCGGGCGCCACGCAGGAGCCAGCCGCAGAGCCCCTGCAGGCGCGAGAGCATCCCAGGGGGCCACGGAGAGCCCGCGTCTCGGGGTGCATCTCGGGGCCGTGCAGCTTGGATTCAAGGCCATCCCAGCTCACAAGCAGAGGGACCGGGCAGGCGGCCGAGGGGAGGGAAGCGGACACGCGTTTGGGACCCTCACACGGCAGTCTATAAACACGCTCGCGCGGGAGGGAATGAAGTCACGCGCCCAAGGTCACGCTGCCAGTGAGAGGGCCCCGTCACCAACGCCAGACTTAGAGGGTCGCTGCCGGCTGAGGCCGGGCTGGGCACAGGGCTGCTGAGGGTCTGCCTGCGTGGACACCGTCCTGGGTGTCCAAGCCCGAGGGAGACGCCAGCGCAGGATGAGCTGCTGGGAGGCAGGCTGCCTCGGGACAGGGGACAGGCCCCAGGACGCAGGCTGGGCCGAGGGAAGCAGGGGACAGGCCCCAGGACGCAGGGGACAGGCCCCAGGACGCAGGCTGGGCCGAGGGAAGCAGGGGACAGGCCCCAGGACGCAGGCTGGGCCGAGGGAAGCAGGGGACAGGCCCCAGGACGCAGGCTGGGCCGAGGGAAGCAGGGGACAGGCCCCAGGACGCAGGCTGGGCCGAGGGAAGCAGGGGACAGGCCCCAGGACGCAGGGGGCAGGCCCCAGGACGCAGGCTGGGCCGAGGGAAGCAGGGGACAGGCCCCAGGACGCAGGCTGGGCCGAGGGAAGCAGGGGACAGGCCCCAGGACACAAGCTGGGCCGAGGGAAGCAGGGGACGGGGCCACACACAAAGCACACCCGGCGGGGCTGGTGCTCCCAGGCCACCAGGACGCAAACTCCAGGCACCGCCAAGTCGGCCTCTCCCCTGGAACCCCATGTCGCGCCCAGAGCCGGGCACCCAGTGGCCCTCAGAGATGGGTGCTAGCCCAGCCAGCGTGGCTCAGTGGTTGAGCATCGATGTATGAACCAGGAGGTCACGGTTGGATTCCCAGTCAGGGCACAGGCCCGGGTTGTGGCTTGTTGCCAATTGGGCGGCAGGAGGGTGGAGGGGGGCGTACAGGAGGCAGCCAATCAATGTTCATCTCCAGTCAATGATGTTTCTATCCCTCTCCCTTCCTCTCTGAAATCAGTAAAAATATTTTTTTAAATAAAAAGGAAGAAAAGTCTGGAAGCTTTGAAGGCCCAGGAAGGCGGGTGGAGGCAGCTGCAGGGGGTTCAGCAGCCCTGGGGGGCGGGGAGGAGCACGGGGTGCCTCTCCCAGTCCTGGGTCCTCTGACAGACACCCACACGCGTGGCGGGAACCCAAATTGGGCAGCGGAGCACACCACTCGCCCACGTGGACTTCGCCACCCACACAGCTCCGAGGGCACCATGTGTGGGGGGCCCAGCCCCGGCAGGTGACGGAGGCGAGGTCACCGCGGCCCAGCAGGGCTGGCCAAGGAGCTCCGCTCGGACCCCAAGACGAGCGCTCACACGCCTTCCCCAGGGAGGGGCACGGGAGCAGAGGAGCCGGGGGACCTGGTACGAGCCTCGGGGTCACAACATGAACTCGCAGCCCTCGCTGGTTTGCTCAGAGGTTAGAGCGTCAGCCCTGGGACTGAGGGGCCGAGGGTTCGATTCCCATCAAGGTCACCTCGTCAATCCCTGCCCCGGGCGACGTGTGTGCGGGAGGCAACCAGTCAATGTGTCTCTCCCTTCGATGTGTTTTCCTCTCTGTCTCTCCCCTCCCTAAAAAGCAAAACAGAAGCAGAAGGAAAAGAACTGGAGTCACACGCTGCAGCGCTGGCCCGGATCCAGGCGGCGGCTGCGATGGGCTGCGCCACCGACCGGCCGCCCTCCCGCAGGGAGGCTGTGACAGCGGTTATTGATTCCGATGCAGCGTCTCCATCTCCCAGGGGCGGCCGCTGGCGCGGGAGGCTGGGCTGGCTTCCGCGTCTGCCCTCCCGGGACGGGCTGGGGCGTGGGCGCCTCTTCAGAGTTCCGGCCTCAGAGCCCCTCACCTGCCTGGGTTTGAGCCGGAGCCCAGCAGCGGGTTCAAGACCCCGTTCCTCCACCGCTGAGCTGCATGACCGCGGACAACGGGCAACCTCCGAGCCTCCGTCCCCTCTCCTGCCCCACGGGTCAGGCAGACAGGCCGCCAGACCAGCAAGACCTCCGCCCCCACCCCCGCCCCTGCCCCCCGAGTCATTTCTCTTCTTGACTCGGCCGAGGGTGGGGCACGGCCGGCGGATGACTATGCGGTGAGCGTGGAGGGCGGGCGCGGGAAGTGGCGCCCCCCCTAGGGCATGTTCTGCCGGCCGGTCCACAGCCACGGGTGTCTGTGGGGCCTGACCATGCGGCCTAGCTCTGGGCCACCGCCTTAGAGAGCAGCATACAGGAAGTGCCCAGCCCGAGTCGCCCTCACTGAATGGCAGCCAGGTGGCCACTCGTGCCTCCGGCTCCTGCCACCACGGGGACGAAATCCCCCGCAGCCCCGGAGGCCGCCCGGGACCTGCCTGCGGGAGGACACACCGCCTGTCGGGTCCACCCGGAGCCCCGCGCCCCCAGGCTGTGGGCAGGCACTCCACACACAGGGGCACGCCCACCTCTTCCCTCCCCGAGCCTGGCAGGTGGGCACAGGCCACGCCGGCCCACGGGAGGAGGGGGAAAAGGGGTCTTTCCCGGACACCTCTCCGCTCCTCCCCGGGGGCACCTGCTCCGTGGAGGAGGCCAGAGGCAGCCGGCGCCGGGCTTGGTCGCGCAGATAAGAGGGAAGAAAAGAAGATGAATTGCCGGCCGAGCCCACACTTGTGCTGAATGCTAACTGACAGGGATGCCTGCCTTCGGAAAGTCTCCCGGGAGAAAGCCCTGTGCAGGGGCGAGGTGGCGGGCGCCGCCAACAAAGACCGGGCGTGGCCTGGCAGGGCGCGCCCGGGACCCGCCAGAACGTGCCCACCGGCGGCTCAGAGCTGTCAGCTGAGCCACGGAGGCGCCGAGCTGGGAGTGGGCGGCGTGTCACGGGGAGGACGGCCCTTTGAGAGGGAGCGGTGCGTGAGGGGGAGCCTCATGGCCCAAGGGAGAGGGAGGAGGAAGAGAGGGGCCGGAGAACCCGTTCATCGTTCATCGTTACCTATTCCTGACCCAAGTTTTTCCCGTGATTGGTTCACTGGAGCATGGGATGGGGAGTGAGTGCCTATGTCTCAAATTTGAAGTTTTCTTTCATTCTGGCTTTGCATGATTCTTGTTTAAAAACAGCATCAAAAACAACATACGTTGGAGTGTTTTGTTACAGGTTGAGGTTGAGCCTGGCCGCATGTACCTGGGTTGCAGGTTAAATCCCAGGCCCAGGTCCGGGTCCGTGCAGAAGGCAACCCGCTGCTGTGCCTCTCCCATCGATGTGTCTGCCTGTCTCTGTCTCAGGAGGGGAACCCCACGGCCGGCAGCGGGAGCCCCGTCTCTGACCACGGCTGGACTTCCTAGAGCGGCCACAGCTTTGTCCACCGCCCGCGAAGCACGCGGTCACGCCGCAAGCCCTGACTGGGCGCCTCCCGCGGCAGACAGGGGCGGGCCGGGCGCGGCCGGAAGGGAGAGCCTGGTGCTGAAGGGCCGGCTCTCCAACCAACGGCGCCGGCTGTGCGACGGAGCCGGTCCCTCCACCGCCGGGGCCTGGGTCCTGTCCCACAGCAGCCCAAGCCGCGAGGCGGGTGCAAAGCCACTGCTCATCCGGAATTAAAGAGGAGGCCCGGCCGGCGGGGCTCAGTGGTGAGCGCTGACCTGTGAGTCAGGTCACGGTTCGCTTCCTGGTCAGGGCACATGCCCGGGGTATGGGCTCGATCCCCAGAGTGGGGCATAAAAGAGGCAGGTGATCCGTGATTCTCTCTCATCCCTGATGTTTCTCTCTCTCTCCCTCTCCGTTCCTCTCTCAAAAAAGTTAAAATAAAGTCACTGATCGCATCCATGACGCTCCAGCCTCACGACGGAAACCTCCCGCAAAGGGCTCACCTCTGACCCCTCGCACGGAGGCTAAGGCTTCAGCACGTGAATTGTTGGGGGCACAGCACCCCGTCTAGGGCGGCCGGAAGCCTGCAGGCAGTGACCGGGCGGCGAGAGGACTGGCGGGACGCTGGGAGCATGCCGGGTCCCACCGGCTGCCCGCCTCGGCCACCGAGACCCCGTCCCTGCCCCATCGCCTCCCCCACAAGGGCTCCCAGACCCCCTTCCCCGACCTCCCGCCCAAGGACGCCTGCAATTTCTCATTTCCCTGCTTCACCGACTCCCTTCCCCAGAGCGATTGAGTCTCCCCCATCGAGGACGATTTAATTTGCTTTCCCCGATGATATGCCCACGGTATCGGGAAAGCTCTCCTTTTCCGCTTGGAAGACATGCGGTGATTTTCTGCAGTTAAATTAATAGGGGTGCCTCCAGCTCAGCGAGGGGCTGTCTTTAAATGGAGGGGAGCCCTGGTCGATGTGGCTCAGTGCAGAGTATCAGCCTGCAGACCAGAGGGTCCTGGGTTCGATTCTGGTCAGGGGCATGTACCTTGGTTGCAGGCTCCTCCCCAGCCCGGGCCATGGTCGGGGCACATGCAGGACGCAACCCATCAATGCGTTTCTCTCACATCGATGTTTCTCTGTCTCTCTCTCCCTTCCGCTCTCCCTAAAAATCAATGGGAAACATCCTCGGGCGAGGATTAATAAAACAAAACCAAAACCAGAGGGCAGCGTGCTCTTAGCGGGGCAGAAAGTCTCTGGCGCACACCCCGTGGCCGCCCGGACCCACCGGGACTGGGAAGCGTCCAGGCACCCAGGCCAGAGGCCAGCCCCTAGAGGGCGCCCTGCCCCGGGCACTGTGGCCGGAATGGGATGGGCGCCCTTCACAGCTCCGCCAGGCTGATGTAATTGGTGTCATTCTGATGCCCGTGTTGCAGATGAGACGATCGAGGATCGAGGTCGTGGCGGGCGTGGAGCCGCACCAAGGTCACGGGTTCAATAAGCACAGAGGCGGAGCCAAACCCGCCCCCGGGCCCCGCCCGTCCTCAGGTCAACAGCCAGACTGCCAGGCACTGCCAGCCCCTGCCTCACCTTTGCCCTCGCCCTGACCTGGCCACGCTCCCTGGTGTAGACTGGACTGTCCACCCCCTCAGGCCTCTCTCAGGCCAAGGCCCTGCACTTCTGACACGTGCCCCACTGCCCGCTGAAGGGCAGAGCCACCCCGTGCACATGGCCACCCCTCCCCCGGGTTCCCAGACCCAACCGAGAAGCTGGTGCTACCGGGCACGGCTGCTGGTGGCAAAGAGGGAGGACCCAGCGGGGCTCTGAGCTCTGAGCCTAGGGCTCCAGGACTTGGTGATCCGGGCGGCACCCACAGAGCCGCCTCCCGGTACCCGCCCTGACCCCGCACAGCCCTGGCCAGGGGGCTCCTGGAACCCAGCACCCAGACCCCCGGCCCAGGGCCCTGCTGTCCCATGGCCAGCACAGCCGGCCAACGTCCCGGTTAAAGCTGCCCTCGGGGAGGGAAGGCACCAGACACCGGACTTTTCTCCCGTCTCGGGAGGGGGAAGGGGCTCTGAGCCGTTTTTGCCACCAGCTACTGGTAAGTAAAGAGGAATGCGAGCCGGAAACGGCACCGAAGCTGGAGACAGATGGATGCGGCCGGGGAGGCCAAACAGCCTGCTTCTGGCGTCCATGGGCAGGGCAGGGAAGGGCCTGTCCACCCTCTCCCTGCGTCCTCTGTCCCTCCTCGCAGCCCTGAGAGCTGCCGGCCCCAGCCCCGGGCGGCGCTCTCTACGCTCGCCTGCTCTGCCGGGCACTGCTGGCACCTGGGCGCTCCGTCCTGGGCCTGGTGCTGTGCCAGGCCTGGAGGAGGCCACAGCACCAGGCAGAGCTGCTGCTGTGCATCCGACCTACTACCTGCCTCCACACCATCACCCCAAAGTGGAAGCAGGCGCTCAGACAGGGCAGGCTGCCGTCTGGGGCTGAGCCCAGAGCCTCAGGCTGGTCAGCCCGGGCCATAGGCGGCCGACCGGCACCTGGGGCCTGGCTTCAGGGGCCAGGAGAGAAGCCACACAACAGGCCCAGGCCCGCCATTCCTGAACCTGTAGGCCTGGCCACCCGAGCGGCTTCAGAGGAGGCGGCAGTGGGCTGGCCCAAACCCTGCTGCTGGGGCGGTCAGCGGGGTTGGGCAGAGACGCCCAGTGTCCCCTCTGCCTGCTCACCAGCCGGCGAGGCCTGGGCCTCAAGGCTGCAGCTCCTCACACACACCAGTGAATGGGGGCGGGGGGGGGGTCATTCCTCCCCAGATGCCCGCCCTCTGGGCGCCCCAATTGACGGCTGACCCTCCCCAGCCCCACAGCACAGAAAAGCCCTGGGCCGGCTCGGGACTGGGGTGCTGCCTGTCACCCTCTGGCTCCCCCTGCCGCCGCCCACAGCAGGCAGGCGCCACCCGCCCACCACACCGCCTGTCGGTGACCACAGTGCAAGGTGCCCGAACGGGGGTCCTCGCAGGTCATCGTCCCAGGGTGACGGTCATCCCAGAGGCCGCCAAGTGCCCTGAACTCACCCAAACTGCACCCACGCAGCTCAGCGCCCTGCCTGCCCTCTCGGCGAGTGAGCCTCCTGTGTGGGCGAACCATTGTCAGGTGTGGGTAGGAAGTGCTAATTGGAGAAGTAACTCATAATTAGTCCTTGATTAATTAAAGATGGGAAAACTAATTACCTAATAAACGTCCTTGGTTTCAAACGAGTAATCTTTGAAAACGGGCAATCCTAAGAGGAGAGGGGAAGGTATTTAAGAGGGTCCGTGAGGGCCACAGCCGGGGTGCAGATTCGGCAGGCTCCCCAAGACCTCAGCCCTCAGCCCCCAGGCTGACACGCAGGAGAGGTGCCCCACTCCCCTCCCCCACTCGAGAGCAGGGGCCGGGGTCTGTCTGCTCACCACTCTGTCCCTGCACCTGGCCCCCAGGGCACCTCACAGTGTCTGCTGAATGGATGGATGAATGAATGAATGAGCGGCGTCTCCTTCAGACACTGAACGTCCAGGGGGAAGCTGTGTCTCCCGCTCACCTTTAAGCTCAGGCGCGGTTGAGCGTCGACCTATGAACCAGGAGGTCACAGTTCCATTCCCAGTGAGAGCACATGCCCAGGTTGTAAGCTCCATCCCCAGTAGGGGGCGTGCAGGAGGCAGCCAATCAATGTTGCTGCTCTCATCGATGTTTCCAGCTCTCTATCCCTCTCCCTTCCCCTCGCTCTAATACCAATAAAAACATACGTATTCTTTAAAGTCAGCCAACAAAGCCTCCCCTCTGCGTGCACGTCCGCAGCAGGTGCCATCCCAACAGCCCACGGGTAGAGACTGCCCGCCGTCCACCAGGGGGTGACGGATTCACAAACGCGGTTCATGGCACATGGAACATGAGCCCGCCAGGAAAAGGAGTGCAACTCGGACCCGTGCGGCCACATGGTGAGCCTCGAACGCAAGAACACACGTGCTCAGGAGAGAAGCCGCGTCGCAGGCCACCTGCTGTGTGACTCCATGTGCACAAGGCCCAGGTCGGCGCATGGGAGCGAAACAAGCGAAGGGCCGCCAGGGGCTGGGGATGGGAGAGAAGAAGCAGCTCTCCTTCTGGGTGATAAAAAGTGTGGAACTAGCCCTCGCCGGTGTGGCTGGGTGGATAGAGCATCGGCCTGCGGACTGAAGGGTCCCGGGTTCGATTCCAGCCCCCAGTTTGTGGGCTCGATCCCCAGTAGGGGGCATGGGGGAGGCAGCTGATCAATGATTCTCTCTCTCATTGATGTTTCTATCTCTCTCTGCCTCTCCCTTCCTCTCTGAAATCAATACAAATATATTTTTTTAAAGTGTGGAACTAGACAGTGGTGAGGGCTGAGCAACACTGAATAAATACAGTGAACGACACTGAACTGTACACCCTTTTCCAGGGTTAAAATGATCAATATTAGGTTATCTCCACTTTATCACAATAATTGTTTTTTCATGAAAGTCAAAAAAGGATCCCCCAGGATAAACATCCCAGGGCTCCCGCCCAAACTCCCGAACCTGAGCTGCAGGCAGAGGGGGTCGGAGGGCCTGGGAGAGGCTTTCTGACCCGCAGCAGGGCCTCCCCCCGCCCCCCCCCCCCACGTCACAGCTGCACCCTGTGATGCGGAGGGGCAGGCGCCATGGAAGGACGCTAGTTGCGATGCACTCGTCACATTTGGTATTTGTCTCCTCTCCCCTTCCCAGTCTCAATCCACCTTTTTTGCAACAAACATCAAATTGTCAGGCGTCAATAGAAACCATTAATGTCTCGGGGCCTGGGGAGAAACAATTAGCCATTAAAATTTAATTAACTGTGGACACAGCATATACACACACAAAAGCATGCTCACACCAGGTCGAGTTGGGAAAACTCAAGCTCCCAGCCACCTGAGTGGGACCCGCAGGGTAAAGGACATGGGGGAGAGAGGTGGCAAAGATGTGAGCCCATGGGGACCAGAGAGGCACCCCTGACGGCCGCCATCAAGAGGCCATCCAGCCAGTCCTTCAGCTTACGGACGGGGAAACTGACGCCCGGCGAGGTGAGCGCGACCTGCCTGTGCGATGCGGACCAGCAGCAGAAGCCGCGCCTGGATGCACCCCGCCTCCCCGTCACCAACATCCCAGGCTTCTCCACCAGGCGTGAGGGCGGCACCCCAGTCCCGGAGCCCCTTCTCCCCGGGAATGAATCGGAAGCGAGAAGGGAGAAGACGGGTGTGATCGCTCACCAGGGGCCAGGGACTCACCTCCTGGGCCAACAGCCCCCCAGGCCTGGCCCGGGTCTGGGCATCACCACCTCCCTGGGGCCCACCGAGGGGTACTGAGGCACCAAAACAGCTCCCGAAGCTCCCCGGCCTCACACACACACACACACATGCTGTGAGCATCGCACACGGGAGGGAGGCCCACAGCGCCCGGCGCTCAGCTCCTCAGGTCTGCAGGGACCGGCCACTGAAACCCACGGCCCCCTCCACCACCGCCCACTGGGAAGGCCGGCTGATGGCCACGGCTCCGGGGAGAGGGCGCAGAGAGAACACCTGGAAACGGCAGGTCAGCGCCCACGGGCTGATCTGACTCTGTGCGTGTGTGTGTGCGCGTACCTGCGTGTGCAGGTGTATGTGCAGGCTATGTACACGCGTGTGCACGTGGATGCAGGCTGTGTGCATGTGTGGGCCGATGTGTGTGGACTATGTACACAGGTGTGCAAGCATATGTATGTGTGTACATGTGTGCCACTGTGTGTAGGCATATGTGTGTGTACACGTGTGCCTGTGTATACTGTGTACACGTGTGCAGGTGTGTGCACGTTGGTGTGTACATGTGTGTGCGGTGGACTATGGACTGTGTACATGTGGGTGCGGTGTACTGTGGACTGTGTACATGTGTGTTACGTACGTGTGTGCAGTGTACGTGTGGACTGTGTACATGTCTGCAGGTGCTTGTGTGCATACGTGTGCCTGGTTGTCGGTCCCTCTGAGAGCGGGTGGCAGACAGTGCCCGCGAGTGACAAGGAGCAGGTGGAGGGAGGACGCGCTGTGAAGCGGAAGCTCAGAGCCCTAGCAGCCTGCGGGCCCTGGAGGCTGCCGGCCCGGCCCGGCCCCGGCCCCCCTGGAACAGGCCATTAGCAGGGGCGGCTGCGAGGAGAGCGAGCGTCTCCGCGGCAGCAGCTCTGAGCCGCCAGCCGGGAGCAGCAAGGCCTCCGGAGCCGAGGCGTCCCCTCGGCCAGCGGACGAGCAAACATTAAGGGAGACGAGCAAACACAAGAGCAAACACAGGCCGCGGGCCGGGGACACGCGGGGGCCGGGTCCACGCCCGAGGCTGCGCTCCCTTCCTCCCTGCCCAGAGCGAGCCCGGGGCGGCCCGGCGATGCGCATGCTCCGGAAATCAACGGCCTGTGGGTGACAGCGCCACACAGGTCAGTGGGCCGGGAGGCTGGTCAGGCGGCGTTCCCGTGGCACCGACCCACAGCCAGGGCCACGCCCACTGCTCGGTGCACGGCCTCCAGGCCACCGCCCGAGGGCACGGCCAAGCACAGCGCACCATCTCAGACCCTCCAGCCGTCCTCAGAGGCCTCTACAGACGCCCGAGAGGGAGGGGACCGGACCAAGGGCCCAGCCAGTGCCGTCTGGTCCTGACTCGCCCGCTCCCAGCGTCACGTTCTGTCCTGAGCCCCTAAAGGCGTCTCAGCTGGCCACTGTCACTTCCAGAAGCACCAGCTGCCTCAAGACGTCGGGGACGGTGGGGGGTGTCTGCGGAGGGCAGGGCTCCACACTGGCCTCCTGCCTCGTTTCCCACCCCAGTGATGGCAGAGCCACGCGCTGACCGTGCCTGTCCCTGCCGACAGCTGCCCGCCTGGCCGAGGGTGGGCGCAGCCAAACATGAGACTCCACCTCTGCCCTCGGCAGGACCGGACGGGACCCCTAGTTCCACTGTCGCTGTGGGACATGAGGGAGACCTGCCTTCTTTTTCCTTCCTTCCTCCCTCCCTCCCTCCCTTCCTTCCGTGGAAGGGCTCGTGGGCGCCAAGAGCCCGCACACAGCGCAGGGAGCCCTCGCTGAGCGCTGCCGGGGGAGGGGAGGCCGGAGGCCGGAGGCCGGACGTGCACTCGGGGGAACGGGCAGCTTCGCGCTAAATGACCGCACGCCTGCCGGTCGCCCCGCCCTGCTCACGGCCAGGTTCGTGGCTTCAGAGGCAAATGTTTAATGAATAATAAATGGGGTGTTAAGCCCCTCCTCAGAGGCTGTGCGCGCCCTTTCACTCAAACGCAGACACAGCCGCGGGGCCTTCCTCTCGGGTTAATTCTGCCTGAAATGGAGGCGACCGTGAGCCCAGGACCCGGCGGGTCCCTGGAGCAGGGCAGCCTGGCTGGGCCACGCAAGGGAGCAGCTGGGGCCTCCCCGGAAACGGGTCCCTGACCTGGTGGGGGGGCCCCCAGGATGTCCAGTCTCCCCAGGCCCGGCAAGGCGGCTGGGCCAGCCGGAGCCTCCTGACCCACCGAGGGCCCCTCCCCGCTCCTCCCATGAGATCCGTGTCCAGGCAGACAGACAGGTGCCCTCGGTCCACAAGCCCCGGCCGTTGGCCAGGGACCTCAGGAAGGAGGGAGGGAGGGAGGGAGGGTGGGGAGGGAGGGAAGTGAAGGAGGGAGGGGAGGGGAGGGAGGGAGGAAACCCAGGCCTACAAGGAAGGCGAGTCACACTCCTGTCCCTCAGCGAGGGTGGAACTGGGGGTCCAGTCAGGTCCCGCTGGTGGCCTGTCCTGCCGTGCCCCTGCCCTCTGCCAAGTGACAGCTGTTGGCAGGGTGGTCAGCTCCGCAGGCCTCACTCCAGGTCTAGTGACCGAAGCCCCTCTCCCGCCCCCATCCCTCCCTCCCACAGAATGAACGCCGGCAGGGGGGAGGTGGTGGCCGGTGGCTTCTCTGGCAATGAGGCCGCTCACCCAGTGTCTGGCTGCACCCTCGAGGGGCCACCTGCCTGCTGCCCCCCGAGGCCTATGCCAAGGGTCTCCTAGGAGCCCTGAGCGGCAGGGAGTGGGGGGGGTCCCACAGAGAGAACCGGCCACCACGGGGCTGCCCTCCCACGCGGTTGCTCCCTGCCCAGGCACTGCGGTCCGAGGAGAGAGCAGCGGAGCGTCCGTCCACCTGAAAGCAGATCCGCGGGGACTGAGGAGCTCTGACGGGCCAGGAACCCACGTGGCTCTGGTCCAGCTGCAGCAGCTGTGCCGGCAGACGCGCCCCTGGGCAGCGGGGAGGGGGGTACCTCGGAGTCCCGGGGGGGCCACCAGCGGACGTGGCTGAGTCAGAGACCCGGGTGGTTGCACAAAGCGACGGGCTCTTGAACAGGCCCGGGAGCTCCTCTCTGGAGAATCTCAGGAAGAAAGAATACCGCCAGGCCCAGGTGGCTGCTGGGAAAGTCCTGGCCTCGATGCCAACAGGACGCCTGGCGGCCCTTCAGTTCTCAGCATCTGTCACTGCCCCTCGTAAACCATGCGCCGGCCACGGCCACTCCCCGAGCCCCGGCCCTGACCCTGGTCCTCAGATAAACGGCAATAAACCCTCCCAGAGTTCCCATCAGAGGTGGGGCTGCCCTCCAGGCCGTCCGGGAAGCGCGTCCCGCGGAGCCCGTGCCAGCGGCGGAGGGCAGGGCCGGCCTGGGGATCCTGCAGGCACTGGAGGGGACACGGGCCACCTGGGCCGCGGGCAGCGCCGCACCAGGTCTGCACTCAGCCCCGCACGCAGCCCCGGGCCACCCAGGGGCTGTCCTGGTCCTGACCCAGTGATTTACAGGGGTGACCTTGGCCCTGCGGTGCTACCTGGTGGCATGTGGCACCCCGAACCCGGGCTCACCAGGAAGCCGGGAATCAGCCTTTGGACGGCCAGGCCTCGGGTCCCCTCCCCGTGCCAGCCGGGCTCCCAGGACAGCTGCCAGCGAGACTTCCCCGAGGCATGGACCCAGGGGACCCTTGGGGTTCAGGTGGTCACCCCTCCTTGCCTCACCTGCCGGAGCTGTTTCAGGGTCACTGCGAGGGCCCCTCCCACCCAGCGCCACCCCAGCCCGGCGCCACCCCCGCCGGCTCCTGAGGCGCAGGGCCCGGCAGCAGCCCTCTCTCCCTTGGAGAACGAGGACCCGGAGCAGGAAGTAAACTCTCGGGTCGCCAGCCGGACAGGCAGGGCCAGGGCTCCCCCAGTCTGTCCTTGTCCACGCCCTGCGGTCCCTCCACCTCCTGGCCTCACCCCGAATGGTCTGAGGACGGCTGGCCTGCTGTCCCGGCCCTCGATTCGCCCCTCCTGTTGGCACACAGTCCCGCCTGCGCCTGCCGGACGGGACGGACAGCCCGCTCCGCGGCGTTGCAGGGCCGGCCCCGTCTGGTTACCTGGCTCCCCCCGGCCGCCGAGCCGGCCCTCGGCCACCAACCTGGGGGACGGAGACAGGGAGGAGGCCACTCACCTTCCCGAAGTCTCGGACATCGAAGAGGTCGAAGGGGTCAAACAGCTCGCTGTTCCTCAGCCCGAACTTGTCGTGGCAGACCTTGAGGAAGGTGCGGATGTTCTTCAAGCACAGGAACTGGGGAGAGAAGGGAAAGCGTGAGCCCTGGGGCCAACGACAGATTCCGCGGCCCCGGGGCCAGCACAGTCCTGCTCAGGAGACGCACCGTGAACGCCCCACCGCCCAGAGTCACAGATGGCCCAGCCCTGGCCTCTCACAACCATATGCCCCTCCACCCCCGCCCAAGGGGACGCAGCACATTTCAACCTGACAATCTGGACTGGAACAAAGATGCTGGCCTTGAGTGAGCAAGGATGGAGCGTGCACACGCACACACACACACACACACACGCACACGCGCACGCGCACGCGCACACGCACACGCATGCATGCACGTGCTCACACGCACACACATGTGCACAGGTACACACATCTGCACCTTCCTGGGCACAGACTGGCCACAGTTACAAGTGACAAAGCCGACAGCCAGGAAGCACCCCGTGAACGGAGCAGCACAGGCTGCCACAGTTGGGGCTGGAGCCGGCACACAGGCCAGAACCCCCAGATCAACATCCAGGCAGCTCCCCCCCTTCCCCCCACTCCATACCTCAACACCTGGGCTCCCAGCCTGCACTGGGCATGGCTCCGCAATGGGGGAGGAGGCACGGGGGAGGGCTCGCCGGCTTGCAGCCCTGAGAGGAGGAGTTGGTGGGAACTTAGGGCGGCCGGCGAGGTGGCCGGAGCTCAGCCTGGTCACTGGCCCTGGTGGCACCGTCGCTGATCCTGACTTGGGGGACCGGGGGAGTGGCTCGGGCCCCGAGACCTGGCTCCTAACACGAAGCCCCTCACTGGGTTACTTTTGTGCCCTAAGGGCATGGGTGGTGTTCAGTGTATGGGAGCCCCCGGCCCACCCCGTCCAGCTCGGCGTGGGTGCCCACGGGGCGAGACGGCACACACAGCGGAGAACACCAGGGTCTCAGTCATCCTCCCCGGTAACCGCCCCCCCCCACCCCCCGGCTCCATGCCCAGAGCCGCAAAGAGCCCGCGCCTGCTCCCCAGAATTCAGACCAATGGCCGGTTCAGGTGAAGGACAGGCCAGATCGGAGCTCCGGCAGCCCCCCAAAACCAAGCTGCCTGAGGACGCCCTGCAGCACTCGCGCCCAGCCCAGCCCGACTCTCTGCCCACCCACCCACCTTCCAAGGCAGTGCCCCTGCCTCAGGCCACTCCTCCCGCCTGGGCTGGGCCCTGGTCACGTGGAGACTCACACTCTCTCCCTCTGTGTGTGGGGGGGAGGGGGTGGGCGGGGGGGGGCTGTGTGTATCGTTTTTTCTGAACCTGTAAGAAAAAACTGCAGACTCGACCCCCCTTCACCCCAAACACCTGAATCCGAGTGTCTTTCCTAAGAACAGGGCCCCCTCCACAGGCCAGCGCCCACGTCAAACCGGGAAATGAGCTGGGTCCCACCCGTGCTCTCCGTCCCACGCACTTGCTTTCATTTCTTCACCATAAAGGACAACCAAGGTGTCATCAGAGCAGAGTAAAAACCGCGCCCGCGCCTGTAGCTGCCATGTCTGCCTCCGTGACCCTAACAGCGGCGCCCAGGGAACCTTCTGGAACAATGGGGATGCCCTCTGTCTGCCCGCTGAGCTCCTGAACTGCGGCCGCGCCAGCTGAAAAACGGCACCTTTACCTTCATTTCACTCTAATTCATTTAAACGGAGTACCTTCCTGGGGGCCCAGCAGACCCCAGCCTCTCACCCAATTCCTGGCATTTTTAAGAATGTGGACACGGGGACACACACTGTAGGTCCCACGTGTACGCGGCACCGGGGCAGGTAAATTCACAGACGGGAAGAGCGGCAGGGAGCCGGTGCCGGGGCTGGGGGGCGGGGGGTTGGGGGGGAGGGGGGCTGGGCTTTCTGGTTGGGAAGATGAACAAGTTCTAGAGAGAACAGTGTGATGGTTACATAACCCTGTGAACTGCTTCACTCTCTGGTTAAAATGGTAATAGTTACGTTGTACAGATCTCACCGTGAGAAAAACATTGATTTAAAAATTAGGGGCCCTAGCCAGTGCGGCTCCGTGGTCAGCGTGGTGGCCCACAGACTGAAGGGTCGCGGGTTCGATTCCCGGTCCAGGGCACATACGTCCGTTGCAAGCTCAATCCCCGACCCCAGTTGGGGAGCGTGCTGGAGGCAGCCAATTGATGTCTCTCTCACATCAATTTTAGAGAAAGTGGAAGGGAAATTCCACTTTCTCTAAAAACCAATGGAAATAATATCCTCGGGTGAGGATTAACCAAATAAATAAATACCCACACACACACAAAGTAAGGGGAGGCACTGTGACAACGGGGCAGAGACCAGGGTGCTGCCCCCAGGAGCTGAGAAAGGTGGAGGCGGGCAGGGAACGGCCAGGGCGAGGCGCGGACTCTCCCTCACAGCCCCGAGGAGGGCAGCCCTGCCCACACCTGGACCTTGGACCTGCGGCCTGCGGAGCGGGAGGGGGACAGAAGACACTTTTGCGGCCTTACGCACCCCTCGGTCGGTGGGCCCCGGCTGGGGAGGGGCTGGGGGGGGGGAGCGCCGGCTGCCCTCACCCTGCCCTCACCCTGCCGGTCAGCCCCTCGGCCCCGCCCTGCCCCTCCCGCCCGGACCTGCAGCTGCCGGCGGCTCCGCTATTTTCTGCACGCGCTCGCCTCTCATTTCCACTAAGCATTTATTTTCATTCCTCCTCGGCCTCCATTTTTAGAGATAATTACACAGCGCCTCACCATAATCGCAGCCCGCACGCCAGGCTTCCTTTCGGGGCGCAGGGCAGCGTCGGCCCGGCCTGGCCCACTCCCTCCGTGGCCGCCCGGGCCCCTAACCTTCCAGAACCGCGGTGGTCGGCGCCCGCCGCCCAGGCCAGCCTCTGCCGGGCGCACAGACCCGCCAGCCTCCGGGGGAAGGGACACGGCGCGTCCGGGGGAACCCAGACGCCAGGAGCCGGCTGCGCGCCCACGCGGCGTCCGATCACGGAGTTTCCTGGGCGCGGGGCGCGGGGCTGCAGCTCTGCCCGCCGACGCCGGGACACCGAAGCGCGGACAGTTCAGAGCGCCGGCTCCAGTGAGAAGGTGGCGGAGCTGAGGCTTGAACCCACGTGCTTCCGGGCGGTGCAGGCCCCTCGCGAGAACGGTCTCCGGGGGCCGTGAGCCGGGTCCCTGTCTGTGCACCTGTCCACGGCGTCCCCCCGTCTCCTAAGTGGCTGGTTCTCTCATAAGTGATGTGGTCACTACCCTCACCGCAGTTAGGGACAGTGAGGCCAGAGGGGATGGGTGCCGGTTCCAGGAGACCCCGCAGGAGGGACTGGGAGGACAGGACGCAGGTGGAAGCAGGTGGGGCAGGTCACAGCCACAGGCTGAGTGACGGGGCGGGTAGGCCAGACCCTGGCCAGCGCCAGGCCAGAGCTGCCCATCTCGTCCTGTGGTCGGCAAAGGCCGGCCGGCCGGCGGCGTCCCTGCGGCTCCGGGGCAGCGGCGCCGTCCCTTTCCTTGGCCCGCAGGGCTCCCTACCAGGGCGGCCACGGCCTCGCCAGCGTCTGGAGGCCGATGCTGGGCCTCGGGAGCCGGGCTGTGGCCACAATGAGCGTCTGTCTCCAGAAAGCTGGCCCCCTGCCCAGCGGCCCGGAGCTGAGCCAGACCCCCTGGGCTTGTTTAGGGGCCTCCTGGGGCCTGGGCACCCACCTCGCCCCCAGCCCCCGCCCACAGGGAGGCCTTTCGCCCCTGGCCCCAAACAAGGCCCCGTTCAGGCCTGGCCGGGCGCCTGGGGCAGGCGGCGGAGCCGGACACGCCGGCTTCCTCGGCCCTAATGGCCTGAAATGAGATTAGCTGAGGACTCGGGCTCCGTGCCCAGCGCCCACCTCCCGGGGCTGCGGGCAGCACCGCCAGGCCTGCTGCTCTGTGTCAGCTGGTCATTCAGCTCTCGCAGGCCCCGCGGGGAGCCTGCCGCCAGAGCCGGGACCCTGCGTCCCGGGGGCTGGGGGGGGGGGTGCGGGGGGGGATTGTGGCCACATAGCACCCGCCTACGGATTGGGAAGACACTGCCAGGGACAGCTCCCCCTCGCGAGGTGCCACAGGGGCCTGTCCCACCGAGGGGGCGCCTCTGAGGCCCCCTCCCTGCCCAGGTGAGCACCTCGGAGCGCACGGCCCCCAGCTGCTAATACACACCGGGTACCAGGGCCACCCTTCGCCCCACGCTACCTCACGCACCCCAGCACGGAGAGGCAGCTGCAAAATGGGAAACTGAGGCAAAGAGAGGAGAAGCCACTGGCCTGAAGTCACACCCTCCACATTCCAGCCCAGACCCGTAGACGGGAAGCCTGGTGGTGAGAGCCCTGGCCTGGCCCCGGCCGGGGCTGTGCCTGATCCAACTCTCCATGCCTCAGTTTTTCCATCTGTAAAATGGGGGAAGAAACCTCTGCCCTCTGACTTCCAGGATGCTGGGAGACACCTGCTTTTATTTTCTTAATATATTTTATTGATTTTTTACAGAGAGGAAGGGAGAGGGATAGAGAGTTAGAAACATCGACAAGAGAGAAACATCGATCAGCTGCCTCCTGCACACTCCCCACTGGGGATGTGCCCACAACCAAGGTACATGCCCTTGACCGGAATCGAACCCGGGACCCTTGAGTCCGCAGGCTGACGCTCTATCCGCTGAGCCAAACTGGTTAGGGCGAGACTCCTGCTTTAAGAAGCCACAGTTGACACGGGGGCTACCTGCCCCGGGAGGTCCTGAAGTGCCCAGAGCCCCCTGTGACATCGCGCCCTGGGAGAGCGCAGGCAGGAGGCTGTGATCTTCACTCGGGGCACTGACCCCGGCCCCCGGCCCCGGTCAGCTGGAGCTGGCCCTCCATCCACACCTCCGCAGGCCTCTAATTACCAGCCTTGCCCCTCAACGTCGCTGCCCGGGGGCTGGGCTGGGAGACCGCAGGCCACCAAACACCCCAGGAGAAGATCTGTCGGAGGCTCTGCTCACAGCCAAGCCGGCGAGAGAACGGGGAGGTGACAGCATGCTCCCCCCAACTCCCAGCCTCAGGAGAGACCCCTGGCCGCACAGCCCCAGGGACAGATGGGGCAGGCGGCATCCCAGCCTCGAGAGAACAGGATTCTCTTAAAACCTCTGCAGCGTCCCGAGAGAGGTAGGGTCTCCACATCCGAACTCCGTAAGGGACAAGAGAGGCCCGACGCGCCCATGGACGCCCCGCGTGTCCTGGAACTTTGTCAACAAGCGGCACTAACCCCGCTTCCCTCCGACAATCACACACCGTCAGTGACGGTGACGGGAACCCCGGGGGCCGCACTGCCAGGCCGCCAATCACCCGCTCGGACTGGCAGCTGAACAGGTCTGTGATCAATATCAAAATGGAAAAGTGAATTAATTGTTTGTCTTGTTTATGCCCTGCTGATTCCAAAGGACGTTCAAAACATCTTCATTCTGAGTTAGTGGAGGCGGCCTGCCGGAGTAAAGCTTTTGAATTCAGGGCCCTTGGGGTAAACAGGTGGCCTTGAGGTGACCAGCTGGCCCTGACCTTCTTCTCCCCCTGCGTCCCAAACACCCTGGACAATGGCCCACCCCAGGGGCTCGAGATCGAGTGAATGAACGGGCAAGTGACGGAGGAAGGAAGGGCTGTATCAGAGAACCCCCAGCTGGCATCTCTGGGGTGGCCCTGTCCCCCACGATGGCTTCGGAGGTGCCGGGTCCCCATGAACACCGGCAGCTGTTTGGGTGGCAGACCTCACTTCCCGACGCATCTCCTCCACCAACAAGCAGGCAGGTGGAAGTTGGGGTTTGGGCACGAACCCCACTCCTGTCCTCGGACCTCGGTGCACCAACCAGTCGGGGCCATCCGCTCAGCGCACCCAACGCCACCGGCAGTGTCCTTGGTCACCCATTCTACAGATGATAAAACCGAGGCTCGGGAGCGGATCTGGGATGGGAACTCCAGGCTGGCACCAGAGCCACGGAAGCCGCCGTGACTGCCCCAGCGCCGAGCGCCAGGAGGCGCCTGGGGAGACCGACCCAGCTCGCCCATCCGCTGCCCTGGGCAGGAGCGCACAGCCCAGCGGGGATCTGAGGAGTCGGGATTCGATTATGTCTGGACAATTGAACATGAGCGCTTCCTGCACTCGGGCCACTTCCCCGGCTGCACGCGCGCTGGGAGACAGGGCGCAACCGGGCGCCAGCCGCCAGCCGCTGATGGATGAGAGCCGCCTTGATGGGCCCCCGGCCTCTGGGCTGCTGGGGGAGGACGGGGTTTCTTTGTGCGGCCAGGTGTTCCAGGGGCCGTGCTACGTCGGGCATGGCAGCACCGTGCCCACCGCTCGCCACTAGACAGCTTAGCCCAAGGCTGCTGGGTTTTGTCACCCAGAAAGGACCGCGTCAGCATGGCGCTTCCTTTCACCGTCGGTGAGGTTCTAGCCAAGCCCGCGAGCACGCAGGCGGCTGAGACAGGCCACAGCCTCCCTTCCCCAGTGACCTGCAGCCCTGGGCGGCGCCAGGCTCTCACACCTGCCTCATTCCTCGAACAATCACAGGTCCCCGATTCGCACGTGGGAAAAGGGCTTGGGGACCGCCACGTGGACACGTAGGGAGGGGAGGACGCAGCTCTAACCCAGGTGGTCAGGTCCAGTCCTCATGGTCTTGTCCACCATGCAAGGCTCCTCCCATGAGAGACCCGCAAAGCCAAGGACGGGGAAGCCCCCTCAGGGGCCGACATCCGAGGAGGCCGAGCCAAGCTGTGGGGTGGAGACAGCTGCTCGGGTCTCCTGGGGCCGCAGGCCCAGTCCCTCTGGTCCCAGCTCTCCTGCGGGGCAAGTGCTCCCCAGGGAGGCGGTGCCTCCTCCACCCCCAGGGCACCGTCCTCCAACCGTGACTACAGCCATGACTACCAGGGTGACTCAAAAGGCACCCAGCCTCCAAGGCAGACAAGTCCAGCCTTAGCAAGCTTCCTGACCCCTGGCCCCTGACCCCCTCCCAGGACCCCTCCCACAAGGATGCCCTGACGGGTTTCTGGCGCACTCTGGCCAATTCCGGGAAAACTCTCCCCTTCGGTTCCTGAGAAGGCGGCCGGGCTGTCTGGACGCTGCAGACACGGCTGACACGGGCTCCGCTGGGCTCGGGGCCCTGGCCACGTGTTCCCGCGGCTCCACGGGGCCCTGTGCTCACCAGCAGGCTCCCCCTCCCGCCCACCGTGGCCTCCCACAGCGGTCACGGCTCCAGGGGCCATCTACTCGCCCCTATGGACAGTTGCCATGGGAGGGGGCTTCCCAGCGACACTGGGAGGGGCTCAGGGAGCCGCGGAAGCAGGCTCTGAAGGGTGAGGGGGTCGCGCTCTTGGCACCAGGGCGGCTCGCTGGCAGCCACGCAGGGCCAGGCTGTGCCAAGCCGGTGACGGCCGCAAAACGATGACCCCTGTCCTGATCGCAGAGCACTTCCTCATCGACGCTTGAGGGAAACGCGCCAAGAAAAACAACTGTGGAAGAGTTCGGTCTGGAAGTGGGGTGCGGGGCGGCTGGGCGCTTCATGCTCAACTCTGCGTCCTGTTCACGCCCCAGTCCCCAGACACTTAGACAGTAGGTGCCCAGGGTGCCAGGCCCGCCAGGCCCCAGGCTCAGAGAGCAGCCGGGGGAGGCAAGGACCCCTCTGAGCCCACGGCGTCCCCCGTCCGGGGCAGAACCAGGCCCGAAACTTCCCAGCAGCCCTGGAAAGACCCACTGCTCCAGCGGCTGCTGTCTGAGCCGGAGGGATGAAGAGCGGCTCGAGTTATCAAGACTTCAAGGTCGGGTCAAAGCAGAGATTTTCTACAAAGCCAGCAGGAAATTGCTTTCCTGGCGTCTCTCTGTGCAGCCACCTCCCCTAAGCCGGCTCCTGGACGCCCGAGGGCTCCCTTCCCACCGCCTGCCCAGCCTCCTCCAGCCCGCGGGCTCAGCGGGATTAGCTGGGCGCTGCCTGGCGCGGTGCCCCCCCACCCGCCCCGCCCCCAGGATCCGCAACGGATCCGACACCCTCTTCTCTCCCCTGGCCACAAGCCGTCTGTGAAGTCGTCCCTTGCTTCTGGCCCTTCATGCTTCAGACGCCCCTGAATTGGGGTGGGGGGCTCAGGCAGACCCAGGCAGCTTTCACGCGGAGCTACGTGGTTTCACATTCACACCCGCCCTGACCCCCGCCCTGGGAGCCGCCCCTCGTGACCCCAGCTCCGGATTTACCTGGGGCTCAGGCCCCCAGCTCGGCCTGTCTAGTGGCTCTATGGAAAGGTGCCCAACTTGAGCACCCCAAAATCAGGTCACCCAGGTGTCCCTCCCCTCCATGGGGCACCTCCACCTCACCTGCAGGCTGGAGCCAGCACCTGCCGGCGGCCGAGACGCCCTCGCCCTTTACAGTCTGATCATGTAAGCGGCCTCCCGTGTGTGCGGTGACCCAACCCATGACGCGCGGCGATTTTAAGTCTCATCACCAAGAACATCAAGGGACAGAGAGCAGCCTTCTCCATGGGGCAACGATGTGCAGAAACTGGGGGCTGTGGGGATCCCCCCCGGTCACAGCATTTCGAGAAGAAAATGTCACGTTCAGTGACACCCCCCCCCCCCCCGGCTCCCGGGGGTTTCTGAGAAGGGGCGTGGGTCCCAGTGACTGCAGGCTCCCCCCTCCCCCAGACACGCCTCAGCTAAAGCTGGCCAGTCTGTCTGCAGGCCACCCGCTGAGTCACCGCCTGGGGGCAGGAGGCGGCTGCAGCGCCTGTGGGCCATCCTCCCTGGGGGAGGCCTCCGCTGGCCCGCTCTGCAGGCACAAATGCTGGGAAGGACCTAGTGCCCAGGGCAGGAAGGAGAAGCACATAGTAGGGCTCAGGAAGATGGAGTGACTAAAGGTGGGCGTCCGGCCCTGGCTGGTGTGGTTCAGTGGATAGTGTCGGCCTGCGGACTGAAGGGGCCCAAGTTCAATTCCGGTCCAGGGCACATGCCCAGTTTGCGGGCTTGATCCCCAGTAGGGGTCGTGCAGGAGGCAGCCGATCAATGATTCTCTCTCTCATTGATGTTTCTCTCTCTTCCTTCCTCTCTGAAATCAATAAAAATATTTTTTAAAAAAAACAACTGAGCGCCTAAATGTGGGTGTTCCAGGAAGGCGGGGGGGGGGGTGCGTGTGGGCGCGCAGGTGGGCGCACGTGTGTGCGTCTCAGGATGACTAAGCTGAGGAGCGGGGCAGGCCTGCAGGTGGACCAGGCCCGAGAGAAGGGCCTGAAGTCCCAGCAGGGGGCGGGTAAGACGCAAACACACTTTCCTGTTTTTAACTGCACTTCATGCTCATCACATCGGTGGTGCGTCATTAAAGCACGTTTAACGGGATGAGGAAAGAGGAAGGCACTTCCTCCCGCTGCCGCCCCAACGCCATCCGCACAGCAAGGAGCCACCTGGCGAGCCCAGCCGAGCCCAGCCGAGCCAGGTGGAGGCCAATCCACCGTCCGGGGCCCTCCTCTGGCTCCTGCAACCCATCAGGACCCCACTCCTTTGGGGTTAAAATCCTTCATTCAGTCAAGTATTCACTCACTCGAGCCCCAAGCATCCAGGCGTCATCTATGTCCCAGTTGCAGGAACCGCAGGGGGAGCCACACCCTCCCTGGGGAGGCGGGTGGGGGTCCAGGCCCTGACGCCGACACCAGGTACCCCCACCCTCCCCTCCGCTCCCCGGGCCTCCCCTGCCCCAGGGACGCCCTTTCCATATGAAATCTCAGGCTTGGCTTCTGAAGTCACTCCCCTCCCACTCACGTGGGGACAATACTGTCTGCCCACAGGCTCCCCGTCTGCATAAAATGCACCCCAGGAATTTGTCCCGAACCCAGGCCCCGCCTTGCTGGCCACGCAGGACAGAGGGACGCTGGAATACACGTCTGCTCAGAGTACGGCTCCGGCACCCTGACCAGGTCTCTGCCCCTCAATGCCTGTTTCCCCAGGTCAGTGAACCTGAACGCAGCCCCTGGAGTCCCAAGGAGGCAGACCCGTCCCAGCTCCTGGGGGGCAGAGGGGAGGGAGGGCGTCCTCCCCCATGTACACCCCCCATAAGAACGGCTACTGTGGGAAAGACAGAAAGCGGCCTGTGCTGTGGACGATGTGGAGATGCGGGACCCCTCGTGGGACCCCTCGTGCGTGCGCCGTGGGGGGGATGGAAAATGGTGCCGCCGCTGGGGAAAGCGTGAGTGTGGAAATGCCTCAAAAAACTAGAAATAGAGCTACCTCCGAACCAGCTCCACTTCTGAGTATTGTCAACGAGAGGTCGCCGCCACCAGAGGTCGCCGCCACCACCCAGGGCCAACGGGAGCCCCCAATCTGGGGTGCGGTAAAGGGGAAACTTAACAGGTAACGGCTTTACAAACCAGGGAAACACCGTCTCCCCAGGAAACAAAGCTCTCCCCTTCCAGGCACAGGGAGGTCATTTATAGAGAAGTGCCCACCCTGGCCCCTGATTGGTCCATGTTCATGCAAATAAGGAATCCAAACTTGTACAATTTGATTGGCCCAAACAGCACTGCCCTAATTGGTCAACATGGAGCTGCTTTGATTGGTCAATAAATATGCAAATGAGGATTCAATGCAGAGCTCCCACTGGACGGGGCAGGTATCAGCTCATTGGTGGAAAGCCTTAAAAAGGGAGAAAAATCCATGCCCTACCTGGTATGGCTCAGTGGCTAGAGCATCGGCCTGCGGACTAAAGGGTCCCAGGTTCAATTCCAGTTGGGGGCACATGCCCGGATTGCAGGCTCGATCCCCAGCAGGGGGCATGCAGGAGGCAGCCCATCAGTGATTATCATCACTGATGTTTCTATCTCTCTCTCCCCCTCCCTTCCTCTCTGAAATCAATAAAAGTATGTTTTTTAAAAAGGGAGAAAATCCAAACTGCTACCCCGTGGATGAGCCTGGAGGGCAGGATGCTGACTAGAGTCAGCCAGTCACGGAAGGGCCAGCTCTGTATGATTGTGCTCCTGTGAGGTGCTTGGTCACAGTCACAGAGACAGGAAGCAGAGTGGTGGCTGCAGGGCTGGAGGCGAGGGGGAGTGGATGATTGATTAATGGTGCCGTTTCAGTTTGGGAAGATGAGAAAGTTCTGGAGACGCTGGTGGTGCTGGTTGCACAATGATGGGAATGTATTTAACAACCACTGAACTGTGCACTTGAAACGGTCAACATGATAAACGTCACGTTATATGATCCATCTCGGACTCCCCCGCACCATCCACCCACACCCCCAGCGCTGGGGCTCCTGGAGGGTCCCTGGTCTCGCAGGGGGGGCAAATACAACCTCCGTGCGCGCACAGTGGGCAAAGGTGCCCCGAAACAGGGGTGCCGCCGGCCTGCGGGGTGCGGGGTGCGGGGTGCGGGGAACTTGGCCTGTCCTGAGTTGTTTCATGTTTTTATTTTTTCCAATGAGTCAGAAAAGTGAAGATCAGCTGGAGAAGCTGCACTTTCTGGAAATTCCGGCAGAACCAGCGCCAGGCCCCAGGGCAGTGCAGGGGGGTGGGGAGTGGGGAGCAGGCTCCATTGTTTGCCCGGCAAGCAGGCAAGCAGCTGGGTTCTCTCCCCTGAACCGCAGGTCAGGAATGCTCACAGCTGCAGACTCGCCCTCCGCCCCCACCCACCGGGTGGGAGCCAAGCGGGGGAGGGCGGCTGGGCTGGGGCCTGGGGACAGAGCCTGGCCAGGGGAGGAGGGGGCAGGAAACGCCCCCAGTTGTGTTTGCACAGAAAACCGAGCCAGAGCTGGTATTTCAGCTCCGGGAGCTGAGCTCCAGCCCGGCCCCACCTGCTCAGAGCGTGCGGGGAGGGCAGTCCTCAGGGGAACAGGGGCACCCAGGGCTCAGCAGTCGGCAGGGGCTCCGGCTGCCGGGGTCTCCGGGGGTCTGTCTGGTCTTCCCGTCCAGGCTTGCCCCTCGGGGGCTCTCTGGGCTGGGATGGCAATCACCACTTCACTAGGTGGGGAAACGGGCCCAGACTGGCACTGGGGGCCGCCCCCTGCACCAGCTGCCAACCAGTTAGGACTGATTTGTTTGTTAATCTTCACCCAAGGCTATTATTTCCACTGATTTTTTAAATTCTTTTAATTTTTTTTTTTTAGAGAGGAAGGGAGAGGGATAGAGATAAATACATTGAGACACCCCCCCTCCCCCCACTGAGGATCGACAGGGAATTGAACTGGTGACCTCTGGGTTCCTGGGTCAATGCTCAACTGCTGGGCCACACTGGCCGACTCCATTGGTTTTTAGAGAGAGTGGAAGGGAGGGAGGGAGGAAGGGGGAGGGAGAGAAACATCGATGTGAGAGAGACACATTGATTGGTTGCCTCCGGCACGTGCCCCGACTGGGGCTGGGGATCGAACCTGCAGCCCAGGTACCTGCCCTTGATCGGGAATGGAACCCTGGACCCTTCAGTGGGCATGCCGGCACTCTAACCATTGAGCCACACACCAGCCAGGGCAGTTCCTGTTGATTTTAACAGCAGGTGTGTCCAGGAATCGCCCCAGGGCACAAAACCCATCTTTGTCTTTTCTCCCGAGGTAGAAACTCCTCTGTAGATCAGGGGGGAGGTGGAATCAAATAAAAACCTACCACATCTCCCTCCCTAAAGCAGCACTTACCATTTCCTTGACTCGGCAGGGGTTTTGGGGTTCTTGGGGTTTTGTTCTTTTGGGGGTTTTTTTATGCGTTTTTTTTGTTTGTTTTTTACACAACTGACTGCTGGGAATAACACCCAGCCCTGAGTCCTGGCACTCCCGCTGTGCAGGGAATGTCCCCCAGCCTGGGCCGCGCAATCCTCACCCACCCCCTCCCGACGGCACTCCGGCAGCTTCCAGTTTCACTATCGCATCTGCAGGACAGGGACCAGCTTTGTTCTGCTCCAGGCCCCGCGGCGGGGGCCACCAGACACCCTGCCCCAGTCCAAGAGCCTTCAGCCCCAACAGGACCATGTCGTAGAAATGGTTGAGCCACCAGGACCTCGGAAAGCCCTGGGCACCCACCACCCACCTTCCTTCCTTCATCATCCATTCATTCACTCATCCCTCATTCACACGGCCCAGGCCTCGGGACACCAAGAAGGAAGAGGCACCCAGCCAGCGTGGCTCAGGGGCTGAGCATCCACCTATGAACAGGAGGTCACGGTTCGGTTCCAGTCAGGGCACATGCCAGCCGGGGTTGCAGGCTAGATCCCCAGTAGGGGGCGTGTGGGAGGCAGCTGATCAATGATTCTCTCTCATCACTGATGTTTCTATCTCTCCCCTTCCCTTCTTCTCTGAAATAAAAAATATTAAAAAAATATAAAATATATTTATATTTTATATAAATATAAAAAAAAAAAAGGCAGAGGCCGGCCCTTGGGCACCCTCACACGGGGAAGCCATCACACGGGGCTCCCTGGCTGAGCCGGCAACGTGCCTGTCCCCCCAGCCCCCCAAGTTATTTTCGAGACGAGGGCCAGGGCTGGCCAGGGGAAGTGAGAGGGTAGTGGAGCGGGGCGGGGTGGGGTGGGGTGGGAACCTGAGTGAGGCTCACCAGCTGCAGACCCAGGGGCAGCCCAGCGGGGACTAAATACCCCGGGGGGAGCCTCCTCCGTGGGGAGGGGGGATGGAAGTGGCAAACCCAGGCGCCAGGGAGACCCTGCTACCCCCGTGCCCTCAGGCGGGCCCTCACCACCCAGGCTGACCGCCCGGCCAGAGGCACAGCTGGGAGCCAGGGCCCAGACCCCACCTGCCTCTCCTCCACGCTCCCCCGCCCCCTCCTGCCCACCTTCCTCGGCCCAACTGAACTGCTGAGACCGCCCCACCCCCGGGTGTGGCAGGCAGACAGGCCTGAGCAGAGCCAGGTACAGGGCTGGCCTGGGAGGGAAGGTCACGGGGTGGAAAGCCCAGGTGCCCAGCAAGGCCGGGCTGAAGGGTGGGACCTCGCCCCAGGGTGACTCTTCCTCCCCGAGCATGTGGCGGGCCTTGGGGCTTGGACCCCCTGACCTTCCCCGGAGATAATATCGAGGCCTCGGTGGTAGGGCAGCTCCAGGCCCAGAAAAGCAGCTAAACCAGCCCCGGCTGCCTCAGGACCAGCTGCGTTGGGTAATGACCCTGCCCTGGCGCCTGCCAGTCAATCAGTGGAGACGCCTGTCAATCAGTGGAGACGCCTGTCAATCAGTGGAGACCAGGCCCTGAGTGGACACACCTGGAACAGCTGCCGGTGCTATTGCGCCCTCCTCCTGGGGCCTCCCCTAACAGCTCCCCCTAAACCCTTAGGGCAGAGGGCCCAGTGCCTCTCCCTCCAGGGAGCAGGCTGGGCCTTTTCCTTTCCCTGCCCCCCCCTCCCCCCTGGCGTTACCATCAGCTGCCTGACTCCCAAGCTCCAAGGGCCCTTCCTCTACCTCCGCACCCTGTTTCCTAAGCCCATTTCTTTTAGGAATCACTTTTCCTACCCCCGTGACCTACCCATACATGTTCTCTTATAGTCCGAGTCTTGGCTCTGAATTCTTTCTTAGCCAGAACCCAAGTACCGAGCTGCTGAACCCAGGTCCGGTCTGACCCCACCGGTCCAACAGCACCCAGTGCCGTCCCCACCGCCCACAGCAGGGTGGTAAGCCATCCTCTAGCTCGGCCATTCAGCAGGGCCGAGCCCCCACACCCCCGCCCTGCCCCGCCCCGCCAGGAGCCCAGGCTGGCTAGTAGGCACCAAGTACCCAGAGAATGCCGGACAGAAGAGAGAGGAAGTAGGGTGCAGTGGGTTAAAGTGCCCCCCCCCCCCCGCCAAGAAAAGCCAAAGATATGTCCACATCACCACTCCTGGGATTCCAGAATCAGACTTTATTTGAAAAAAAATCTTTGCACTTGGAATGGAGATAAAGATCTCAAGATAGAATCATCCCGTGTTAGAGGGGGCCCACGTCCAAAGAGCAGTGTCTTTTTTTTTTAATTTTTTTATGTTAATCTTCACCAAAGAATACTTTCCCATTGATTCTTAGAGAGAGTGGAAGGAAGGGAGAGACAGAGAGAGAAACATTGGTGTGAGAGAGACACATCCATTGGTTGCCTTCTGCACACGGGATGACCAGGACCAGGGATCAAGCCTGCAACCAAGGTGTCCTTGACTAGACTTGAACCTGGGACTTTTCAGTCCGCAGGCCGCTGCTCTACCCACTGAGCCCATCAGCGGTTCTCAACCTGTGGGTCGCAAACAATGAAAATACATCCTGCATATCAGATATTTACATGACGATTCATAGCAGTAGCAACATTACAGTTCTGAAGTAGCAACAAAAATAATTTTATGGTCGGGGTCACAACATGAGGAACTGTATTAAAGGGTCACGGCGTTAGGAAGGTTGAGAACCACTGGCTAGGGCAGAGACAAAGGAGGAGAGAGACACAGTGAGGAAGAGGCTGCCAAAGGCAGAGCTGCATGCAGTGCTGTGGCCACAAGCCAAGGAACGCAAGCGGGTCCCTCCGAGAGCCTCCGGACTAAGCAAGGCCTGGACCTCTGCCCACCCCCGTCCGGCTTCCAGAACGGCAAGAGAATAATTTCTGTTGTAGCAGCTTCGTTAGGGCCACTCCAGGGCATGGGGGGGGGGGGGGGGGGGCGGTGGGAGCAGACATGGCCCACCCCTGGGCCCTCACCTGCAGACACTCCTCCGCGGGGTCACTGCTCCCTGCGCCTCTACCCCAGGGAAGAGCCCCAGGAAGGGGTGGGGGTGCTGAGGCCTCTGGGGGAGACCCCGCCTGCTCAAAGCCAGGTCATGGCGCGTGGGGAGCTCAGAGCTGAGAAGGTTCTGGTCTGTGGGGAATTTAGGCTGTAATCACAAGAGACTCAGGACTCACTTCCCTGCCTCCCGTCCCCGGAGGCCTCGGCCACGGACACGGCCCAGAGCGGCGGGCGCCTGGGGACGTGCGGGAGGCGCCCCCGGGTGTGTGTGTGTGTGTGTGTGTGTGTGTGCGTGGAGGGGGGGGGGTCCACTCCACAGCAGTGCCCATGACTCCCCACGTGTCCGCACGCCAGGAACCAGCGCCCCTGGGCAAAGGCAGGGGAGGGCGGGCCCAGGGGAGGGTGGGGGCCAGGGGGAGGGGCGGGGCTAGTCCGGGGGCGGGGCGAGTCCGGAGGCGGGGCCAGGGGAGGGCGGGGCTTCCCCGCTGTTTGACAGGGAGATGCGCCCCTAAGCCCACGGCACTGGCCACCTAACCCTGCAGCACCTTGGTCAGCAAAGGGGTCCGGCCCAGGGGGGCTGGGGCGTAGCGAGCTGCTGCTCCCTGGGGAGATGGGCCCCTGGGGCCTGCACCGCCAGTCCAGGGAACGAAGCCCCCGGCGGCACCAAGGGGGCGGGAGCGGGCAGGGCCTCCGTGCGGCTGCTCCGCTGGCCTGGGGGGCGCAGAGGAGGGGGCAGCCCCGGTGGGGTACCCCCGCAGGCTCCAAGGCTGAGCACAGACGCCCCCCAGGGGGCGGACAAGAGTGTCCCCTCATCGCTGCCCCCCCCCACATCACTAACCCATCCTGCGCCCCAGCAGCCACCCCTCCTGCCCCTCCCCGTCCTCCCCAGGGGTGCGTCCAGGCCGCTGGGCCGGGGCTGCTTGGCCAGGTGGCGGCTGGGCCGGCGAGGGTCCCGGCGAGGAGCCAGACGGCGCTGTCACGGGCGGTGGCTCTCCCCACAGCTTTGTCCGGAGGTGGCCTGGGTCTCCCTGGCGGGGCCTGGGTCTGGGAGGCTGGTCCGGGTCGCAGACCCCATGGAAGACCTGGCCCGTCCACTCTGGCCCGGCCTCGGGAGACCCGTGACAGGGACACCCAGGGACGGTGCCCGGCCCCTCCCCCAGAACCCCCCGCAGGCAGGGCCACCGGCTGCGTCCCCCCCTTCCCCACACGGAGCCGAATGGCCGCAGAGAGGAGAGTGGCCAGTGGGGCGCGGCGGCCCCGCAGCTGGTGCACACAGCCCAGGGCAGCACGGGTTGCGTTTCCTGTTTCCCATCCCCACGCTGAGCGTTTGGGGAACTTCTCGGCCAGCGGCACCTCCTCTTTTTTTTTTTTTTTAATATATTTTATTGATTTTTTACAGAGAGGAAGGGAGATGGATAGAGAGTTAGAAACATCGATGAGCGAGAAACATCGATGAGCTGCCTTCTGCACATCTCCCACTGGGGATGTGCCTGCAACCAAGGTACATGCCCTTGACCGGAATCGAACCTGGGACCCTTCAGTCCACAGGCCAACGCTCTATCCACTGAGCAAAACCATTTAGGGCGGCACCTCCTTTTTAAGAGACACGGACAGGTCACCCCCGAGCTCTCGGGGTTGGGCCACCAAAAGCCACTCACGATCCCCGAGCCTGAAGCAGCGTGCCAGGGCACCCACCCCCGGGCCTACAGTGGGTAATGGTGTCCCCCGAAGCCCCCCTCCCCGACTCCTCACCCCACAGGGGTGCGTGCAGAGCCCCAGCGTCACCCCCCATCTCCTAACAGCTCGGTCCTGGGACACTCTGCCCACCAGCCCCTCTCTGACCCTCACAGGCTCCCGAACACACAGCTGGGCACAGAGAGGGGCGAGCAAAAAGGAACCCCCTCCCCCGGGGCACAGGGCCTGTGGGGCCTCTGAAGAGCGGGCTGGGTAGGGAGTGGGGCTGGCCACCCACCCTCCCCTGGGCACCTGGGCTGCCAGGTGAGTAACAGGTCAGGACGCCTGCCCCGGCCCCCTCCTGCCCCATCCCTCCACCCACAGAGCGGAGCGCCCCCACCCACCCCGCCAGCTCCGGCTGGGCCTCTGCACCCCCCCTTCCCCCAGCTCAGCGATGACCTCACCCCCATGGGAGACACTGGACACCGTCTGGGACGAGCGCAGGGGGGGGCCGGCCGCCTTGCACAGCTCGCGGAGGTCCTCGTCTGATGGTGAACTTTTTGTGCCAACGTTCAGTTTTCTTTTTAAAGTTATCCTTGCTGCTTCAATAATGTGCAGCGGGGGTCTGACGCGTGGCTCAGGCCCCGGCCCGTCCTCCTCCTCCTGGGGTTCCTCCGGGAGCTCTCGAGGCCCCTCACTCCATCGGGGCCACTTCTCTGGGGTCAAGTGGAGGGAACTGCCTGTGCGCAGGAGGCAGGACAGAACCGCCTGGCCTGGGAACGGTGGGGGCCATGGAGCCGGGTCCAGGAAACCTCCTGGGTGGGGTGGGGCACAGAACCCTCTGCCTCAGCGGTTCTCAATCTTGGCTGCACATTAGGATCACCTGGGAATCTCCTTAAACTCTCCCAGGTGACTCTAATGCGCAGCCAAGGTTGAGAACCACTGCTCCACCTGGCCCCTCTGCCTCCTTGGCCTCCTGTGCTCCCGCTGCCTGGCCAGGAGTGGGCCCCGCCCACCTGCACAAAAGGAGGCTTTGAAGCAGGAGAGAGGGATGAGGAAGGAGGGGCCGCCGGTTTGTATTTTGGATCGCTTCTCAGAAATCTCCTCCTCCGACACCATGGCAACCAGGCGGCAGCTGGGGGAGCGCCTGTGAGCTGGGCCGAGTGACGGGGGAGGTGGGCTGGGGCTCGGGACCTCTGCTCCCCCTCTCTGAGCCTGTTTGGCATCTGGAATATGAGCACCACAACCCAGGTGCTGGCTCCTGTCACCCCAGGTGCTCCAAGAAGCCGAGGCCCAGGGTGGGCTCATGAGGGGGAGGCCCGGGAGGTGCGGACGGGGCTGGGGGGGGGCCTGCACTTCCCACCCAGCAGCCCGCCTGGTGCACCCACTGCACTGTCACTGCCGAGGAGCCCGGGGGAGCGGGAGGCAGGGCCGAGGCACAGACACAGGGATGGGTCCCCCTGGGAGCTCTGCGGCGAGAGGTCTCGGGGATCCCACTGCAGGGGCACAGGGCTCAGCCATTCCCCAAACCCAGTCAAAGCCCCAAAAGGAGGGGCAGGGAGGGGTCCATGTCCTGGGGCTGCTGCTCCGATGACTGCAGACTGGCCTCAACCAACAGGACCATGCGCTCTCCCCGTCCTGGGCCAGAATCTGAAATCAGGGTGTCGGGGCTGTGCTCCCCGAGGGCTCCAGGGGAGGGTTCTTCCGGCCTCCTCAGCTTCTGGGGGCTCACCCGCCCCGACTCTGTCCTCCCGTTCTCCCGCGTGTTCACAGGGCCCCACCACCCTGTTCCGGCGCCCACTCTCGCTTGATCCCACGGCCCCACCCCCTCCTTCAATGCCCATTCTTGCTTGATCACATGGCCCCGCCTCCGTTCACATGTGCACTTCCGGCCATCACGTGCCCCCCTCCCATTTGCATGCACACTTCCGGTCAATCACGTAGCCCCGCCCCTGTTCGTGTGCACACGTCCGGCTGATCACGTGGCCCCGCCCCCTGTTCACGTGCACACTTTCTGGCCAATCACGCGGCCCTGCCCCCTTCACATTGCCCCTTCGCTTGTTCATGTGGCCCCGCCCCCTTGAGACTTGGCTCGGCGGTTCTCAACCTGTGGGTCGCGACCCCTTTGGCGGTCGAACGACCCTTTCACAGGGGTCGCCTAAGACCATCCTGCATCTCAGATATTTACATGACGATTCATAACAGTAGCAACATTACAGTTGTGAAGCAGCAACGAAAATAATGTTATGGTTGGGTCACAACATGAGGAACTGCATTTAAAGGGCCAGAAGGTTGAGAGCCACTGCCTTGGATGGTCTGTTTCCGGGTGCCACCTCCCTGGTCTGGCCCTGCTCTCACACCTGTCAACAGTCCCTTTGCCAAAGTCCTTCCGGAAAATCGCTGTGTGTGCCACCTTTCCTGCTGGATGCGACGCTGGGATGGAAAGGAGACAGGAGAGCAGGGGTCCGTGCGACAGGTACAAGGGGCCTGTGCCGGCCCCGGAGGCTGGGGGAGGGGAGGGCGGCGAGGCAGGGCGCTGATTAGGGAGCTCGTGGGGCGCACACACCATCACCCCGCACTCCTGTGAGGAGCAGCTGTGGCCCATCACACAGGTGAGGGCACTGCAGCGCAGAGAGGGCGAGCGACTCCCTCGAGGGCACACAGCAGAGCTAACAATGGGCCCCGGGGCCCCTGGCCCTGGCTGGTGCGACTCAGTGGATAGAGCGTCGGCCTACGGACCAAAGGGTCCCGGGTTCGATTCCGGTCAAGGGCATGTACCTCGGTTGCAGGCTCCTCCCCGGCCTGGGCCCTGGTCGGGGCTCATGCAGGAGGCAACCCATCGATGTGTTTCTCTCTCTTCCTCTCTCTCTCTCTCACTCTCCCTAAAAATCAATGGAAAAATATCCCCATCTGAGGATTAACAAAAAAAAAAAAAAAAAAAAAAAAACATAAAAATGGAACCCTGGGCTGCCCACAGCCTGTATCTCCTTTACCCTGTGGCCCCTCACCCTGTGGCCCCTCACCCTGTGGCCATCTGCGCTGATGCGCTTCATCCTTCCTCCCACCCCCCCCCACCCCCAGACGATAGGGGTCCTGCCGTTGCGCCCGTGCCTCTGGGCGGCTGCTCGCTTTGCCCCGCGGTCCCTCCCAGCTGGTGACCTTAGCGCAGTTCCGCTGCATTGGGGTGAGGGCCTTGTGTGGAGAACGCCCGCCTCCCTTCACCGTCCGTGGCTTAGCTGACAAAGCACCATCATTTTCCCTATGTCTGGCTTCCGCCGATGGCCACTTTAAAAAAAAAATGTTTTTATTGATTTTTAGAGAGAGAGGAAGGGAGACTAAGATAGAAACATCAAGAATGAGAGAGAACCATCAATTGGCTGCCTTCTGCACACCCCCTACTGGGGATCGAGCCTGCAACCCAGGCATGTGCCCTGACGGGAATCGAACCCGGGACCTCCTGTTTCCCAGATTGAAGCTCAACCGCTGAGCCACACCAGCCCGGCCCGACAGCCGCTTTTATTTTTGTATTGATCGTTCCCACCGATAAGCAGCCTGTGGATTATTTAAAGGCAACTGTTTATTTCCTGGAGCAAAGGCCCTGGCACTGGGGGCAGAAAGATCGCAGACCGGACGACGCACAGAGGGCTGGCCCTTCCACCTGCAGGTCCAGGGGGCACGGGAGGCGAGGCCAGCTTCACAGGCGCCACACCACGAGCCCGGTGAAGAGCGCATCCCCACGGCGCATCCATTCACCACCGACCCCGTGGGGACCCCAGCCCTCAGCACAGGCAGCGGCCAGAGCTGACCAGCATGGCCGGACCACCCACAAGGGGGCAGGGGGCGGAGGGCAGGCGTGAGGACCAGCATGCAGGGAGGATCCGGGTTGGGCCCGGACAGCACAGCCCTGGCCTCCTGAGCCCGGGCCCACCAAGGGAGGGGCCCCTGCCTCAGACTTGGCCTTGGAAAAGGGCGCCACGCCGTCGGCCAGCTGGGCCGGCCGTTCCACAGGGAGCATTGAGAGTGGCCGTCCCCGTGGCGGGGACAACAGCGCAGGCTTTGTAAGAGGGCAGGCTGGCCAGGCTGGTGGGCCTGTTGCCTCGAGCACCATCCTGCACACAGAAAGGTCACGGGTTTGATTCCCAGTCGGGTTTCAGGTTCCATCCCCGTCAGCGTGCATCCAGGAGGCAGCTGATCTCTCCCTCCCCCGCTCCCTCTCTAAGATCAATTTTTAAACATTTCCGGCTTTTTAAAATGAAAAGGTGTCCAATCACAGAGCAATATGGTGGCATCACCTCTGGACCATCCGGACTCCAGACAGCCATCGAAAATCAGAGTGCGGCCTGGCCGGCGTGGCTCAGTGGCTGAGCGTCAACCTATGAACCAGGAGGTCACAGTTCGATTCCCGATCAGGGCACATGCCCGGGTTGCGGGCTCGATCCCGCGTGGGGGGTGCAAGAGGCAACCAATTGATTCTTTCATCAGTGATGTTTCTCTCTCTCTCCCTCCTCCCTCTCTCTCTCTCTCTCTCTTCTCCCCCCCCTTTCCTTTCTGGAATCAATATATATATAATTTCTTTTTAAAAAAACCAGAGCATAAAATGCTGCATTTTACAACACTGAAGGCGGGTCAGGGGTGAGGCACCACCTGAGGCATCTACGTGTGTGTGTGGGTGGGGGGAGCACTTGCCGAGACACTCCACACGCCCTGATTTCAAGGCTCCGAGGCACCTGACGTCAGAGGTGCTGGAACATGAGAACAGTCCATCGTGGGGCAGGTGGGAAAAGGGGAGGGGGGTGACCCTCCGACCCGGGGCGGGGCTGGGAGAGGCTCGTGTGCGGCCCCCCGGAGGCCTGGAGTGCTCCTCGCTGAGAAATGAGGTGGCCAGGGACCCCTCACGCCCGTCGCCGCTGTTTCTGATGGAAGCTTTCCCGGATCAATAGCAGTAACGCCGCCCCCAGGCATCAACCTGCGGCCAGGCCCTTTTAGGAAAAACCACTCTCTCCACAGGAGGCAGGACCCACTTTAACACAACACGCAGGTTCTGGGGGCTTCGGCAGTTCGCTGGGCGGCTGGCTGTCCTGGCTCGAGAGGCCCCGAGAGCTGGGTCCCCACGCCCGGCCCCGAGCGTCCACCCGAGGAAGGAAGGCTCGCTCCTGCGTGTGGGCTTTCGAGAAAGTGTGCGTTTCTGAAGGCGAAGCTGCCGGCTCGGGAGAGAGATCGTCAGAAAGGAGGGAAAGCCGGAGCGAAGTCCGCGCTGGGCAGAGTCCCGCCGGGACAGGCGGTCGGCCGGCCGGTCAGCCGCCCCGCCGGAAAGGCAGCAGGAAGCCCCGAGGCAGCCGGAGGACACGGCGGGCGGGGCTGAGTCCCTCCTGCCGCCGGGCAGGGCGGATCCAAGGACAGCTGGGAGGGCCGCCTTCCCTGGGCCCTCGGCCAACCGGCCAACCGCGGACTCGCAGCCCGAGGGCTGCATCTGGAGGGCCACTGCCCCGGCCCAGCCTCGGGCACCCCCTCATCACCCGTGCCCGGTGGGGTGCTAGCCCTGCTGAGCCCCCGCCGGCCCTGGAGCCGCTCCTGGAGCCGCTCCTCTCGCTCCCCCCCCCCCCCGCCCCTCAGGGCGGGCTGATCAGCTTTCCTGCCTGGTGACCGCATCCTCCCGGCCGCCCGGACGCCGACTCGAGGCCGGCCCCCAACCCATTCCCAGCACCGCAGCTGCTTCAGGACTTCCTGAAGCCACATCCAGGCACACGGTGTCCTCTACCCGCTTCCCGGGCTCCTCAGCACCCCAGGATGAAGCCACCCCCACCCCCCACCACCCTGCTTCCCTAGAGCCTTTGGAAGCTGTGATTCTGAGTTCCTGTCCCCTCCCCTGGTGGTGAGCTGCTCCGGGGTTCCTGGACCCCTTCTGCTCCCTCACCCTGGGCTCCGGACCCCTCGAAGGAGTTGCCAGGTCTCGCCCATCTTTCCCTCGCCTGAGTAGTTGCTCAATAAATGTTCCCCGAGAACTGGAAGGTCCAGAGGACCTATAGGAGTTGCAGGGAGAGCTGGTGAAATCCTGGAAGCCTCCCTGGGGGAGGTGAGGGGCCTGGCCAACCCTAAAGGAAGAAACAGCTCCAAAAGGCAGCGGGGAAGGCAGGCCCTGGAGAAGAGGGGCAGCTCCCCCACACCAGAGTCCGACCACAACTGAAGTGACCCTGGGACCCGGTGTCCTCCACGGGAGCCCACCTGTGCCCGGCGCAATCTTTACACCACACGACTCAGAAACCAGCGCCTGCTGGTCCCCAAAGCGCATGCCACACAGGGCAGCCGTGTCCAGAGTGAAGGGTGGGAACCAGCCAGCAGGAGCCCACGCCTGCGGCAGCCAGGGGCGGCCACAGCTGTCACACAGCAGCCCCTGCACACAGGAGCCACTGAGACCCGGGCACTGGGGGGGAGGGGCTCACTAAGCAGCTTGGTCAGCCCGGCCGGCGTGGCTCAGGGGTTGAGCATCTACCTATGTAGCAACCAGGAGGTCAGGGTTCGATTCCCAGTCAAGACACCTGCCGGGGTTGCAGGCTCCATCCCCAGTGTGGGGGGTGCAGGAGCAGCCGATCCATGATTCGCTCTCATCACTGATGTTTCTATGTCTCTCTCCTCCCTTCTTCTCTGAAATCAATAAGGATGCATTAAAAAAAAAGAAAGAAAAAGCAGCTGCTTGTTCATGGCCACACAGCCACGGCCACAGTGGGCCCCAGCCCCCCCTGGCTCCTGCCCACCACGCCGACAGGCTCGGGTTCCGGGTCCCCTGGGCACGTGGGGGCTGTGCAGACAGAAGACGCTTCTCCCCTAAGCCCTGGCCGTGGCCAAACCCCAACACTGGCAGTGAGGGGCCGGGTGCCTCCCATTTTGGGGGGCCCACCGCTGGCCTCTGGTCCAACCTCACCCAAGCAAGTTCTTGCTGTCCTCAGGGGCCCGAGGGGACAAGCACAAACGCTCAGGCGCCCCTGCACCCCGGTGGCGGCGTGGCCTCTCTGGGTCTGCTGGCGGGTCTGTGCCCGCGGGAGACACGTCCCGCCCCCCTCCGGTCCCACCTGCAGCTGCCCTCCCGGCGGGGCTGGCTAACAGATGTTTCGTTTAAGCAGCTAAATTAGCACAAAATACACCCGAAGAGTTGGCAGGCCAGGTTCTCCCGGGGCTGATCTGCATGAGAAGGGAGTGGAGTGCGAAAATTCTACCCTCCCTTTCCTGCGAGAAAAAATGCCTTATTACACGGGTGAAGCAGAAAGAGTGGCTGCCGGCACAGGGACCACCGGGGAGTGTTCGCAGGGACACAAATCCGCACCCAGGAGCCCTCGGCGCCCGCGAGGCGCTGAGCCTGCCGCAGCGCTGTTCCCAGCCTGTTTCCTAGTGGGTGACAATGACTCCCCGCCCCCACCTTCGCCTTCAGGCTGGGAGCCTCCAGCGGTGTGACTAATGAGGGCCATCTCGGCATCGCCAGGCCGCCGGGCAGCCCGGAGCGGGCACCGCGTGGCAGGGGACTCCACGTGCCGGACGAATGGCGGAGGGGGCTGAGCGCCCTCGAAGGAGAAACTGTCCTGGCCGGACCGCTGGCCACCACCACGACAGGCAGCCCAGGTGCCGGCCCGCAGTGCCCCCGGGCCACCCGACTGCAACGCAGAAGAAAGGCCGCGGGCCAGAGCCACGCTGTTGGCCAAGGGGCGATGTGGCCGTGACGCTGGCCTCCTGCCCGGCTGCCCATTTCCCACCCGGAAGGAGACCACCACCCCCAGCCCCAGCCCCGGGGAGGAGGGAGGGGGCAGGACAGGGGCTGAGGAGCCGGTCCAGGGCACGGCTCAGCCACAGCCATGGGTCCCGGCACCAGCAGAGCCTGCTGTTGGGCGGACACCTGTGTCCTGACTTCTGGCCGGCAGGTGACCGAGGCTCCCCAAGCAGACAGGTGGACAGAGCTCTGCGGGCAAGGCCACCGGGGCCTCAGCCGCTGCAGGAGCGTGGACACAGCCCCAGACAGCCCAGAGGAGCTGATGGCGGCGCCTTACGGGGGCGCAGGCGGGCACAGAGATGGCGGTCTCTGGCCGAGGGCACAGCACAGACGGCAGACCCCGCCTGGCCGCCTGACCCCCGAGTCCACTCGGATTTGTCACACACACACCAAGTCCCGAAATGAGATGCCATCCTGCTGCCGAGAAGCAGGCCGCACAGCCCCCAGAGGCCAGGCAGACCGTGAACACACGCACACACATGAACACACACGAACACGCATGTACACACACGCGCACATGAACACACAAGGGTACACACGCGCACACCCGCGGTGGACAGTGAGGGCTATGGCCTGGGATTACTGACTCCCACACAAGGCGCCTGTCCTCCGCAGCCCAGCCCTCAGCTCCTGCTGACGACACCATCAGGACGCACCCGGCCCCACGCACGGCCCTTCATGGGATGTCTGCAGGCTCCCTCTCCAGCCTGCGGGCCGGCGGGCTGCGTGGGAGCAGCGGGGTGGGAGCAGCGGGGTGGGAGCAGCGGGGCGGGGAAGGTTTCAGCAGCAACGCGTCATTAGCTCATGTCGGGAAACAGATTCCCCCAAAGACACAGCAGAAAACACACGTCTCACCGAACCCGAGGCTGCCTCGGCGCTGGTTCCCGGGGACAGTGCAGCCCCTTGGGAAGGGCCAGAAGCTCAGCCGCGTGGCTCAGCGGTTGAGCATCGACCTAGGAACCAGAAGGTCAGGGTTCGATTCCTGGTCAGGGCACAGGCCCGGGCTGCGGGCTCGATCCCCAGTGTGGGGTGTGCAGGAGGCAGCTGGTCCATGATTCGCTCTCATCACTGATGTTCCTATCTCCCTCTCCCTTCCTCTCTGAAGTCCATAAAAACCTATTTTTTTAAACTTTTTTAAAAAGAAGCGCCAGAGATGGGCCTTGTCACCAGAGCGCAGGGACCCCCGGAGTGACACGCAAACCCCGTGCTTCCCCTCCTGACGCCCTGGGGCTGTGTCATTCGCTCCTGCAAGGGGCACGCAGACACCCGCCGCCCTCCTCCCAGCCCCCCGAGGCAGCAAGAGCGGAAATGATGCCCACTTTGCAGGTGGGCAACCGAGGTGCAGGCGCGAGGCCAGCAGCCCGAGGGGCCACGGTCCTTGGACGGGTGCTGGCTCCGCACGGGAGGGACGGGGTCTTTCTCCCGACCACACCCGGAGACGCTGCCGGGCCTGGTTCCGGCGCCGGGTCCAGAGCCTGGAAGGGAGGCCTCTCCTGGCCCATCATCCTTCCAGCCCCGTCCTGGAGACAGGAAGTTGGAGGCATCCCGCGGCCCTGCCACGCCTGCAGAGATGGGGGCTGGGCTCCAGGTGGCAGGAGAAAGGCCGACAGGTGCTGCGGCGCAGAGACCTGCACCCCGTGATCCTGCCGGCGGGAGCAGCAGCTCAGACCCGGAAGGGCCCTGTCTCTCGCCCACGTGACTGTCAAGGGTCCCCTCCCGTCCCAGCAGCAGGCAGGCTGGGCTGGGGGAGGGAGTCAGGTGCTCCTGACCCTGGGGCCGGGGGCAGTTCAAGAGTCAGAGGAGGGTCTCAGGATGTGGGTGTCATGAGCGTGAGGGACCAGGACCATCCGCCAGCCCCTCCCCAGCGGGGGACATGGGTCCGGAGCTCTGGCGTGGGGAAGGCGGGGCAAGTCCAGGCCCCGAGGAGGGACGGAGGGACAGAGGACGGGCGGCAGCTGTCCCCGGCCCCCCGCCTGCCCGGCCCCTCTCACCGACACCGCGCGTGCACGCTGCCTCTGAAACCAAACAAAACAGAAGCTGCCGCTGGCTCGGCGGACACGGAGTAGGCGTGTGAAAAATAATCATGCTAACCCTTGTGTACACGACAGCGAACCCCACAAAGCAGACATGCTGTGTCTTAGCAGCGCAGACACCCCCAAAACCTGCGGCCGGCAGGTGGGGAGCCTGGTTTGGTGCCTCCATCCCAGCCTGGCTGGCAGTCCACACCCCCGACAGCCCGCCTCCCGCTGCGCCCTGTGTTTGCTGTTCTTTCTCTTTTGGATTCAGAAACCAAAACAGCCGTAGCAGCTCCAGGCTGCTGGCCAGAGGCGCTGAGACGGGAGGTTCAGGGACCCGGGGCAGGGGGCTCGTCCAGGTCTCTCCCTCCCGCCATGTTTCAGGGCACAGGGTAGGGGCGGGGCACTCATGGGGAGAAGCCGCAGCCCCAGGCTTCGACGAGCCAAAATGCCCAAAGCGAGGGTGTCCAGGGAGAGGAGAGCACCCCACGGTGGGGTTGGGGGTGTGCTCCGTCCACCGAGCACCTATCAGAGCCAGACACTGGGCCGAGAGCTGTGGGCCCCCCGTACCTCTGTCCTCGGTCAGACACCCCCTTTTAGAGACGAGCTAACAGGCCCAGGGGTGGGGGTGGGGGTTTGTACAGCCAGGTGAGGCAGGGCTTGAACCAGGTCTGAGAGGGTTCAGGGCTGCACCCCCCTCCACCCCAGGGATGAGCTGGCAGCCACCCCACTGAGCGACAGCACCCAAGGTCACGTGCAGGTGGGGTACCAGGGCGCGGGGGGGGGGAGGGAGGGGCCACCATGCGCCCGGAACCAGGGCAGAGGATGTGGGCAGGGCTCGGTGAGGCCCAGCCCCTGGCTGAGCACAGCTCATAGGCCAAGACAGGTTTGCATCTTTTTAAAAGGATTGGGGAGGGAAGATCAAAAGAATGGTGTTTCATGACACATAAAAATTATATGAAATTCAGGTTTCATTTTCCGAAGCACATTGTACCGGCCACAGCCCATCCATGGCCGCTTCCCGCTGTGAGGCCAGAGCTGAGTAGCTGCGACAGAGCCCGCCTGGCCCCCAAGGCCCGAGACCCGGATTCCCGCTGGGCAGGGCCGCTCCGGGAGGGGTGGCAGTGGCAGCTGGACGAGCTGGCCCCAGGGGCAGACAGCAGGGAGGGCCACAGTGGGGCCTCAGCCACAGGGCTGGGGGCTGGGCACCTGCCTCACCCAGGGCCCCGCACCAGCCCCACCCGCACTGGCTTGTCCCGGGTGACCCTCCCACAGACTCGGGTAGCCACGGCCGCAGCCGCAGCCCGAACACAGGAGGACGGGCCAGCCGGAGGAGGGGGTCTCCTCCAGGGAGGGGACATGCTCGGCCACCTGGGCCTTGTGGCAAGAAAGGGCTCAAATGAGGCCTGGGGTGGGGGCTCCCCGTGGCTCATCCCCTTGTCCGGCCCCCATCCAGGCTCTGCCCTCACCCCGGCCCGGGCCCAGCTGAGCCCCCAGTCCCGGCACGGAGACGCCCATTTCCCGGGCCCAGACCCCGGTCCCTCACCACGGCCTCTCCACCCAGAACGGACCATCGCTCTCGGTTTCAGCCGGACCTCGCCACTGCTGCGCACAGACCGCACAAGCAGTCACCCCACGCCCTGCGGGACCCGGGCAGCTGAGTCCAGCCCCACGCCGGGGGCCTGCTCCACACGGCGCTGCAAGCCGCTCCAGGCCGCCGGTTGACGGGTCGATGCTAGAGCCAGACCCTGGCCCATCAGCCTCTGCTCTCCCACCCCCGCCCGGCCGGCCGGCTCCCGGGACTCCGGCGGCTGCTGCGCTCTCGGCGCCGCGTGGAAACGCTAATGCCCGGGAAATCCCGTTTCTTTTCATTATCGCCCCCCGAAGGAGCTTTTCCGGGCGTTCTTCCTCAACACCTCCCCGCATGAAACTTTAATGCCGCAGATGCACAGTCTGTCTGAACTGTGTGCATCTGCGCTTTAGGGTAAAAAGAGCAATTCTCTTCACCCCCAAAGAGCTGATTTCCACCCCCCTATGGAGAGCACGTGGGTATAATAAAATGTATTTTTAAAATCAATGTTGCCCGGCTGGTGTGGCTCAATGGTTGCACGTCGACCTATGAACCAGGAGGTCAGGGTTCGATTCCCGGTCCGGACACAGGCCCGGTCTGCAGGCTCCATCCCCAGTTGGGGGCATGCAGGAGGCAGCCGACCATGGTTCTCTCCCATCACTGATGTCTCTCTCTCTCCCTCTCCCTTCCTCTCTGAGTTCAACGAAAACCTATATATTGTTTTAATCTGCCTACAAGAGAAGAGAAGGCTCCCTGTTGCCCTGGAATCAGCCCTCCTGTCTCCGCTCCCGGCCGCCCGGTGTCACAAACCCCGGCCTTGGGACCAAGGAGCCTCCTGCTCGCACTCGGGGACTCGCTGCCCACCTGAAGGCCACTCTTTCGGTCAACAGGCATCTGGCCAGCACCCGCCGCAGGTCCCTGCTGGCCCGGAAGCTCCTGGGCCCGGCCCACCCAGTCTCTCGCCAGGGCCTCACTGTGACCCCTTCAAGAGAAGGATCAAGGAGCGAAGGAACCGAGGGATGCCAGGCCCTGCGGGACCCAGAGATGAAGACTCAGCCGGGAGGGAGGGAACAGACGACCCACGGGTGCTGGCGCCCCTCACTCGAAATCTATCCAGCAAGAGTATGGCTCCCAAGTGGTCAGGAAATTGAACCACAGTGGGGAAGGGCAGGGTTAGGGATAACAGCAGGCTCGCCAGCAGGATGGAAGCGAGGGAAATCAAAGGGGGCTTCCCGGAGGAGGGGGCCTCCAGACTAGCCCCTCTAGGAAGAACAGGCTCAGAGGAGGGCCAGCCTTCCAGCAAGGGCCACAGCACATGATGGACAGAAAAGGCACAGGGGCGGGGCAGGCTGGAGCATCCAGGACACGGGGATGGGACGCACTGTGCTGGAGGTGTGAGCGGTAGAAACACCCGGTGGCCCCTGTCTGCGCCGCGTCCCCACAGCCCGGCTGCCCAATCTGTTCTTCGGGAGGACACCCGCCAGGGTGGTGTGGGCACGAGGCGGGGTGGGTGGTGCCCTGAAGGCTCAGACGGCGGACCGAACGCCAGGGCTCTCTGCTGGCATCAGCAACCTCAGGACCACACACCCGAAGCCGCTCCGGCCGCTTGCGCTCCCTTCCTACGATCAGCAGATTGTGGCCAGACCTAATTAGTTTAATTAAAGCCAAGGTGGCTGCCAGGCATTTGGAATAAAAAAAAATAAAGCAGACCCTGCCAACCCCAGGAGGGCACGACAAAGAGGCAGCATGGGCCTCTGTGACAGCCTCCGCGGGCCTGGCCCTGTACACAGCAGGTGCTCAGTAAGTGCACGTTGCTATTAAGCTCCTTTAGGGCCAATAATCCAGCTGAGATCAACTCGGGGGGGGGGGGGGTCACTCCAAAAGCTACCTTCTGAAAGATGATGTCACCACGGGAAGCCGGCTTGGCCTTCTGAACAGAAGGGACACCACGGAGGCCTTCGAGCAGGACTGCAGACTGATGCCGGCGGCACAGCAGCCAGGTCCCCACGGGAAACAGGCACGCGCTCCCCACCCACCCATGCCCTGGAAACAGACGCACGCCTTGAACAACCCAAGAAACAGGCCGGGAACGTCCGTCAGAAAGCCAGCAGGACGGCCGAGGGCAGCCTGGAAACCATCATTTGCTTAAACGGTCCTGGACGGGAGACCTAAGTTCAAGTTCGTTTTGCCACTGACCACCTGTGTGGCCTGGGGCAAGTCACTGGGCCTCTCTGAGCTGTAGCTGCCTGTCTGTGAGACAGGGAGGGCACACCCTCGGGATCCGGCCCAGACCCGCACAGGGCGCAGGACCCGTCAGAAAGGGCAGCTGAGGCTTTTCTCGTGGCCCCACCACGGTGGCCCAGAGGACAGCTTCTCCCCAGATGACCGAGAGCAGCCGCACAGAGGGGCCGCCAAGCGCCTCTCCCAGTCCCTGCACAGCCACCCGTGGTAAAGACGAGGTCTCTTTCATTGTGAATACCCAGGCGGAGCCACATCTAACCCCCCGGCCCAAAACGCAGGTTCCCGGAGCACCTGCAGCCACCCCTGCGCCTGCAACAGCCGCGCGGAGATCGGTGTGACCAGCCCGCGCTCTGAGGGCAGTCGGGGAGGCCAGCCCTCATCGTCCTACGAGGGACCGTAGCCACAGTGTCCCGGTGACCGTCCTGAAATTGTGCCGCTGACTCAGCACTGCGCCGAGGACGTCTGTCCTCCCTCGCTGAACCCTCACAACACGGCTGTGAGGTGGCTACTAGTATGGCCCCATTATACAGATGGGGAAACTGAGGCCCCAAAGCCGGGCACCTACCTGGGAGGTGACAGTGTCAGGTTTCAAGCAGAGCATGTGGCCACGAAGACACACAGACACCCACCCGGTTCTCCTACCACCCAGCCCCCTTCACACCCCTTCACCCGGGCCGGGGCAGGGGGGTGCCCACCGACGGCTCCAGAGAGCCGGGAGGCCTCTGCACCTCCAGCACCCTCTCCCCATCCCGCCTGAACCCCAGGTGGGGAGGGGCAGCTCCAGGACCCAGTGCCCACCAGGCCCAGGCCCTGCTATGTGGAACCACCCACCCACCCCACACTGTGCCCTGTGCTCTGGTCACCCAGCCACTTAGGAGGAAACCCGCCAGGAGCAGCAAGCCTGGGCAGCCCTGCCATTAGCCAGGGGCAGGCACCCCCACTCAGGGCCCTGCTTCGCCTCAGCAGCCCTCCTTCTCCTGTTTGGGGGGGGGGGGTGGGATCTGAGACGGCACTCTGTGCAGGGCCCAGGCCTTGGGCTGCGGGCACTGATGGTGCTAAGGCCGGTGCTGGCTCGGGGGACCCCTGAGGACCAGGCTGCAGGGCGGGCCGCCCAGAGGGACCCCACTCCGTGGTCCTGGGCGGAGATGACCGGCTGAGAGGGGGCAGGACCCCCCAGGGCTCCCTCAGAGGCCGCGCTCACCCTGCTCCCCGAGGGGGAGGCTCCCCGTCTCCGTGGAGACACATTCGCAGCCAAAGGGCAGAGGCCACAGCCCAGCCTGGAAAAGCAGTGACTCACCCAGCCCCTTCCCGCTGTCACTTGTGAATGGCCCTTGTCCACTGGGTTCACCCTGGGCCATGAGGAAGGGGCGACAGGGCAGGGTGGCCAGGCCCAGGCTGGGGGCCCCTCAAAGCTGGGCTGGGGGCTCCAGGACCCCGGAAAGGCGGGGGAGAGCCTCTATTCCGCTGAAGTCTGAGCCAAGTTCCCTTCAAAGGGCCAAGAAAGGCAGCTCCTGCCGGCGGAGCAGACATTTTCCTACCAAACAGCCACCACGCGGGCCTCGGCCACCACAAAGCCACCCCGAGGGCGCGCAGCGATGGCTCCAACGGGAGCAGCGCGGGGGCTCCCTGCAGCCAAGTGGCGTGGGGGCCGGAGGCCGGCTCGGCCCGCGGTGCTCCGGGAGGAGGGGGAGGCCGAGAGGGGGCGGCGCCCGGACCCGCCCGCTCCCTCCGCCCCGCGGGCTCCTCTCCCCGCGGCCCCCAGGCCGCGCCCCAGCCCCGCCGCGCCGGCCCGTCCTCCACCGCGTCCAGCCCGGTGCGGCGCCGGATCCCCCCGACGCCGGTCGAGGCCCCAGGCGCAGCGAGCTCCCCGGGGCCGGACGGGACCCTGGCCGGCCTCCGCCTCCGCCTCCGGGAGCGCGGGCGGCAGTGGAGGGCGCCCCGCCGGGTTGGAGTCTCTCCGCGCCCCCGGCAGTGCCCGCGGGGCGGAGGCGCGCCCTCAGCTGGAGGGACTTCGGCCAACTTCGCGCCTCCCGGAGTCGCCCCTCGGAGGAGCCGGCCCCGAGTCCCGGGGTGCGCCCCGCTCCCCAGCCCCCGAGCCCGGCCCCCGTCCGGGGACTGCCGGCGGCGGCGACCTCCGAGTGCGCGCCCGCGCGCCCGGGGCCCCGGCCCTCCCGCCCCGACCCTCACCTGGGACATCTGCGGTCGGAAGTTGATGTCCTTGAGGTCGATGGAGCCGGGGGACAGGTTGTGCAGCAGCTGGCACAGCAGCACCCCGTCCCGCAGCGCCTGCGCCAGGTCGAAAGCCACGGCCGAGGGCCACACCACGCGGTGGTTGGGCGGCAGGACCTTGCAGTCGATGAGCCAGCGGCCGCACTGCCGCCACTGCTCCATGGCGCCCCGGCCGCTCAGCGCCGCGCGCGGGCCCAAGAGCGGCGGCCGCGGGGCATCCCGCCCGGCCGCGCCGGGCTGGGCGGCCGGGGCGGGGCTTCGAGCGGGCGCCCGGGTCCCCGCGGCGTTCCCTCCGCTTCCTTCTCGGGCTCCGCGCGGGCCGCGGCTCCCGCCCACGTGCGGCCGCGGGGTGGGCTCCAGGCGGCGCGCCGGGTCCCCCGTTCACACACACGAGTCCCCGCGGGCCCCGGGCCGGGCTGCCCGCCGTCCGCCGCCGCAGCGCTCCGCAATCGGCCCCGCCGCGCGCCGCATTCTGCGCTCGGGGCGCCCCCCGGCCGCCGCCGCGCCTGCCCCGCCCGAGACAAAGGCCCGGCGGGTCGCTCGCTCCGCGCGTCCCGGGCCTGGGCCGCCCTCGCCGCCGCCGCTTTGTTCCCGCCGCCTGCGGGCTCCGCGCTCCGCGACCCGCGCTCCGACTCCGAGGCGCAGCGGCTCTGGGCGCGGGGGGCGCGGGGGCGCGGGGGGCGCGGCCAAGGCCGGGCGGGGCGGGGGCGGGGCGTGGGTCTGGCCCCTCCCCCGACCGAGCGCCGCCCCCGCCCCCTCCACTTCCTGCCCCGCGGCCGCCCGCAAAAAGTTGCGGAGGGCGGGAGCGCGGAGCCGGCCGGCCGTCCACCAGCGGCACCCGGACTTTGGGGAGCTCTGCGCCCGGGGCCAGCGGGCTCGCCGGTGGACCGGTGGCCGGTCGCTTCTCTGCTTTCGCCTCGTTCCGCCCCTGGAAACCTGCGGGGGCCCCGGCCGCGCTGGACTGCTCCGCGCGGCCCTTCGGGAAGGACAGACGCTGAAGGGACCCCCTCGGCCCATCAGGCGGCCCCCGCGGGATGACCTGAGGCCGGCGGTGCGCGGACGCGGACGCACCCACAGCTCCGTTCCCATCCGCCCAGCGTGGGGACCGGCAGGAAGCCCCCCCTTCCGACCCCGCACAAAGGCTGGGATTCCCCTGCCTGATGACCCAGAGGCCAGCTCTGGCCACTCGCAGCTGCCCCGAGGGCAAGCCTGGGGTCCGGGCTGGAATACGTGAGATAAGTAATTGGCTTGGGGCCGCGCCCTCCCCTGCCCGCTGCGGGGTCCCCTGCCCCTGCCCTGAACTCTTCCCTGGGCCGCGATGGGAAGGGGTGTGGGGGCGTGTCCCCCGCAGCTGGCCTCCTGCGGCAGTGGGAGGGGGGCTTGGGGACATAAAGAGCCCATCTGGCCATGGAGTGGATCTGACTCAGCTGTCAGGAGCCCTGGGCCCTCACCACTGATGGATGGGCCACCCCGGACAAGTCTGAGCCCCTCGCTGAGAGGCAGGTGTGGGGTGAACAATGTCCAGGGGCCCCCTGCCTTGGACACTTGTGGTTGGCCCTGAGCCTGTGTCCGCTCGGGCAGTCCTGGGCATCGCCAGGGCGGAGTGACACCCCCTCTTCATTTCCGACCAGAGAGGTCCCCTGGGCCCTCAGCTCTAAGACCTGCCCCTTCCCAGACTGAAGAGGAAGCTTGGGGGCCGGAGGAGAGAGGTGGGGGGAGCTGGCCTCTGAGGGCACACAGGGCCCCAGGAGGAGGAGGAGGAGGAGGAGGAGGAGGAGGAGGAGGAGGAGAGTGGGGCCAGGGGCCGTGAGCTCCCCGCTCCTGTCCAGCGTCCCGCCTCGGAGGAAACGGGAGTGGCACCATGGTGGCCGCGCTCAGGAAGGAATCTGCCTCTGGGTGGAAGACGCCAGCCTTGACGGAGACAAAAGCAGACCATGTCACCGCAGCTCCGAAACATTGCAAAGCGGGGCACAGAGCCTGAACCCCAGCCCCTGCAGCCTCCGCCCCGAGAGCCAGCTCGACCATCCTCCCCTGGCAATGCCCGCTCCTCCCCTGCAGAAGGGAGAGCACCCACCGGGCCGGAAACCCTGGGGAGAATGAATAGCACTGAATACCCAGAGGCTTTGCACGGTGCTTGTGGCAGAACGCGGCTCCCCAGCCCCTCCCTCGGGTGCCCGCTCCATGGTGCCCCAGACATGCCTGTGTCCCTCTCCCACAGGTAGCCCCCCCAACAAGAAAGGGGCTTCTGTCCTCACTGCCCTTGGCCTTCCTGCCTGGGCAGAGGACCGACCTAAATGATGAGCCCGGGCCGGGACACAGGCTTTGGCGCCCACAATGCGCACGGCCCTCTGCTGCCCCCTGGTGGCTCTGGAAGGCACTGTCGCCACCTGGCTGCCCCTACTGAGTGCCACTGCCCAAGTCCGGAGACCCAGCCCTCCCACTGTGTGGTCCTGAGCCAATCACAACACTTCCCGGAGTCCCAGTTTGGGGTGGGTTTTTTTTTTTAAATATATTTTTATTTTTAAAATATATTTTCATTGATTACAGAGAGAAGGGAGAGGGAGAGGCAGAAACGCCAATGATGAGAGAGAATCATGGATCAGCTGCCTCCTGCAGGCCCCCTACTGGGGATCGAGCCCACAGCCCCGACATGTGCCCTGACCGGGAATTAAACGGTGACCTCCTGGTTCATAGGTCGATGCTCAACCACTGGGCCACACCGGCCGGGCGGCTGACCCAAGGGCTCTGGCTGTGATGCCCGCAGCGTAGGCTCTCGGGGGTCAGAACGCAGAACCCAGAGAACTCCGCAGCCCGCCCCGCCCAGAGCTGTCGGTACTGCCCTTGGCCTAGGCGGGAGGTAGCCCATCCTGGGGCTCTTCCCGGAGCAAAAGGTGGGCACAGCCGAGGGGAGGTGCCTGCTGGCCCTGCTGCCCGGCCGGACCCAGCGCCAGTGGCCTGAATCCTGGGACATGCCCATCACCCTGCAATATACCCACACCCTTAGCTGTCACCCCCAACACCCTGCCCACCGGGCTCCTGTCTGTCTCCGTGGAGCTGCCTGTTCTGGACGTTTCTATAAATGGATCAAATGCCATGTGGCCTTGTGTCTGGCTCTTCTCACTCATGTTGTCCAGTATCCACAAGGACTTTATTCCTGTTGTGGCTCCTGGGGAGTGGGGTCCATCCTAGGGACACATTTTATTCAATCCAGTGTATCTGAAATAGTGTCGTCTCAACGTGCCGTCAGCCTGGAAACTTATTGACGAGATAGTTTATGTTCCACTTTTCAGGTTCAAGTCTCCAAAACCCACTGTGTATTTTACACTCCCGGCACATGTCACCAGACACATGGATGTGTACTCAGGTGTCACAAAATGTATCGTTGAAGAAGTAGACCCAAATATATGTACAAGTTTGACCAACCTTGAACTGAGTATCACATTTTAAGTTAATTAAAAATAAATGCAATTAAATATTCCGTAGCCTCACGTGGCTCAGTGGCTGCTGCCACACTAGGGGGCGAGGGGCTGTCCCCCAGCTGTCTCTGTGTTGTTTTTTATTACTGACTAGCAGCTCTGCGCACGAATCTGTGCACTCATAGCTCGCTGCCCCGCCCTCCTGTAGCTCTCCGCGGCTTGTAGATCGGTGGTGACGTTTATGGCGTCCTGGGTAATTTGCATATTCCTCTATTATTATATTAGATTTCTAGAGAGAGAGGAAGGGAGAGGGAGAGAGAGATAGAAATGTGATGAAAGAGAAACATCATTGACCAGCTGCCTCTTACACGCCACCCAACTGGGGATTGAGCCTGAAACCCAGACATGAGCCCTGACCGGTAATGGAACCATGACCTCTTGGTTCATGGGTCGACACTCAACCACTGAGCCACACTGGCTGGGCCGTCTTCTGTGTTCTGGCCTGTGAAGTGGGTCAGGGTCCCATGGGCTCATCGAGGAAAGCAAGGACCGTACCATAGAGAGTTTTCTCCCCCATCGTCTCAGAGGAACAGACGCTCTGGTGTGAGTCTGCGTGCTGAGGAGGGCGGTGTCACACACCCCCACGGCATGGCCACGGCCTTCGGGTCTCCCCCACGTGACCCCGGCAGCCCCCCTGCCCCCGAGGGAGTGACCTTTCTAACCCACAGAGCTGATCATGCTCCCTGTGTCCCCACAAAACCTGTGCATCCCTGTACAGGGCAGCGCCATTCACATGAGCCAGAAGGTGGCCACAACCCGTGTCCACCGACGGTGAACGGCCCGAGCGTGGTCCATGCAGAGCCTGAGGATGCAGCTCTGACACGCGACGCCATGCACTTCCAGTCATCGCGCTGGGCGCCAGGAGCCGGGCGCGGAGGATGGATCTCACGCGACTCCGCTTCCATGAAGTGTCTGGCATCAGGACATCGACGGGCAGGAAGCACGGTGGTGCGGGGGCTGGGGGGAGGGGGTGGGGGGAGGGTGTTTAGTGGGGGGCAGGGCTCCGTGTGGGAAGATGAGAGTCCTGGAGAGGATGGTGGTGGCAGCTGCACAGCCGTGTGGATGCACCTCTGCCATGGAGCCATGCCCGCGAAAGCACTGACAATGGCCCTGGCCAGTGAGGCTCCGTGGATAGAGTGTCCGCCCGCAGAACGAAGGGTCCCGGGTTCGATTCCACTCAAGGGCACGAATCTCAGTTGCAGGCTCGATCCCCCCCAGCCACAGTCGGAGCATGTGAAGGAGGCACCAACTGCTGTTCCCTCTCACATCGACATTTCTCTCTCCCTCTTCCTCTCTCGCTAAAATATCAATGGAATTATCCTCGGGTGAGGACGGACAAAAGGTTAAAAACGGTGAAGACGGTCAGTGTTGTGGTATGAGCATCTCCCCAGACACGCCGTGCTTCCAGCTCCCCACCCCCACTCCAACACGTGTGCCGGTAACTGGGGTGCTGAGAGGCCCTGGCGCGGGGGGGGGGAGGGGGGGCGGGGGGGCTGCCCCGGTGGGACAGGAGGGGTGCCTGCGGGAGGTGGCCTGGGCCGCAGGGTCTCAGACGCTTGAATGGTGGGGGTCACTGTTGGGACCACGGACCACACGTTCAGACCCTGTTTCCAACAAACTCAACAATGACATTCATCAGATCATCAGGAGGCTGGGAGCACGGGCCAGAGATGCGCCACTAATGAATGCCTGTTCCTTTAAGCTGGGGATGGGGTCATGTGGCTGTGGCTATGTATGAAAACACCAACGTGTTTACAGGTGAAATAATATGATGTCTGGCGTCAGCTGCTATCTATGTTCTCACAACCTATCATTTGCTTCTTTTTTTGAAATCGTTTTTTGTGTGTGAAACATGACATACAGGAAGATGCATACAACGTTCGTGTACATGCCCTAGCGGGGGTGGCTCAGTGGATAGAGCGTCGGCCTGCATGCGGACTGAAGGGTCCCAGGTTCAATTCCAGCCAAGGGCACAGGCCCGGGTTGTGGGCTCCATCCCCAGTAGGGGGCGTGCAGGAGGCAGCTGATCCATGATTCTCTCTCATCATTGATGTTTCTATCTCTCTCTCCCTCTCCCTTCCTCTCTGACATCAAAAAAAAATCTCATTTTAAACACACACACATTAATGTACAGCTTAGTGCAGGGTCACAGAGTAAGAACCCACGTAATCAACACCAAGTCAAGAATCAGACTTTGACGAGACCCGGAAATCCTCAGCGAGTCTTTTCCGAGGCATACCCCCTACGTTCCCCCAAAACTCACCGGTACGCTGACTCTGTGGCCCTCGCTTCCTTCTGTAGCTACCACCTGCGCACACAGCCATCATGCTACCCATAGGATCGCCTCTTTCTGAATTTTATGTAAACCAACAGGTGGGCCGGCTCTCGCTCCATCCGTACGATGCTGTGTCTGTGGTGCACGTGTGGGTGTTTGCTGCGGTTCTCTCACTGTCACTGCCCCCAGCACAGTATTCCTGACGCTGCCCCGTCCATTTCCCGACCCAACGGCGGACGCTGGGGAGTCGCGGGTTGACGTTGTGAGGCCTGCGTGCCGCCTTGCACAACCTCGGCCGTGTGTGTGTGTGTGTGTGTGTGTGTGTGTGTGTGTGCGTGTGTGCGCGCAGCTCTCCTGGATGTGTCCCTGGGCGTGGAAGTGCTCGATCCAGGATATGGGAGCCCTCAGCCTTAGTGGAAAAGGACACGTTTAGTGGAAATGACGTGTTTTATGGACTAGTTTTCTTTCCTGTGGCCTGTGTATGTGCTGCTGTTTTCCAAAGTGGTTCCGCCGATGGCCTCGGGCAGCAGAAGGCAGTGACCAGCCCCCACACAATTGCCATCACTGGCACTTGGTCTGGGCAATGTTTTTGCGCTGAGACTTCCTTGTGGATGTGAGTGGTTTCGCATTGTTTTAATGTGGATTTTCCTGACTACCTTTTTAAAACTATCTGTTTATCTCATTTTCTTATTAAGTAGCAGAAACATTTGTATGTCTGTCGGGAGACCTGCCCATCTATAAATGAGCGAGCCAGCCCCAAACCCACCTTCGTGAACTGGGCTGCTGATGCGGGGCTGCTGATGCGGGGCTCCTGGACACCTCCCCACCCCCAGGTTCTGCCTGCAGGGGCGCTACAGGGGCTTATAACAGCTTCTGTTTTAAGTCCCCTTCAAATTTTTTAAAGATATATTTTTATTGATTTCAGAGAGGAAGGGAGAGAGAGAGAGAATCATGGATCGGCTGCCTCCTGTAAGCCCCACAGTGGGATGGAGCCTGCTGCCAGGGCATGTGCCCTGACTGGGAATCGGACTGTGACCTCCTGGTTCATAGGTGGAGGCTCAACCACTGAGCCATGCCTGCTGGGCTTCTAATTACCTTTTTGATGTAGTTTTATGGACTAGTTTTCTTTCCTGTGACCTATTCATGTGTACGATTTACATGCTTAGAAATGTGTTGAGACTGGTGCACGGCCTGGCACGTGGCCGGCTTTTGTCCATGTTCTGTGTCCTTGTGAAGAATGAATCCCACAACTGCAGGCTCAGTGCTCCGTGGACGTCCTTCGCGTCATTTCCTAATGAGCACCGGCGGGAAGCGTTTCAACAGAACTTCAGTCCGAGAAGGACAGAACCGCCCAAGAGTGTCACTGGAGCAGGACCGGAGGTGGGTGGGTGGGGACCTATTTCTGACATTGTGCCCAGGACAGCACTAAATTATTTAAAAACAATTGCATCGGTTAACAGGAGAATGCTAATAGCTCAGGTACACAAGCAGCTGCACAAATGTACCGTCAATAGAATGCTAGGACCAACAATGAGGTGGGAGGACCAGGATTGGCGCACCGCTCTCCAACCCCTCCTCCAGCGGCAGGCCCCGCCCACGAGGCCCGACTCCGCCCTCCGCTCTCCAACCCCTCCTCCAGCGGCAGGCCCCGCCCACGAGGCCCGACTCCGCCCTCCGCTCTCCAACCCCTCCTCCAGCGGCAGGCCCCGCCCACGAGGCCCGACTCCGCCCACCGCTCTCCAACCCCCTCCTCCAGCGGCAGGCCCCGCCCACGAGGCCCGACTCCGCCCTCCGCTCTCCAACCCCTCCTCCAGCGGCAGGCCCCGCCCACGAGGCCCGACTCCGCCCACCGCTCTCCAACCCCCTCCTCCAGCGGCAGGCCCCGCCCACGAGGCCGGCGCTCCGGCCCCGCCCCTGCCCTGCGGGTAGATCGATGGCTCCGGCTCATCGCGCGGGCCTGCCCGCCCTCGGCGCTCGGCTCGGCATGCCTGCGGTGCTGCTATGGAGACGCGGCCCTGCGGCCCAGTGGCACCGCCTGGGTCTGCGCCTCGCCCCGGCCCGGGCGTCGCGAAGGCCCCACGGCGCGGGTGACAGAGCGCGGGCGGGCAGCCGGGGAAGGGGACCCAGGATGCGGGGAGGCGATGGGGACGTGCCGTGAGGGGACCCGGGGCGCAGGCAGGGCGAGGGGGACCCAGGATGCTGGGGATGGATGGGGGCGTGCCGTGAGGGGACCCGGGGCGCAGGCAGGGCGAGGGGGACCCAGGATAATGGGGATGGGATGGGGATGTGCCATTGGAATCTGGTGCGTAGCCTGGACCAGGGGGATCCAGGATGCAGGATGGGGATGTGCCATGGGGGGTCCGGGGCGCAGGCAGGGGGGAGAGAGGGGACTCAGCAGCAGCCCATGTGAGCAGGGCCTGGGCGATTGGGGGGGCGGGGGCCGGGCCATACAGAAGGAGAAATGAACTTGCATGGCTGGGCAAGCATCTGAGGGGCTGGGGGGTAGGGCGCTTCCCGGTCTGGGTTCCCGCTGACATCAGGTTTCTTCCCAGGGGCCTCGGATGCCTGGAGCAGAAAGAAGGCGCTGGTGCTGGGCGAATGCCAGGCGGCCCTCAGCCTGCAGCCCAGGTAACCGCGCCCCCCCACCCAGGTCGGGCTGGCCTGGGGCAGGCCCGGGGTCCTGCGCTTTTTTGGGGTCTTAGACTTGCTTCACTGACATAGTCGCGAGCGCTCCAGTAAGCAGTTTGCCAGGACACCCCACCCCTTAGCTAGTAAGAGGATGAGGGTTAGGTCTTCCCAGGGCGACTGAAGTGGGGACCACGTGGGCAGCTGGGTTTAACGCGACCCAGGGTTCAGATTCTGGGTCATAAACCCTGCCACGGCCCCCCGCTCCCCAGGCCTAACAGTGTGCTCATCTCTTGCAGGACCACCTGGGGGAAGCGCCGCAGACCAGCCTGACAAGGAGCACCGCGTGGACACTGGCCCCACACCCGGAGGCGCCCAGGTCCCCCAATGCGCTGAGCCCGCCAGGCTCCCGTGGGGGCAGGCGGCCATGGGCACCGCCATGGACTTCTGTCGAGCGGCACAGTGCCCTTCCGGTGGGTTCCTCTTTTCAAGTTAAGCGGCCCCAGCCCTGGTGTCAGAATCACAGCGGACACTTGACAATCCCCCCCCGACGCCCCCCGAGGTAGGCGCCTCGTCCTGGTCAACAGCGCACACAGCTGTCACCCGGGAGACACGCTTACCCACCTGTCGTCTCCCAGAAGGTTCTGAGGTGTCTTCAGAATGCTCAGCGGCTCCTCTCCTGTGTCCCCGCGACACCACCCTCGCAAGGGTGCCGCCCACCAGCTGCCCGGACCCTCATCTCAACCATCGAATTAAACAAGGGGCCAGCGCGCAGACGCGGCTGCTGGAAAGGGTGTGCATCGGAGCGGCCAGTGCAGCCGTGAGGATCGGCCCCAGGCCACAGCTCGGGAGCCAGCACGGGGTGGGGAGGGGGTGGGGGACTGGCCCGGGATGAGCGGCCGAGTCCCGCTGGCGGAGAAAGCCCTGTCCGAAGGCCACGCCCGGCGGCGGTACCGGGACACCTCCCTGCTCATCTGGCAGCAGCAGCAGCGGAAGCTGGAATCGGTGCCGCCCGGGACCTACCTGAGCAGGAGCCGCAGCATGTGGTACTCACAGTACGGGAACGAGGCCATCTTGGTCCGAGACCGGAGCAAGCTGGGGGTCTCCCGGGACACGGGCCAGTCCAGGTTCTGCTCAGTGATGTGACTCCCCGTGCGGACCGGGCCCAGGGCCGGCGTGAGCACGCCGCGTGCAGGCAGCTGCCTGTGGGTTCCCAGGCCTCGTGGGGAGGCTGAGTGGTGAACGCGAGGGCCCAGCTACGGTGCAAGAACCTGTGACCCCGGGTTCCGAGCCGCTGGGCACAGTGCCGGGCGGCTGGCCTCCAGCTGTCCAGGAGCCACGGGCACAGCAGGCCCAGGCACCCTGCTTACCAACCACCTTTCCAGGCGTGGGGCCTGTGTTTGTTTTCACTTTAATTACCGTTGACATTCAGTGTTATATTAGCTTCGGGTAGTAGGTTACTTTTCAAAAATATGTTTTTATTGATTTCAGAGAGGGAGGGAGAGATGGAACATCAATAATGAGAATCATTGATCGGCTGCCTCCTGCACGTCCGCCTCTGGGGATCAAGCTCACCACCCGGGCCTGTGCCCTGACCGGGAATCGAACCGCGACCGCCTGGTTCATAGGTCGGCGCTCAGCCACGGAGCCAGGCCGGCCGGCGGTAGTAGGTTACTTTAATGTCCGCTTCTGCCTGGGGAAGAATGAGCTAGCAAAGGGTGAGGAGCAGGCATCACCTGGTGGGAAATCTACCTGCAGGACCCGGATGTAACGCACAGGCCAACAGCAGCTGCGTTTTGAATCTAGTCACCGAAATGGTCGGTACGACGCACTCGCTTCCGAACACCCGAGGACTGCAGGCCAGGGCATTTCGGGCACAGTGCGGAAACCAAAAGCACCTTTCCGTTCCACCAGTTCCTGACGGGCGGGGCCGGAAGAGGCAGGTTCTGGACGGACAGCGTCTGAGCCGGCCCAGGCTGCCGCACCCCCCCCCCCCCCCCCCGCCGTCTGCAGCGCCTGCTGTCCCCGCTGTCCCGCAGCTGCTGTAATCATGTCCGCGTGGCTGTGCGCACAGGGAAGAGCCTCCGGCGAAGGGACTGTCCTTTTCTAAATAAATACTCGTGAGGGCTCTCCTCTTGCTCCTGTTTTTATGTTGGTTCGTAATGTGTTCCTTGGCTTTCTGTTCTTAGTGGCTAACGATTGCTACCCCCCCAGCACAGAAACCTGAAGGCGAAGCCACAGCACCTACCCCCCGCCCTCCACCCCCAGAGACGCACAGGTGCCATCCCGCGGTCACGCCGTCCCGCGGTCACCTCCAGGCAGCAGCCCGCCCCGTGCGCCCCGTTTTGGATTTCCTTCTTGCTCAGCTGCACAGACGGGTGTTTACATGGTGCTCCGGATGGGCAGCGCGGGGCAGCTCCCTGGGGCGGGCAGCGTCTTGCTGTCACCGTGCACACCGCATGCCCTGCGCCTCCGGGGTGAGCTGGTTGACTGACACGGAAGCGCCGTGGTGGGGTCACACCGCTTCCCCAGACGCTCCTGTCCAGCCCAGGCCTGGTCCCTGCTGACGGTTCTGGGCCACCTGCTGCCTCAGGCAGCGCTGGAGCTGGAGGGAAGCCTGTCCCTCCTTCACCCCTGGCAGAGGCGCAGTCCTGCTCGGGCACCCGGAGTGTCTGCGCCCACAGCCCGAAGACTGGGTGGTGGCAGGGTTGGCCCGGGCATGGAGGCAGCACCTGGGGGCCCGCTGGCCATGGCGGGTCTGCACGGGTCGGTGTGCAGGTGACCGTGCACTGGGGCACGCGGGCACAGCTGCCGGCCTGAGGGGAGCCGGGGACACGGCCACCCGTCCTCGGGGAGGGGCTGGAGGAGAGGGGCTCCGTCTGGACAGGTGAGTGTGGGTGGGAACGGGCAGGGCACCTGCCAGCACAGCCTGGGAGGGGGATGGAGGGGGATGTCACGGGGCGGGCCTTGGGCCAAGAACCTTTTCCTGGGTTGGCCAGGTCGGCCGAGTGGTGTCAGGACGCCTCCTCCATTCCCCACTGAGCCAAGTTGGGGAGGGGGGGGCGCCTCGGTGCGTGAACCCATCTGGTCTGGCGTGGTTTCGGGGGACTGTCTGCTGGGCCTGCACCTGAAGTCCTGGGAACCTCAGGAACCCCGAGTGCAGACAGAGGTGCAGGAGCGAGGACTGGAAGGTGGGGGAACCTGCACTCTAGGGGGCGGGCGTTCCAGGGGCCCCTTATCGGGGTGCCTCGCTGCAGGCTGAGGGGCGGAGTTAGGGGCGCAGCTTTGGGTGTTCCCACCAAGAGCTCCAGGCCAGGGCGCGCTGGGGGGAGTGCTCCCGCCCCGACCACCCCCACCGTCCGGAGAGCGGAGCCACCAGCCGCACAGGAAAAGGCACACACGGCACCTCCTTTTTTCTTTTTATTTTTTTTGCTTTTATTATGAAAACAAAACAAATGCCCCAGGAGAAGGGTCCATGATTACCAGAAACATCGGAGCACTTGCTACCATTTTATTCTGTGTGTGGAGGCCAGCATTGCAGCAAACAAGCTAAAACTACGTACAATGGACTCGTTTTCAGTAACTGACATTTACAGGAATATACTAGAAACGGCACTAAAAAGTTTAAGAAAAGTTACGGTAAACTCGCATGCACATCATACAGAAAAGCAACGTTTTAAATATAAAAAGGAAAACGTCGGGAAGCGTCACGCGGGGCTGCTTTCCCCAAACGACTGTGAAAGACGTGAATCCGCAAAAGAACAAACCCAAACGCAAAGGCGACGTATCTTACAGTGTGTGGCGAGCGAGGCGCCGTCCTGCCCCAGGACGCGTGCAGCCTGCCCTTGGCCCTCGAGGTCAGTCACGAGGGTGTTTGCAAAGCCATTCCCTCCGCGTGGCCAACCAGCTTAACACGCGGGTCCTTCCCCTTAGGCAGACTCAGGCCACGCACGCAGGCCCCCCCCACCCCCAAACCGCAGCCTCCCCAGCACAGAGGGACGTGACCAACACCCGCAGGTGAGCTGAGGCTGGAGGGGCCCGGACGGGAGACAGCGCTGTGCGGTCTGGACAGAGCCGGAGGGACCGCGGCACCGATGAGCCACGCGCCTCAGCAGGCACAGCGCCCGGGGAGGCCTGAGAACCCGCTGTCCCGCCCAGAGGGCTCCTTCCGCGCTCAACTCCGGGGCCAGGCGCTTCTCCCGCTAGCGGCTCCCACGGGTGACCCTTCGCTCCCCACCCCCGTGTGGGGCTGGCGCTCCACGGGAGCCCCCAGGCATCACGTGAGACCCTGCTCGCCCATCGGGCACTGGTTCCTTAGTCATAGGTTAAATATGCCACCAAAGGCCTGTTTAGAAAACACTTCGAAAAACTAGGGAAACTTTAAAAACGGCAAGTTTTAAAACCCACTTATATGTTTCCTATAAACAAAACTTAAAAGTTTAACAAGCTGGCCCAGAACTCACCAAGTGTCGGAGTCCCCAGGAGTCAGGGAAATGGAACCCCACCCCCCGCGCCCTCAGCGGAGCCACCGCGGGCCCACGGCCACGAGGGGACCCACAGCCACGAGGGCTCACGCGGGCGGGATCATGCCACGGTTCTTACAGTCGCCACCTGTTCGGGCACTGCTGACCAGCCCCACCGGCACCGGCACAGACCACACCACGGCTGCACCTCCGCACCCACACGGGAAGCGCCCCGTGGGCTGCCTGGGCGACGCCCCGTCTCAGCCATTTCTGCTGAATGGAAAAGGCTTGAGCAGGGGGCCCTGTGTAATCCTGTGGGGGGGGGCCCTCCTGGAGCCGGAGGCTGTTTGACCCCCCGAGAGCGGCTGGAAGACTGCATGGGGCAGTGGGGCGCAGCGCCTCCCCAGGAGGCCTGGAGGTGAGGGGCCCGCATCCAGGGCTGGGGGGCCGGGCGGGAAGGCCGAGCGTGCATTCCTGGCCGGAGCCACGGCGCTTGGAACCCAGGCCGGCGGTGCGGGCATCCCTGCGCTCAAAGGCCGTCCGGGAGCCTCCGGGCAACACAAAACCAGAACATAACCTTCTGTTAAACTCTGTATATTATTATTCTTTTCTTTACAATAGAAAGTTAAAAATCAAGACTTAGATTTACTATACATTTTCCCCCTCTCAGATTACAAAGTTTATATTATATAGCTGGGCTTCCCTAAACCGGGTTCTTTTAAAACAGTCCGAGGGAAACCAGGAGAGTACAAAACACCTACACGAGCCGAGGGACAGGCGAGCTGCGGCGGGGCGCCGGGCGGTCTCCGCCGTCACGTCACACACACACACAGAGCGCGGCCCGCCGCCGGAGCACCGCAGGGACTAGCACCCGGAGCGCTGGGCTCCGCAGGCCCAGAGGCCTGCATCTCTGCTGTTTTTTTTTTAATGCATTTCTTTTCTGTTTTTCTTTTCTATTTTTTAAAAAAATGACCAATGGTGTTAATAAATAAAGTATTCATATATACATGAGTGGGAGAGCGGTTCTGGAGTGTGCGGCCGCGGCAGCGCTGACGAGGTGGGGACACACATAGGGGGGACTTTCGTAGAAAATTGCTGAACCTTACAAAAGAGTCTCCTTTTTTTTTATCTTTTCTTTTTTTTTTTTTTTTTAAGTTGAGGTAAAAGTTTCAGTGTATGAAACCTGCACACGCAGCCTCTGTACCCCCACCCGGGAGCTCCTGGCGTCACAAAGGTCAGAAAACCTCCACAGCCCCTTCCACGCACGACCCTGGCCGTGCCCCCCCCAACCCCCCCAAAGCTCAGTTGGAGCCACGAGGAACCCCGCCTGGCCCAGCACCACTTCCCACGCGGGCCAACCGCCCTCGGCCCCTGCAGGAGGCGGCGGCCCTCGGACACCAGGGGGGAAGGGACGAAGCCAACAGCTTCCAGACACAGGACGGCCTTGGAGACACTGCGTGGAGGCGGTTCCCGGAACCGGGGGCCTGGGGCAGGGCTTTGCAGGGAGGGACGCTCCGATGCATCGTCCTCGTTTTCCCGCGGCCACCGGGCCAGCGTCTGCAGCTGTCGTCTCCGAGCCCTCGGACTCAGTGGCAAAGAAAAGACGTGATGCGGATGCGCACCGTCTCGTCGTCCGGGACCCACGACCTCTGACCTAGGAAAGCGACAAGGGCGGAGGCCGGACTGGGTGACAGAGAGACCTGCACAGCGTGAACGGAAGGAGTATATTGACTGTAGGAGGGGGCACTGCGGCGGTCGGCGTGGCGGCGGGCGGGGGCCGCGGGCTGAGTGGCCAGGCCCGGCCGCCTCACTCCGAGTCGCTGCTGTCCGAGCTGGACCCGCTGGAGCTGCTGCTCGCCGACTCCGAGGAGCTGCTGCTGCTGAGCCGGGAGGGCCCTCCGGGGAGCGCGGCGCCCGATTTCTCTGGGGGAGACGCAGCGGGTGAGAGGCTGTTCCCGGGCCCTGGATCGCCCCCCTCCCCGCCACGTGCTCCACCACGCCGTCACCCATCGGCGTTTGCAGCGCATCCAGCTTCACACCCACTACACACGCCACGACCCACCCACGCCTCGGCCTGGTCACGTGATGAGCGTCTACACGTGTCTGTGGAAGAGGAGGGGGCGCTAATGAGGCTGTGGGTCATGAGACGTCTGTGGGTCTGTCCTGAGACCCCTGAACACCCGGAGGGTAAGAATGTCTTGTTATCTGTAAGATCCTTTGGTCACCCCGAGTTTATACTAATGAGTGTCTGGCTGGGGCCCCCGGATTGCCACAGGATGGGGCTGGTCACCAGGAGGACCAAGCCATGCAGGAGGCGGGAACTTGGAGCCCCATCCCGTGGGGGGGGGGGTGAAGCACATGGAGCTGGGAGGGCGGCCGTCCGAGAGGGCGAGGCAGCTCCTGGTCCCCAGCCCTGGCTGTCACTCCTGGGTCACACCCTGTATCACGGCCCTGAGAGGAGGTAATGCGTTTGCCTGAGTTCTGCGAGCCGTGCAGCACGTGACCGCGTGGAGGAGGGGGTCTCGGGCACCCTCGGGTGCAGCCAGCAGGTGGGTCAGCGCTGCGGGAGGCCGGGACCGCACCTGGAGTGCGAGGCGGGCGCCCTTGTGGGCCGAGCCCCGCCCTACGGGCCTGCACTGACTCTGAGGACAGTGTCAGCCTGAACTGAATTCCCGGGTATCCAGGTGGCGTCGGAGACTGGACAACTGGCTGAGAAAACCCCACCGTCTGGTGTCGGAAGGGTGGTGAGTGAATATAGCGCAGATGGGGGACATCTGTACTACTGTCACTTAGAAGTTACTTAGGAAAAATATGCCAATAAGTAAATAAAAATAAACAAACATATACAGCTCAGAGGCAATACGACCATCCAACACCCCAGAGCGGGAAAAATGAACGCCATCTGCGACGAGGAGCCGATGGGGTGTGGGTGGGCTGAGCACCCCCACCTGCCGACACAGAGATGCTGCCCATGGGTGAGGGGCGCAGGCAGGCGCAGGAGCACCGCTCTGCCCTCCCCAGGGTGAGCCAAGGGGGCCTCCAGCCCCGAGCGGGGCGGGCGCTGGGCGGCAGCTCACAGCGAGGAAATCGGGCCTCGCGACGTGGTGGAGCCACCAAGTCAAGCCGGGTCTGCGGCCACGCCCGCCCGGTCCCCCCCCCCGCCCCCCCGCCGCCGGCCGGTACCTTTCTTGGCGGGCTTCCTGCTGCTCAGCTGCCCGCTGACATCCTGCAGCCGCCTCTCCAGCTCCTTCTTCTTTTCCTGAGCTAGCTCCTCCTTCGACCTGGCCGCCTGCTTCTTCCCGCTGGTGGCTGTGGGGAAGCCGAGGGGAGCTGTCAGGGTGGGGGAGGGGGAGGGGGAGGGACAGGGGGCTGAGGGCGGGGGGCTGGACCGCGGAGGAGGGGGGGGGCCTGCGAGGCCGGGCTCCCGACTCACAGAGCGGCCTCCTCTGCTTCTTCTGTAAACAGGACTTGACGTATCGCTCCAGCTCCCGCAGCGTGGTGGGCTTCAGGGTCTCGAAGTCGATCTCGATCTCGTCGGGGTTGGAGTCCCGGAGCGAGGGCTCCCGCGACTGGATGATGTGCACCACGCGGCCCAGCTTCTCCCCCGGCAGCCGGTTGATGTCCAGGCTCAGCTGGCGCTTCTCGTCGTAGCTCATGGGCAGGCCCTCCTCCTCCTCCTCCGAGTCGTAGGAGGCCGATGCCTGCTTGCCGCCCTTCTTCGGCTGTCTGAGGCAGGAGGCAAGGAGCGGTGTGGCGTGGCGCCCGTCCCCTTGGCCCTCCCCTCCCCTCTGTCCGGCTCCGTCCCCTCCTGGCTCTTCCAGAGGCCCCTGCCCAAGGCGAGGCCCAAGCAGAGGAGCCAGGCTGGCTGCCTGAGGCTGCGCCCGGCCGGCTGGGTTCCAGGCCTCACCCAGGAAACAACTAGCCTCAGAGCCCCACAGGCATCTCCAACTCAGCAGGTCAAACACTGACCTCTGCCTACGTCCAAATCCGCCACGAGAAGGCAGCTGAGGGGACGAGGAGTAAGAACAGGGGACAGACAGGGCATGATGCATGGTGAACCGAGACCCTAGGGCACCAACCGTTACATTAAATATAAACAGTCTAAACACACCAACGAAAAGAAAAGGACGAGCAGGTTGTATAAGAAACAAGACCTGCCCTGGCTGGTGTGGCTCAGTGGATAGAGCGTCAGCCTGCGGACTGAAGGGTCCCAGGTTCGATTCCGGTCAAGGACACATGCCAGGGTTGCGGGCTCGATCCCCAGTAGGTGGCATGCAGGGGGCAGCCTATCCATGATACTCTCTCATCATAGATGTTTCTCTCTCTCCCCTTCCCTTTCTCTCTGAAATCAATAAAAATATATTAAAAAAAAAAAAAAGACCCGACTTACATTTTAAATATAAAGACAGAAGTAGGTTCAAAGTAAAAAGGAAGGGGGAGGGGGGAATCGACCATGCGAACAGTGATCAAAGAAAAGCTACAGAAGCGAAGTTAACTTCAGACAAAGGAGACGTCACAAAAAGGAACGTCATTGGAGAAAGAGGGACGCTGCATGATGACAACAGGGCCACCTGGCCACGGGGACGTTGCCGTCCTGCAGGCATGTGCACCTGACCGCCAAGCTTCCAAAATACGGGAAGCAGAATCCAAGAGAAATACAGGAAAGCCACAGCTGGAGCTGGGGGATTAGGCTACTTCCTCTTGGCAATTAACAAATAAGTCAGCGGGAGCAGAGACCAGCCCGTCGACAACCACCTGGGTCAGCCTGACCAGGTTTCTGCCTGTTGGCTGTTGTTTGCTTTTCCCTGACTGACGGCCACTCGGCAGCGGAGAATACACACTTTCTCCTCCAGTGCACACGGACCTTCACCAACGCTGGGCCAGACAACAAGTCTTAACAACTTTGAAAGTGTTCATCACTGACCTTAATGGAATTAAACCAGAAAAATCCCCAAACATTTGGAAAATAAACACACTTCTTAAATTTGTGGGGTAGCATTTAGATGGAAATGCATAGCATTAAATATGAGAAAAGGTCTCGCCCTGGCTGGTTGGCTCAGTGCATAGAGCGTCAGCCTGCAGACTGAAGGGTCCCAGGTTGGATTCCAGTCAAAGGCACATGCCCAGGTTGCAGGCTTGTTCCTCAGTGGGGGGCGTGCAGGAGGCAGCCGATCAACGATTCTCTCTCATCATGGATGTTTCTATCTCTCCCTCTCCCTTCCTCTTGAAAGCAATAAAAAAAATACACACGTACATATAGACATATATATACACACACTAGAGGCCCCATGCACGAAATTCATGCACAGCTAGGGTTCCCTAGACCTGGCTTGCGATCAGGGCCAACCTGTCGGGTGAGCGGTGGGGCAACTGGGGGCCTGCTCACTGGCCCCGGTCCCCACCACCACCAGTTGCCTCCCTCTGTGGGGTGACTGGCAGGGCGATCGGGGACCCCCTGCTGGCACCTGCCTTGGCTGGCCTAGGGCCTGCACGCTGGGGGCAGCTCCTGCATTGAACGTCTGCCCCCTGGTGGTCAGTGCACATCATAGCGACCGCTTGTTCTGCTGTTCAGTCCATTTGCATATTAGGCTTTTATTATATAGGACATATATATATGGTCTCGTGGTGCTGGTGGTGGGGGGAAGAAAAGGTGGACGAGGGCATGGGGGGGATACAAGACAAGGACACCAACGCCCCGCCCTGAGATCCGTGTAACGGCCGAGGCTCTGAGCCACCAGGACTCGCAGCCACGGGGCCACGCGGAGCCCCACACCAACGCTCCTCCCGCCACACGCGGCCCCTAAGGCGCGAGGCCCGGGCTCCCAGGGCCAGGGCGACGGTGGGCCCACCTGCTGGCCACGGTCGTGCTGCTGGCCTTCTTGGTGGGAGGCTTCTTCTGCTGGGCCGGCTTGGAGGGAGGGGCGGCCTTGGCCTTCTTCTCGTCCTCGGACCGGGCCTTGTGCCGCTCCTTGTCCTTGTCCTTTTTCCTCCTCTCCTTCTCCTTCTTCTCCTTCTTCCTCTTTGGCTTGTTCACGGGGGCCTGAGACAGGGCGGCCAGCTGCTCGTGCACGGCCTTCAGCTGCAAAAGAGCAGGCGCTGAGCGGGCCCCGGGCACACCTGGCCACCTCGCACCGGGGGCCACACCGGCCCAGGAGCCACGGCTCTGCCCCCACTGCCCGTGCCAGCGGGCCCGTCGCCGGGCCTGTTTCCCCAGGTAACCTGCGGAAGGCATCTGTTCACAGGCGGCGCAAAGAGCAGCAAGACCAGCCTGGTGATAAAACACGCAGCCTGGGGCAGGGGCACAGTAAGGACTCGGTAAATGGTGGCTGACGGTTTTCTTATTCGTTTTTATTGTTTAGATGAGGCAGACAGAGGCTGAAACAGCTGCACAAAGGCGGTGTTCACAGCAGGTCCAGGGGTGGAAGGGTCCGGTGCCGACGCGCGCTGGCAGCGTGCTAAGCTTCTCATCCCGGCAGCCCCCGGGCACGAGGGGCGGGGGGCAGGCCACGCTCAGCCGTCTTCCCGGCAGTGTCATCTCCGAGGAGGCTCAGGTCAAAGTCAAAGGCCCACCCACTCTGCTCCTCTCCCTGCCAGAACCCCAGATGTCAGGCACCTGCCGGCTGCCTGATGCGGGGAAACAATTCACGTTTTTCTCAGTCCATCGCCAGAACAGCTCAGGCCGCCAGGAGCATTGGCCCCAACTTGAAAATGAGGAGAGTGGGGCAGGGGGCCCCGGGTCAGAGGCCAGGGCAGGGCAGCCTCATTCCCACGAGAGCCTGCACCCCGCGTGGCTGCTGCCAGAGCCTTCCTGCCAGGCCCTTCCCGGGCAGCGCGAGGCACCGGGCCCACCACAGCTCCGGAGCACTGCGGGCCAGGCTGGCAGGCAGGACGCGGGGCCTCAGAGCAGCGCTTCCTGGTCCCTGCCCCCCGGCGCTGCGGGGAAGGACCGCCGGGGCCGCTGGCAGGGCGTGAGGCTCACCTGCTCCTGCAGCTCCGCCAGCCGCGTGGCCCGCTCCTCCTCCGAGTCCGAGCTGGCCGAGTCGGAGGAGCTCTCCTCGCTGCTGCGGCTGCTCTCCGTGCCCTTGCTCACCACCGGGGCTGCGGGGGCCGGCAGCGCGGGTGCCTCTGCCGGCTCGTCCGGCATCTTGGCAAACCGCATCTCAAACACGTCCTGCGAGAGAGCAGGAGCTGCCTGAGCCCTGGACGCCCGCCCTCCCACAGCGGTTTCCTCCCACGTGCTGCCCAGGCCACCGTCCCCTCAGAGTCCACCGCCGCAGCCCCAAGGCCTCACCCCCCGCGCAGAAACTGGCCAGACCGCCGGTCAGCGAGGCTGCAGGAGCGACACCGGCCCTCTCCCGCCCCCTCGGCCGAAATGTCCTGCGCGCTGCCCCCACCCGAGTCTGTAGCTCCCGGGAGGCTGAGGGGGCTGTTGGCACCAAGTGGCAGGAAGCAGGTGGCGGCCGGCCAGCACTTGGGCCACCACGTCAATGGACACGGCTCCGGGCCTCCCACTGGATGTCCTGAGACACCGGGGTCTCCCCTAGGGCCCCACCCGGAGTTGCGGACCCCACCTCGCCCAGCGGACCGCACCTCCGACCCCCGAGAGCGCCCAGGTTACCTGCAGCTTCCTGGCCATGGCCACCACCTCATGGTCGGGCGGGTTGTACTTGTAACAGTTGGAGAACATTAACCGGATGTCGGCCGCAAAGCCCTGTGCGTCCGGGTACTCGCGGCTGTCCATCTTCTTCTGTAACAGACGGCGACGGGACGTGAGGGGCACTGCCCAGCGTCCCAGGCGCAGCCAGATGGCCCTGCTCACACGCCTACCCCCATGTGAGCCCAGAGAAGCCCCGGGCAGGAAGCCCTGCATGGGAGCTGCGGGCCAGGCTTGGGTTTCAACTCGGACCCGTTTCTGTCTGGTGAGGGCGTGGCCACAGGGAGGGCCTCCTCGCGCGCCCCCCCGCCGCCCCCCGCCCCCCGCCCCGTTACAGAAACCTGCAGCGCTCCGGGACGGGGATGGAGGAAAGTGAAGGAAACAGGAAGTGGGGATCAAGGGGCTGGAGGACAGGAAGCTGCAAGCTCAGCGCCGCCGGGCAGAGCACCCTCCCTGCGGGGGCTGCGGGCGGCCCAGGGAGCCGCATGCCCAGCCGAGGCCGCCCCGCCCGGCGCCCGCACCTTCACGGTGCTGAGGTCCATCGGGTGCTTGATGATGTCGTGGTAGTCGTGCAGCTCCAGCGCCTCGGCGTCCACGGGCTTGTAGAAGGGCCAGGCGTAGGCCGCGTGCTTCTTGGACAGCAGCTCCTTGAGGATGCTGTCGCAGTGCCGCAGGTGCTCCGACAGCCGCCCCTTCTTGCCCGCGTGCTGGGGCACCTCGCCGTCCTCCAGGTCCTTCCGGGGTGGCTTGATGGGCCGGCCGCCACTCTCCCGCCGGGCCACCACCTTGGCCTGCTTGGGGTCCGACAGCGGCGGGGGCGACTCGCTCCGGCTGGCGGTGATGGCGGACGTCGTGGGCGTGGTCGTGTCTGCTTTCCGCTTCACGCCCTTTTTCTGTGACAGCAAAACCACCAGTGAGCGCCAGGGCGAAGCCAGCTGAGACTGAGTCGTGGCAACTGCCCTGGAGCACCGACTCCCGGCCAGGCACTGAGCAAAGCCATGCCGGCTCGGCCGCGTCCATCCTCCCAGCTGCCCCCGCAATGGGGACGGAGGTTCAGGGGGCCGCGTCGCCGGCCCAAGGTCACACAGCTGGCAGTGGTGAGGCTGGACTCGGAACCTTCCCTGAGCTGCCCTCTCCCTTTGCGCCCCAGGCCCCAGCAGCTCGGCACATCTGAGCCGTGAGGGGCAGCATGCAATCCACCCGTCCCGACCAGCACCCGGGCCGGCTGCGCCAGGGGCTCCGGGTCAGGCGTGACCGAAAGGCCGCCATCGGGATCCTCACCAAGCAGGACTCAGGCTCAGGGGTGACAGAGACAGAGGGAACGTTCCAACAAGGACCTCAAAACCGACGCCCGCCAGGCCAACTGTCTGGAGCAGGAGAGGGCAAGGCATGCGGGTGGGGCGGGGACAGCAGGGCTGAGGGGAGGGTCTGGACTCCACCCTGAAGGCAGCGGGAGCCCTGAGGGCTTCTCCCCTGGGGTGGGGGCGTGATGCTGAAACACCCCGAGCCGGAGTGGGTGTGTCCGGTGAGAGCATGTGTAATGCCAGGGCAACGGGGCCCGCAGGTCTCTCTGGGCACAACAGCAGCCCTGGGGCCTCGCGGCCATGTGCCCGAGCTGGGGTGCGGTGTCCCCGAGACCACTCAGCCGGCTCCTGCATCTCAGCTCAGGCAGAGGCCACAGGCCATGAGCCACGAGCCACGCGCGCCTGGGCGGATGGCCTCATACAGGCCTGCTGTCTACAGCCACCACGGTCGCTGCCCCAGACGAGCCCGACCCCCGGCTGCCAGGGGCCCGAGCTGGCTCTCCACAAACTCCTGACGGGCACCCAGGGATGCCAAGCACGTGCGCAGGGGCCCAGGAGGCTGGTCTGGCCATGGCAAACAGGACATGCTCCAACACCAGCCAGGCGGGCAGTGGTGACCGGGCCGGGAGCCGTCCAGAAGTGCAGGCAGTGAAGGCCGGGGGGTCAGGGGGCCACGGAGGAGCATGTTACCTGCGGGGAGCCATTAACCCTCTGAGCGCCTGCTTCCTCATCTGTAAGATGGGGGAACACTGCCTGCCCCAGAGGGTCGCTGCGAGGGTCAAACCGGAGAAGATGACACATGTCAGTGCCTGGCGGCTGCTGGGAGTGAGCAGGACGGCAGCCGCCAGCCCCGACCGGCCGGAGCACCTGTGCCGAGCCCAGACTGGCCGGGCAGTCCCACGTGAAAGATTCCCAGGCGAGGGGGGAGGAAAGCGAGCAGGGAGACAAAGGGGGAGAGGTGAGCGGGGAGACGAAGGTGCAGGGGCTCACACTAAGGGGCACACGATGCAGGGGGAGGCGATCGCCCTCCCCACGCTGATGGCTGAAAATCCGAGTGTGCGCAGGGCGGGGCAGGATGGGCCGGGACCCTCCCACTCTCCTCTCGCACGCCTTCCCCACCTGGCCCCGTGCACCGCCAAGGCCTGGGTGTCAGGGCAGAGAAGCTGGGGTTCGAGTGCAGCCTGCCCTCGCCAGCCATGTGACCTGCAGCCCCCGAGCCTCGGTCGCCTCGTCTGCATCACAGGCCCGGCGAGAAACATCCAGAAGTCACGTGCACCAGACGCCCGATGCCCAACACGCACACGGCCGGTGGCCAGGGACGGCGGCAGAGTCCCCACCTGCCCGCTCCCCGCCCCCTCGCCCCCCGTCCAAATCCGGGAACCCTGAGGAACCCTGGACGCTCACCTTGATGACGGGAGGCGTGGGAGGGACCACGGGGATGATGGGCGTCGCCGGAGGCGGTGGGGCAGCAGTTGGGGGGACAGGGACTGAAGTGATGTTTGCGGTGATAGTTGGCACAGGGGTGGCAGCAATGACGGGCGTCTGGGAGACAGTGGGGGGGACGCTCTGAAAGGGGGTCGCCGGGGAGACAGAGGACACGGCCGCCACTTGCTGCGAACCTGAGGACAGGACAGGAGGTTGAGCAAGCCAGGCTCCTGGGCAGGCGGGGCAAACACTGTCCTTCCAGAAGCTTCCTGGACCATCCCCTCTGCCGGCCCGATGTCGGAGGAGCCCTGCCTCCCCAGACACGGAGGAGCCCTGCATCTTGGCCGCCTCCGTGGGTGCTCACCCAACAAGTAAGGGCCTCCCTCTCCGGCCGGGACAAGCCACGCAGCCCGGCAGGTAAGAGCCAGGCCAGCGCCTGAGAAGTGGGGGTAACCCCGACTCCATCAGGAGCCATCGGAGTGACCCGCATGGAGCTACTAGACCACCCGCAGTCCCCACCTGCAACCCGGCACGGCCAGCAGTGCTGGCGACCCGCCCGGCCTCTCTCGAGTGCTCGGCCACCTCCGGCCGCCTCTTCATTGGGACACACCTCCCTGCGGGGTTCCGGGACCAGGTGAGACCGTAGGGCTCCCCAACAGGTGGCACAGCCCCTCCCGTCAGAGAGAACACAAGGCTAAAGGGGCAACGTCCTCGGGGGGGAAGGGGGCAGCAGGGACTCCAGAAGAGGAGGCCTCGGAGCCAGGGCTGGGAGGAGTACGAGGACGTGGCAAGACTCCACTCCTCCCAGAATGCTCCAGGGCAGACAGGCCCCACCAAGGCCCCCGTGTCCCGGACGGGCCGCGGCCACGGCTGAGACCGGGCCCTGGAGTGCACGTCACCACTGCCCAGACGTCAGACGGGGAGCGGAGCCGAGTGGCCGAGGGCCTGGCCCTGGGACGGAAGGACCACCCGCACCGTTACCTGCACTCTGGGCTCCTGCAGCCGGTTTCCGGCCTTTGCCCTTCGGAGCGGGGGGTAATAATTCAACTTCCTCCTGGGGCATCTGGGCCACTTTCTGCAGAAAAATTTTCTCTAAGGCTTGGGCCATTAGCACTATGTCATCTGTGGGCTGAAGACACGGGAGAGCCGAGGTTACATGCCGGGGAAGAGGCCGCGCGCCTGCAGGACACGCTGGCCGAGCTCAGAAACATCGACTTAGAAACACAAGACCGCGGTCGCCGACATGGTCCGTGCGGTCTGAAAGGCTGGCGACCGCTGTGCTAAGAGGCCTGGCCGGGCGGCTCAGTGGGTTGGAGCTTCGCTCCCATGCACCACGGTGGCGAGTTCCACCCCAGGTCAAGGCACATGCAAGAACCAACCCATGAATGCCCAAATAAATGGAACAACAAATCCACGTCTCTCCCTTCCTCTCTCTGAGACCAGGGAGTAAAACTTGTAACGAAATTGTGGTGGGGCAGGAGGGAGGTAAAAAGAGTAAATTTTAATGTGGAAACTGTTTAAAAAAATTAAGAACCCCCAGCAGGTGTGGCTTAGTGATTGCGCACTGACCTATGAACCAGGAGGTCACAGTTCAATCCCCAGTAAGGGGTGAGCAGGAGGCAGCCGACCAATGAGTCTCTCTCACCGTTGATGTTTTACCTCTCTCCCCCTCTCCCTTCCTCTCTGAAATCAGTAAAAACGCATTTAAAAAAATAAAGCGCTTGGTCTGTGTCACCTCCTTCTGGAAGGCCTCACCCCCTCCCGCGGGGACGTGGCCCACAGTGCGTGGGGGTCACGTGTGGGGATCGGGGCCCGAGTGTGCAAAGCGCCCGGGCCAGCCCAGGTGCCCCCCAGCTGGTGGGCGGCTCATGGGGCATTCGGGGCCCACGCTGCCCGCGTCTTCTCACCTTGTTATAAATGTAACAATTTGTAAACATGGTGTTGAAGTCCTGCATACACTCGCTTGCACTCCAATAATAATTGTTTTCTAGTCTCTTCTTGATAGTCCCCATGTCCATCGGGTTTTTTATTATTTTATGATAATCCTAGGGGAGAGATTTCAGAGGGTTACTGACGGACTCAACATTGTCATCCCGCGATTCCAAGCCTTTGCCACGGGGACGGGGCTGGCCAGGGCCTGGCCCCGAGGGCAGGTGGGCGTGTGGTCTGGGGTGAGCGCTCGGCCGGCTCGGGACCTCTGGCTGACGGGGTTCTACGTGGAGGGAGGTTCTCAGAGAGGCACAGGCTGAGGCACGGAGCTGTCTCGCTGGGGATGGGCCCTAGCCCCGCCCGCATTCCAAACCTCGCTCAAGGGCCCGCAGGTGGGCAGGGCTGGCCGGGCCCAGAACCCAGCTACCAAGCGCTGACCCAGGGCGTCCCCTGAAACACAGGGTCCGCTATGTGGGTACGAGGAGGAAAGCCACCGGACGCGGGTCAGCACCTGGGCCGCTCTGAGCAACTGCCCCGGCGGCTCAGCGGAGAGCACGGGGGGGGGGGGGGGGGGGGCGCGGAGCGCACACAGGGGGGCCTTCGCTCCTGGACCCTCCTGTCACCGTGAGGCACAGGCTCTCCCTGCACCGGGGCAGCGCCCTCCCTTCCTCTGTACCCCAAGTAGCCCCTCTTCTCCTTGGCCACTAAGGGCTCTGAGCTGTCCCCCCGCTGGAGGCACGGGCCATGCCTGGCCCACCAGCACCAGCCACGTCTCGGGCACCAAGGCCGGGAGCGCAGCAGGCCCGCGAGCCGAGCCGGGGCCGGGCGGGGCGGGGCGGCGGACTCACGGGCAGGTTCAGCTTGATGGCGTCCACGGGCTGGTAGAAGGGCCAGGCGAACTGGTGCTTCCACAGCGTCTTCACCACCACGTTCTGCATGTACTGCAGCTGGTTGGTCTTGCGGCCGGGCTTGGCGGGGTTGGCGACCTCGGGCGGGGGCGGGTTCACGGGGCCCGTGGCCACCGGCATCCCCGTGGGGGCGGCCGTCGCCGTGGTGGACATCGTCCGGGGGCGTGCTCACTGGCCGTCGCAGCAGCGGCTCAGGGCGGCCCTCGCGTCCTCCCCGCGGAGGCGCGACATCCCATTTCCAGGCCCGACCAGGCAGCACCTGGGGGAGAAGGGACAGCAGAGGAAGGCGGTCACCCGGGGCCCTGCCGCCTCGCCCAGCCACCACCAGCTCCCCGCACACCGCACCGTCGTGGCAAAGCCCACGGCCCTGGTCACACCAACCTCACCTGCCACAGAACCACTCAAGGGCCTCAAGCAGGGCACAGAGACTCGGTGGCAAAAGGCCAACTGAGTACGCACCACCTGGGCAGCGCAGGGGTGGGGAGGCAGCTGCCTGTCCAGGTGGGGGCCAAGGACCCGGCCCGGCTCACTGCCCGCCGCCGGGGCCGACTCCACCGCAGTGGGCCGGGCAATCCTACAGGCCCTAAAGGATTAGGGAGCGATGGATCCACAGGCAGAGCGACGACCCCGCAGAGCCGAGCCTGCCAGGCAGATCCTCGAGCGAGCGAGGTTCCACCGTAACCGCGAGAACGGCTGTGGGTTTGTGATGGCGGCCAGGCTGTGACACTCAGTGGAACCCGGAGCTGGTGAGCACCCTGTCGGTAGCCTGCAATGGGCCATGTGGCGTGTCTGCGCCACGACTGCGGGCACGCCAGCTGAGGCTGTCCCTGCGCTGACTGCGAGACACTGGCTGGCACCCTACGCTCTGGCCCTGCCACCCCGAGCGGAAAGGGCTCACCATCCACCAGGCACTTCTCACCCGCACGCCAACCTCCCGACCACCCGGGGAGCCCGGCTCCCCTCCTCCACGGCCTCCCGGAGTGAGTGGTGCCCGCGCTCCTCGACCTCACAGCCCCGGGGCAGCGACCCGGTCTGCAGGGTGGCTCAGTGGGCAGGTCAGCCGTCTCGGCTGGTGCCAACAGTGATGAGGCTGCGCCTTCACCACCAGACAGAAAGCCCAAGCCTGGCACGCGCCCGGGTCATCAACACCTCGCTGCCCTGCGCCCAGTGCCAGCAGGTCCAGCAGGTGGGCAAACCCGAACTCGGCCAGAGTGTGACCACTTCCGGTCTCAGCGCCCCCGCCTCCTGCTGGGATCGCCATGAACCTCCGGGGGTCGGCCCTCCTCACTCAGACCCTCTGCAGGAAAGCACCGCCCACCTGGCCTGCAGGGCGCACTGGGCCCCGTGGCTCCTCTCCTGTCCTGGCTGCAGGGACGCAATGGCCACACCCTCTCACCACACCCTCGCCTCCTTCAGGCCCTCTGCTCCGCCGCCACCTCCCGCCAGGGCCTCCCCAAACCTCCCAGAGCCCCGGACATCCCGGTGCCAAGCCCAGCTCTGGGCTCCCAGTGCAGTCAGCCCCAGGTGTCTGATGGGTCCCTAGACCTGCCACACGGCCCTGGGAGCCAGGGGCCGAGAGTGACCTTGGGAACACGGGGCCCGCAGGAGGGTCCAAGGCTGCTGGCCCAGGTGCAGACCGGCCTCCTCCAAGCTCAAGGACAGACAGGCGCGGCTCACTCAGGGACACGCTTGGCCTGGCCCTCAGCCTCCCTCCCTCTTCCCACCACGGCTCCACACCTGCGGCCGAGCAGGAAGCCGGCCACGGCCACGGGACGCATCCCCGACCTGGGGGGCGCCCAGGAGCAGCACAGCGGCCGGGCAGGCAGAGGGGCCTCGGGGTGCAGCCACACACCAGCCTGGCCAGGCCCAAGGACCGGTCACCTCCAGGCATCTCCCCTGCAAGCCTGGCCTTGCCTGTCCCCTGGACGCTTCTCTAGACCGGACAGTGACGCCGCAGGTGTGGACAAGAGCAAAGGAGACCACCGGGAGGCAGGGGGACGGTGGGAACCCGGGCCCCCTCGGCCCCCACGCCCACAGTGCATGCCGGCGCCCGAGGCTGCCTTCGCTCTTTCTGCTTCATTTCTGAACAAATAGGTTTTCTTCTGAGAACGTGTTACCTTCGTGAAGAGAGAAAAGTGGAAGGCCCGGCCGGCGGGGCTCAGCGGTTGAGTGTCGGCCTAGGAACCAGGAGGTCAGGGTTCGATACCTGGTCGGGGCACAGGCCCGGGTTGTGGGCTCGATCCCCAGTGGGGGGCGTGCAGGAGGCAGCCGGTCCATTTTTCTCTCTCATCATGGATGGATGTCTCTCCCCCCTCCCCTTCCTCTCTGAAATCAATAAAGACACTTACAAAAAAAAAAAAGTGTGAAGGAATTTCTATTTTGAAAAAAATACTCAAAACACAAACCAACCAGTCCGGCCAGGATTGGGGCTCCCATGGCGCCTCGGTCAGCAGGCCGGTACCTTGGGGCGGGGTCTCCTCCTCCGAGGGCGGGGGCGCTGCCCGGGCGTGGGGACCGGCCCCGCAGCCCCGAGTGTCCCTAAAGGGGAAGCGGAGGGCATGCTCCCCAAGAAGGAGCGCTCGGCACAGCACCGCATCCGCCCTGGGGTCCTGCCGGCCACACCCGCCCCATTGGGCCTGCCCGACAGGTCCCCACAGGGCCCACCTGTCGGCGCAAAGCACGGGCACGCCACCCCACTGAGCCGCTGTCCCCCGGCCGCCCTCCCTGGGTGGGGGCTCAGGGCCTCGTTCTAAGACCAGGGAGGCCAGTGCGGCTCCCAGGAAGAAACGAGATCAGCACCCCCACCCCCGCACCTCCCCAGGGTTCAGCCCCAAACTGAGCCAGTAAAGGACAGAGACGCAGCGACGTGGAGGCCTACCACCACCAAGGCGCCCTGGCGGGTGGCTCAGTGGTTATTAGAGCGTTGGCCCTCGCACGCAAGGGTCTCGGGTTCGATTTCTGGTCAAGGGCACACGCCTAGGCTGCAGGTTCACTCCCCGGTTGGGGGCGTGGTGCGGAAGGCAACCGATTGATGTTTCTCTCTCATCTACGTTTTTCTCCTTCTCCCTCTACCTTCCCCCCTCTCTCTAAAATCAATTTTTTTAAAAATCTAGAAAATTCGACAGCAGCCGCACCGGCCCTCCTGCCATGATGCCAAGCCAGGCGGGGTTGGGGGTGGAGGGGACGAGGCCTGGAAGGTGGGCCGGGGCTGGGCCAAGAGGGCGTTCCCAGGCTGGCCCAGCCCAGAGCCAGGAGCCCTTCCTTGGGCTGGGGCTGGGGCTGGGGCTGGGGGAGGGACAGAAGCGGCTTCACCTCCACAGGAGCCTGGTCCTCAGGGGGTTCCCAGCCTGGGGACACCCGAGGGCCTGCGGGGAGGGAGAACTGGGGACCGTGCCCAGGAGGGGGAGGCGGAGGTAGGAAGAGCGCCAGGGAGCGAGCACCACCTCAGAGGAGGGCCCGGGGAGGGCGAGGGGCGGGCTGTGCTCACCTGGGCCTCCCCGCCCACCCGCCTGCTCAGATGCATAGGCTCCTGGGCGGGGCTCACTCTCTGTACCCCTGAGGGGGGCTCCCCACTGCATCACTCCAGCCCCATCTCCCTGTGCCCCCTCCTGGCCCAGCTGGTGGGGTCACGTGAGCTCCATCTTCCACGTGGAGGCTCAGAGGTGAAGGGGCAGAGCCAGGCCCTGAACGAGGAAACTCACCCCTGACCGACCCCCACTGCCACCCCCCGGAAGCCTGACCATCCTGCTGGGGCAGGAGCCGAGGCCGGGAGGGCCACTCGGAGTGTGGCCCGGGCTCCCAGACCCCAGGCGCCAGGCCAGCCTCCCAGGCACTCCGACCAGCGGCCACCCCGGAGCCTCAGCCTCAGGAAACAGGATCCGTGAGGGCAGGGCGGCGCCAGTGACAGACGGAGCCAACTGTCTCGTCCGTGGGGCCCGGGGAGGGCAGCCGGGCAGGTGAGGACCCCCCCACCCGCCACTGGGCGCCACCTCCCACCCAGGGAGCACGCCATGCCCAGCAGGAAACAGTGCCTGCACGCGGTGCCCGAGGGGCCTCTGCCCACAGCAAGGTGCCCCGACCAGGGCCCCCGCGCCCCTTGGGTTTAGATCACACCTGCCTAGCGGCCCCACGGGCACCCCTGCAGGCCCCTCCCCAAGACCAGGCCACCACTGCCCCCGCGACCCCTCGTGGGGATCAAAGGGGAATGCCTGCAGGTGAGTGGGGACGGCGTGGCCTGTGCCCACTGCCCGGAGGGAAGAGAGGACCATCCTCCCTGGCCCAGGCCGCCCGCAGAGCTCCCTAGAGGCCAGGCGGGCCCGGCCCTGTGGGCACCAAGGCTCAACGCGCCTAAGGCTGCCCCGACCCTGGAAAATTCTGGAACAAAGGTACGGCCAGGTGTGCCTGGTGCCGGTGCTGCTGGTCCTGTCAGTCACAGGAAGGGGGCGGGAGCAAGCGTGTGCTGCGCTGAGCCACCAGCACCCGGGCGGCCAGCACCGGACCTGCACCCACCGGGGCCTGAAGGCCACGGCTGCCCGCAACGAGGCCCCTGGCCCCTCACCCTCACCCTCACCCCCGCCAAGCCTAGCCGTCCCCGCACAGCCCGCCCTGCTCTCCGACCCCGACCCCCAGGGCCGCAGAGGATGAGGGGCGGACACCTGAGCTTCCAGGGCTCACGCAGACCTGGGGCCAAGGCATCGGCCACCGGCCACCTGCTCGGGTGGCGTGCACACTGGCGCCCAGGCCCAGCCTCGCCCACGACTGCCACCCAGACAGACACCTTCCCGCTCGCCGCCCCGTGCAGGTGTCGGCAACCCCGAGCTGGGGAGAGCCACGGGGCGTTCCAGACCTGCCGGAGGAAGGGGTGTCCCACGGGGTTCCAGTCCTCTGCCAGGCATCGTCCTCGGCCCCGGGCAGCGGCCCCGCCCCGACCGACGCCTCTGACCCTCTCATTCCACTGGAGATGAGAAATGCGGCCGAGAGCAGGGCCCCTGCCCGCCCCTCACTCCTGCTGCCTCGCGGGGTCAGCAGCATGATGGGCGCAGTGGGACCCAGGATGGCGCCGCCTTCGGTAAAGCAGGGTCTCTGGTAGGCAATAGCATGGCCCCGCCCCACCCTCCACCCCCACTGACAACCCCACCCAAGGGCTCAGAGGCCAGCACCCCTCCCACCACCGAAGCCGCAGCCACCAGGGCTGGGATGCTCACTACAGCCCACGTGCTGGCGTGCGGGCCACGCCGTTCCACAGGCTTTACTCGCTGTGGCCCCCTCTGCCCTCGGCTGCCTGCACGGGGCGGAGGGGGGTAGGGGGCTCCCGTCATCCCGGGCAACAGTGACGCAGTCATGTGAGTCTCCCCCCCTAAGACCTACACGTGGCGGGGTCAACCTGGAGGCAGCTGGGATGACAGGGCAGAGGGGTGCCTGCCTTATCTGGATCCGCAGCCAGCAGAGCCCGGCTCCCCGCCCAGCACTGGGCTGGCACCAGGAGTGCCCGCCAACGTCCTCAGGACAAGACACTCGCGAGCCCCCACTCTGGCCCCGCCATCACCTCCTAAACATCACCCTGGAAATGCTGCCACGCTGGCCACACGCCCAGCTCCCATGACGTGGGAGAACGCAGACTAAGGGACACCGACATGCCCCTGCCCCAGGGGACACTCCCCGGAGCTGGACAAGCACTTCCCCAAGCACCTCACTGACCCGGCCTGACGACTGTCCCCACACTGCAGGGGCTGTGGCAAGGGGGTAGGGGGCTCCCCCAAAACAGCTCCTGGCCGGCTCTAACTCGAGGCTGGAAAGACCCTAAAAAGGAGGTAAACTGGGCCCTGGCTGGTGTGCTCCGTGGTTAGAGGGCACGTACTGAGGCTGCACGTTCAATCCTGGGTCAGGGCGGTGCAGGGGGCAACCATGCGATGTGTCTCTCACACTGCTGTCTGTCTGTCTCCCCCTCTACCTTCTCCCCCAAAACCAGTAAGAACATCCTTGGGTGAGGATTCACAAAAACAACAAAGGGGAAAAAGGGGGCAGATTAGACCTGGTTCCCGCATACAACAGCTAAAAGCCGGCAGGTGGGGCACACAGCCAGGGCACTGAGCTGAGAGCCGAGGCCGTTTCGTGGTCCCTGCTCTAACACCCTGCCTGCGAGGGATCCTGACCCGTGACTCCGCCCTTAGGAGCCCGAGCTTCCCTGCCGGCAGGGGTGCAGGCCACGGGGACACCGAGGCAGCTCCAGGCGCCAGTCCCCACCTGGGCCGTGGCCAGTACCCCTGACCCAGACACCTGCTGACCTCCTGAAGCAGGGGGCAGGCGGGGTGGAGGGCACCCAGGCGGACCAGAGTCGCCAGCCCCCACCCCCCAAGCTCCCCGATGGCACAGGTGCAGCCGGCAGGGCCCTGCCCTCCGCCACAAGCCACTAGGCTTCCCTTCCAGAAAGGGTGCTGCCAGGTGGCATCACCCGCAGACGCCAGGCACCTGGGCCTGCCCGTGGGTGGAGCGGGGCTCCCGACAGGCCACCCACCACCCAAACCGCTGAACCAAGCGCTAGAACGGCCCCCAAACCAAGACACCTGCATAGCCGCCTCAGGCAAGTTCCCCGCCAAAGCTGTGTTGGGGCGAGGGGGGGCGGGCACATTATGAAATTCTGGGCAGAAAGCTTTGGCCAAAAGTAAGGGACACAGGACACCAAGGCCCACCAGCCGTGGACAGGAAGCCAGCCAGGCTGGGTGCTGGGGACCTAGGGAACCTAGGCGGGACCTGTTAGTCAACTCCACTCTGGATCCCCCCCCCCTTCTCCGTTCCCCCGTTCCCCGAGGGAATGCACGCTCTCCCCCAACAACCAGGAAGTGGCGTGCAGCTCGCCACAGTCCGCTGGCAACTCGCCAGCCCATAGGAAGGTAGGAAGCAGGGTGGAAGGTGAGCGGGGTGCCCCCCCCACACACACACACACTTTCACTTTCCGGCCACGGAGTGGAAGGCGGGAGTTGTGTTTACAAACCCCTTTATGCAAAGCTCACTTCCCAGGCGCACGTGAGCTGCCATAGAACAGCAATGATTCCAGTTCCCGGAAACAAAGTCGCCACCACCAGGTGCCTACCGTCCACCCCAGGAGCCCCTCCTCCCTGGACCCCGCGGGGGCTGCCTCTAAGCCCCAGGAGCTGTTGGGAGGCGTTTCCAGATGCCCAGGCCCAGGCATGGGGCCCCCAAGTTACCAGAAAGGTCAGAGAAATGCCCCCACCTCCCGTCCAGGCACAGTGCGTGCCCAGTCTCTCCGGATCTGTAACTACCAGCACATCAAGACCTCAAGGCCGAAAAGGGAGAACTCAGACCTTTATTTGCAAATAAAAGGCCCGCATTCAGAGCTGCAGGGAAGGTCAGGAAGGAGTCCCTAACTCCCCAGGGCTCATGTCCCCCTCCCCCAGCCCCCCCCCCCAGGGGCTCAGGCCTTCTCTGGAGTCTCCTTAAAAGCCTTTAAAAGAAGAATTCGCCCAGAAGAATGCCACACCTCGCACAGGCTCCAGGCTCCCCTCCGGCCACTCGGTGGACCCAGGAACAGAGCCCCACTTTTCAGGGAAGAGTAAGGGATAAAGAACCTTCCGACCGGCCCTCAGTGGGGAGGGGAAAAGGGGGAGCAGGGGAGGGGCAGGGCCTGGAGACAGGGAGGGGGGGGCCTCTCCAGCCTGGAGTTAGCCCACGGACACACGCACCCCCAACTCTGCAGCCCATAGCCCGGTTAACACAGGGACCGGGTGGGGGCACGTTATGAAATTCTGGACAGAAAGCTTCTGGCCAAAAATAAGGGTCGCAGGACACTCAGGGATTGGGCCCAAGGGAGAGAACTCACAAGATAAACCAGGGGACCGTCCAGGGGGTCCCCGTGCAGTGCCCCCACTTTTTATCTTTGCAAAACTACCCCTGGCCCCGAGAAAAAGGTTTCCCAAGCCCCCCCCCCCCGGGCCCTGCCCCCGCAGGAGCAACCTGTGGAGAGGGGATCGCCTTCCCCGAGCACCCAGCTTTATTCACGAGGAACATGTGGACATCGGAGGTCCGGGGCGAGCACTGCTCCCCGATGGGCTTGTAACAGGCCCACCCCCGAGGAGGGAAAGCAGCAGCGCCCGCTCCTCCCGCTCTAACTCGCCCTCGCGCGGATTAAGCGCTTTTCAGGCTGATTTCAAAACGGGAACTGCGTCTCCTCCCGGCCCGGCTGCTGCGACCCTGCAAAGGGGCTCCAACTCGGCCCTGGGCCCCTAACTCTGAGAGGGCGCTGCCCTAAGCCACGCCGCCCGCTGGCCTCTAACTCTGGGCGGCCGCGCAGAGCCGGGCTCGGGCCTGGCCTCGCCCCTCGCCCTGGCCGCGTCCACGGCCCCAACGCGAGCCTCCCGGCGGCGGCGGGGAACCGTGGCGGGCGGGGCGCGCAAAGAAAGTGGCGCCGGAGCGCCCGGCGCGGCCCGGGACGCGCCGCGCACCTTCCCCGCCGCGTCCTCCCCCGTTTCCCCTCCAAAAGATGGCGGGCAGAGGAAAGGGGGGAAAAATCCCTTCCGTGAGGCTGGGCGCACGGGAGGCCGGCTGGCGCGGGTCGTGCCAACTCCAGGCTACGCGCCCCGGCCGCGGCGACGCCTCCGAGCCCAGGACGCGGCGACGCCCCCGAGCCCGGGACGCGGCCAGCAGGGAGGGAGCGGGCGGAGGGCGAGGAGAGGGGGCCCGGGCGGCCGCCGCGCTTTGTTGCATCGTGGCCGCGCACAAAGGCGGCGGCGGCAGAGGCTGGGGCGCCCGGCTCCCCGGACGCGCCGGCGGCCTGCGCCGGGGACTCGGGGCCGCGCTGCCCGGCCCGCCCGGCCCGCTGCCGCCCGCCGCCCCGCGCGCGCAAGGAAGCAAGAGAAAGGCGTACTTGGCCTCGGCGGCTCCGGCGGCCGTCCCCTCCCGGCCCGCGCGGCCGGCTCCTCTTTGGCTCGCCGGCCCCGGCAGCATAATAGACGCGCCAGAGCCGAGCGGGGCTCATGCGCTGCGCCGCGGAGCCTGGCGGGAGTCGTAGTCCGCGGCCGGGACCGCGCCCGGGCTGCCCAGGGGAGGCGGCGGCGCGCGGACTACATGTCCCGGCCCCGCCGGCGCCGCGCCCCACCCCGCGCGCCCCCGCCCGCCACCCGCCCCGCGGACGCGGCCCGGGGGGCGCGCTGGGGCGGGGCGCCCACCCACCCCTCCGACCCCGGCGACGGGGCGGGGACCCCGGGCGGCCCTCCCTCCGGTGCAGGGGACGAGCTCCTCGGGCGAATTTCCTGGTGCCCCCGGGTGGCGTGGAAATGGCGGGAGCGCGGCCATCGCCCGCCTGCCCGCCGCCCAACGCATCCGGGGTCTCCGAGCCCGGGGTTTGGGGTCGCCCTGGAACCCGGCCGCGCACAGCCGGGGCGGCGCGCACCTGCAGGGCGCCCTTGTTTGTAAACAAACCGCGCTGCTAATTAGCCCGGCGGGGGCGCGCACGGGAGGCGAGGCGGGGCGGCGGGCGCGCGCAGGGGCGGCCCCCGCGGGGGAGGAGCTGCGCTCGGCCCCGCCCCCATCTGCCCACCTCCTCTCCCTACCCACCCCACCCGTCTTTCGTGCACCCAACGCCTGGGGGGTGGGGAGCCCAAGTACCCGAACTGGCGAGGCGTAGGAGATGTTCCCGCCTCTGCCAGGAGGCCTCTCCCTCAGCCTCAGTTTCCCCACCTGCCCAGTGAGGGCACGCATGGAATCTGAGGTCCCTAGCCTGAGATTCCAGACTCCAAAGATAAAAACAAGGACCCGGGCCCTTTTCCCGTGATTTGGAAAGATCAGCTGGTGGACACGTTTTCGGATCTTGTTTTAGGTGGTAATTACTCGGCTGCATACATAAGTACATGGTACCCAGCTATAAATTAAGGTAGCTGCATGTTGTGTATATTAGACCCCCCCCCCATAAAAACGTCAGAAACAGCACATCTTCCTCAGCGCTCGCTGGCCCTGCCCACTGCGAGGTGGCGTTTCCGAGCGTGGGCTGGACCCATGCCAAGCCCGGGTCACCGGGTGTATCCGAGGTTGCGCAAGCGCTGCACTGCCCCAATGCATGCGTCTTTACGATGAGCGATGAGCGCCAGAGACGGGATGGGCACCCACACCCCCTCTAACAGGCCGTCTGCCCAGGCTTACAGGGGCGGAAGCTGGGCTCTGGGAGGTGAAATGGCTTGCTTTGGGTCACGGAACCAGTATGTGGGAAACTCTGCAGGAGAGGCCCAAACCGAACTGTCCCAGCCTGCCACCGCCCCTGCGGCCCCTGAGGCTGCAGAGTAGGCCCGGCTGGGGAAGACCTTTGCCTTGTTAGGTTCCAAGGGGAACAGGTCCGGGAAGGTGAGGGTCTGTAGGCTGGTTCCTTAGAACCACCATCCTGGTTGCGTCCCTCTCCAAGCCCTGGTTTGGTACCCCCACTTCTGTTTCATCCCCAAGGTCTCGACCCCATCCTGCCATCTGGGTCTCATTCTCTTGGACGCCCGGGGCCTGGGCACTCTGGCCAACAGGATGGTCCACTTAATCACTTAAAAACACCCCACCTCCTTCCCCCTGAGGCCAAAACAAAGCCTCTCCCCTGGTCTTGACCTTGCAGAGCCGCCCCTGACCAGCCAGGCTGTCGAGGCTGCTGACTGAATGCCCTGGATGCTGGTGACCCTCCTTGGGCCTCTGCTGCCCAGAGGAGTCCCCCCGGGAGCATAGCAGGTACCTGGGCATCCCCGGGGACCTGGCTCTCAAGGGAGGACCCCGGTCCCACCTCTCCCTTTCCCGTGCCCACCTGTCCGGCTTGCCCGCTCAGGTGTGGCCCAGGCGGCTTAGTGCAGTGGCCCTCCCTGCGGCTGGAGAAGTCTGGGGAGCGACCTGACAGACACTTACTTCGGGCCTCTTGGCCCAGGGCTCACCCCTCCTTGGGCCCAGCGTGGGGCACCTCCCTGGGACCCCTTGAGAATCAGAGCTGCCTTAGGAAGGGGCTTGGGTGACCCTGACTGTCCCCACCAACCACTAGTCTCTCCCTTCCCAAGTTCTTGGAGTTTCAACACCGTGAGGTTGGGCCACTTAATCTCCCCAACCCAGTTTCCTCATCTGTCAAGGGGGACAAAAATAGGCCCTGATCCTTCGCTTGGGGAGGGGGGGGAGGGGAAGCTGGTGGGAAAGGTGGGGCCTGGGGCCCCCATGGTCCTGGCTGCTGCTCTGCCTTGGGCTCTCACTGACAAGGCCTGTTCACTGGCTTCTCCCCTCCAGAGTGGCAGCTCCGTGAGGGCCAGGCTCTGTATGCGCAGGGCCAGCAGGTCTGGCACCTCGGGGTGCTCAGGAAATATTTGCCGAATGAATGCATGTTCTCTTCTGCCCACCTGCCCCACCTTCCAGCCTCCGTCTGCAAACCTCAGTGCAGCCAGCAAGGCAGCTGCCCTGCTCCCCCCACAGGACCCTGCAGGAGGCCTGAGAGCCATGCCTTAAAGCTGGCACTTGGCCTTAAACCCATGCTCAGGACAGGGCCTGGGGCCTCAGCTGCCTCCGCACTCCTCATGCAGTCCTCATCCAGCAGGCCCCTGGAGGCCCAGAGCAGGTATGTTACTGTATTTACAGGTTATACATCAGTCTCGTAAAAGTTTAGTTATTGTGAGTCCTTCCCCAGGAGACTGATCAGCTCTCAGAACTAGAGAAAAAAAGGAGTTTCTGCCCCCACGGAGCAAAGTCTAAGCTACAGAGACTCTGGGGGTGGGGAGCAGAGGCTTCTAATTATAAATCACTTCCTGGTCACGTGCTGGGTGCCGGGCACTGAGGCAGGAGCTGTACATACACAGTCCCACTGCGTTTCCACACAATTCCCTGAGGGAGGGATTAGGAGACCTACTCACAGAGGACGAGGGAGGCGCAGTGAGGTGAAACCGCCAGCCCGCCGGAGCCACGGCTTGGACCCAGATGGGGTTTTACGTTTTACCTGCAAAAATACATTCCAGGAGCCTGCGTTTCGGAAGGGGAGCGGAGGAGTGTGCTTGAGGAAGCAGAGGCCCAAGTCTGAGTTACGAAGTGGTTGTCTTAGAAAGGTGTGGGGGGCCCCAGTGAGGGGTGGGGTTTTCCTGCCCCCAAAGTCGGTCATTTGCGCAAAAGTAACAGTAAAGTCCTTGAAAGCACGGGGTGGCCGCGCTGCATCAGTGTGGCCGCAGAGGCCAGAAGACAGGGGGCAGCCGGCCAGAATCTCCACCTGCTCCTCCGTAAAGTGGGCACAATAAGTACCTGCCTCAGAGGATGGTCGCGGGGGATGAGGTGTGAGTTCTCGTTCATAAGATAGGACATGCGTTCCCTCCTTCACTCCGGACGTAGCGACGGAGGGGGAGGTGCCCTACACTCCTGCCTCCTGGCGCGGCAAGTACAACAGCGGGCAAGACGAAGCACCAGCTGCCACGGGGCTGCCACGCTGGGGCTGGGAAGCACAGAGGATCACAAATGAAACACGCAGCAGGAAGCATGCAGCAGGAAGCACGCAGCAGGAAGCACGCAGCAGGAAGCACGCAGCAGGAAGCATGCAGCAGGAAGCACGCAGCAGGACGCATGCAGCAGAAACACACGCAGCAGGAAGCATGCAGCAGAACGCACGCAGCAGGACGCATGCAGCAGAAACACACGCAGCAGGAAGCATGCAGCAGAACGCACGCAGCAGGACGCATGCAGCAGGAAGCATGCAGCAGAACGCACGCAGCAGGAAGCACGCAGCAGGAAGCATGCAGCAGAAACGCACGCAGCAGGAAGCATGCAGCAGAAACGCACGCAGCAGGAAGCACGCAGCAGAATGCACGCAGCAGGAAGCATGCAGCAGAACGCACGCAGCAGGAAGCACGCAGCAGGAAGCACGCAGCAGGAAGCATGCAGCAGAACGCACGCAGCAGGAAGCATGCAGCAGAAACGCACGCAGCAGGAAGCATGCAGCAGAACACACGCAGCAGGAAGCACGCAGCAGAACGCATGCAGCAGAGCTGCACAATGGCACCCCTCCACGCGCCCACGAGTGGCCCTCCAGAGGCCAGGGCCCAGCGCCTCATTCACCAGGTGGCGCAGACCGTCCCAGCAGATTCACGCGCCTCTAGGGATGGGCAGCTCTGCCCCGTCCAGTGATGCCATCCTATACCTGACACTGTGGGCAGCCCGGGGGCCTTGGCAGCGTTTTGAGGGAAGGGCTCCGGGAGGGATCTGCTCGGGGGTCTGTGTGCTCCACGGGCACCTAGGCCAAGCTCTCATTCAAGTTTAGGAACCACTGTTTCTATTATTATTATTATTATTATTATTATTATTATTTTTAAAATCCCCACTGAGGATATTTTTCCATTGATTTTTAGAGAGAATGAGAGAGAAAAGGGGAGGAGAGAGAGAGAGAAGCATCGATGTGAGAGAGACACAGGACCTCGAACCCTGACCTCCTGGTTCATAGGTCAGTGCTCACCCACAGGCTGGGCTGCTTCACACAACCTCCTGCTTTCCTAGTCCCTCCCCCTTTGGTCCCCGACAGCTTGAACAGGAGCCCCTGAGACTGAGGGGGAACCCATGTCTGGGATTAGAACTATCCAGAGCCATCTGCCCTTCACCCCTGCCCCTCTGCCCAGAGCAGGCCCGCGGTGGGCAGCACCTGCCCTGCCTGCGGGAGCCGGTGCCGGCCTGCGGGCTGGGGCTGGACGTGGCGGGGGGGGGGGGGGGCGCTCAGCCCCCGGTTCTGTCCTCCAGGGTCTGGGTCCCAGGAGGTGACAGCTGCCAGCCAGCCCAGGCCGCCCCAGCCGCGGAGAAGCCGGGACCACATTCCCTGCAGACACTGGGCCCTCAGCAGCTTCCAGGGGGTTCACAGACCTGGGAGGGTGGAGGGAGGGAAGGCAGGGGAGGGGAGCAGGGAGGGGGGGAGCCGGCCTGCAGCTGGCCTCCCAGGCGCCCGGGGCCCACGCCTGGGACTTTGGCCCCTGGTTCGCTGCATCAGCTGTTCTATTTTGGGCCAGTTGCTCCTCTGTTAGGGAACTCTCCTGCCGTGGGAACCCAGAAAGGCGAGGGCTGGGGTGGTGGCCTCTGGGCGCCCTTCCTCAGCCGCACGGACTCCCCTCCAGTGCCAGGTGAGGGGTGCCCCCAGGCTGGCACGCTGGCCTGTACCCCCAGCCCAACGCTCCAGCCTCCTGAGCCAGTCCGGGCACTCCTGGAGCTTCGCCCACAGAAACAACCCTGCAATCCATAGCCCTGAAAGTCAGAAAAGACCCAAAGCCCAGGCCCACAGGCCGCAGCGGGAGGGGAGGAGCCGGCTGCGTGGGTGGGGGGTGTGGGGACCCCTGTGAGCCGTGGGCAGGAGGCAGGCTGCGGGGCGCTGTGATCACAGTCACTGTGGAAATGTGGCCACGGCGTCTGCTCACCTGTGTGGAGGCCCATAGCGCAGGGTCACGCCCAGCCCTGTCCTTGCCTGGCTGTGTGGCCTGGGGTAAGTCACTGAGGCTCTCTGGGCCGCCATGTCCCTCATCTCTGAAAATGGGAATGTCTTACCAGTGTCTGGGATTTAGGGAGCTGGTGTGTACAGCCCTCGGCGTGGAAAGGCTACGGGGGTGGGGGGGGCCAGGAAGAGCAGCTGCGGGGTGCTAGCCAGGACAACTGGCAGTGGTTTGAGGTGACAGGGGAACAGGTGGGACACTAGCAGCGGAATTTATACTCCTTAAGGGTGCCCCCAGGAACCCCTGCTGCACCCCCCCAAAAAGCCTAAAGGCTTTGAACAAAATCCCCGGCATTTTGGGCCTCTGATTTCCACCTGCCAGCCCAGGGGCCCGTCTTCCTCACTAGCTTGTCAGGACTGCGCTCTAACCCAGGGATTAAGCCCAGGCCCCTGCAGACGGAACAGTGGGACCTGGCTGGGAGCCGGAGCCGCATTCCAGGGATTCCTGCTCTCAGACCCGCCCGCTGGCCCCAGCCCAACAGCCTGCACAGCCTGGAGGGGCCGCCCTGGGACCCTGGGCCTGGAGGTGGGGGGGCGGGCGGAGGGCAGACAGACTTAGTTGTGGGGCCTTTGAAGCAAATTAGGATAGGCTTAGAGTAGACCCAACAGGAAGTGGCAGCTAACATTCCAGGATTCATTCGTTGGGGGGTTCTTTATTAGGCACCGACTGTGTGCCCCTCCCAGCAGGCTCTGCGGCCTGGTTGGCTGTCGCCACTCCCATGAACCCACAGGAGGGAGGGAGGTGGACAAGTGAGGGTCAGGGTGCTCCCAGGGATGGGAAGGGCGCAGAGAAGCGGGGGGTGGGGGTGGGGGTGTGGGGCGGGCAGCCTAGGGCTGAGCCTGGGGATCTTGAGGAAGGGAAAGTTCGATCTCCACTTCCCTGGGCTGAGGGATTGCCGGGACAGGGTCTTTCAGCTTTCTTTCTTTTTAAAAAAAATATATATATTTTATTGATTTTTTTACAGAGAGGAAGGGAGAGGGATAGAGAGTTAGAAACATCAATGAGAGAGAAACATTGATTAGCTGCCTCCTGCACACTCCCTACTGGGGATGAGCCTGCAACCCAGGTACATGCCCTTGACCAGAATCGAACCGGGACCCTTGAGTCCACAGGCCGACGCTCTATCCACTGAGCCAAACCGGTCAGGGCAGTTTTCTTTCTTTTTAAAAAAATATATTTTCATTGAATTCAGAGAAGAAGGGAGAGGGATAGAAACATCAATGACGAGAATCACGGATTGGCTGCCTCCTGAACGCCCCCCACTAGGGATGGAACCCGCAACCCTGCATGTGCTCTGACCGGGAATCGAAGTGTGACCTCCAGGTTCAACCACTAAGCCACACCAGCTGGGCTGAGTTTGCAAATGAGACAGTCCTAAGCCAGCTGAGCTGTCGGTCACCCTAGGGGGGCAGCCTAAGGGATCGCTGTAGAGAGGGCGGCATCAGGGGGAGGGGATGCAGGGAAACGGGCTGGGGTGCTCACTAGGGGCGAGAGGAAGGAGGGAGGAAGGGATGGGTCCATGGGGGAGGGCACACCCTGGGCAAAGGCCCTGGAAGGAGAGAATCCGGCCAAGAGTCAAGCTTCCTCCTGTCACCTGCTCTTTCTGTCCCAGGTCACCGAGGCCCCAGTGAAGGCTGGCGCAGTCAGGGCTAGAAATGGCGGTCTGGATGCCAGGGTTGGAGTGGCCAATGGACTCGGGTTAGCTGAAGGCCCACTGGGCCAGGGATGGTGGGCAACATGCCCATCGCATAGACAGTGAGGAGGCGTGGAGGAAAGTGGGGACATAGGTTTCCCACACCAGTCACCAGGGAGAAGGAACGCCCCCCCCACCCCACTGACCTGGGGGGGCGGGAGCCTCAGGCTCTCCAGGCAGCATCAGCAGCCCCTGGGAATGGAGGTGGAGTCGGGGGGCGGCTGTCCCGCAGGGGGACCGGGCCAGCAGCTCCTGCAAGGCCTGGGTCCTGCACATCCCCTGCGTCCCTGGGACCCATGATGCTCCCTCATCAACTGCCATCGGAATCCAACCTCGGGGCTGGGCCGTTAAAGGGCCAGTGCTCCCGCCCAGCTTGCTGCCTGCGTTGGGTGTGTGTGGGGGGCATCCCAGTCTCTGCCACATGGTCTGCTCCTCTGCCACCCCGTGAAAGCCCTCCACCGGCCCTGTGACTAGATACGGCTGCTCAGAAGCTTCCAGTCCTATGAGACCGCAATGTTCTTTATTTTTTTGGAGAAACATCGGTTTGTTATTCCACTTATTCATGTATTCATTGACTGATTCTTTAAATAAATAAATAAATAAATAAATATTTATTTATTTATTTTATTTTTTAAAATATATTTTATTGATTTTTTACAGAGAGGAAGGGAGAAAGATAGAGAGTTAGAAACATCGATGAGAGAGAAACATCGATCAGCTGCTTCCTGCACATCTCCTACTGGGGATATGCCTGCAACCCAGGTACATGCCCTTGACCGGAATCGAACCTGGGACCTTTCGGTCCGCAGGCCGACGCTCTATCCACTGAGCCAAACCGGTTTCGGCTATATATATTTTATTGATTTCAGAGAGGAAGGGAGAGAAAGTGAGAAACATCAGCGGTGAGAGAGAATCATGGATCAGCTGCGTCCTGAACGCCCCCCACGGGGAATGGAGCCTGCAACCCGGGCCTGGGCCCTGACCTGGGGTCGAACTGCGACCTCCTGGTTCACAGGCTGACGCTCACCCACTGAGCCCGGCCGCGGGGCTCCCTGGAAGTTTGTCTTCCGGAGGAGGGAGGAGAAACCAATTGACCAATTGATGGGGAACCTGGCTTGAGTTCTGAGCTCGGGGGTCAGGGCCCTGGTCTGGAGTTGGCGCTGGGAGGGGGGGGGGCGGGGGGTGGGGGGCGGGCACAGTTTGGGGGGGCACGAGGTGAGAGGAGGAGGTGGGTCTGGTAAACTCCCGCGGCTGAGTTTGCATTTGGACCGAGGGCCAGGGAAGCCAGCTGAGCCGTCAAGGAGGGTGTGACCGGTTGGGGCTGCGCCTCCGAGGCCCGTGGGGAGGCGGCGGGGGCCGGCAGTGGCCGGAGTGCCCTTCTCCCTCCCGAGCCGCTCAGGTGCCCCTCTGCAGCCGCTGCCTCGCCCCCACGGGGGTAGAAGCGTGAGTGGAGGCCTCCGGGCACGGAGAGCCCTGGGAGGGGCGCCCACACCGGCTGCCCGCCTTCCGGACCGGTGTCTATGGCAACCGCGCCGCTCCCTTCCCGGGGCCTTTCCATCTCAAACGCCCCGGCCTCCTGTCGGCACCGGCACCGGCACGGGCACCGCGTCCCGGTCCTGGTCGTGCTCCGGTTCAGTCGGTAAATGACAGGCTGCCTGTCATTCTGAGATGACAGGGCTGGGCTGGGGCGCGGAGCCGGGGCCATGACCCCCTCCAGGACGCTGAGCCACGTGGGGAGCGGAGGGCGCCGCCGTGGGGGGCGAATGCACCGGACTCGGGGCTCCCGTCCTCCCAGCCTCTGAGCCCCCCCCTTCCCGCGTGTCACCGCAGGTGATGGTACCGGAGACGTCACCTGCAGACGGCGCAGCCCGCTCCCTCCCATCGGCTCCGCTTGGTGGGGGCTCAGGCGGGACGCGGGAGCGCTGGCGGCGCGGAGCCGGCGGGCGGTAGCCCTGGGAGCTCGCGGTCTAAGCTGCAAAGCGGGGAGGTAAGGGTCCCGGCGTCCCGGCGCCCCGAGCGTTCGCGGAGACCCCGCGGAGGCCCTGGGCGGTCAGCTGCCGCCTGAGCGCGCGGCCGAGGGGGGCCCGGAGCGCAGCGGGGCCGCCGGGCCGCCAGCCCTCGCCTCCCGGCCGAGCTCTGCCGCTCCCGGGGCAGCTCAGGACCCTGGCGCCCTGCGGTACTGTCTTTCCCCCCCCCCAGTTTTTTTATTTCAAGAAAAACGATTTTAAAAATAATAATGTTTCATGCAATAAACCTTAATATTTCAAGATAAATTATCTTAAATATAATAAAGTTACATGCAATAAACAATATCTCAAGAAAAACTATTTTAAATATGATGATGTTACATGCAATAGACACCAATTATTCAGGAAAAGTGATCTTACATATAATGTTACATGCAATAATCATTAATATTTCAAGAATAAAAGGATTTTAGTATAATAATACTACCATAACTGTACTAGCGTAGTAGATGTCACAAAAGTTATAGAAAATATTAAAAATCTGCAAATAATAGGATTACTTCTATTATACAGTGGGGCCTTGACTTGCGAGTGTCCCGACTAATGAGTTTTTACAGATACGAGCTGTCTCTTGGCCGATTGTTTGCTTTGAGTTGCGAGCTAAAATTCAGGTTACGAGCCAGCTTCAGATACCCCACCGCTAGTTGGCGCAGCGAACGTCACAGTGAACGACACCACATCAGCCCAGCATCACGCGTCTCACTCGTTCACTTTAATGATTTGACATACGAGTATTTGAGTGACGAGCTCCGTCACGGAACGAATTAAACTCGTAAGTCAAGGCCCCACTGTATTCTGGAATATTTTTTCCCTCTGGCCCTATTTTTGTTCATCAGTTTATGTTGTTCATTATATTTCACAAATGAGTGAGATCATGTGGTATTTATCTTTCTCTGACTTGCTTATTTCCCTTAGCACAGTGGTTCTCAACCTTCCTAATGCCGCGACCCTTCAATATCGTTCCTCATGTTGTGGTGACCCCCAACCATAACATTATTTTCGTTGCTACTTCATAACTGCAATTTTGCTACTGTTATGTATCTAATATGCAGGATGTATTTTCATTGTTACAAATTGAACATAATTAAAGCATAGTGATTAATCACAAAAACAATATGTAATTATATATGTGTTTTCTGATGGTCTTAGGCGACCCCTGTGAAAGGGTCGTTCGACTCCCAAAGGGGTCGCGACCCACAGGTTGAGAACCGCTGGCTTAGCATGATGCTTTTAACATCTATTTTGTCAGATATGAGTAATGCTGCTCCAGCTTTATTTTTCTTTTCCATTTGCATGGAAAATGTTTTCCTATCCCTTCACTTTCATCCTGTGTGTGTCTTTTGTTTTGAGGTGGATCTGTTGTGGACAGCACATAGTTGGGTCATGTTTTTTTATCCATCAGCTACCCTACACCTTTTGATTAGAGCATTTAAAACATTTACATTTAGGGTTATTATTGAGAGGTGCTTATTTAGAGCCATTTTAGTTCTGTATGGCGAGGTTTCTCTCTCCATTTCTTCTTCTCAGCAATCCCTATAGCATTTCTTGTAATGCTGGCTTGGTGATGATGAACTCCTTTAGCTTTTTTTTGTGTGTGTGTGTCTAGGAAGCTTTTTATTTGACCATCTATTTTGAATGATAGCCTTGCTGGATATAGTAATCTTGGTCTCAGATCCTTGCTTTCCATTACTTTGAGTACTTCATGCCATTCCCTTCTGGCCTGTAGAGTATCTGATGAGAAATCAGGTGTCAGCCTTATGGGAGCTCCTTTGCAGGTAACAGTTTTCTTTCCTCTTCCTGCCTTTAAGATTCTCTCTTTGTCTTTAATTTTGGGCATTTTAATTATGATGTGTCTGGGCGTGGGTCTGTTTGGGTTCTCCTTGTTTGGGGTTCTCTGTGCCTCCTGAACTTGTGTAACTTTTTCCTTTACCAGGTTAGGGAAGTTTTCCACCATTATCGCTTCAAACAACTTCTCTATTCCTTTCTGCCTCGTCTGGCACACCTACTCTAATATTGTTACGTTTCACATCGTCCCACAGCTCCTGTAAGCTGTCCTCCTGTTTTTTTTTTTTTTTTACTTGTTTCTTCTTTTTGGTTCTCTAATTGAGTGATATTTTCAACTCCGTCTTCTAATTCACTGATTCAGTCCTCAGCTTCTCCTCTCTGCTGCGTATTCCTTCCAATGTGTTCTTATTTGTGTTATGTCATTCTTTATCTCAGGCTGTTCTTTTTTCATAGTTGCCGTATCTTTTTTCATACTGTTGAGCATTTTTAACATCATTACTCTGAACTCTGTTCAGAAAAATTTCTTCTCTGCTTCCTTTATCTCTTCTTCTGAAGAATTCCCTAGTTCTATCATCTGGGGGTTGTTTCTTTGTTTCCTCATTTTGGCTGGCTGTTCGGGTTTGTGACTATGTTTTAGGTGGATCCTCTCTACACCTCTCCATCTCTAGTGCAGGACGGTGTTAAAGGCTGTTTCTGACTACAGTGGGGCCTTGACTTACTTACGAGTTTAATTCGTTCCGAGACCGAGCGCGTTAAGGAGCTCGTTAACTCAAATCACTCTATCAACTCAATGCAAAAAATCGCCCAAGAGACAGCTGGTATCTCAAAAAACTCGTTAGTCGGGACACTCGTAAGTCAAGGCCCCACTGTAACTGGGTCAGGCAATAGACTCAAAGCCTCCAGATACCACCTAGACCAGTGGTTCTCAGCCTTGGTCTCACCCTAGAATCACCTGGGATTCCTCCTCAAATCCTAACTTCTGGGCCTCACCCTCGGGAAACCCTGCCTCTTTGTTAGGGGGTGGGGCCACAACATGAGTAACAAAGAAACAGAATTTCCGGAGGATGAGGCCCAGAAATCAGGATTCAGAAAAGATTCCCAGGTGATTCCCAGGTGCAGCCAAGGCCGGGAACCACTGCCCTAGACTAATCGGATTCTGACTTGAGTTGCCCCCAGGCCATCGTCCTCAGGGGCGGTGGGTTTTTCCAACAGGGTGAGGCAGGTGCCTCTGCCTGGAGGCTAATTGTTACTTTTAATCTCTTAAGTGGCCTCAGGGCAAGGTGTTTCCCAATAGGGTGTGTGGACTGTCTTCCCCCAGGCAAGGCAGATGTCTACTTGGGGAAGAAGTCCTCTGCTGTGAGCGGGAATGACTCAGCCCAGGAAACTGGGGTGTCTGCCCTCTGAGCTCTGTCCCCCGAGTCTGTCATCCTGGGTTCTGCTCTCACAGCTCCAGACCACTTCACCCTCCCTCTGCCAGAGCACCAGGCGGGTGGCGCCACAGGGAATGTTTGTGCCTTGGCCCTTTTAAGAGGGTGCCCGAACTTTCAGCTGCCACTCCCTGGCAGACAGCACCCCAAAAGCTGCTTTTCACAGCTAGATGGTATGTGGGTACCCTCCTCAGCTTGGTGCTCTCTGCTGGGGAGCTCAGCTTTGGGATTAGATCCCAGAGTACCCCCCCCCCCCCCCAACTGCTGAGATATCTCTCCGGGACTTCATTTGCCATCTGTTGGTGCCTGGCCCGCCCTTTCGCACCTCTGCCCCTCCTACCAGTCTCTATGCTGTCTCCACCTTCGGTCTTTGGTATCAGGGTTCTCTCCTGTGAGTTTTCATTGATTATTCAGGAAGCCTTTCTGTATTTCAGTTGTAATTCCAGCTTGTTCCTGGGAGCATGTCCATGCAGCATCCTCCTACTCTGCCGCCATTTTTAATCTCTCCCTGCGGTAGTGTTTTAATACTTCAGTTTCTAGAAAGCGCAGGAGAACGGCCTGCAACCGGTTACCTATGGGTTAAGGCTTTTAAGCAGGAAGCGCGCACTATGTACTGTTCCTTTAAGGCGTAGGGCCTGCCCAAGGCATTCTGGCCCTCGCCGCTCCCCGTAGCGCCCCTCCGAGAGGCCGGCTTTGTGCGCTCGCCCCGCCCCGACGCTGCTGCGGCCCTTCGCGCACGCGCACCGCCGGCTCCGCGCCGCCTAGTGCTGCTCGGCCCGGCTCCCGCCCAGACGGCGGCCGACGCGACTCTCGGGGCGCTCTGCCCGCTCCCTCCCGCCGCGGCCCCGCAGGTAAGTGGGGGGCGACTGGGCTGCGGGCACGCGCGGGGGACTGACGCCGTTGCACCCCAAACCGCCGCCGCCGCACGTGTTCCGGCGGGCCCGGCCTCAGCCCGGTCCCGCGCGCCGGGCCCCTCGATGCAGACGCCCCGCGCGCCCATGCCGCCTCGCCTTCCGGGTACCCGGCCTGCGCCCCTCTTCCCGCCGATCGCGGGGCCCCTCTCCTCACCGGAGCCTCGCCGCGGAGGTCCCGTCCCCTCCCCCCACGGGCCCCCAGCGGCTCCCGGGACCTCCGGCGCTCACCGGGCGGCCGCTGTCCATGGGCCTAGTGACAAGCCCGCAGCCAGCCAGCAGGTCCTCCCGTCAGCACGGCGCCTCCAAGAAACCCACCCCACGAGCGCCCCGGGCCTGGACGGGCGCGCACCCCGTCTGCCATCCGCTGCGGGCGCGCCCGCACCGCGACCTGCTGCTCGGCCTCAGCCCGAGGCGGCCAGGCCCCGTCTCCCCGAGAGCCCCGGGCCCAGGTTCGGTGGGGTTCGCTGTCGGAAGGGGAGGCCCCCGCGGCGGGCCCCGAGCCGGCGACCCCTTCCGGTTCGGTCCGCCGGGGCCGCCCGGGTTATGTGAAAGGCGCGCCTTCCCGGTCGCTTTCCCTCCCACCCGGGTCCGTTCACGGACCCTTTGGCGGGCCCGGCGCTGGACGCTGCCTCCCGGGCGGGCCGGGCCGCGGGACGGTAGGTGAGGCGGCCCGCGCGCGGGCGCCGGTGCGGGGAGCGCTGTTCCCGCGGGGCTGGCCACTGGGTCGCCAGGTTGCCTCCTGTGCCCCCTCGCCCGTGGGCCTGGCCCCTGCCCTGCAGCTCAGGAGCCTGCCTGTTTCCTGCAGCTGGAAGCACTCGGGTCGGGGCTTGGCCGCAGGAGGTTAGGGAGCACCTGGGGGCAGGTAGGGTGCCCGGGGGACCAGCGCCAGCGGCCGTTGGTGTCCCCTTTCCCAGGGGCCAGTCCCCAGCCGGCTTCCCAGTGGCCCCAGGAACCACCCAGGGTTTAAAAATGCCAAAAATGCCGCGCTTCTCCCCCCCCGCCCCCCCTTAGGGAGAAACGTGGGGCCGGCTGGAAGCCCAGCTGGGTTTGTGCGCGGATGCTTGGCCCGCCCCAGGTGCGAGCGGATTGGGCCGCGGGGAGGGTTGGGCATCCCTTCTGTGCTCACCTGAGGGCGGCGGGTTTGCCTGGCCAAGCCGCACCTCCTGCTGGGCCTCACTTTTTATGCTAAAACGCGCTGTTCTGGCCCCTGGAGCGCTCCTTTCTCCTCTCCTGTCTCCGCGGGTTCGGGGCTCCGGCGCCCCGGGAGCCACACTGGCCTCAGCCCCGTGTGGTCGGGCATCCCCGGGGCTGGCTCTCCGGAAGGGACTTTCTAGCCCTGGTCCTTGCTCCTCCCTCCCGGGACTGGTCCAGCCCAAGTAGCCTTTGCCCACCGCAGCTGAGTGCCAGCACGTTTCCCCGGCAGGACCGCCCCCCATCCCTCCCCTCCCCCACGCGGTGCAGTGGGCCCCTCGCCGCAGGTGGCCAGCGTGGCCGCGGGTGCTCTGCTCAGCTGTGCTGCGTTGTAATTACCAACCCTCGTGGATGAAGCCTGAGACCTGCTCTTTTTCTGATGGCTTCCATTTCGCTTCACTGTGCACACTTCAGTTTTAAGCTCCAAGCAAGAACTCAGTGCAAACTCCCGGTGGTGATTCCAGCTTCCGGGAGTTGGATGGCCATGGTGCTTACAAGAACACTCTGGTGGCTCCCCTCCGAGCCCCCTGTCGGCGTGCTTCTGGGAGGGCAGTTCCCATGGTCGTGGTGAGACCTAATGGAGCCAGGCTTTCCCTCCCGCAGCGCCAGGCTTTCCCTCCCGCAGCGCCAGCCTCATGCAGACGGTGGCACAGCAGGCAGGGCCGGGGGAGCCCTTGGGTTTGCAGGCGGGGCTCAGCTATTGCATCCCCGGGTGCATGTGTGTGCAGCCGAAGCGCAGCCTCCCGTAACCGGCTGGTTCCCTGACAAGCAGCCTTCAGTGGTTTATAACTTGCAGGGCCCTTTGAAGAAGAGGTTGTGTTTACTGGGCGGGCGGGGCTGCATTCCCACATTCCTGCGGGCCGCAGGTAACAATAGGGAGCAGCCTTGAAGGAGGGGCCTTTGATCACAGCTGAGGGGGCTCGGTGCTCTGGCAGCCTCTGAGAGCGTTAGGGAGTTAGGGTAACAGGCGCCTCCATTTGGAGCAGCAGATCCAGGCTCTGTAAGGTGTTCCAATGGTTTTTATCCTTTTTCCTGGAAATTGCCTTTTAAAATATGGTTTGCTTGTTGGCCTAGGTCCCCCACTGTAGGCTGCGGTAGCCCAGAGTTCTTCCTGCGCTGAGTGCTCTGTGTGGAGCTGTGAACCCATCCGCCTGCATCGCCCTGCTGCCCGGTGGGCCTCGGAGCCATGGCAACGGAGGAGAAGAAGCCGGAGGCAGAGGCTGCCCGAGCGCAGCCCACCCCCTCGTCGTCGGCCACGCAGAGCAAGGCAAGTCCCCGCGGCTCCTGGGGAACTGCAGGGGGCACGGGCTGCAAGGTGCTTGGGAATGGCATTGCAGGTCCATCAGGGTGTTCTCCCCGCCCGAGAGCTGCTGCCGATGGTGCTCTGTGACTGGCGGTTTCCAGACCCGTCCCCTGGGGCGGGGCCTTAGCAACAACACAGCTGCTCAGTCCTCCTGTGAGAGTCCAGGGCCCAGGCAGCGCTGTTCTGCAGCCCCCCTCCTGGGCTGCAGTTCTGATGCCTGGGCAGGTGCAGACCCCTGCAGACCTTTCGCCGGGAGCAGCCTTCCGGTTGGCTTGGGGCTGCATGCGGGCCGGCGGGCGGGTGCCCTCCCGGTTGGCACAGGTGGGTGCTGGTGGTCTGGGTGGGTGGGATTAGGGTGCTGGAGCCGAGGCACTGAGGTGAGGGCTGCAGAAGTAAGAGCTCAGGCTGCTTGTTCAGGTTGAGGGGACATGCAGACAGCTCTGGTAGCCACGTGGCGTGGAGCTCAAGCCAGAGGTCTGAGCTTGACATTCAGTTTTGGGAATCGAATCCAGACTGACGGTTGGCCTGATGGTGGGTACTTGCCGCTGACGAGTGCTGTTTCTTCACCAGCCGACACCTGTGAAGCCGAACTATGCTCTGAAGTTCACCCTGGCCGGCCACACGAAAGCCGTGTCCTCTGTGAAGTTCAGCCCGAACGGGGAGTGGCTGGCGAGTTCGTGTAGGTATCAGCGGGGCCTTGGTGGCTGGGAGAAACCGGTGTGTGTGGGGCGGGGAGAAGGGGACTTGCTTTCCGACACCCCCCTGCGCCGGTGCTTCCGCGTTTACCTGGAAGAATCCATTCCCCGTTGAAATTGTGCCCACTGCCACTCTGCATGGCGGTGGGCAGTGGCCGCGCCGTGGAGAGTGTCGCCTGTTCCGTGTGGGTGGCACTCCTCAGGGTCCCTCACACTGTTCCAGGGGGCTCAGGTGGGAAACCCAGATTCGGGACTGTGGATGACTGGCTCTTTGTTACTCCTTTCTTTCAGCTGCAGACAAGCTCATTAAAATTTGGGGCGCCTATGATGGGAAATTCGAGAAAACTATATCTGGTCACAAGCTGGTAGGTATCGGCCCTGCACACTGCGGTGGCTGCTGGACAGCGTAGCTCCAGCCATCACGTGGGTGGGGCCCCTCTCTCAGGCCTGTGGAGTTATGTTGAGTTTCCCCCCGAATTCTTTTTATTATTTAAATATGTTTTTTATTGCTTTGGGGGAGAGGGATAGAGAGAGAAAGATCGGCTGCCTCCTGCACACCCCGCTTGGGGATGGAGCTAGAACCCGGGTGTGTCCTGACCGGGAGTCACTTGGTTCATGGATCAACGCTCACCCCTGAGCCACATTGGTGGGGCCCCGCCAGGTTCTTTTTGGTAGTTGTTTGCATCTGCTCGTTTTTTCAAATACAAGTGGAAGTTTATTTAGAAAAGTCACCAAGGTAGAAAGAGTGAGCCCACTGGTTCACATGGGCTCAGGGAACAAGTTACAGAGGCAAAAGAAGGGCCCATGGGGCTTAGGAGAGAGAGAAAGACATCCCACAACTCAGGGGCCTGCCCTCGACCAGGAATTGAACCCGCAACCCTTTGGTGTGAGAGCTGACACTAACCACTGAGCCACGGGCCAGAGCTGCCACCTCTTGCTTTTTTAAGCAAATACTCCTGCGTCCCGGACGAGTTTCTGCCCACGGTGAGGCCTGCAGAGCCGCCGAGAGCGTGCTTGTCCTTGGCCGGGCAGGGTCTCCTGTGCTCAGCGCTGGCTGCGGTCGTGGAGAGGGACGAGGGCTGTGTGTCCAGTCGGATGGGAGGGCGGATTTGGCTTCTGCAGATTCACTGTGTTTTGTCCCTCAAGGGGGTGACCCTCTGTCTTTCCTCCCCAGGGAATATCCGATGTGGCCTGGTCCTCAGATTCTAACCTCCTTGTTTCTGCCTCAGATGACAAAACCCTAAAGATATGGGATGTGAGCTCGGTAAGCCAGACTTGGGGTCTCTCCTGGGGAAGCGTGTGAGTGGAGGGGGGGGGGCAGCCGGGGCCTGGCGGCCTGGCTCTCCCAGGCGTGCTTCCCAGGTGTGCATCGGTCAGCTTGGCCCCGCCGTCAGTCGCTGGAATGATAGTCTGTCAATATTTCATTGTAGGGAAAGTGTCTGAAAACCCTGAAGGGACACAGTAATTATGTCTTTTGCTGTAACTTCAACCCGCAGTCCAACCTCATTGTCTCAGGCTCTGTAAGTGTGCTGGCCTCTTCCGGGCGGGGGGGGGGGGGGGGGGGGCTGGGGGCAGTTTGGGTCCGAAGGTCTGTCCGCTCCTGTCCTCCCTGTGAGTGGCCTGGATCTCTCCTTTGTCTGCAGTTCGATGAGAGCGTGAGGATATGGGATGTGAAGACGGGGAAGTGCCTCAAGACCCTGCCTGCACACTCGGACCCCGTCTCCGCCGTAAGTCCCGCTGACCTGGGAGCTCCAGTCTCCATCGACACCTGCAGTGTGGATGGTGACCGTGTAGAATCTCAGTCCGTGGAAGGGCAGGTGGCTGTAGCGTGGGGGAGTGGTGTCCCCAGACGGAACCTTCCGGTCGGGGCGTTCAGTCCTGGGAAGTGTGACCAGGGTACAGTGTGAGTTTAGAGTGGAGCCAGTAGCTCTGAGTGGTGGGTGGTGGTTGGGGGCGGGGGCGACGGCCCAGTTGCGGTGAGAATCCCCGGTTGTGGTGAGAGAGGTGGGGGGTGGGCCCAGAGCGCCCATCCTGCTCCGTGGGGCCCGAGCCCTGCGGTCCTGCAGGGGCCAGCGTGTGCGCAGCAGTGCAGTCACACTGCACACAGGGTTGATGGCTCCATTGAGAGCGTGGCCCCGGGGCTGCCCTGCGCCTCCATCTCACCCGGGAGCGGTCCGGAGCAGGAAGGAAGACAGCCTCTTAAAAGGTGGTACTTGTTGTAAGAAGGCTTATCCTGGGTAACGGCGGCTCAGGACTCTACAGAAAGAATAGGCATGCGTGTGAACGCTCCCTCGGACATTGTGACCCTGTGGCACTGAGATTCAGTTGGGGCAAAGGAGGAAAACCCCAGAGGTGAATCCGTTACAGGAAAGGGACCTGTCTGGTTGGAAGGTATTTGTGGGAAGGTGTGTCGCCTCCCCCAGCAGAGCTAGACTTTCAGATCAGGTCATTGGGGGCCGGACCGCCGTCAGCCTGGGGCCGCCTGGGTCTCCTTCCTGTGCCCTCTGCAGCGCCAGGCTGCTCAGGCAGCCCCGGGTGTGGTGTCCCTGTCCGGGGCCTGGAGCAGTGGTGCGGTGGCAGGGACTGGCGCTCGGATGGCCGTGGGCGGGCACCTGGGTGAGAAGCCACCAGCGTCCATTCTTAGGCGGCCACTGAATCGGGGGGTTTCCCCCCTGGTTGTTTTTGCTTTTGTAAAGCAACGTCAAGGGAAGTCATTTTTGGCTACGTTGGGTCAGGCTGCCTTCACTGGGGTGTGAGTGGGCGACAGTGACGACTAGAGGCCGGATCCCTGGACAGGACAGGCCCTCAGGAATGGGCTCCTGTGGCCATGGGTTTACTTTCAGTCCGTTTCCTAGTAAGCGATTCCCTCCTCCAGGCGGACTGCAGGCTGGTCTTTCTGTGGCTCCTCCTCCATGAAACTCGCTTGAGAGGCCCCAGGGGAAAGCGGCCCTCTCCCCGCTGGCGGGGCGGGCGGCCTAGGAGCCAGCACGGGCAGCACCAGAGGCTGGTCCCGCACTCGCTGGGGCTGCAGGAAGAAGCCCGTGTTGCTGGCGTCAAGTCTTTCTCCCCCTCCCCGCAGGTTCACTTCAACCGCGACGGGTCCTTGATCGTGTCCAGCAGCTACGACGGGCTCTGGTGAGTGGAGGTGCTCCCTCCCCTTGGTGACATGTGCTTGTGAGTCGTGGCCCTCGGGTGGCAGCAGCGGGAAGCCGGCGGGCTCTGCCCTCCGGAGCAGCGAGGGCTGCGGACGGGTGGACACCCAGTACAGCCTCGGGGGGCGGGGGGCCTGGCAGGTGTGTGTGGCGGGAGGGTGCCTCCCCGCGAGGCCTGGGCCAGACTGAGTCCCTGTGGACACTGACATGGACGGCCAGGCACCCGGGCTTTGGGCGGGGAAGGCCCGGCTGACGGTGAGTCGGAGCCAGCCTGCCTGGCGTCCACGAGGCTGTCAGTCCTGAGCGGTGACTCCGGACACCCCACCGCAGGCGGCAGAGGGCGGCGGCAGACCGTCGGTGCAGTCTCGGGGATCGTGGTCGTGGAGCTTGGGGGCGTGAAGCCTGTGTGCAGGGTGGAGGCACAGGAGGGAGGATGCACATGTGGCTTCGGTCAGTGGTCGCTGACCTCACGGACCACCGGTTGGCGACGGCTGGTTTAGATGAACTCAGTGAGCATCAGGGCGGGTTTGGGGGGCCGCGGCGTAGCGCGTCTGGGTGTTGGGAGGAGGCTGTCAGTTTGGGGTTAAAACCCTCTGACCCTTCGTCCTCTTCCAGAAACACGTCACAGAGTGGCCACTGCAGGCCTGACAGGAGGGGTGGGGAAGGGTGTCCAGCGGGACATGGAGGCCCGTGGGACTTAAAGATGGACGTCCACCGGGGAGGGAGGCAGTGATGCCCTCGGTGCTGGCAGGAGCGTGCGCGTGGATGGTGCCAGAGCGGGAGGGCTGGGTGGGCCAGCCCGGGTGCCTGTGCGGGAGGCCCCGCTGTGGGGCGGCGGGCCAGCCGCTGCTCCTTGGCGGTCGCCCTGTGGTCGCTGCTGTGGAAGAGGAGCTAGAGCACACGGGTCCGTGGCGTGCGCAGCGCCCCTTCTGGTCCCTGGACCGTGCGAGGGAAGCTTCAGCGGCTGCGTGAGCGGACCGCGCGGGGAAGCGCATTCCCTCTAAAGCTGTGTGATTGAGAACCGCTCGCAGGCCACCTGCTGTGACTTGCTTCTTCACACCTCGTTCTGCTTTGCAGCCGGATCTGGGACACCGCCTCTGGCCAGTGCCTGAAGACGCTGATCGGTGAGCGCCGCGCGGGCCCTGGGGGGCAGGGCTCTTCTCCATCGCGCCCGCCCTCACCTTCTGAGGTTCTGGGAGCCCCTTCTCTGTCCTGCATCTGCTCCTCTGGGAGGATTTCCCTCCTCTGCCGCCCTCCCATCGCACACCGCTCCTGCCCGCCTCACCGGGCTGCGCCACCTGTCCTCTGACAGCCTGAGCCCTCTGCCTGTGCCCGGCAGGCCCTGGCTGCCTTCGGCCTCGGGGCCTCTTCCTAGTCCTTCCAGGGGCGCCTTGGCCTCCCGGCGTGCTCAGAGGAGGGGCGTGGACTAGCCCGGAGCAGAGGCCCTGAGGTCACTGCAAGCGGCATTAGAGGAGGGATGCGCTCTGGGCCAGGGTGTCCTGGAGTGGGAAGACTTGGCCTGGGCTGGCTGGTGGGTGCCGTGGCGGGCTGCAGGCCTGCTGTGCCTGTGAGCAGGGCACCATGGGCCTCGGGCCTGGGAAGGCTCTGGGAAGGGAATCCGGGGAGCCCGTGCAGCCGGCAGCCACGTGGAGGGGATGGCCACGGGGTTGTGCGCCCCTAAGCTCCTTCCTCAGGCTGCCATGGAAGCATGTGGGGGTGGGGTGGGGGGAGGGGAGGCTGGGGGGCGGCTCAGGCCGCCCAGCTCGCCCCCCGCCTGCAGGGCTGGTCCCTGAGGCTCCCGGCTCCTAGGTCCTCGCAGGGGCTGTTCTGTGCGCTGGTGTCAGACGCCTAAGACCCATTCAAGCTGGGTCATGGCCCCTGGGAGGGCCTCACTTTTTTTGTTTTGTTAATCTTCACCCGAGAATATTTTTCCATTGATTTAAAAGCTAGGTATTTTTATTGATTTCAGAGAGGAAGGGAGAGGGGGAGAGAGAAACATCAGTGATGAGAGAATCATCGATCGGCTGCCTCCTGTATGGCCCTGACGGGCTCAAGCCCGCAACCCGGGCCTGTGCCCTGACCCAGAATCGAGCCAGTGACCCTTTGGTCCTTGGGCCGACGCTCTGACACTGAGCAAAACGGACCAGGACAGGGGCGTCCTTACTTCCCACAGCGACATCGCGCAGTCCGACATCCCGCAGTCGGACACGGCGTCTCCCGGGCGGCCCGGTGCCGCTCTTCTGCTCTCTGTTAACCAGTTATGTTAGCCTTTGATCAGCTCGGCCACCCCGCAGCGGGCGGGAAACTGAGGCCCGAGAGGTTAACCAGCAAAAGGCCAGCAGCACCCCGGAGCCTGGGGAAGGCGGGTAGCGGTTCCCAGTCCCGTTTCTCAGCCGAGGTCTAGGAGGTAGAACCTTCTGGACTGGAGCACACAGTCCCGCTGAGGCTGTGCTCAGGGGCTGGGTTGGGGCTGTCGGTGCCCCTCATCTCGCCGGTGTTACCCACCTGCCTCCTGGCGGGGCCCCGGGACCCAGGGGCTGGCAGCCTCACGCCTTCCCCGTGCCTTTCCAGTGTCTTGGACCAGCGAGCGGCATAGGCCCCAGGTGCCCGGCAGCCAGGCTCGGGTTCTCCAAAGTGGTAATGCCACTCCCCTGGCGCTCGGGACGCCAGCCGCCCCTGCTCCCGCTCCTCTCACCCTGGCCGGGGAGCACAGCACTCACGTGGCGGAGAGGCCCCTCCTGTGGGGTCTCTGGGAGTGCTGACCCCTGCGCTGCCGGGTGATGCTGAGCCCTCGGTGGCTCCTGCCGCGGCCCAGGGCTGCCGGGGGTCAGACGCAGTGGTGTGGGTGCAGTGGTATTTTTCTAGAGGAACTTACAAATCTTTTGCAAAACTGTCACGGAAGACACCTGAGAGCATTCACCCAAATGGTTTGCGTCGTCCTGACACCCCGCCTGGCTGGGCGTGTGGATGTTTCACGGGAGGAAGCTGATGCTGGATGGCTCACTGCCCGTGGGGGGCTGGCAACCCGAGTCTGCACTGCTGCAGCCCTGTGCTCCCCAGCCCTCGTGTCAGGGTGATGGCCCCACAGGGGCCCGTGGGCTGGACAGGCACGAGCAGGCTCTCCCGGGGGCACACGGGGCGGCGGTGTTGGCACTGGTGGCAGCGGCCTCACCTGAGGGTCCTGGCAGCGAGGGGTGCTTCCTCCCGCCCCTGGCCCGAGCCCCCCCTCAGCCCCCGTTTCCCGCAGACGACGACAACCCGCCAGTGTCCTTCGTGAAGTTCTCCCCGAACGGCAAGTACATCCTGGCGGCGACCTTGGACAAGTGAGTGCTCCCGCCACCCCCAGCTTCCTCCCCGGGGCGGGCCTCCCCGCTGCAGGGCTGGGGGACCGCCGAGCTGCGTCTGGCCCTGCGCCATTTCCCCCGACACGCGCCTGGGAGCAGGTTCCCCGGCAGCCCCTGGTCGCCCTCCCCGGGAGCGCCTTTGGCACGGGCTTTGCTGAGTCTGCGTTGGGGGCTGGGGGTGGGGTGCCTTGCTGAGCCCCCCTTGTGGGGGCCTTTCTGCTCCAGGAGGTGGGTGCTGTGCTCAAGTCTGGTTGGGATGTTTCTGGAACTAGGCCCCCCATGTCCCTCCAGCAGGCATGAGGTGACCACCCAGTGGTGTGGGAGCAGCCAGCAGCTTTCTTTCAAAATGTCTTTGAGCTAAATATTTGGGGTTCTCGTGCTGTGCTCTGGGGTGTCCTCAAATCCCGGGGCTCCGTGCACTGCTGGCACCTGCACCTGCGCCTGGGGGTTCCAGCCTGCAGAGGGCGCAGTGACAGCAGCCGGGGAGTGTGTGTAACCCCCTCTTTCCTTCCAGCACCCTGAAACTCTGGGACTACAGCAAAGGGAAGGTAAGCAGCAGAGGCGACCCGCCGGGCCGGGTGTATGGAGGCCGGGTGGGGTTCTGGGTGATGGCTGAGCTGAGCGGGACCTGGAGCTGGGGGGACTCAGAGAGCCATGTTCATTGAGTTGGTTTGGTGCAAATTTCTCCAAGACGTGGGTGTTTGCAGCTGGCACGGCAGCTCTGACCACGTGGGTTTGTGCTGTGGCATTTGAGTGTTTTTCACAATGACGTTGGGCTGGCCTTAAAGGGCGCGCACCCAGCATTCGGGGAATTGTCGGAGGCAGGGATGCGGGCCTCTGACCGCACGTGTCTTTTCAGTGCCTGAAGACGTACACTGGGCACAAGAACGAGAAGTACTGCATATTTGCCAACTTCTCCGTGACGGGGGGCAAGGTGAGTTCTCGCCGTCCTTCCCAGGGCCATCCTGAGAGGCCCCTGTGCACAAAACCATACACAAAAAACGGAAAACAGCCACACGCTGCGGAGTTGTGGCCGTCACTCAGACAGGGGCTGTCATGACTCGGGTGCTCCTGAACCTGCCGGCCCCGTAAGTCGGACCTGGCACGGCTCCCAGGAGCGGTGGGCACGGGCGGGCAGCTGAGTGGTCGCCTAGCGGGCCATGCTGCCCAGAGCCGGGCCGCCCAGAGCCGGGCCCCAGGCCATGCTGCCTCAGTCCAGGGGAGTGGGACTGAGGAGATGTGACATTCAGCTGAAATGGAAGCGACACAAAACCTCTGAAGTGGTAACTGACGAAAACATTTACACCCCAGATGCCCCCGTGTGTGGCTGTTTCTGGGTGGCGCGCGGGAGGGGGGTGAGGACAGCACTCGGTGCGGGAGGGAGGGGTGAGTTCCGGGGCTGTGGGAGACTCCCCTCACCTCGTCCCTGTCTGCCCAGTGGATCGTGTCCGGCTCAGAAGACAACCTGGTGTACATTTGGAACCTGCAGACCAAGGAGATTGTGCAGAAGCTGCAGGGCCACACAGGTGAGCTGGCCAGGCCCTGCCCGCAGCGAGGCGGGTGTAGTGCTTGGCCCGGGGGACGCTGCCTATTGGGGAGTGGCTGGCCAGCGCCGGGTCCTGGCTTCCGCCTCTTCCCCTCGGCTGCCTGGCCTCGAGTCCATGCGGCTCTGTGGCTCCTCCGTGCAGGCAGCCTGTGCGCTGGCCCGTGCCCAGGGTGTCCCGGGAGTGAGGACGCCGCTGTCCATTGCAGGCCCTGCTCCTAGGGCTCTGACCTCCAGGCAGGCCTGTTCCCTAGTACTCGGGGGCCCCTCCACCCCCTCACTGGCTCCTCAGCATTCGGGCTGCCCCTGCCCCAGCTGCCTGTCCCCCCCCACCCCCACCTTCTATAGTCAGTAGAGAGTGGTGTGTCCCCTGAGAAGCAGCAGCACCCCCACATGGCCTAACCCCAGAGGCGGAGGGGCACCGATGTGGCCTGCTCTCCCTGGGGCGCGGCACTCTTCGGGGGCAGCCAGGGCGGACGCGCTGCTCCCGAGGGTAGGGGGGAAGGTCAAGTTCAGGGTTTCAGCCTTTGTAAATCCAGGCCATCGAGCTGCCGAGTCTGGTGCCCGCTGCTGTGATGGCACGGACTTGCCTTCTGTGACAGCAGCCCTGAGGGCTTAGCCAGGCGGTGGCGGGAGGGTGGGGGGAGGGTGGGCGTGGGCTCGGCCCCACTGAGGGTGTTGTCCAGGCAGAGACCACCTGTGACCCAGCCTGGTGTGGCCTCTGCCCGCAGCGCCTGGTCCCCCTCAGTCAAGCCTGTCGTCCCCTTGCAGGCGGCCTGGCGCTCAGGCGCTGCCTTGCAGGCTCCCCGCCCAGGTGCCCGAGGCTGTTGCAGGGACAGGCTGTGGATCTGGGGTCAGCGCTGGGCGGGGAGCGGCCCTGGGGCTGTTGCCGGTCCCTGTGCAGGGCGTGGACCGTCTCTCGTTTGCAGACGTGGTGATCTCGACGGCGTGCCATCCGACGGAGAACATCATCGCCTCGGCCGCGCTGGAGAACGACAAGACCATCAAGCTCTGGAAGAGCGACTGCTAGGCCCGCCCGCGGCCGCGATGACCCGATGGGCAGGGCGGAGCCTGGGGTTCCCCTGATCCAGGCTGGGGGTCAGGGCGGGGCCTGGACCCCTCTGAGGACCATTAGGCCAAGGGGGAGAGTTCCCACCAGAAAGTTCTAGAGGTGACATTGCCGATTCCTCTCACTGGGAAGAGTTCCTAGTCTATTGTGTTCCGTCAACAAAACTTTTCATTTTTTATGACAGAAGGTGAGGTGAAGTTGAGTTTGTCGCGGTGTTTTCCCAGTAAGCGTTCTGTACTGTTTTTGATGTTTTATTGCCCGTGCCAGCGCTGTGACCAGTCGCCTCGGCTCTCTGCCCGGCTCCGCAGGTCCTGGCTGGCAGCAGGCACTGCCCGACCCGGTCCCGCTGCCGCCGGCCCTGCCTGTAGTGGTTCCCGTGTGGTTGTCTGGAACCCAGACCCTGTGAGGCCGTGTCTGTGAACCCTCGTGCTCAGGCGCCCGGTGCTGGTGTGTGGTGTCCACACAGCACGCCGCGCCGCAGGCAGGAAGCAGGCGGGCCCTGGCAGCTCCTCTCCCTGCTGTTGGCACATGCACGGACTTGGTCAAAGCCAGGACGGGGCCCTGCACTGAACACTGCACGGGGCGGGGACGAGCTCTCTGGGAGGGCCTAGTTGAGACGGAGCCCGGCCCTGAAACGTCCTGCTGAACGTTACAGATGGCTCTCGGGCGGCTGGGGTGCAGGAGGCCCCGGAACCTCAGTTCCCGGTGCAGGCTCTGCTCCGAGGGACCAGCCGGTGGCTCTCCTCTGTTGCCGGCCTAAGGACCGGCAGGTTTCTTGGAGTCCTTGGCGGCAGGGAGCAGGGTGGCATCCGCCTGTCTGGCCCTCCCGGCCGGCCGAGCCTGGGCAGCGGTGGGCGTGAGGGCAGGACTGCGGGGCAGTTTGTGGCAGTGGCTGGCTCCTGGGGACCCCTGCATGTAGCAAGGGCCCCCTGGGTTCGAACCCAGTCTGCAGCACTGAGACCTTCGGTGGAGGCGTGAGGGAGGTGCGGACCCACCGGGGCTGGTTGAGCAGACAGCTGACATCCATCCACAGCCTGGGCCTCAGCCCCTGCTCTCCTGAGCCCTGGCCCTGGTTCTGGGGTTCGGGACGGTGCCAAGTGGTGGATGAAGCTTGTAGGGCCTGGAGTTGATGGGCTGTGAGGAAGTGGGGGCCACCCTCACAGGCCTCCTGGTAACCCCCTGGTGGCCACTGTGGCACTGGGGGAGGGTGACAGCCCTGAGGGCACCTCGGGCGGCGGCTGCCACAGACCGTCCTTGGAAGTGGATGTGCTCGTGGCTTGTCTGTCTTTGGGACAAACGGCCACAGGGAGAGGGCGCATCGCTCGGGCGCCCCCGCTCAGTGTCCTGATAGGAGAGCGGAGGCTGCGGGGACTTGGCTGGCGGTTCCCGGGAGAGTTCGCTCCTTGTTTTGTTGGTTCTGGTGTTGGTTTGCCCCCGGGAGGAGGGGTGTGTGCGGAGCACCGTATCCTGAATATAGTGTATTTTTTCTACATTGGAATTCTCTGTTGTAGATTTATGTAAAAATACATTCACTTTTTGGAAATAAAGATTTTCATGTCTTGTATTTTTGTCCCCTGAGAATTTTTTACCTTCATGTGTACCTGTTATGGGGGTAGAATTGATGTGGCCCTATTACCGCTGGGGCCTCGGGCGAAAGTTCATGGTTTTTAAAAAATGAGCCTGTACGACCATGAAGGTTGTCACGGGACTTCACCACGAGGGAGAGTGGGAACCCTCATGTCCAGCCCTCCGGCTCCGAAGACTGCGCCTCTGCTGTCTGTGCCCCTGCCCGTTAGTGCAGGTCCCAGGGGTTTCATTCTTAGGCAGCAAATACGCAGAATCTAAAAGAGATTTCTTTATAAAAAATATATTGACTGCCTCCTGCCGCCGCCCCCACTGGGGATCGAGCCTGCAACCAAATTGAACAGAGACCTCCTGGTTCATAGGTCAACACTCGGCCACTGAGCCGCACTAGCTGGGCTAAAAAAACTCTTCCAGAACCTTATCACATACCATCGTCACACACCTAAAATAGTCTTCAGTCAAGTATTCGCTATCCAGGTTTCCCAGTTGCCTTAATACCTTAGAAAAAAGAATGTATGTCCGCGTGCTTCACAAAAACGAAAGGAACAAAAGGCAAACGGCCGTGTGCGCGGACACGTTCACAACATGGTGTCAGCTGCCCCGGCGAGGCCTGCCTGTGTGTGGTGGTGGATCTCCAGCTGCTCCGGGTCCCCCCCCTGACCAGGAGGTGAGGGCTCGCCTGCAGGCCCGCGGCTGCACTGGTTGCCCTGCCCCTGCTGTCCAGAAGCCCCGTGGCTGGAATTGTCACCACCAATTCAGAAGAATTCAAACACCAGCCTACATAGGAAACACAAAGCAACCAGAAGTACGTATACACATGTCCGTGTCACATGCTGAAGTGAATTTGCAAATGGATTCAAAACTGGCAGGAGTGGTGGCAACAGTCATTTCCCCTGGCACAGCTGTGGCATCTATGTGGGTGACAGTCGTCGCCCAGCTCCCTGTATGTTGGGCAATGGCTGAGACACCAGAGGCAGAGGGCCTGCACCGAGGGCACCAGCGAGCCCTCTTATTTTTTTGGCCCAAGTCAAGGTGGCAGTTTTTCCTGGCACACGAAGTACCCCATGAACTACCCCATCCAAAGGCTGGTGCGCAGGAAGGAGGGAAGTCCGGGGCAGTGCGCTCATGTCAGTGGAATGCCACGCAGCTCAAAGAGCAAAGCAGTCACGTGTCTGCACCGCTCATGGGTGCATCACCACAGGTCAGTGCACGCAGGTAGGTCTGTTAGTCACGTGGTCCACTGTACTCGGGGCAGAAGGAAAAAAAACAGTGGTTAGATGCCACGAAGTAGGTGGCAATGCCTTAACCGTATGCGTGTTGTTAGGCCCGAGAGCCTCTTCCATCCTTGTCAAGGGGAGTGCTAACCTTCTCTCCTTTCATACAACACAAATGGGCTCTGGCGTCGATTGCTATTTAAAGCCCTCGATTCCCATCACTTTTAGGTCATGGTGACTTTATGTACATGTCTCAGAGATACGAGAGAGAGCACTCACATCCTTCAGGGACCACACTGTCTACATTAAAACCGCCCATATTCGTTTTAGCGTGTGGAAAACCTCTTTTTTGTGTGCTCTAATATATGCATAAGTACAGCCAATCAAAGGCTGAGAGGAACACCCGGAAGTCCCGTGTCCTATATCAAACTAGATTCCCCCGGAAACAAAACAGCAACACGACTCTCGAACGGTCGGGAACTGGCTCGGAACTTTCTGCGGAAATGGAAGTGGTTTGTAGCGAATCAGAGGACGAGGAAGGAAGCTCGGCTCCATGGACTTCCGGACGCGGCCCTGCGCTTGGAACTGTGGGTGTTCGGGGCGCTGGGACGTGAGGCACGTCGCCCGCCCGCGCTCCGCGCCCGCCCTTCTCGGCTTCTGCGCATGCCCGGCGCTGTCTTGGGGCCTTGGGTTCGAGCCGCAGCCGGGTCAGTGCGCGGAGCTGGCCCCCGCTTCTCCCGCCCGCCCTTTCCTCGGGGTTTTAAGATTTAAATCCGATGCTTCGGGTGCTGGCCGTGCCGTAGGGGAGACGGTGGGCCGCACGGCTCCCGCCTGCCTCTTTCGCGCGAGCCGCGGCCCATCCCGACGGCGGCGGGCGCGCGTCCCCGGGCGGCCCGCGTGTGCTGCGGTGCGTGCGGCCGCGGGAGACTGGCGTGTGCGCGCAGGACGTGCATGTGTGCGGGCACGTGTGTGCATGTACCTGTGCACACGTGCGGGCACGCCCACGTGTGCAGAATCCTGTGTCCGTGCACAACTAGGTGTCCACACACGTGTGCATAGACACCAAGAAGGGCCGTGGGCCGCAGGGGCGGCGGAGCGCGCTGGGCGGGCACGTGGGGAGGGCCAGGCGAGCTCGCGAGTGACAGGTGGCGGCCCCGCTGCACAGGAGACCGCCCGCCTTGGCAGGGCTCGTGCGGAGAGAAACGAGGTGAGCGCAGGACGGAGGGCGTCCTGGGGGCCGAGCACCGACTGTGTGCAAGGCCCGGGGAGCCCTCACAAGTGTCTCCCTTCACTCCCACGTCCCACGAGGAAGCGGCCATCGGCACCCCCACTTCACAGCTGGAGACACAGAGAGGCCAAAGAGGTTGGCTAATTGTGCAAAATCACACTTCCGCCGGGGCAGCAGGTGGGTGAGGCCCGGCGAGTCTTACATGGGGGCCCCTGATCCCACTGCCCGCCTCGGGCCTGGGCCCCTGGGGTCTGGTCACAGGCGGGGTTCCATGGGGGTGCTGGGTCCCAGCGACGTGTCCTGCCCGTGGCCAGGCCACGATGGGCCTCCCCTTCTTTGGGGCTGCAGCTCCTGGTCCCCATGGGCGTGGACAGAAGGGCCCCAGACCAGGCCTCGGGCTTTAGGACGAAAAGCCAGCACCTGAGATCAAAATGCTGACTCCAGGCCGCTCCCCCCGAGTCTGGGGTCTGGAGCAGGCCTAGGGGTCTGCATCCAGGAACGCTTTTGGCCCCCCCTCTCTCCCCCATCTCCCCCATCCCGCAGCCTGTCTTTGCTCTGGGGACTGAGGGATAAAGACCAAGACGGCGGGAAGGTCTGTAGACGAGGGCAGAGGGTCCCTCCCCGGTGGGATCCACACTGACCTGTGTGACCGCCAGGACGCGAGCACCAGCCGACACCGGCCCCTGCGCTGCGGCCTCAGGGCGGAGCCGATGCCTGCTCGGACCTGGTGCTCCCGAGGGTCTGTTGAATAAACGCTGGGTCGGTGCTGCTGTGATGGCCCCGGACTGTTCTGGATTAAAAAAATCCCCCTCCCCAGGCCTTCCCCACGCTGTCGCCTGTGTCCGTGGGCCATGCGTACATGCATCTATGTTCTTTGGTTGATCTCTTCCCGTCCCTGCAACCCCTCCCCTCTGGGGTCTCAGTCTGCCCCAGGCTCCGTGCCTCGGGGCCAGTTTTGTTCCTGAGTTTATTTTGGTCACCAGGCCCCACAAGTGACGCCCTGGGTCCGTGTTAGCGAGTTGGCAGCTTGGTGACGGGAGGGACACCTGTCGGCTGCCCCCGGGCGGCGCGTCCCCAGTGTCCTCCGCTGGAGGCCTGTGGGAGGGAAGACCCGTGTCTGGGAAGTTCTGTGTTAAATGGAATTGCAGACTCCGCCCCACCCCCTTTTATTATCATTTTATCCTCACCGGAGGATATGTTTTTTAAACATCTTTTATTGATTTTGAGAGAAAAACATTGATTAGTCGCCTCCAGCACATGCCCTGACTGGGAATCGAACCCACGACCGTTTGGTGCACCGGGCAATGCTCAACCCACTGAGCCGCCCGGCCAGGGCCCCCACTCACCGCCGTAAAGGAGGAGCTGCCCGCAGGCCGCGGAGCTTTCGAGAATGAGGGCAGGGCCACTGGCATTCGGTCGTCTGTCTAGGCCAGTGACGGCGAACCTTCTGAGCCCGGCGTGTCAGCATTTTGAAAAACCCTAACTTAACGCTGGTGCCGTGTCACATACAGACATTTTTTGATATTTGCAACCATAGTTGCAAAGAAAGACTTATATATATTTTTTATTTTTTTAAATATATATCTTTATTAATTTCAGAAAGGAAGGGAGAGGGAGAGAGAGATAGAAACATCAATGGTAAGAGAGAATCATTGATCGGCTGCCTCCTGCACGCCCCACACTGGAGATCGAGCCCACAACCCGGGCATGTGCCCTTGGCCGGAATCGAACCCAGGACCCTTCAGTCCACAGGCCGACACTCTATCCACTGAGCCAAACCGGCCAGGGCAAAGACTTATATTTTTGATATTTATTTTATATATTTAAATGCCATTTCACAAAGAAAAATCAACCAGAAAAAGGAGTTCGCATGTCACCTCTGACACGCGTGTCATAGGTTCGCCATCACTGGTCTAGGCCGACGGGCTGGAGGGGTGGAGGCCTGTTCTCCAAAGGGAAAAGTGCGGGAGGGGAAAGAGGGAAGGGAAAGGAAGAGAAGGGAAGGGAAGGAGGGGAGGGGAAGGCGGAATGGCGGCCCTTTCGCGGCCGCCCCCTGGCGCAGTCTCTGGGTTTGCAGGCCCAGCTCGTCCACCTGGCCTCCTGCCCACCTGGCCGCGAGCCTGGCACCAGGTGCGTTGAGTGCGCACGTCCAGTCTCACCTCCAGGGCTTTCCGGACCCTGGCGGAGTCTGTGGGGCCTGGAGAAATGCCGGGGTCGGGCTCAGCTGCCCGGAAGCCTGCGGCCAGTTTGGGGCCCCACACGTGGGCATTTTCCTCCCCAGCCGCGGGGCTGGCCCAGGGCGGCCTTCGCTCGGCACCTCGGAGTTCTCGGGGAGGGTCGCGCGGATGTGGGGCCGCAGGACCCCGCACGTTAGGGACTCGGTGGTGGTTAGAGCTGATCTTGTCGGGGAGGTTCTCCTGGCGCCACCCTTTGCTGGCAGCGTCCGTGGCTGCGTGGGTGGGGGTGGCAGCACTCGGGGAGCCTGCCCCCTGCTCACCTCCAGCTCGCAGACCTGCCTGCTGGCCCCCCGGCCCGAGGGCCTTCCCAGGTTCCGGGAGGGGAGAGAGGGACATTCCCAGGAACAGGGACCCTAGAGGCCCCGAGGACTTTGCTTCTGGAGCGGAAAGCCGGGTGATCAGGACCCTCCTGGGCTGTCACAGCCTCTCAGAGGGACTGCCGGGGCCCAGAGGGTCAGCCTCAAGGCCACTGCCGAAGGCCACCACGCAGACCAGGCCCTCTGGGTGCCCCTGCCCGCCACCCCCTGTCCTGCTGCCCTGGGAGTGGGCATCCCCCCCAGTCAGTGGCTCCTCTCCGGGAGGGGAACACGCCCTTCTTGGGGCGCCACGCTGGGCAATCCCAGAAGCGTCCACCAGGGGGCGGGGCCGCACCTCTCAGGGGCCCTGCGGTGGTGATGGAGGAAGCAGCCCGGGCGTCTCACCTGCTCTCCCCTCCGCCCCTGGAGCAAAGCCAACCGTCTCAGCTCCAGTCTGGCGTCTGCGGCTGCGGGTGAGCCGCCTGACGGCCGGTGCCTCAGTTCCCTCCCCGGTGGCCCTGCAGCTCAGCCCAGCAGATGGGCCTGTGGCCGTTACGGTCCCATTTTCCAGACGGAGAGACTGAGGCTCAGGACACTGGCAGGACGCCTGGAGGGGGCACCCAGAGGCACCGGGAGGCGCTGGGAGGTGCCAGGGCTGGAGGCCACGTGGGCAGGGCGGGTCCTGCTGGGCGGGTGACATGCAGAATCTCCAGGTGGAGGCGATGCTCCATTCTCTCCAAGGCCGGTTTTTCTCTGTCACACGCGGGGCAGCTGGTCACTGCAGCACCCGCCTGGCGCACGGTCCCTGCGTCTCTGCGACGGGCACCGCGCCTCGTTACCCGGTTCCCTGTCCTGGGTGCCCCAGGGCCGCGGGGGACGGCCAGGAGCCGTGCTGCCTGCTCCAGGGTCTCCCCCTGGCGCTGGCTGTGCAGGGAGCCAGGGCCGGTCCAGGGGAGGCCTGTCTGGTGACTGACGTTCCAGATGTTTCTGTGTCCACGGGCTCGGGTGGCCTGAAGCAGGACATTCCTTGTGACAATGCGGCCGAGCCTTTCTGAGGGTGGACATCACTCCAGGGACAGAGTGCGGTCTCTGCCCCGAGAGCTGCTATGAAGTGTGGAGGGGGGAGGGGGGAGGGGGAGGAGGGGGGAGGGCCATCACTCGGAGTTTGAGGGCTGCTCCTGCTCCCGATCCCCCCCCCCCGCCCCCCGGATCCTGCGGGCTGGGAGGTGAGGGCCCGTCTCTCCCGGGGCCCCGCTGAGGGACGCCCCTGGGTCACTTGGCCAGGCCTGCAGGGAGGGCGCTGGCCGCCGGGGAGAGGCCTCTGGTCAGGGAGCTGCTATTAATAAGCGACCGCTGACCCCGGACGTGCGGAGGGCGGGGGGCCGCCGCGTTCCCAGGGTTGGCACTTGGCCGGGGGCCTCTCTTGCGTGACCGGGGCGGCCCCTGAGCGCGGGCCTGCCCTGGCCCCGTGGCCCGTGGGCAGGAAGCTCTGGGGGCCGCGCACGGGCCACCCTCCTTCAGGATGCAAATATCCGGCCGGCGCCCTGCGGGAGGAGGGGGCTCCCAGCCACCCCTCCAGGAGCCGGCGCCCCTCTCTCAGCGCTTTCTCGGGCGGCGGCTGCCTGAGGCCCAGGGACGGGCAGAGCATCCGCCCGCCATGTTTGTGGTCTCGGCTCCTGCCGTGTGGGGCTGGGGCGGAGGGGGGGCTGGCATCCGTCCCCCTCCCAGGAGCCTGGCCGTGGCTGCAGAGACGGGGGTGGGGGGACGTGACCAGGGCGACGGGCGGCGTGCGTGTGGCGGGTTTTCCACCTCCGGCCTCAGGCCTCGGGGCTCCAGGAGGGGAGACAGACGATGAAAGAAGTCCGCACAGGCCAAGCTGCGCCTCAGCCCTCCCGTCCACACACCTGGCTTTCTGCTCCTGGGACCTGGGCTCCTCTCTCCACAGAACAGAGGAGGATCCGAGGGTCAGAGAGGACCCCAGCTAGAGGGCACCGGGAGGGGGCTGAAGGCAGCTCAGGCCCAGGCTGGCCCTACTCTAACGGAACCCAGGCGTCCGTCCACAGGGTCTGGGCCACCCCTCCCACCACGGGGTCCGGGCCACCTGTGGCCAAATGCTTTGGGAACCCCACTCGGCGCCCCGAGGCCAGCGTCCAGAGCTGAAGGCCTGAGGCACCTGCACAGAGAGTCCTACTCCCTCTGCTCCCAGCGTTTCCCAAACTGCACCCCTCGGGGCAGCACCAGTGGCCATGGATGGGCTCAGAGAGGAGTGACCCTGAGGAGGGGGAGGGGCGGGACATGAGCCAGGAAGTGGGCGTGGCTCCTCGCTCCCACCTGCTGCCCGGCATCACCAGGCCTCACTCTGGGAGCCTGGGGGGCGCCCCCCACACCCCTCACCTGCTGAAATGGGGGTAGAAACAGCCCGCCTTGCAGGGCTGTTGGGAGACGCACAGGAAGCCTCGCCAAGCGGCCGTTGTAAACATTCAGGGACCTGCGAGTGTTGAAGGCCCACTGTGTGCTTTGCCCTGTGCCAGCCCCAGTGAGAGGCACATGGCGCAGCCTCTGCCTGGAGCCTCAGGCTGGGCCGCACGAGCAGGATTCCTGGCCTTGAAGGGGCTGCTGCGGGCCCTGCAGACAGGCCAGCTGCCCCTCCAGCCAGCACCCCCTCCGCTCCTGCAGGGCTGACGCCCACGGGCCAGGGGTGCCCTCTCCTCTCCTCTCCTGCTCGACCCTCACGTCTTTGCCCTGGAGCAGCCCCTGGAGCCTCTGCTCAGCTGGGAGCCAGCGGCCTCCACACTCGGCCCCTTGATCTCGGGGTTCTGGTGTGAGAGCTCCTCTTCCTGGGGGACAGGTCTGTGCGGCGGTGCCCTGGCTGCTTCCGCCGGCGGCCTGGGCTGAGCGGGTGGGCCCTGCAGCCCGGCCCCGGCCCTGTTGGCAGAGGAACCCTCCCCCGAGCTCGCGGCCCCTCCTCCAATGTCTCTGTGATCTCTGGGTGGTGGGGCACGGGGTCACCCCGCTCCTCACCCTTCCGGCCTCCACGGGGCCTCCGGGACCCCCTCACCAGGACCCGCAGTCTCGGGGCTGCCATTCTCCTAGGTGTCCGAGTGCCAGCAGACCCCACGCCTCCCCCCGTGTCTGCCCCCGGCGTCTGCGGGCACCCCCAGCTTGGCGTGTCCAACACTTGGCCGCCCCCTGCCTGCTGCCCCCAAACCAGTTCCCCCACTGCCCTGGCTCAGGTGTGAGGAGTCAGGGAGGGGAGAGCCGGTGCCCACACCTGGGAGCCAGCTCACACCTGGGGGCCAGCTCACACCCGGGGGCCAGCTCACACCCTGGGGCCAGCTCACACCTGGGGGCCAGCTCACCCCCGGGGGCCAGGTGAGGGATGGAGTGAGCTCCTGGCGATGCTCAGAGGGGCTCAGCAAGCACCTCTCCCGCAATCTCTTGTCACTTTGGGTCCCTGGACAGCCGCATGGACAGTGCTGGGCTGACCTCGTGCTCGGGGGTCTCCGAAGGAGGGGTGTGGGCTGAGGCCACTTCCTTCCCAGCAGTGACCTGGGAGCAGCACGTGGCTCGCCCGCGGGGTCCAGGTCCCGCCTGGGGGTGGGGTGGGGTGGGGGAGATCGGGTGCTGGGCCCTGGAGGCTGAGCTTCGGTTCCCTGGCGAGTAGGGGTCACCCGGCAGGTCCCGGGGCCACCGCGTAACTGAGCTGGGGACGTGCCCAGTGGCCCCGGAGGCCCAGGTCGCAGCTGCGCTCCAGTTTCACCCTCGGGGCCGGGGCCGGTGAGTCAGGTGTCACCCCCAGGCGAGGGCCCGGGGCGGGGGCTGGGGGGGACCTGCGGATCCCGAGGCCGCCCACAAACACGCCCACAGACACGCCCACAGACACGCTCACAGACACGCGGGGGGGCCTGCCTGGCCCCCGACCGGGCTCCCGGGAGCTCCGGGGCAGCGTGAGTTTCCGCGTCTGGTTTTCATGAGAAAGATCTAACGTTCGTTATACGAGAAATAGGAAGAGGGGGAGTGGGGAAGAGAACCAGCCGGACCCCCGAGACCGGCCGTGCCAACGCCGCGGCGTCTGAGCCCTGCCCTGCGCGTGTGTCAGCGTCGCCGGGTCACGCTTACGTCCCATCACCTGGCGTGAGATCTGAACGCGACCGAATCTCCATGGGGGGTCGCGTTGTACCCCGCCCGCCCCGTGTCCTGTTGGGCCACTTTCCCCACAAAAACACCAACCTCCGGACAGACACCCGCGTCCCTGGGGGAGGAGCAAGACGGGGCGTCCCACCCAGAGCGAAGGCCCCCGTGTGGCTGTGGCTCGTGCGGGGGGCAGCGGCCACGCTTCCCTCAGAAACATGGACGTGACGCGTGAATTACAGACCGGCAGCCGTCAGAGGGGAGGGGGCTGGTGGAGGAAGGCGAGGGATTAGCCCGAGGACAGACTGCATATGCAGCCCGGCTGGTGTGGCTCAGGGGTTGAACGCCGACCTGTGAACCGGGAGGTCAGGGTTCGATTCCTGGTCGGGGCACAGGCCCGGGCGGCGGGCTCCATCCCCAGGGTGGGGCGTGCAGGAGGCGGCCGATCCATGATTCTCTCTCATCATTGACGTTTCTCTCTCTCCCTCCCCCTTCCTCCCTGAAACCAATAAAAACACATTAAAAACAGAAGAACAGATATGCACGGGCCATAGACACAGACAACAGCGGGGAGGGGGGTCTGGGTCTGGGTGAGGGGGGCACATGGGGGATGGGAACGTCTGTAACCGCCAATAACACAAGTTTAAAACAGGACAGGAGTGAGCTGGTGTCGTTCTTCTGTGGCGCCCCCGCCCCCGGACAGCGTGCGGTCCCTGCGTGCGTGGGAGCCTGGAAACAGCAGCAGCATCAGGTCTCCTCCAGCCGCGTGGGCTGCAGACAGGTCTCCGAGCTCGTCTTTGGCCCCTTAGCTTTGTCGGCCATTCGTCCTCCGCGTGTGAACGTGACTTTTCCCTGGATGCGCGGCTGGTGGTCTCGTGGGTGGGGGGTGCCCTGGGCCGGCGGGGGCTGCCGGGCTGTCCGGCCGGGGCTCCTGGTTCCTGCCATCGAGCCCTTCCCGGGGATGCATTTCGTGGGGGACAGTTGGGGGTCACAGCTGGTGTGGCTCCGTGGATAGAGCGTCGGCCTGCGAATGAAGGGTCCCGGGTTCAAGTCCGGTCAAGGGCGCGTTCCTCGGTGGCAGGCTCCTCCCCGGCCCGGGCCCTGGTCAGGGCCAGTGCAAGAGGCAAACAGTTGATGTGTTTCTCTCACATCGATGTTTCTCTGTGTCTTTCCCTCTCTCTCCCTAAGAATCAATGGAAAAATAGCCTTGGGTGAGAATTAACAACAAAAAGCCTCTTTGTGTAAAATTCCACGTCCTTTTCGGTCCAGAGCCGTGCCCGGGCCTCTTCCCCCGGCTCTCAGCCCCCAGGGTCTGGGGACAGCGCTCCCAGGGGGACAGGCCAGCACAGACGCCAGCGCGTGGCTCCTAGGCCAGTGCGCCCCAGCCGGCCTGGGTCTCCCCGAAGGCAGGCAAGGACGAGGGTCCTTGAGCTGGTTCCAGTGCCTTCTGTCCAGTGGGGCTGAGGCCATGCTGTCCTGCTGATGTCTCTCTCCAGACCCACTTTACAGATGGGGAAGGTGAGGCCTGGCGATGGGGCCCAGGTGCCCGAAGTCACAGGACGCGGGAGACGCCTGGATGGACTGGGACCCTCCCTCTCCTGCTTAGGGGTCCCTGCCCCTGGGCTGTCCCTGGGCTGCGGGGCGGTCTCCGCCCACCGTCCCGATCCTGCCTCCTGCGTTGGGTCAGGTGCCCGGCGCCGGGTCACGCAGTGGGTGCTAGTTGGTGGTGAGGAGAGAGTAGAGGAGGGTCGGATTCGAATGCCATTGTGATTTTCCTTATCAGAGATTCCCGGGGGCTCGTGGGCTGGGGGCGAAGGCTAAGGCAGTGGGCTCTGGTGAGGGGCCCGCCCCCAGATGTAGAAAACTTCAGCCGCCCAGCAAGTGGTCAGATGGCCACCCCAAGGGATGCCCGGGAGTGGGCTCGCCTCGGGGCTCCCCCCCGCCCGGTGGCCCCCAGCCTCAGCGTTCTGTCTGTAAAGTGGGTCCGCCTCCCGCCCCATCAGCGAGAACTCTCCGCCCTCGAGCCACAGAGTCTGGGCCCTCTGGCCCCCGCCGGCCGGCCTCTGCGAACGGCTGGCCCCAGGGTGGGGCGCCGGCCCCTTTCCGCCCGCCCAGCCAGCCGCCGGCAGCTCCGGGCCGGTGCCCAGCGACTTTCCATCCGTGGGGCCCTGGTTGGAGGCCAGCGGGGGCCCCGCGAGGGGCTCTGTCCTCACCCCCGCGCGCTGCCACACTCAGAGCCCAGCCCCTGCCGCATCAGCCGTGGGGCCCACGGTGTCCAGCTCTCCGGAGGCAGGGGACCCACCAAGGGGGCAGCGTGAGGCAGGGGTGTCCCCGGCCTCCAACGTCCTACGGGCGTCAGCAGAGCTGGCCCTGGAGTGCGGAGCCCCGACCCCAGGCAGAGCTGGACAGTGAGCGAGGAGGAAGTTAGGGGGCCCAGCCCCGGGAGGGTGGGGGGACTCACACCTCGGCCGGGTGGTGGGGACAGAAGCCGCCCGCCTCTAAAGGGCTCAGGCCCTTCGCGTGAGGGACCCCCACCCCCCTGCTCCGGCCCATCCATCAGCGGAAGAACCCTCTGGGTGGCACCCCTCCGAGCCCGCGGGCGCCCGGGAGATTGATGAACACAAACATCCATTTCTCGGGCTGCGCGCTCTGAAAACACGGCCCCTTTCGGATTGAATTGCTGCCGTGCGCCCGCTAAACACGGACTCGGGGTAACGCGGGAGATTTGTTGCTGTGAGCGCACGGCTTCCTCCTCCGCTCCGGCTGCTGGGGGAGGGGGCAGGACAGGGAGGGAGGGAGACAGGAGGCCGGGCAGAAGGAGGCGAAAAGAGAGGTGAAACCAGCGACGGAGGGGACCCTCGTGGGCCCGTGGGAGGGTGATTTATTTCCTGGCCGTCTGTCCGTCTGTCCCTCCGTCGGGGAAGGGGCAGCTGGCCTCGTAGCCGCGGGCGTGGGGGCTGGGCCTGGGGCAGGGATCCCCGCTCCCTCCCTCCTGCCATCCAGGCTGGGCCCAGTGGGCACAGGACGGGAAGGGCACCGGGTAGTCGGGCCCAGAGCAGGGAGATGGGATGCCAGGTCTGGGCACAGGGACGGGGCCTCTGATCCTCCACGCTCCTGGGCCCCCTATGGCAGATGCGCCCCGAGACCCAGACGGTGTGTGAACCACATGCGTGTTACGTGTCCTAGAGTCACATGAAAGGGGAGCAGGAAGCCAGGGACAGCCGTTGAGGTACAATCTCTGTGACGGAGCCCACTCCACACACGCTCAGCTGGCGTGCGTGATGCGAAGCCATGACTCCCGCGTGGCTTCCCTGCCGAGTCTCTGTTCTCGGGGTGCGTGGCACACGCACAGGGCCCTGGTCACGGCAGCTGCGGGTGAAGCTGCTGGTTCAGGACTTGCCGTGTGTCCCCCAAACACCCAAGCCCTGCCCTCGCCGGTGTGGCTCAGTGGACAGAGCATCGGCCTGCGGACCAAAGGCTCCCTCCCGGGTCCGATTCCGGTCAAGGGCATATGCCCGGGTTGCAGGCTCCTCCCCGGCCGGGCCCTGGTCAGGGCGCCTGCAGGAGGCTGCCAATCGATGTGTCTCTCTCACATGGATGTTTCTCTGTGTCTCTCCCTCTCTCTTCCACCCTCTCTAGAAATCAATGGAAAAATACCCTCGGGTCTTGGGTGAGGATTAACAACAACAACACAAACCCCCCACTCGTGTCCTTGGCTCAGGGACACTCCCAGGTGCTGTCCTGGAAGGAGAGAGGTAGGGCCAGTGTGTGTGTGTGCAGAGGGGGGTGCGGGGGGGGGAGCTGTGGGGAGGGGGTTCTGAGCTCCCCTGGGAGCGGTGGCTGGGCGCTGGTCCTGGCTGGCCGCACCACTCCTCCACTCCTGCGGGTGTCCCCTGAGCTCTCGGGGGCCTCCGTGACCGAACAGGCAGACCCCTGCCCTGCAGCTTCTGCTGAGCCCGGGACCCTGCCGGCCGCTGACCCCGGGACATGGGGAGCGAGCGTCCTTCTCTCTAGACGGGAGTCTGTGGGCTTGGGAGGAGCTGACCAGGACGTGCCGCCCACGGTCCCGGGGGGTGGGGGAGGGCAGGGCAGGGAGGGCTCCCGGCGCCGCCATCACTTTGCTCGGGGCGGACACAGGGCCGCAGTGAGGAGCCGCTCGTCTGGGCCTGGGTGGAGTGGCCGTGGGTGCGAGCGGCCGCCAGGGCACCGGGAAGGCTGAGGCCTGAGCCGCACCAGCTGGGCGGGACATGGGGGTGGCTGGCTCGTTTTCTCCACGTTGAAGAGCTTTCTTGGGGTTGAGTCCCAGAATCCCAGGCAGTGCCCCCAGCAAAAATCAATGAAATAGAAAACAGAAAGGTATTAGGAGACAATAATCAATGAAACCAGTTTCCTCTATAAAAAGATTGTAAATAATCAACAGATCTCTAATCGGACTGCACAAGAAAAAAAGATAGAAGACACAAATGGTCCCATCTCAGGGATGACTAAAGGGACATCACTACAGATCCTATAGCTATTAAAAGGATAATAAATAACACTACAAACAATTTATACCCATAAATTCTATGACATAGGTGAAATAGACAAATTCTCCGAAAGACAAAAGTTACCCAAAGTCACTCACTCAAAAATAAAAAGAAGTCCCATACACATTAAAGAGTTGGTTGTTAAAAGCCTTCGCACAATAAACTCCAGACGTAGAGGCATTTCCTGGCAAATTTCCCAAACACTTAGGAAAGAAATAATACCAATCACATACAATCTCTTCCGGAATACAAACTACGGACTGTTTTTATGAGGCCAGCGTTACCCTCATACAACCCGACAAAGACAAGTTCAAAAGCTACTTGCCCTGGCTGGTTTGGCTCAGTGGATAGAGCATCTATCTGCCTGCAGACAGAAGGGTCCTGGGTTCAGTTCTGGTCAAGGGCACGTGCCTGGGTTGTGGGCTCAATCCCCAGTGGGGGGCATGCAGGAGGCAGCCAATCAATGATTCTCTCTCATCATTGATGTTTCTATCTCTCCCTCCCTCTCCTTCCTCTCTGATATCAATAAAAATATAGTTTAAAATAGAATATATAAAAGCTTTAAAAAAAGCTACTGACCAATGTCCCTCATGAATATAGACACAAAAATTCTCAACAAAATATTAGCAAATCAAATCCAACAATATCCACAAAGGAGAATGAATGAACAATGGGATTTATCCTAGGAATGCAAGTCTGGTTCAACATTCAAAAATCAATCAATATAATTTACCATGTCAACAGATGAAAGAAGAAAAAACTGATGATTATTTTAATAGATGGGGGCGGGGGGAAGCATGTGATAAAATTCAACATCTATTCATGAAAAAGACTTGTAACAAACCAGAAAGAGAAGGGAACTCCCTCAATCTTGCAAAGGGTGTGCACAGAAACCCTTCAGCTAATGTCATCACTGAATATTGAAAACCTTCCCTCTGATTTCAGAACCAAAGTAAGGGGACGCGGTGCCTTTATTCCTCGTCAGTGCTGTCCCGGAGAGCATAGCCGGTGGAATAAGGCAAGAAAAAGAAATAAAAGACACGCAGATTGAAACGGAAGAAATAACATTCTCCTAATTGCATTCAGTGTGATCATTGATATAGGACATCTCAAAGAATATGAAAAAGGAGCTAGAACTAATAAGTGAATTTAGCAAAGTCACAGGATACAAGGTTAATATGCAAAAAATTAATTATAATGTTATGTACTGCCGGGAGCCGGTCCATCCTTGCTGTTTCAAGGGACCTGGCATATATGGCATACTGTTCTTAATATGTTTGCTCCCCTTCTTGGCACTATGTGTTTTAACCAAGGTCACCTCTCTGAGAAAGGTTGTTTCCCCAGGTAGGGATTTTCCCCTGAAGTTAGGGAGGGAATAAAACCCCTTAACTAAGTGCCAGGCGGGTAGTTAATCCCTTTAACTACGAACAATCATGCTTAAGCTACATAATCTTTACTCCCTGGAATGGAGATAAGAAACGCCCTAACCTTTGTAATAGAGATTGATAGGATTGGAATCAACTGGTATAAATACAGATATAACAAGACAACAGGACACAGAACCTAGACACAGAACCTACACAGAACCTACACAGAACCTAGAGACAGAAGAACTTCGCTGGAGAGAACATGGCAAAAGATCCTGGACAGAAACTGGCCACAAAACCTAGAGACAGAACCTGGCTACAGAACCTGGATAGAACATGGCAAGAGAACCTGACTAGAACCTGGTGACTGAACCTGGCTGGAGAACCTAGTGAGGGAACATGGCTACAGAACCTGGCTGGAGAACCTGGATAGAACCTGGCTGGAGAACCTGGACAGAACCTGGCTGGAGAACCTAGCGAGGGAACATGGCTACAGAACCTGGCTGGAGAACCTAGCAAGAGAACATGGACACAGAACCTGGCTGGAGATCCTAACCAGAACTTGGCTAGAGATCCTGGCTAGGCTGCTGATCAACTGAACGCTGTCTCCGTGTCATTCCTTCTTTGCCGACTCCGTCCACACCTTTGGGGACCCCTGGACCTGCTAGGGTTGGACCCCAGCAATGTACCTGTGATAAATCATTGGAAATTGAAGTTAAAAAAGAAGCAAAACTATTTACAATAGCACCAACCCCCCTCCCCCCAAAACCGAGGTATAAATCTGACAAAACATGTACAAGACCCGTATGCTCAAACTACAAAACACTGATGAAGGAAATCAAAGACCTAAATAAACAGAGATATACCATATTCATGGATTGGCAGACTCAATATAGTTATGAAGTCATTTCTCACCAAATTTGAGATTTGATACAATCCCACTGAAAATCTCAGCAGGAGTGCTTGTAGAAATGATCATGCCCACTCCAAAATTCATGTGGAAGGGTGCAGGAGAACTGAAACAGCCAGGGGTAAAAAACCATGGGGGAGTCACACTATCTGATTTTAAGACTTATTTTAAAGCTACAATAAGACAGTGTGGTATTGGCAAAGGATTTACATATAGATCCGGGAGACGGAATATGGAACCCAGAAACAGACCCCAATGCACATGTCTGAGCTTTACCAAAGGTGCACAGTAACTCAACTTAGAAGGGATAGCCTTTTAAAGAAATGATTCTGGAACAGCTGGACATTCATCTGCAAAAAAGAGAGAAAGAGACTTGACCCATACCTTGCACCACATACAAAAATTAACTCAAAACAAAATATGAAACTATAAAGTCTATAGAACTATAAGATGTAAAAACATAAAACTCCTAGAAGAAAACATAGGAAAAAAAATCTTTCTGACCTTGGTTTTGGCAACGATGTCTTATATCTGACACCAAAAGCACAATCCATTTAATAGTTGATAAATTAGACTTTATCAAATTAAAAAATGTAAGTGAAAGACAATCCACAGACTTAGAAAAAGATAATTTCCTTTTTTTTCTTAGTTATATTTTTGTTGATTTCATAGAGGAAGGGAGAGGGAGAGAGAGATTAAAAACATCAATGATGAGAGAGAATCATTGATCTGCTGCCTCTTGCACGCCCCCAACTGGGGATCTAGCCCACAACCCAGGCATGTGCCCTGACTGGGAATTGAACCATGACCTCCTGGTTCATAGGTCGACGCCTAACCATTGAGCCACGACAGCTGGGCAGAAAAAGATCATTTCAAAACCCCAATCTGATAAAGGGTTTGCATCCAGAATGCATAAAATGAGTCCCAAACTCAATAATAAGTAACCAAAAATTTAAAAACGAATAGAGCGTTTGGTCCTGGCCGGGTGGCTCGTTTGGTTGGAGTGTTGTCCCGTGCACCAGAAAGGTTGCTGGTTCTATTCTCGGTCAGGGCACATACCTGGGTTGTGGGTTCGATCCCCGGTTGGGGCACATGCTGGAGGCAACTGATCAATGTTTCTCTCCCACATCAATGCTTTTCTCTACCCCCTCTCTCTCCCGTGCTCTCACTCTAAAATCAATAAACGTACCCTCAGACGAGGGCTTAAAAAAAGGTGAAATAAATAACTAAATAACAAAAGATTTGGACACGTCATCCGAAGAACAAGCCAGGGCACCACGTGAGCACTTAGAGGAGCTCAGGCGACTGGCCGTCATGTCGATGCCAAGCGAGCCCCCCGCTCTCACCTGTGATCACGGCTTTCTTTGCTGCAAAAAGCTGTGTTGTTTCCATTTGGCGGGAGGCATGGGCGAGGGCGGCAGGCGGTTCAAAGGCTGCCTCCTGGTTGCAGAGAGAGGCTCAGACAGAAGCCAGACCCCGGGGGCCACAGAGGGGCCCCTGGAAGGCCTCTGGGCTCCCAAGGCTTCCGCTGTGCTTGAGGGGGAGCCTGTGAAGACACACGCCCAGCCCGGCCCAGCTGGGGCCTGCGGCCCGCGGGGTGAGCCAGGTGTCACCCATCTTCTTGACGAGTTTCACCTCCTCGCCCAGGAAGTGGTTCCTCAGGAGTCACAGAGCCCAGGGGCTGTGCGGGCAGAACCCAGGGCCTGCCGCTCCCCAAGGGCCTGCGTCAGGTTCTTCCCAGGACCACCCGGCTCCCGGGGGTCCTGAGTTTCGCCCCCTCATCGTGGGGACCCTGTGCCCGTCTGGAAGAGGGCGTGGTGGCCGTGCTGCTGGGGACCCTGGCGCGGCTCATGGGCCAACTCGCTAAGGAAGCCGCCGATGCCCGGCAGAGCCCCAAGGTCGCCATGGAAACAGAAGCCCAGAGAGAGGTAGGTGCGGAGGCCGCGATGCCCGCTGACCTGACCGCGGCTGACGGGGCCTCCACTGGGTGGAATGATTCTGAGAACTGGGGGTGCGGGGGGCGCGGGGAGAAGGAGTGAAGCTAGAAAACCGGGGTGGGCCGGTCAGGGGCCGAGGACGGGGAGGCGGTTCCAAAGCAGCGAATGGGAAAGAGGCTGGGGGGCCGGCGGCGGCTGGTAAAAGGGGCATTCCTGTGTCTGTGCCGTCCAAACACTGTTGAAGCAAGAGATGGGGGCCCCGGGGGCACTGTGACACGGAGCAGCACCTGTAACACTCACACAAGCGGGGGCGGGCGCCCACAAAACGCCGCAGCAACGGCGGGCAGTTTCTTACAACGCTGAACCCAGGGACCCCGGCCCCCCGGGGAGTGCCAGAGCCCAGACCCTCCAGCTCCCCTCAGCCTGCGCCGCGGCCCCACCCTCCGCGTCTGCGCGTTGCTCCTGGAGCCGGTCACCACGTCTGTCATCGTGCTCAGTCCCGCCCCGGGCCCTGGGCCACCCCCTCTGTGTGGTATGTGTCGCCGCCTGGCCCTGGGCAGTGCGGGTGAGACAGCGCCCGCCAACCTCGCCGTCTGTCTCGGCCTCGCCAGCCGAGTGGACGTGGCGGCCTCACCCTGAGCTCCGAGCCGTGGGGAAGGTTTTCCGAATCGAATCGCGGGGCGCAGGCCGGCGGGGCTTCGTCAGGTTCCCGGTGGGCGCGTGTGCGTTCCCGCCGCCTGCACGGGGTTCTGCGCGGGTGGCAGGTCAGGATGGAGACGCGGTCGGTTTCTCTAACTTGGAGCCTTTTTTTTTTTTTAATATATTTTTATAGCCCCAGCTGGTCTGGCTCAGTGGATAGAGCGTTGGCCTGCGGACTGGAGGGTCTCGGGTTCGATTCCGGTCAAGGGCACGTACCTCTCCCGCCCTGGTGCGGGTTCCAGTGGGAGGCAACCAACCAATGTGCTTCTCTCACATCATGTCTCTCCCTTTCCCTCTCTCTTCCATTCTCTCTAAAAATCAGTGGGAACATCCTTGGGTGAAGATTAAAAAATACATGTTTTTTTATTGATTTCAGAAAGGAAGAGAGGGAGAGAGAGAGCGAGACATCAATGAGACTTCCTGATTGGCTGCCTCCTGCACCCGCCACTGGGAATCAAGCCTGAAACCGGGGCCTGTGCCCTGACCGGGAACCGAATGGTGACCTCCCGGTTCATAGGTTGATGCGCAGGCGCTGAGCCCCGCCGGCCGGGCTGACGGGGAGCCTTCTCCCTGCCCCCCTGCCGAGCGCCCTCGCCCTCCGGGGTCAGCTTAGACGCGAGTCCCGGAGCCAGGTCGCCCCTCCCATGCTTCCCTGGCACCTGTCTGGTGGCCTGGGTGCCCTCGCGGGCTTCCTGTCAGCCCCAAGGCCGTGGCCATTGTCCTGAGGCCAGGCCCACCCCAGGAGCCCGCTCTGCAGCCATCGACGGACTCCCCAAATAGGACGGATTTAGTTCCCTTTTGTCCACTGCTAGGCCTCTGGCCGCACCAGCCCCCCTCCCCGCCCCCCCCAAGGGAGGGAGGAATGTGGCCTCCGGGGGCTCCTTGCGAGGTCCAGCGTGACTTCCTGTTGGAAGATCCAAGTTTCTGGAATTTGAGAAACGCTCGTTCGTAAAGGCGGGAGTCACCTCTGACCCCCCTCCCCCCCCTCGCATCCTGTCCCGGGAAGCAGGCGATTGGGCCCCACCTCCCAGGGGGCAAGAGGGCACCCCTGTTGGGGCGCCTCCTCACCCCATCCTCCTCGGGGAAGTTCTGTGCCTTCCTCCCCCGGCGATGAGCAAGGCAGCTCGAGACAGACAGCGTGCGAGGCCTCGGGGTTTACCCAGGCCCAGAGGCCCCTCTCCCGGGGGTGCCCTTCCAGAGCCCGGAGGCTGGTGGCGCCCCCAAATACCGGCCGGAGCCCCCTCTCTGCCGCGGGCCTGGGTGAGGCGTCCATGTGAGGGCTGTGTTTACCTTGAACCACTCAGCCCGGCAGACGCATTATTTAGGGACGAGAATAAAAAGCCAATCACTTTACTTCAATTGGCCATTTAGTTCAATTTGCGTGTTACTGCAGGTAATTACTCTGGTAATAACGTGCCGTCATCCGCGCACACGGGGAGCCGGCCTGGCCCGGTCTTAATGCGGCCAGCGCTACACTAATTACCGGGTGTTGCCATGGTTACCTGCGGGGACGCCGTGTTAACGACACCCTGGAAACAGCACGCCAGCGCGGGCTTTGAATTGGGGCTTTGTGCGCCCGGAGAGCCCAGAGTGCGCTGCGCATGGAACAGTCATGAATAACATGAGATCATCGCGGCCCAGTTGCCAGGAAGCTGATTAACTGAACTGCAGAAATGTGACTTCTCCCCACGCGGGAGCCAGAGCCTCCCAAACGTTGTGGGGTTGCTAGGCAACCCCCGAGATGACATCACTCACACGGCCGCTGCCCGCGATGTCATCGCTGCATATGGACGGCGCCTACGCCGGTGCGCTCTCAGCGGTTCTCAACCTGTGGGTCGCGACCCCTTTGGGGGTCGAACGACCCTTTCACAGGGGTCACCTAAGACCATCGGAAAACGCATATATAATTCCATGTTGTTTTTTGTGATGAATCACTATGCTTTAATTTTGTTCAATTTGTCACAGTGAAATTGGGGGTCACCACAGCATGAGGAGCTGTATGACAGGGTCGCTGCGTGAGGAAGGTTGGGAACCGCTGGAGAGGAACGACTTGTTTTTCTCCGGGATGAGGGGTCTGAACGGCGGGCGGCCCGGGCTGCGGCGAGGGGATTTGGGGACACCTGTGTGGCTCTCGGGGTGACTGAGGTTTTATTGCTACCAGGTTACGCTAATGGGTCCAAAGGAAAAGGCAGGTGTCCCAGCGCATGGCGGAGAGCTGGTCAGGAGAGGCGCGTGCCCGGCCTCAGGGAGGCAGCCGAGTGGCAAAGTCCCCTGGCTACGCCCCGGCCGGTGCCGCTCAGCGGTTAGAGCATCGGACTGAGCACAGAAGGGTCTTGGGTTGGATTCCCGTTCAAAGGGCACACGCCTGGGTTGCAGGTTCACTCCCCACCCCTCGTAGGGGTGTGTGCGGGAGGCACCCAATTGGTGCGTCTCTCTGTCTCCCTCCCTCCCTCCCACTCTCTCTAAAAAGCAATGGAAGGAGGGAGTTAACGGGGGAGAGAGGGGGACACACGTAATACTTTCAACAATAAAGATTTAAAAAGTGAAAAGCACTGGAAGAAATACCCTCAGGAGGATTAACAGCAACAACAAAAAGTCCTCTGGCTACGCCGGCCCAGCTCCCTGCTTCCCCCTAGAACCCGTGCCGGGAAGGGGTAACCAGAGCAGGAGCGTGGCTGCCTGAGCGATACTGAGCGCCCCGTCGCAGGAGGCATTCAAGGGGGAGCTGGACTGGGGCCGGGAGGGGAGGAGGGGGGTTGAAGGGCGTGCGTGGCCTGGCCGACCAGTGTGGTTGCCCGAGTGGGGATGTTCTGTCGTTCCCTGGCCGTCTAATTGCCCACGTCGAGCCCGGCTGGCCCCGCCGTCCAGGCCTCTGGGGGGCAGCGGCGAGCAGACCCCAGTAAGTGTGGCCTCACCATGGAGCACCCAGGAGGCCGGCCAGTGCAGGGACTGAGGGAGGGCTCCCTGGGCGGACCGTGAGGAGGCCTGGCCTTCCCCCCAGGGTCTTCTTGAAAATCAGGGCCCTCCGGCTGTGGCATGAAGAGCAGATGTGGGGGGCAGGGGAGGGATCAAAGACCCCTGGTCTCTGGATCTGGGGCCAGGCCGGCTCCCTGCCATCTCTTCCCGCCTCTGCCCACCTGATGCGCCAGCTCAGCCCCAGCTACTCCCCGCCCGTGATGTCCCCAGACCCGGCCCTTTCAATGCCGTTGGCATGGCGACGGGCAGCGACAACCTCCGCCCTGAGGTCCAGACTTGGTACATTCACCACTCACTCGACCTGCCAACATGTCCCAGTCTGATCGCGCTGTCGCCTCACAGCTCGAGGTGGGCGCCTCCCAACCAGGGACCCGACCTTCCTGAGTCCGCCCGGCCCTGCATGCCGCCGCCACTCTCCCCCGGGGCCCAGCCGGCCCTGCGACCCCCTCCTGGACACCTGAGACCCTGTCCGCTGCGGCACTGCCAGCCGCGCTGCTCACTCCGCCTCAGGGTCTTGCACCCGCCATTCCCCCGGGAGTGTCTCCCCTAAGGGTCTCCTGGGCCCCACCTCGGGGTGGGGGTCCTGCCTGAGCCCCCTCCGTCCCTGTCCCCGACTGTTTGCTGTCACACCCACCACACGCGCCGGAACTGACTTCTCTGCTGCCTGTGAGCTGCCCTCGCCTCCTGGCGTTTCTGGCCTTGCTCACGTCTGGGGCCACGTGGGCTTGGCCAGTTAGTAACACCCACAGGAGCTGGTGTGGGCACGGGTGCTCCGGCCCCGGGCTCCTCGGGGGGCAGCAGGGTGAGGTCTCTGTCCCCCCCCCCCCGCCCCTGCCTTGGGAAGGTGGTCTGCGTTCTCCAGCGACAAGGACCCTGAAACTCGCCGGCTTGGTCAGCGAGGGTGCATTCAGGGCTCTGTTCGTTGGCACAGCTGTGACCACCCGGCAGGGGTCCGCGGCACCCCGAGCCAGGAGCGGGGACACTTCGTTTCCAGGGGCCTTGGGCTCCGTCTCAGAGACGGGGTGCCGGGGCGCTGGAGGGGGAGGCACGCTGCGGGGGCTGGTGTTGGCTTGGGCCCCACTTCCTAGCCGGGTGTGAGGGATGGCACACAGGGGCTGGAGGTGGGCCTTGGGGCGCGGGGCTCAGCTGGGCAGCGACCTGCAGGGGACCATCCCTGTCGCCGCCTCGAGGGCTGGGAGGCGGGTCACAGAGCTCGGGGTCACCAACCTGACGGGGCCACTCGCTCCCTGTGGGCAGAGCTGTGGGCTCAGCGCTGAGCTCTGGTCTGGTCCCAGGACCTCAGAGAACAGCGCCCCCCCCCCCCCCCCCGAAAAGAGGGAGCCCCTAGGACTTGGCTTTCACAAGAGGATGGCGGAGGGGGGCGGGGGGTGACAGGCCAGTTCGTGCTCCTCCTGTGGCTCCGGCTAAGGTCAGGGCTGAGGAGCATGGTGTGCGGGTCACGCTGACCCCCTCCCTGGGCCCTGCCTGGCGGCGGGGACTCCGCGTCCCAGCGTCCTGTCTGTGGCAGGGGGATCGTCAAACCTACCTCGCAGGGCCTGCCTCCGTCGGCCAGAGCCTGCTGGGACCCAGGGTCTTGGCTGGTGACGGGGACGTGGGGATGGGGCCGGACCCGCGTGGACGTGGGAGAGGCGGCCCCGGGGCCAGGAAGACACAGTGGGGCTGCCTCGGAGCACCCTCCGCCGTCTGCGGTGGGGAAGTCCCTGCCACACGGAAAGGTGTTTTCCGACATTATTCCTTCCTCAAGCAAGTTCAAGTTTATTCACGCACTGCCCGCCCTCGTCCGGAAATCCCAGGAAACCAGCGGCGTTTCTGTCTCGTTCCCGTCCAGGCCCCGTGGGGTGCTGAGCCCAGGCCCCGTGGGGTGCTGAGCCCAGGCCCCGTGGGGTGCTCAGTCCAGGCCCCGTGGGGTGCTGAGTCCAGGCCCCGTGGAGTGCTGAGTGATGGCAAACACGGGGGCTGGTGTCGTCCCAGCAGGTGGGCCCCCAGGACGGCCAGGAGGCCGGGCAGCCGGGGCTGGAGTCCCAGCTCCCCAGGCCAGACGGGGGTTGGGGTGGGGGGGGGCTCTGTGGGCTGAGCACAGGCTGCTGGCTTCTTTACTTCCTTTTTTTTTTAAATCCTCACCTGAGGCTATTTTCCCATTGACTTTTAGGGAGAGTGGGAGAGGGAATGACAGAGAGAAACGTCCTTGTGAGGCGTCCATGTGAGGGAAACACCTCGATTGGTTGCCTCCTGCACGCGCCCCAACCAGGGCCAGGCCGGGGAGGAGCCTGCAGCCCAGATGGCACGCCGCGCGCTCTCCACTGAGCCACACCGGCCAGGGCTCTTTTCTTTTTTAAAAATATATTTTATTGATTTCAGAGAGGAAGGCAGAGGGAGAGAGAGAGAAACATCAGTGATGAGAGAGAATCATCAATCGGCTGCCTCCTGCACGCCCCGCACTGGGGATCGAGCCCGCAACCCGGGCCTGTGCCCTGATTGGGAATCAAACTGTGACCTCCTGGGTCATAGGTCAGTGCTCAGCCACTGAGCCACGCCCGCCAGGCAGAGCTGCTGATTTCTTACTGAGTAGAGACACTCAAACCAACAAAACAAAATCCAACCCCCTCCCCAACCCCATGGCTGGGGTTTCACAAAACCACGGGCGCACAGGCGCCGGAGCGGGGGCGCCGTGGCCTCAGAGCAGCGAGCTGTCTGTACCGCTCCTGTGCTCTTGTCACCGACAGCAGGATCGTCACCGCTGGCAGGATCGCCACCGATGGCAGGATCGCCACCCCTGGAGCTCCGCCCGCACCGGCTTCAGAGGCCCTGGTGCTAATGCGGCCTCTGGACGGTCCCGGGAAGTGGGGCTGCCGGGGGAGGGGCCCTGGCTGGCGTGGCCGTGGCCCTGACGGTGGCCCTGGTGCTGTGGTGCCCGCGGTCCTCACAGGCCTTTGGCAGCGAGAAGGAGGGTCCCTGGTGGGTTTGGGAACCGAGCCGCACGCCCTCCCGGTGTCTGTCATCACCGTAGCACCCACGGGCACATTGCAATCGACACCCACGGGCCCCACGCTCTCCAGGGGGCGGGGCAGGGCGAGTGCTGGCTCTTCACAGCCCTTTGTCTCCTCTAGACACGCCCGAGCCCTCCTCGCCAGCTCGCTCCTAAACCCGCTTGGCTAATAGTTTGGCAAAGACAAGCCTGGCACAGGGCGGTTCGTAAGCAGGGCAGAGGTCCCCGGAACTCTGGCTCCACAGCCCGCAGGACGGGGTGTTCCTCGGCCTGGCTCCCGCGGCGTGGCCTCTGGCGTGGCCGGCCCGTCCTCCGGGACCTCCAGGGCGCTGCTGGCCACGCCCGAGCCAAGTTGTCCTGCTCCCGGGAGGCGTCTGGGCTCTCCCCAGGCCCCGGCCCATCGTCCTTCCCACCACAAACCAATCCAGCCGCAGGGGCAGACTCCGTGGTGGCCTCCCTGGCTGGGAGCTGCCAGGCGCACGGGGGAGGGGAGACGGGGCGGCGGGCAGGGGTCTCGGCAGTTTTTAGCGGAGGAGCAGGGTGAGCGGAGCTGCTTCAGGAAGGGAGCTTGCGCGGCTCATCCCCGGGGGGCGGGGGTGTGTGTGCGCGCGGGGCCGAGCCCACACGATGATGTCACTGATCACAGCTCCCGGTCACGGGGCCTGTCCGGGGTCAGGCTGGTACCTACTGTTCCAGTCCTCTTGTCGCACAGACACACAAACCACGACCTGCGACAGAGGCACCCATTTTCCGGACGAGGAAACTGAGGCTCGGGGTGACCCCCCTCGGGCGCTGGCCGTCAGCAGAGCCCGGGCTCCGGGTCTGACTCAGGAGGTGGCCTGGGGGGCAGAGGCCGTGGGAGGGGCATCGGGGATGGAGCGGGTCCTCGCCCGGCCTGGGGGAGCGAGGGCCCCTTGGTCCTGGCGCCGTGAGGACAAACCCTTGGGCTTTGTCACTGTTTCTCCTGTCGCCCTTCCCACGGGGCCTCCAAATACCCCCCATCACAGGTTGGACCCAGGACGCCTGGGGGTGGGATCTGTTTGTCTCTTCAGGGGTCTCCAGGCTCCACGGTGAGGGGTCCTCCATGGGGTGGCCCGTGGGGGGCAGGGTGGCCCGCAGCCAGTGGGGACAGACGGACGGACGCGGGCGGCGCACAGAGCCCTCCCCCAGCCCCAGCCAGCCCCTCACTCCTGATTTTTCTTTTCTTTTCTTTCCTGATTTTTCATTAAAACGGCCACGGGCTCCGAGCTGCCCAAGGTCACGGTGGGGCTGCGAGGGGAGCTGAATGTGGCCATTACGCCGCCTCTAATGTCCCCGCGGCCACGCCGGCGCCGGCGCCATCAAGCACCGGGGACACTCCAATTGCCGCCTGTCCTGCCGCGCGTATTAGGGCCTGAGTGATCTCCCGGCGGCCGGGTGGGCGGCAGAGGGAGGGCGGCCAGTGCAGCCACCAGCGGCCTGAGCCACGGGCCTCCCTCGGGGACACGGGCTCGCACACACATGGGGCTGAGAAACGGCCGTGGCCCCACGTCCCGCCTCTCGGAGTTCATCGCTGTGGGAAACACCGTTCACTCTCTTCCAGCTGTGCGGCTGGGCGAGGGCGGGCGCCACCCCTGTGCGCCCCCAAACGGGAGGGGTGGGGGTAAGGAGGTAAGAGGGGGGCGCAGCCCAGAGGCTCCCCATTGTGGCCACACCGGGACTCTCCCCTCCCAGACCAGGGGAGTCGGCATGGGGCAGGGCCCGGGCACCCGCATTTTGTCATGTGCCCGGCGATTTGGGGGAGTGGGCTGCTGGGTTGGCCGGTGGCACCCCCTTTACCGTCAGAAATGCAAATCCCACGGGGGTGTCACTAGCCTCACACATCATTTTGAAAAATAGTCGATAGGATGTTCCGACTGGAACGTGAAGGAGGAATTAAAGGGGAACCGTTGATAATAGAATGGAGTGATGTCGGCGGGTAAGTGCCAGGCCTGTCCCCAGCGGGAGCCGCAGGAAGTCTCTCCCGGTTCATAGAATTGCCGCGCCGGCCACAGCGGGACACGGACGGCTCAGGGGAGGCGGGGCCTCCGCGCCTCAGGCTGTGTCTGTGACGTGGCTTTTCCAGGTGGGCACGTTCCCCACGGAGCCAGGCCCAGCACCTCCGATGACAGCGGGGGTGGGGAACATCGGCCCGCGGGCCATAAAAGGCCCGAGAAATCATGTGGCTGGGCCCTGCCAAGGCATTAGGGGTGAGTTAGTGAAATGTTGGACCAAATATAGCAGGCTAATTTAAAAATACAGAGAGGGAGAGAGAGAAACATCAATGATGAGAGGGAATCACGGATCGGCTGCCTCCTGCACGCCCCACACTGGGGATCAAGCTCGCAACCAGGGCCTGTGCCCTGACCGTGAACCCCTGACCTGGTTCATAGGTCGATGCTCAACCACTGAGCCACGCCGTGCGGGCTGTACATTCCTTTCAAAGCACGGAGCCGCCTTGTCATTCAGCAATGGCAGCACCATGTCCACCTCACAAGCAGGTGGGCACCAGCGTCCCCGAGTCCGCACCCTGTGCCAGGCGGGTGTTCTCGGTGTCCCAGGGCACCCGGTGTCCACCTTAGCGGCCGGGAAGCTGAGGGCAGAGGTGCAAGGCCACCCTCCCGGGCACTGGGCTGGGACCGGAGTCAGAGCTGGGACCGGGGTCCTTGAGGCTCCGGCCCACCCCTTCCCCGGCGTGGGCTGTGCCGCCACCCTGCAGGGTGAGCCCGCGCCGTGCCCTCCGACGCCAGGACAGCTTCCGGGTGGCGTGCTGCTTCCTCGGTCTGGGCCGCCCCGGCCGGTCCTCACCGGCGTTATTGCGTTTCACGCCGAGTTGCTCCATTTGCTGGGCAGTGGCTTGTTTTTCATTTTGCCTCTGTAGTAACCGGACTCGGAAATGAAACGCAGAGCCACGCCTCACCTGCTGGAAGGGGCCGGGCACGGATGCCTGGGACCTGCAGAGGGCTTCCCACAGGCGGGGAGGGGGCCATGGCTTTCCCAGCTGCAAAGTGGGAGCGTCAGACCCTCCTTGAGAGTCTGTGGCGCGTAGTAGGTCTTCCCTCGCAGGGCTGCGCTGTGGCTGTCGTAGGGGAGAACTGTGACGCCTTTGTTATGAGCCATCAACCAAGAGCAGCTTCGTGCTGGGGTCCCCTGGAAGACACAAGCGGGGAGACCCGCGGAATGGCGGGCTGGGGAAGAGTTTCCTCCCTCATGTTCAGCTACCCTCCCTCGCCCTCCCGCCCCCGTCGGCAGTCGGAGTATTTCGGGCCCACAATGCACCGTGTTCACACGCAGGGGCCTGTCCCGGGAGCTCTGGGGACCCAACGGGCGGCTGACTGCAGCTTCTCTCTTTTGGGGGAGGGGGTGGAGCCGAGACCTCCTAACCAACCCTTCCATTCTTTTTTTAAATATTTTTATTGATTTCAGAGAGGAAGGGAGAGGGAGAGAGAGAGAGAGAAGCATCAGCGATGAGAGAGCATCATGGATCGGCTGCCTCCTGCACACCCCGCACGGGGGAACCTGGGCATGTGCCCTGCCCGGGAATCGAACGGTGACCTCCTGGTCCACAGGTTGACGCTCAACTGCTGAGCCACGCCGGCCGGACAACAGTGAAGTGAGGTTTCCGTTGCGGGTGGCTCCCCAGGCAGTCCGAGGCTGACCGGGAGCCCCTGGGGCAGTGTGGACTCCTGAGCCCGGGAACCCCGCCGGGCAGGGGGTGTCGGTCCCGCCGGCCTAACCGCCGAGCGCCACTTGGTTCTCTGGCCCTGAGGTCAGTTGCTCACCAGGCTGGCGCCTCCATGTGCGGGAGACAGGGGTACCGTGTTTCCCCCTGCTCCCTGCCGGGCAAGAGCGGGGTCAGCGGGAGAGCCTGGGACCCACCTCCCTGGTGCCGGGGTGGCCGGGGCGGGGCCGGCTCCTGTCGGGGAAGGTGGCCTCAGCCCGTGTGCCTGGCGGCCTTTGGGAGGGCACAGCACGGAGACCCCCCCCACCTGAGTTCCCTCTTGGGGGGTTAGGAGTGGGAAATTGGGGAGAAGCTAGGAGAGGGGTGTGGCTGGGGGAGGGGGGTGCCCTGACCCCTATGGGTCCCCCAGCTGAGCCCTCGGGGTAGGATGCCCCGGTGGTAGGTACAGCCAGTGTGCTGGGGCCCGAGCTCTTGTCCTTCACTTGTCCCCTCCATCAGTTATCTCCCATTGGATTTAGCCCTTCCAGCAGCTGGCCTGGCCCCTCCCATCTGCCGGGCACCAACCCGCCAGGCTCCAGGCTTCCAGGGTCAGGCCAGGGACCCCGGCCACTCGCCCTTCACAGGCTGGGGGGCTAATGGAGGTGCAGTGTCTGGGCTCTGGCCCCGGTGAGCGTCTCGTAGACCACGATGGTCAACATGAATTTCCTTCTATTCAAAAAAAGTTTTATGGAGATAACATTCACATACCACGAAGCTAACCATCTTAAACTGTGCAACGCACTGGCATTTAGCACGTTCGCCGTGTTGTGCAACCACCGCCTCCATCCAGTTCCAGAATCTTTCATCACCAAAGGAAACCCTATCCCCCTCCTCCAGCCCCTGGCAGCCCCGGCCGGCCCTGGCGGCCGCCAATCGGCCCCCGTCTCTAAGGACCGACTCATTCTGCTTAGTTCGCACAAATGGAAGCCGACCCGACGTGACCTTCCAGGCCGGCTCCTTCCACTCCGTAATGCTTTTGGGGTTCACCCCCCTGGTAGTGTGTGTCTGCGCTGCGTTCCTTTTCACGGCCGAGTGACATTCCACGCGTGGACGGGCCACACTGCTCACCCGCCGTCCGCTGGGGGGCTCGAGGGCCAGTCCCGCCTCCTGGTTGATGTGAACGTGGGTGAACGCGGGCTGTTTGGGGCCTCCCCTGCCGCCCTTTGGAGCGCGTACGGGGGGGCGTTGCCGGGTGTTGGGGTGACCTACGTTTAACTTCATTTGACGAACCCCTGCACTGGTTTCCTCCATTTCCTTCTTTCTGATGACGTGCCCCCAGCACCAGCCGCCGGCCGGCACTCACAGACTCCCTTTCCTCTTACCCCCGCGGAGATGCGGCACCGAGGCGCAGCGAGGAAGCTCAGCCTCCTGGGGGGCGGCGACACACGACGGACGTGTGCAGCCAGGCTCTCACACCTGGGCCCGGCTGCTTTTTTTTTTTTTTTTTTATTAAATATTTTTATTGACTTCAGAGAGGAAGGGAGAGGGAGGGAGAGAGAGAAACATCAATGATGAACGAGAATCACTGATCGGCTGCCTCCTGCACGCCCCCGGGCCTGTGCCCTGACGGGGGAATGGAACCGTGACCTCCTGGTTCATGGGTGGATGCTCAACCACGGAGCCACGCGGGCCGGGCTGCACCGGGCTCTGAATCTGCCTGTCCCTGAGCCCCAGCCGATGGCCCGGCCTCCCGGAGGCCCGTCTGCCCGGGTGCAGGGCTCCGTGACTCTCTCAGCTCCCGAGGACAAGCTCCTCACCGGCCGTGACCTTGTGGCCTCATCCTCTGTGGCTCCCCGTCCCGGACCGGGCACACAGTGGGTGCTTTATAAATCAGCAGGTTGTGACTCTAATGGGCTCCGGCAGCTTCGGGCTGATCCCGGGGCGCGGCCATGGCCTGGATAGGCTCGCAGCGCCTGGCGGTCGGTCGCCGGAGGGGCGCCGAGGCCTGCTGGGCGCACAGCACGGGCGCGGGTCAGCCGGGTTCGAGAGCCTCCTTCTGGCTTAAAGGAAAAGCGTGTTTTTAGAACAGAGGAGGCTGCCGAGAGGGCCCGAACTGCTTCCCTCTCTTCTGGAAAAATAGATCATCCTTTTCTCTCCTCCCATCCAGAGCAGATGTTAACTTTCCAATAAGCGGGGGGAAAAATAGATGAGACATTTAGCAAACGATAGCTGTGCGGGCCGGAGTTATCACTCTGATTTCAACTGGGACTATAAAATTTTATGAGCTATTAAATCGTCCTCAAGCTCCTTTAACATACACAGGCGAGCGCCTGCGATGGCCCATTAAGGAGAAGTGGGTTACACAGGACTCCCCCCCCCCCCCCCCCCCCGGCTGTGTTCAATCAATACCACTTCCAGCCGGCCCTGTTGCATCGGCAGCTGCCAGGGGTCGCCCCGTGGACTGGCTGGGCCGGGGTCCTGGAGCATGGCCGGAGCCTGACGGCCGGGCTGTCAGTGAGGGCGGTCCCCTCGGAGCCTTCCAGAAGGTTCTGCGTCCTGCCTGGGGCTCCATGATCATGGGCTGGGATGGGGGCCCAGAGACCGGCGTGTCGCGGGGATGCCCACCCGGGATTGGCAGGGAGCCCGGCGGCAGTGCCTGGGCCCGAGCGTGGGGGCCGGACCCCTCAGGGGGGCGTGGGCTGCAGGCAGGCGGCCCGCAGGGAGAGTGGGGCACAGGCAGGCGGCCCCACAGGGCGAGCGGGGCACAGGCAGGGCGTGGTCCCAGGAAGCAGGGAAGGGGCGCGTTTGACAAGGAGGATGGTGCCAAGCGAGTGACACCTGTGTCCTCCCAGCAGCTCTGAGGCCGTGCCACCCCCGCCCGCTTTGTGGACAGGAACCCAGGCTCTCAGGGCCCTGGCCGTTTGGGTCCATGGGCCGAGATCGGCCCTCACACCAAAGGGTTGCTGGTTCGATTCCCGGTCAAGGGCATGCACCTCGGTTGCAGGTTCGATCCCTGGCCCCGGCTGGGGCTCCCGCAGGAGGCAACCAATTGGTGCGTCTCTCTCATGTCCATGTTTCTCTCTCTCCCGCCTCCCTGCCACAGATCAAAGGAAAAAATATCCTCAGTGAGGATTAAAAAAATATCAGTAGGACTTTCCACCACCACCACCTCCACCTCCCCCACCTCCCCATCTCCCCCCACCTCCCCACCTCCCCACCTCCCCACCTCCCCACCTCCCCACCCCCCACCTCCCCACCTCCCCACCTCCCCACCTCCCACCTCCCCACCTCCCCACCTCTCTACCTCCCCACCTCTCTACCTCTCTACCTCCCCACCTCTCTACCTCCCCACCCCCTCACTTCCCTACCTCCCTACCTACCTCCCCACCTCCCCATCTCCCCCACCTCCCCACCTCCCCACCTCCCCACCTCCCCACCTCCCCACCTCCCCACCTCCCCACCTCCCCACCTCCCCACCTCTCTACCTCCCCACCTCTCTACCTCTCTACCTCCCCACCTCTCTACCTCCCCACCCCCTCACTCCCTACCTCCCTACCTACCTCCCCACCTCCCCATCTCCCCCACCTCCCCACCTCCCCACCTCCCCACCTCCCCACCTCCCCACCTCCCCACCTCCCCACCTCCCCACCTCCCCACCTCTCTACCTCCCCACCTCTCTACCTCTCTACCTCCCCACCTCTCTACCTCCCCACCCCCCTCACTTCCCTACCTCCCTACCTACCTCCCCACCTCCCCATCTCCCCCACCTCCCCACCCCCTCACCTCCCCACCTCCCCACCTCCCACCTCCCCACCTCCCACCTCCCCACCTCCCCACCTTCCCACCTCCCCACCTCCCCACCTCCCCACCTCCCCACCTCTCTACCTCCCCACCTCTCTACCTCTCTACCTCCCCACCTCTCTACCTCCCCACCCCCTCACTTCCCTACCTCCCTACCTACCCTCCCACCTCCCCACCTCCCCACCTCCCCACCCCCTCCCTCCCCACCTCCCCACCTCCCCACCTCCCCACCTCCCCACCTCCCCACCTCCCCACCTCCCCACCTCCCCACCTCCTCTACCTCCCCACCTCTCTACCTCCCCACCCCCTCACTTCCCTACCTCCCTACCTACCTCCCCACCTCCCCATCTCCCCACCTCCCCACCTCCCCATCTCCCCCACCTCCCCACCTCCCCACCTCTCTACCTCCCCACCCCCTCACTTCCCTACCTCCTACCTACCTCCCCACCTCCCCACCGCCCCACCTCCCCACCTCCCCTACCTACCTCCCCCTCCCTCACCTCCCCACCCCCACCTTCCCATCTCCCCACCTCCCCACCTCCCCACCTCCCCACCTCCCCACCTTCCCATCTCCCCACCTTCCCATCTCCCCACCTCCCCACCTCCCCACCTCCCCACCTCCCCACTTCCCATCTCCCCACCTCCCCACCTCCCCACCTCCCCACCTCCCCACCTTCCCATCTCCCCACCTCCCCACCTCCCCACCTCCCCACCTCCCCACCTTCCCATCTCCCCACCTCCCCACCTCCCCACCTCCCCACCTCCCCACCTTCCCATCTCCCCACCTCCCCACGTCCCCATCTCCCCACCTCCCCACCTCCCACACCAAGGGAAAAAAAGAAGAACTGAGGTTCTGGTGGGGTGTCTGGGGCCCTAGACCAGGCCGGTGTCTCTGTGCCCCATTGTGGGCGGGACACTGAGCCCTGGACGGCGGGCATCTCACCAGGGGAGCGTGTGTGGCACTGGGGGGCTGCCCCTTCAGAGTGGAGGTGCTGGAGGATGTGGGGAGGAGCCATCACTCGGGAGACAGCTCCCCGAAATCCCCGCAGGACCGTGACTTCCATCTGCCCCAGGGGCTCCTACCTCAGACCAGGGTCACTCGGCCAGTGGTGCCGCCCTACTGGACAGAGGGGAGATGGACGGAGGGGAGACGGACGGAGGGGAGATGGACGGAGGGGAGACGGACGGAGGGAAGACGGATGGAGGGGAGATGGTCAGGAAAGCTGGAGCTGAGGAGGACGGAGGCTGAAAGGGACAAAGCTCGGGGCTTTGGGTTGTGGTCCTGGTGCGCCCCGTCGCCGCCTCGGCCTCAGCGTTATCACCTGTAGAATGGGGTGACGCACGCTTCACGGTGGCTCCAGGGGCGAGGCCTCCTGCCCGCTGGGGCTTTCACCTGCTCAGGAAACGTGGCCTCATCAGAGAGGAGCGGCGAGAATGTAACGGGCGGCTCAGCCTCTTCCCCGGGGTCGAGAGCGCAGGGCTGGTCGGTGGTGGCCTGACACGCTGCTCGTCTGGGGTGACCGGGAGGGGAGGCCACGTGCCCAGGCCCAGGGCCAGGCCGTAGGGAGCCCTTTGAGCTTGAGGGAGCCTCCGGCGGCGGCTGCATTTGTGGGGCAGGTTTAAGGGCCACCCTGGGGGCCGCTGGTCTGCTCCCCCAGGACTGACGAGGGTGTGAAAAAGTGGGGGGCCTCTGGGAGCACAGCCCTGTGTCCGAGAGGCAAGCAAGTGACACGCCAGGGGGTCCCCCCTCGCCACTGCCACCCCAGCCCTGTTCCTGCCTCATGTCCTGTCCACAGGGCCGGGCGGGGCCCAGGCACACCTGGCCCCTCCACCCTGTCTGTGGCCGCTGTCCTCAAGCCTGAGGTGCTCAGGGGCCCGGGAGGCGGGGGGCCTGGCAGCCATCGGGGGGCCTGGCAGCCATCGGGGGGTCTGGTGCCAGAATCTGAGCCCCTTGCAACAGGCCATTGGGCAATCCCCGCGGGGGCTCTGCTGGGATCGGGCTCCCGTCCAGCCTGGAGCAGCGCAGACGCGTTTCCTATCGCTGTTTATGGGGCCGCGTCTCCTCTCGGGGCCCTGGAGCCGCGTCTGTCTCTGGCCTGGTCCCTGCGATGCTCAGGGTCCCCCCCCCCCCCCCGTGGCAGGGCCTCCGGCTGGAGGAGACCCCGGTCAGAGGCTTCCCGGGGGCCCAGGCGGAAGGGGCCGCTTCAGGCTGGGTTTGGGTGGGTCAGCGGAGCGGGAGGTGGGCCAGGCCTGCTGCTGGGATGCGCTTGCCAGACCCCAATTAGCCGGATTCGGAGGTCCCTGGCCTTCCTGCCCGCCTGGCCTGCGAGGGGGGTCACTCCCCACCCGCCCCTCCCGTGGGACCCGGCTCTGGCTGCTGCGTCCCACGCCCCGGGAGCCCAGGGGTCAGAGGCCCGCAGCCTCCCTCCCCCGGGTCTGGAAAGAGAGGGGTCTGGCCTGCAGGCCCGGTCCGGGGACTGGGACCCGCCTGCTGCCGCCAGGATGCGGGCTGGCCGGGCGTCACGTCCTGCTGGGGATGCTGGGGAGGAGCTGGGGCCGCCGAGGTCTCCCTGAGTCAGGCAGCAGGCCCCACCTTGAAGTCTGGGTCCCTCTCGCTTCTAAAACTCGGGGCCTTTGGCTTAACAGTGGCTTGTGGGAGCCCCGTGCACATAGCGATGTGCTGGCAAAGTTCACCCAGCAGCCCGCTCTCGGCCAGGGACCCAGAGGCGGGAGGGCCAGGGCAGCTGGGGGGCAGCTGGGAGCGCCTCTTGGTGGAGCTAGACACCCCAAGGGTCCTGGGGAAGAAGCAGGAGGAGGAGGAGGTGTGACCTCAGTTTGGGGAGTTGAGTAGGAAGAGGACCTGGTGACAGCTCAGGGCATGTTACTTGCCCCCCCTCCCCATGCCTTTTGCCGCCTCACGCTTCCCTGGGCGGGGCCGCTGGCCCAGAGGCCGGGGCATCCCCCTCCCTCCCCTCCGCGTCCCTGGGCACTTCAGAAAGTGGATTCATTTGGCTGCGGTTTCTGAGTGGTTTTGGCTCACAGGTACCCGAGGCTTGGCCCCGCTGGGGAGCCCCCTCCAGCCGCGGGAGCCTGAGGGGTGGACAGCTTGGCAGCCCTGGCATTGGCTGGGGACCGCTGCCCCCTCACGCCCGCACCTCCTCCCGCCACCCATGTCCCAAATGGGCCTCCTGGCTGGGCCGTGCCCTGCTGTAGCCAGGCGAGGAGGATGCTCCCCTGCCCCCCCCCCCGCCTCCCCCCGCCTCCCCGCGGGGCTGGCAGGGGTTCAGGGAGCCTCCCTGCCCAGCAGCCCTGAGGACCAGCGGGCTCCTGGTGCTGAGCCCTGGGCCCAGGCCGTGTTTGTGACGCTGGAGAGGAGCAGGCCATGGGGACAGGGCCCTCCCTGGGTGGGGGAGCAGGCGGGGACACCAGCCCCACCTCTTGGGCCAGCAGCCAGGGGACACCCCGCAACCTGGAGGGACATTCCTTCTCTGGGCTTCAGTTTCCTCCTGCCCACAGGCTCCTTCATTCACGGGCGGGCACCGATGGCCACCTTCTCTGTGCCTGGCGCTGTTTTAGCCACTTCTCCTGGCTGCCCGCTCCACACGGGCCCCTCCTCCAAGAAGTGTGCCCTGCCCTCCCCACTGCCCAGGCCGGGCCCAGGGCCCCGCGGTGGTCCCCAGGCCTCCTGTGTCTCCTGCAGCTCGGGGCCTCCCAGCGCCTGGGCCCTGCGTGTGCCTGTCCCGGGGGGTGGGGGGGTGGGGGGGGGGAGCGGCCCTGAGCAGGGTGCTGTCCCTCCAGCGCCCAGTCCTGAATCGGCAGCTGAATGCTGGGGAGAGGTGGGGGCTTGGGGGCGGTGATGGCAGGAGAGGTGACTCTGACAGCCCACTGCAGGCGGAGGACGGGGCGCAGACCTGGGGGCGCAGAGGTGGGCGGCGGGGGACCTGCTTCCCCGTCGCGGGCACCTTGCCCAGAGCACGGGCTCTGGCCCAGCTCCACCGTCGCGGAGAGGGAGCGCAGCCGCCCAGTTCACAGATGGACACTGAGCCGCAGAGGCTCTGCCCCCCCCCCCCCGTGCCCCAGGCGGCGAGCGGGCGTGGCTGAGCTGCCCACGGAGCCTGGTCTTATCACGAAGGCCAGGCTTTGGCCTCTGCCCCAGCGCCTGTGCCCTCCGCTCAGGCCTCCTCGCCTGCCCCGCCTGCCCGGCTCCTGCAGACATCTGCCTCTGAGGCCAGGTCTCCGCCTCAGCGCCCTGAGCTCTCCCAGGGCCCCTGCTCCCTCCCCGGCGGCGCTAGCCTGGGTCCTCCAGAGGCTCCCAGGGGAGTGCTGGGTGCTGTGCACCACACACGTGTGCTCCGTGTGTGCAGACACCCAGCCACCCACACAGAACACATGCTCCGAGTGTGTGCAGACACCCAGCCACGCACACAGAACACATGCTCCGAGTGTGTGCAGACACCCAGCCACGCACACAGAACACATGCTCCGAGTGTGTGCAGACACCCAGCCACGCACACAGAACACATGCTCTGTGTGTGCAGACACCCAGTCACACGCACACAGAACACATGCTCCCTGTGTGCAGACAGACCCAGCCGCGCACACAGAACACATGCTCCCTGTGTGCAGACACCCAGCCACGCACACAAAACAAATGCTCCGTGTGTGCAGACACCCAACCATGCACACAGAACACATGCTCCGTGTGTGCAGACACCCAACCATGCACACAGAACACATGCTACATGTATGCAGCCACCCACACAGAACACATGCTACATGTATGCAGCCACCCAGCCACGCACACAGAACACATGCTCCGAGTGTGTGCAGACACCCAGCCACCCACACAGAACACATGCTACATGTATGCAGCCACCCAGCCACGCACACAGAACACATGCTACATGCATGCAGACACCCAGCCACTCACACAGAACACATGCTCCAAGTGTGTGCAGACACCCAGCCACGCACACAGAACACATGCTCCATGTGTGCAGACACCCAGCCATGCACACAGAACACATGCTACATGTATGCAGACACCCAGCCACTCACACAGAACACATGCTACATGTATGCAGACACCCAGTCACGCACACAGAACACATGCAATATGTATGCAGACACCCAGCCACGCACACAGAGCACATGCTCCCTGTGTGCAGACACCCAGTCACTCACACAGAACACATGCTCCCTGTGTGTGCAGACACCCAGTCACAAGCACACAGAACACATGCTCCCTGTGTGTGCAGACACCCAGTCACAAGCACACAGAACACATACTCCCTGTGTGCAGACAGACCCAGTCACACGCACACAGAACACATACTCCCTGTGTGCAGACAGACCCAGTCACACGCACACAGAACACATGCTCCCTGTGTGCAGACAGACCCAGTCACACGCACAAAACACATGCTCCGTGTGTGTGCAGACAGACCCAGTCACACGCACACAGAACACATACTCCCTGTGTGCAGACAGACCCAGTCACACGCACACAGAACACATGCTCCCTGTGTGCAGACAGACCCAGTCACACGCACACAGAACACATGCTCCCTGTGTGCAGACAGACCCAGTCACACGCACACAGAACACATGCTCCCTGTGTGCAGACAGACCCAGTCACACGCACAAAACACATGCTCCGTGTGTGTGCAGACAGACCCAGTCACACGCACACAGAACACATGCTCCCTGTGTGCAGACAGACCCAGTCACACGCACACAGAACACATGCTCCCTGTGTGCAGACAGACCCAGTCACACGCACACAGAACACATGCTCCCTGTGTGTGCAGACAGACCCAGTCACACGCACACAGAACACATGCTCCCTGTGTGCAGACAGACCCAGTCACACGCACACAGAACACATGCTCCCTGTGTGCAGACAGACCCAGTCACACGCACAAAACACATGCTCCGTGTGTGTGCAGACAGACCCAGTCACACGCACACAGAACACATGCTCCCTGTGTGTGCAGACAGACCCAGTCACACGCACACAGAACACATGCTCCCTGTGTGTGCAGACACCCAGTCACACACACACACAGAACACACGCTCCCTGTGTGCAGACACCCAGTCACACGCACACAGAACACATGCTCCCTGTGTGTGCAGACACCTAGTCACACGCACACAGAACACATGCTCCCTGTGTGTGCAGACAGACCCAGTCACACGCACACAGAACACATGCTCCCTGTGTGTGCAGACAGACCCAGTCACACGCACACAGAACACATACTCCCTGTGTGTGCAGACAGACCCAGTCACACGCACACAGAACACATGCTCCCTGTGTGTGCAGACACCCAGTCACACACACACACAGAACACACGCTCCCTGTGTGCAGACAGACCCAGTCACAAGCACAAAACACCCACGTGCATTCGCGCACGCCCGTGTTCACAGCAGAGGCGTGTGTGTGCACCCACGCGGAGCCCACATCTGTCCACGCAGCGCGGCCTGGAGCACCCCCTCCCGCCCTCCCTCCCTCCCTCCCCCCTCCCTGCGCCTGGGGGCAGCCGGGTGCCCCGCCGCCCACGCTCCCCAGCAGCTGGGCCCTTTTGCAATTCTTGCATTTATTTCACAGGCCTCTCCGCCGGCAGAGGCTTTCAAAACACTTCAGGCTTGTTTACCGCGCTGCGCAAGAACATTTTGTTTCCTCTCCAATCCAGCCTTCCAGAAGGATCAGGAACGTGCCCGTCTCCGCGGGGGCCAGCTGTGCGCCCTGCCAGCCGCGGCCCCGGCTTCTTAAAGGGCCAGCTGGGCTCACCCGCGTGCGGGGGGTGAGGGCCCGGACAGAGGCCAGCCGGCCAGGGCTGCTGGCCCCCAACACGGGTCCCCCAACACGGGTCCGAGGTGAAATGAAGCGTCACAGGGCTGGGGGCTGGGAGCTGGCACAGGGAGCCTGGGGGGAGCCCCCCCTTCTCGGCAGAAGGCTGAGCACATGCTGATAGGATGGGCCCTGCGTCATCATGGTCACCTTGTAACCCACTCAGCTGCTCCCCGAGACAGGGCTGGGTACTAGGGGCAGTGAGACGCCCTCTCCATTCCCATCCTCCTCAGGCCCGGACCCCGAGCAGGGTCCCCATCAGACGGCCACTGCCGTCCCCCCACACCCATGGCATGAGCCCCACTGTCCCGCAGCCAGCACAGGGCCCGCTCCATAGAGGGCTGGGGGGGGGGGGGCGCGTGTTGTGGCCCAAAGGGGCAGCTGCCTCGACCTGGGTGCTGGGGGCTGGGAAGCGAGCCATCCTAGGCGAGAGGGCCCCCCGCTGCCCCCCCCCCCCCCGTGGTGATTTAGAGAATGACCTTTGCCTTGGTTCTCTCATGTGGCCTCTTCCTGGGGCCTCTTCCCTGCCCAGCGCCCCCTCCGGCCGCCCCCTCCAGCTTCCAGCCTTTGCAGCCAGCGCCCCTAACCCGCAAGCCACAGAGCAACCCCTCAGCCCCGTCCCTGCCCCCTGCCCTCCCCCAGGCCCATCTGGACACCAGCCTGATTGGTGGGTGCAGCTCAGCTCCACAGTGTGACTTTGTTTCTTATTTATTTAAAAAAAAATATTTTTATTGATTTCAGAGAGGAAGGGGGAGGGAGAGAGAGAGAAACATCAATGATGAGAGAGAATCATGTATCGGCTGCCTCCTGCACGCCCCACACCGGGGATCGAGCCCGCAACCTGGGCCTGTGCCCCGACCGGGAATCGAACCCTGACCGCCTGGTTCCTAGGTGGGTGCTCAACCCCTGAGCCCCCTTGGCCGGGCAAGAAGGGGATAGCTTTGCTCTGGGGCCTGGGCTCCGGCCGGCCTGGGGTGTGGTCACCTGCAGGACCAGCGAGGAGGTGGGGCCCTGCTTCTAGTCTGGATCACTGACCCCTCATCCTCCTCAGCTCTGCCCGCGCACACTCAGCTCGCGGGGCCGCTGGCTGCCCCTCCTCCCTCCTTCCCTGCACAGCAGCCGGAGGGAACGTCCCAGAACACCAGGCCGATGGCGTCCCACCTCTGCACCTCGGCATGACCCTCCCCACCCCCTTGGCGGCTGGGGCACCCCCGTCCAGCACACTGCTCATTGCCCCCCCTGCCCTCGCGGCGGCTTCTCCCGGTGCCGTGGGCTCCTGCGTCGCTGTCTCTCCACTTTACCCGCTTGCTATGGGAGCCGGGGCCTAGCTCTGTGCCCAGGGTGTCCAGGTGCCAGGCGGGCCACCTGGGGACCACCTGGGGGGCTCGGACATTCCTGCGTTTCCCGGTCCCACGCTGTCTCTGCGGCCTCCTCGCTCCACGGGGGCCCGCGCCGAGGGCAGAGGCAGCGGCCGGGACTCAGGCTGGAGGTCAGAGGGGGCTCTGGGCTCGACGCCCCTAGAAGGCCTGCGAGGTGGACCTGTGTCCTGGGGTGTGGAGCGGAGCAGGAGCTTGGGGTTCAGGGGCCCGGGGCCGGGAAGCGCTGAGTGAGGCGCGTGCGGGGATCAACACACGGGAATGAGCGCAGGCAGCCCACCTGACCGTCCCCCCCGTGGGCCTCGGGCCCCTCCAGGCCCCACCCCAGTGTCTGCAGCCAGGAACACGCCGTCCTCACCCCGGCCCAGAGGAGGGCACTGACCCCGCTGGCTGTGTCCCTCCAGGGGGGCGTCAGGGCCGGTTCCGGGCCCCGGGACGCCACTCGCAGAGCCTGGGAAGCGCTCCGCGCCGCTGTGGGCGCCGTTCACGGCCCCTCCTGACTGTCTGTTTCCGCCCGTTCCTATGGCGGCGTCCCGGCCACATGTTCCCGGAGAGCCGGCCGCTCTGGGCTGTAATTTTCCTCTCCGAGGCCTCTCCCCTCCTTCCCGGCCTCACCGGGAACTGGGGAGCCCGGGGCCTGGGCCGGGGCAGGGGTGCCCAGTGCCCGGACAGATGGGGCGGTGGACTCTGGGTCCGACTGGCCCTGCGGGGGCTGCACAAGCCCTGGACCTGCCGCCCGCCCGGGCCCCTTCCTCCCGCCTCCGTGGCCTCCCCACTCGCCTGGTCTCTGGAGGTCCCTGCCCTGCCCCCCTCGCCTCCGCCACCGCCTGGCAGGGTGGCCTGCCCTGGCCAAGCCCCAGAGGGAACGTGGGGGCGGAGGTGCGAGGGTGGGGCGCCCAGGAGGTTGGAGGGTGTCCCCTCTTCGCTGAGTCAACAGAGGCAGCTGCGAACGGCTTGGCCTCCGCGCGGTGCCGCCGAGTCTCTGAAGGAGGGAAACGGGTTTGTGGCGAGTGGATGGGGTCGGAGTCTGTTAGTGACTAACCTGCTGGAGGATGGGTGACCCCAACCTTCCCCCCAGGGGCGCCCACACCCACACCCCTGAGGGCGCCTCCTGTGTGGCCGCTGGGACCATGCCAGTGAGCGTGGGTGCCCCCATTGGACAGGCAGGTAAACCGAGGCCCTGGAGGACGCAGGGGAGAATGGTCTGGGTTGCAGCCACCCTGGCCTTGCTCAGGGCTACAGGCGGCTGGGGTGGCGCTAGGGTGTTTCACCAGAGGGTGCTGTGGCCCACGCCGGCTGACCAGCTGCCGAATCCCCGACGTGTGGGGCTGTGGGGTCCCCGGGGAGCCCCGTGTGTTGTGTCCTGAGCACGTTTCCCCGAGTTTTCTGGCCGGGTGTGAAGGCGACAGGGCGCGTCCTCTGCCTGCTTCTGATTGATCTGCACGAAGCTCGTCCGTCGGGGAATCTGCCCCGATCTGTGGGCTCCCTCCGCCTTTCACCCTTGAGGCAGGAAGCTGTGGTTCCGCCAGAAGAAACGGAGGGATCCGCCTCGGGCCGCTTCCCTCCGAGTCGCCTCTGGGTTCACGCGGCCTCAGACTGATTCAGGGCCTCTCCCCACGCAGCGCCCTGAAGGTGGGGGCGAATGGGGGGCAGTGAAGGGGGATCAGGAGCCTGGCCCTGTGGCGCTGGGCCCCCTGGCACCCGGCTGGCCACTCCCAGCTGCTGCCCTTGCTGGGCCCCCACGCCAGCCTCGGTTCCCTCGTCGTCTGAGGGTGGTTGTGGGGTGTTGGTCGGGTTTTGTGAGAACCTGGCGAGCTGGGCACTTTGGGGTGCACGGTTCTGCCTGGTATGTGGTGGTTGAGTTAACCAGTCGCTGGTTAGTGATTTGGGGGAATATGACCTCTGCCACACGGCCCCCCCGGGGCCCAGGCCACCCACCAGCCTGTCCACGGGGCCGGGACCTGGTGGGTCCCGTGTTCTGGCTTCTGGCTGAGGGTGTCCCGGCTCCTCGCTCCTGTTCCGGTCCGAGCTGCGTTCCCCTAAATTCCCGTGCGGAAGCCCTGACGAACCTCCCGGGTGGCGGTTTGTGGAGAGGGCGCCTTTCGGGAGGGGATTGAGGTCAATTGAGGTCATGGGGTGGGGCCCTGGTCCGAAAGACTGGTGCCCCATGGGAAAAGGAGGGGCCGCCGGCGCTGCGCCCACAGAGCGAGAGGACACGGAGGGGGCCCCCTGCGAGCCAGGGGGCGAGCTCTCACCCGGCACCCGGATCCTGGACCGCCGGCGCCCAGCTGTGAGAAAATCCCCTCCCCCTCCCCCTTTTGTTTAAGCCTCACCCGAGGATTTTTCAGTCGATGTTTCTCTCTGTCTTTCCGGTCTCCTCTACTCTCTGTAAAAACCCATTGATTGTTAGAGAGAGCGGAAGAGAGAGGGAAAGACAGAGAGAAACACATCGATGGGTTGCCTCCTGCACGTGCCCGACCAGGGCCTGGGCCGGGGAGGAGCCTGCAACCGAGGTCCGTGCCCTTGACGACCAGAATCGAACCCGGGACTCTGGTCCGCAGGCCAACGCTCTATCCACTGAGCCACATCGGCCAGGCCATTTCCCTTGTTTAAGCCTCCCTGTCTGTGGCCCTCTGTCCTGCTGGCCCAGTCGACTAAGGGGCCGTGGTAGGCGGCAGTTTCCTGCCCAGGAAGGGGGGGCAGAGTTGATTCCCTCTCTTCCCATGTGGCCCCATGTGGGCAGCCCTCCTCGGTGCGGGCAGAGGCCGTGGGTACACGCCTGGCCTTGAACGTCGGCTCCTCCATCGCTGGCCTCTGCGCGGCCTCCCTGAGCCTCAGTGTCCCCGGCATCCAGGGGGTCAATGGCACTCACGGCACCGTCTGCCGAGGGACCAAGACCAGCACTGAGCTGGGACCCTGCCCAGTGAGGGCAGCAGGCTGTGTCCGCCCCGACGGCGCTCCAGTCCGGCCCCAGCTCCAGCTCCAGCTCCAGGTCCAGCTCCAGGTCCAGGTCCAGCTCCAGCTCCAGCTCCAGCTCCAGGCCCAGGCCCAGGTCCTGGTCCAGGTCCAGGTCCAGCTCCAGGTCCAGCTCCAGGTCCAGGTCCAGGTCCAGGTCCAGGTCCAGGTCCAGCTCCAGCTCCAGGTCCAGCTCCAGGTCCAGGTCCAGGTCCAGCTCCAGCTCCAGCTCCAGCTCCAGCTCCAGGCCCAGGTCCTGGTCCAGGTCCAGGTCCAGCTCCAGGTCCAGCTCCAGGTCCAGGTTCAGCTCCAGCTCCAGCTCCAGGTCCAGGTCCAGGTCCAGGTCCAGGTCCAGGTCCAGCTCCAGGTCCAGGTCCAGCTCCAGCTCCAGGTCCAGCTCCAGCTCCAGCTCCAGCTCCAGCTCCAGGTCCAGGTCTAGCTCCAGGTCCAGGTCTAGGTCCAGCTCCAGGTCCCGGCCTCTGCGGTCTGGGAGCTCATCCCTCATCATACAATCTAGGCAGCGGTTCTCAACCTGTGGGTCGCGACCCCTTTGGCGGTTGAACGACCCTTTCACAGGGGTCGCCTAGGACCATCCTGCATATCAGATATTTACATGACGATTCATCACAGTAGCAACATGACAGTTATGAAGTAGCAACGAAAATAATTGTGTGGTTGGGTCACAACATGAGGAACTGTATTTAAAGGGCCAGAAGGTTGAGAACCACTGGTCTAGGCTGTTATCAGCTTCGGCACCCATGGGGGCGGGCAGTCTTGGAATTTGCCCATTTGGGGGACAGAGCGCAAAAATTGTCCCCAGGAGAGCCTTGAGGCTCTGGGCAGCCCCGTTCCTGCCTCAGTTTCTTGAAGGGGAGTTTATGGCGGTGCTTCCCTCCAAGGAGGCTGAGCAGTTAGGGCAAGGGCAGGGCCAGAGGGCTGCTGCCACCCGGGGCGGTGCGGCTCCAGCTCAGGGCACCGTCTGCAGACTTCCCAGGCTGGGGCTCTGCCCGGGGCTCCTGCTGGCCCCCTGCTGGCCCACAGGGCTTCCATCTCTCCACCCCGGACCCTCAGCTGGTCCTGACCCTTGACCCCGGCCCGGGGCCAGCGAGCTCCTGGTGTGGCTCCTGCAGGCTGCGGTCAGGGTCTGGGTGGAGGTTTGAGAGCCACCAGCCCTGCAGGCGCGGATGCTGCAGAGGCCGCGGCAGGGCCTTTGCCGCGACCGCCCTCGGAGCACGGAGCACGGAGCACGGAGCACGGGCACGGAGCACGGAGCACGGAGCACGGAGCACGGAGCACGGAGCACGGAGCACGGGCACGGAGCACAGCGGCAGGTAAATAAGCGTGTGGATTAGAGCCGCAGCGCGGCAGGCGTGGGCTGTGTTTGTGCGCTGGGTGGGAGAGGTGGCGCTCCATTGAATTATAATTTAAGTGTAAAATATGCCTCTTTGGCGGCAGCTTCGCGCCTCGTGCTAATTACTCCGCCGCGCTCTCAATCACCCCGGCCGGCGCCGCATGCGTCGTGAGCGCTTCATTTACAGCCGGTAATAGGCTGACACATATTTAAAGTCATGGTGCCCAGCGTGGCTTTCAAGGAGGGACCGAGATAATTATTTAAGGACCCATTTTCTCACCGGAGGGTCACCCAGCTACTCCTCCCGCGCTCGGAGCGGGCGCCTGGCCCTTCACACCGGCCCGTCTTCCACTTCCAGCCGCCGGCTCGGCTCCGAGCACCCTCGTGGGGCTTTGATGACACTGGGTAACGCGTGGGTCCTCGCGGGAGGGGGCGCCCCTGGGAGAGGGATGTGCCCGCTGCTCCGCGTTGTCGGGGGCCGATGGTCGGCCACGTGGGAGGCTGGAAGGCGAGGCCCCGGGTACCGAAGGCATTTCGCTGCCCGGCTGCCCTCAGTCTGGGGGGAGGGCTGTGACTGCAGGAATGCCCAGGGGGCACCAAGGGTGTGCCCACTGCCCGAGCAGGCGACTCTCTATTTTGACGGCTCAGCCGTGGCTGGAAGAAATTGGTCCCCGTCATCTTGGGAAATCCACGCGCAGTCCCACCCACCACGGCGTGCTGCTCGGCCCCTCGGGCACCATTCTGGCGCAGAGGCTGCTGGGATGGGCTTGGAGACCGGAGGAAGGGGCCGGGGTGGAGGAGGGCGGCTCTGACGGGGCGGGTGGCACAGGACATGGGGCGGGGGAAGGAGGGGAGAGGAAGCTGCTTGCTCAGCCACGAATGCCTGGATCCCGAGGAGCTCCTAGTGTGCAGCCTCCAGCCCAGGCCGTCGTGGGGCCTGACGAGGGGCGTGGCCAGCCTCGGGGTGACCTGGGCTTTGGGGTCAGCGGGAGCTGGACTCCAGCGTCGCCTCTCCCCAGGGTGGCGACTTTGCGAATCTCTCTGCTGCGGACGGGACCCTGACCTCGCCCACACTGCTGAGGGGACTCGGGGGCGTCCGGTGGCCAAGGGTGTCCCCAGTGAGGAGGGTGGGTTGGGGTGGTCGGGAGCCTGCAGGCCCCTGGGGGTTCAGAGAGGGCACTCGGTCCTTAGAGTGGTTCCTCGGCCAACCTGCGCACAGTGGGGCAGCAAATGCCCATGGCAGGACCCACGGCCACCCTCGGGGTGCAGTTTCTACACTGCCCCCGTCACGGTACGATGCCGGGGTAGTTGCATTTACTGTCTGGCTCTTTTTAAAAAAATATATTTGTATTGATTTCAGAGAGGAAGGGGGAGGGAGAGAGAGAGAAACATCAGTGATGAGTGAGAATCATGGATCGACTGCTCCCTGCGGGCCCCACACTGGGGATGGAGCCCACAACCTGACCAGGAATCAAACCTCGACCTCCTGGTTCATAGGTGGATGCTCAGCCACGGAGCCACGTCGGCCGGGCCACTGCCTGGCTCTTGTTGGCGATCCCGGTCTCTGTAAGTTCTCCAATGAGGAAAGGACAGGGCCAGGGAGGGACGGATGGGTCCTGGCGTCAGGTCGTTTGGGGAGTGGGGAATCGAGACGATGTGGCCTTTCAGGGCCTGCGTTCCCTGGATGGAGGACCCGCAGCCCGATGCCAGCTCCTGTGGAGGGCAAGGCAGGGTGAGGGGTCCCCACTCCTCGGCCCCCCTCGGGGCGAGGCCACAGCCCTGGCTGCAGTGGAGCCCCACCAGCGGGCACACACAGCCTGGCCGCATCCATGCGTCTTCTGCAAAGAGCGTCATAAAAGGGGCCCCGACTGGAAATCAATCCTTTAAAGCTGAAATCAATAACAATAACTAATATTAATACTGATGACCTTCTCTTTACTGCACTTTGCAGCTGGGAGGTTGTTTTTAAGGATGAGGGGGGCTCCGCAGGGTGGCGGGGGGGGGGGGGCCGGCAGCCCCTGCGCCTGGGGCTGAACGCATCAGGTCTCTTCCCCCACGTCCCCCATGTGCCGGGGCCATCGCTGTCTGCGGTGGGCAGGGGAGCCGGGGGCCTGGGCCGCTTAGGGTGGGCGCTGCGGAGGGAGGCGGGCTGGGTGCCCGGGCCTGCGTGCCCCTGGTGCTGGGTGCCCCCTGGGTGAAGGGCAGGCCTGGGAAGGGTGTCGCACAGGGAATGGCCAGCGCGCCCCCCACGCAGTGCACAGACGGGTGGCCCTGGCTCGCCTGCCTCCCTTTCCTGGGCCTGAGTTTGGTTTCCTTGGAAGCTTCTGGAAGGTCTAGCACAGTGCCCTGCAGAGAGGATGTTGCATTTGCAGCAACAGCGTTGCGGTGCTGGCCAGGTCTCCTCCGGCCACACGGGCCCTGAGCTGTGGGTGAGGTGGGGCCAGGTTAGGGTGCAGAGGGAGTGGGCACCCCACTTCCCAAGCCTCGGAGCTCACTGTCCACTGAGCGGGCAGGAGGCCTGGGTTCCAGATGAGGTACCATCCCCATCTCTGGGCCCCCTCGTCCCCATCTGTGGGGTCGGGCCGGGGGCGCGGCCTGGGGACACAGGCCCGGGAGGCCCTCCAGGGCCCTGGCTGGGCTGGCTGGGGCTCCCCACGCCCAGACCCGGCGGCCCCCTCCTGCTGCCTGTGGGCTGTGTTTCCCTGCTGCCCGTCGCCGAGACGTGGACAAACAGACTGAGGACAGGCTGGAGGGAGAGGAGATAAGGCCGGGCCCAGGGACCAAAGGTGAGGACGCTCAGCTCGCTCACCTCCTGCCAGGCGACTCGCTGACCCTGCACCCCCGTCTGCCTGCCCGCGGGACAGGGCCACCAGGCCGCGAGGAGTTCCGGAGGCCCCGGTCTCAGCTCCGGGACTCCCGTGGGCCCAGCTGGCCGCTGGAGAGACACGCAGTGAAACATAAACATTAAGATGGCACACAAACAGCCACTTGTGTATCTGCCTGCTCGTCCCCCTCCCCCTCCACGGGCCTCACAGCGCATTGAATTGTGATCCCCATTTTACAGACGAGACCACCGAGGCTCCGAGCTCGGCGCCGTTAGTACAGTGTGGGGACGGGGGGTTTAATTCACGTCGTTCCGATTCTGGAATCCACGGGGCCAAGCCCGGACCTGGTGGAGGGCCGAGGGCAGGCCTGGGCCCCGTTCCCCTCTCTGTTCCTCTGGTGCTGGCGTGGGAGCCGCAGTGGAGTTTTCCGTGAGGAAAGGACGGGACGTTCTGTCTAATTAGATCTGGGGAAGCCGGGCCGGCCGTCCTCAGGAATGTTCTGAGCTGCCATGCGGGCCCCTGACTGCCTGCGCCCGCCCAGCCCTCTCCCTCGGGTAGAAGAGGGAGGTTTCCGTGCTGGCGGGGGTCCCACGGCCCAGGGAACAGCCGCTCTCCCAGCTCTCCCGGCCCCTGCCCTGCACGCTGTCCCGCTGGGTGGACCCCCGGGGACAGCGCAGGGGAAGGCGGCCTCCTCGGTTCCTTCCCGACCGGGAGCGCCGAGCCCCGCACACAGCCGAGCCCGTGCGGCTGGAGATTCAGGGCGCGTGGCCCACAGGCTCGAGCGCACGGTGGGGCCAGTGGTCAGAGCAGACCCAGCTCCAGCACCGCCGGCCAGGCCCCGGGACTGGTCTGGGCCTCAGTCTCCTCGCCTTTAGAATGGGTGTGGCCGCCGTTTCCCAGCTGAGCGATCCAGGGTGAGCGGCGCTGACCCAGCAGCGGAGGGGCCGCTGGGGTCCGGGTGCTGGGCGCTGTGTTTCATGGGCTGCAGATGAGGTTTGCTGGGGATACTGGCTTGTTAACGCCCCACGAATGACCCTCAATCGGGGTGTGGTGGGTAGGTGCCCTCCCCGGGGTGGGTAGGGTAACAATTCCGGGGTGTGCCCTTCAGTCCCCGGGGCACGGAGCCTTCTCTGCTCCCCACTGTGCTGCCAGGAGCAGCTGCCTGCAGGTCTATTTTAAGGGGGGGCTGCTGGGTTATCCCCCACGCCCACAGGAGAGGCGAGACCCAGACCCACTCAGGAAGTGTGACGCTGGGGGGGGAGGGGACTGGGGGGCTGCCTGGAGGAGGCGTCCTTTGAGCACAGTCTGGGAACAGCTGAGGTGGGGGAAGTCAGAGTGGGGCTCTGTGCTCCTGAGGTTCCCCCACTGTACCCCGCACCCCCGAGAGCTGGTGAGCCAGCAGGCCCTTCGCCCCAGCCCCTGGACGGCCCGGCTGAGACCTCGGTGGGCAGAGGGGCAGCGGTGACCCAGCCGATGCCTGACGGCTTCTGGGCCGGCGACTCTGAACTTCCTTATTCGCGCCGAATCAATGTCGTGTCATTAGCGCTTGGAACGCTCTTGTGGGTTAAACATTAAGCGGTGTGCGCTGGGAAACGCCGGCTCCGGCCCCGGCCCGGGCTGACGGTCAAGGCCATGGCCCTGGGTCTGGGCTTTAGAGTTCTCAACAGACAGCTTTCTAAGTGACATCACTGACAGGTGATACCCAGAGCCCCACCCCCAGGGTCTCATGGCCCCAGGGATCGGCCAGTCCCTCCAAGAAACGCCCACATGCCCTCGGGGGGCTGGGAACCTCTCAGGAGGTGGTGGGTGGGTGGGTGGGTGGGTGGATAGTAGGTGGCTGGGTGGGTGGGTGGACGAACTGGTGGACGGTCGGTGAGGGCTTGGTGCCTGGATGGACCCTTTGACACACCAGTTCAGTCCATACCTGAAATCCCATGCTTCGAGCCCTCTGGGTAGATGGACAAGTGCCCTTTGGCCTTGCTGGACCCCAGGCCCCCTGCAGTGTGAAGGGGGGGCCCTCTCCTCGGGGTGCAACCTCTGAGACCAGGTGGGGGGTGTCTGGGAACCCTTCTTCCCCGAGCGGTTGGGTGCAGGGAGCATCCCTGCCCGAATAGTCGGCCTGACGCTTGGAGAAGGGGTGTCACCCTCAGGCTTCGGCACCTGGAGGTGGGGGTCCCTGGGGGAGTCGGCAGGGGTGTCGCCAGGAGCTGCCCTTCCCGCCGAGGCGGGCTCGGTGCCGGCTTCCCCAGGAGCCACCGTGGCCCGTCTCACCGCCCCCGCCCCTGGCCGTTCCTGCCAGCCGGCTGGCCGTCCTCCGGGCCCCTCCGGTCCTGCTCTCTCTCCCACGGGTCAGGGCCCCTGGACCGGCGCTGGCTGACGTCCAGTCCCGGCCTTGGCCTTGCCGGGGGGAGGCCCGGGGTCACTGGGAGGCGGTGCGTGGACGAGGTGACGGGACTTTGGCTCTTTGGGGAGAACAGGACTGTTTGTTCACTGGCTGGGCCCCAGCTGTCCACGTGGAGGTGACCGTGGCCTGGAACGGGAGCAGGTTCTGGAACCCGTGGGGAGGCGGTTCGAAGCAGGGACGAGAGCAGAGGCTTTGGCGTTGGACCGGGTCCGTCCTGGCTGCCGACGCCGCCCTCAGGCGGTGTGGCCGGAGCTGGGCGCAGCTGCCCCAGCGGGAGGTGGGCCTGACGCGGCGCTGAGCCAGCACCCAGGCTGCTGTGATCAGCACTTCGTGTGTGTGTGTGTGTGTGTGTGTGTGTGTGTGTGTGTGTGTTAATTATTCTCCCATCACAGTGGACACACTATAGTATATTAGTTTCGGGCGCACAACACCGTGATTAGACACGTATGTGAGGCCTTAGGAAGGGGTCCCCTGGCGCGTCTGGCACACCCACGGGCATCGGGGTGCCAGGCCAGGGCCCAGGTCAGCCGCTTATCCGGGCCTGAGCCACGTGCCGCCCACGGGCCTGAGTGATGGATGGAGTCCCCCTGCTCGACGGACGCTGCAGTAGAGGAGGAGGCGCTGTGCCCTGTGGACGGCCGGTGCCGTCGGCCGCCCTGCCCCTGCCCCGCGCAGCCTGAGGGCTCGGGCCACAGCTGGACCTCCTGGAGGAGGCGGTGACAGTGCGTGTGGGCATCCGTGACATGACAGGGCTCAGCACGTGGAAAAGTCTACTAGAGTCCGGCCGGTGTGGCTCAGTGGTTGAGCGTTGACCTATGAACCAGGAGTTCATGGTTTGATTCTGGGATGGCAGGCTCCATCCCCAGTAGGGGGTGTGCAGGGGGCAGCTGATCAATGATTCTCTCATCATTCATGTTTCTCTCTCCCCCTTCCTTTCTGAAATCAATAAAAAATATATTTTTGAAAAGCAGCAGTGCTGGCTAGAACCCCAGCTTTGCCGGCTCTGAGCTGTGTGGCCCTGCGCGGGCTGCCACCGTCTCTGAGCCTGTGTCCTTCTAAGTGATGCGGGAATTCGTGATGCCGGTGCCAGGCCCGGGCGGGCTGGGGCCCAGGACAGACCCCGACATCAAGATTCAAGAGCGTGCAGGCACATGCGTGCACGTGTGTGAGCACGTGTGTGAGCATGTGTGTGAGCACATGTATGTGAGGTGTGTGTCAGAGGCATCCAGACACACGTGGAGGGAGTAAGAAGGCAGTGGCTGGAGAACGTGTTCGCAGGGGGCGTCTGTGCTGCAGGGCAGGCGCTGGCTTTGATAGGTAGTGAGCCCCCTGTCGCTAGTGGCAACCAAGCAGAGGTTTGACAGCCATCTCTCAGAGATGTTCTGTCCATTCATGGAGGCCATGAAATGATCTCTGACCCACAGCTTTACCGTTGACCTCTGGGCCTGAACCCTGCACTGCCCGGTAGCCTGGCGCGGGCAGGCCCACCCTGGCCGACCCGGCCTCCTCCCGCCGCCCGCCTGGGGCCGCTGTCCCCTCCAGGGAAACCTGACCCTGGCGGCTGGGAAGATGAGAGGGACGTGGTTTGGCTGTTTTGGAGAAGTGGCTTTTTATCAGCGAGCCCTCTGGGAGCCCGGCCGCCACCAGTGAAACTCTATCTGTTGTTTCAAGGCGGAGAGGCTGGAGGGATGCTTATGGAGATGGATGGCTTCCCCGGAGCCGGGCTAAGTGGGGCTGAGACAGACAACAGAGCCGCCGAGGTGGCAGCTCGCTCTCTCTCCTCCCCCTGCCTCGCCTCCCCCTCCCTCACCCAGGTCCCCTCCCCCCTCCCTCCCCCCCAGCACCCTGGATGCCCCCAGGCAGGAGTATGAGGCTTCTGGGTGGTTGGTGCCCCTGTGGCTGTGGCCAGGAGACCCAGGGGCAGGGGTAGGGGTGGCAGTCCTGGCAGACAGCAGGGCAGGGCTGGACTTCCCGCCAGGTGGCCCTGCAGTGGCTGAGCTCCTCGAGCCTCCAGGGCCAGGTGACCGTGTCCGCACCGCGGGGCAGGTGCTCACCCCACGCAGAAGAGCTGCCCCGCGGAGCAGATGTGGGGCCCGGGCATGGCTCAGGTCAAACAAGGAGGAACTTTCTAACCAGCTGCTTCCGCGGGAGTGGGGTGCCCGTCTCTGGAGGCGTGCCGGGGAAGCTGCCCAGCCTGTGGCCAGGAGGGGGGAGGGAAGCCTTCTGCCTCGAGGTGAGGCCCATCCAGAGCCTCCGGCCGGGCCCAGCCGGGCTGCCTCGCCCCTGCCTCCCCCTGCTCATGGGCGGTCAGCTCGAGAGGCCCCCCAGCACCTCCACCCCCTCTGCCTGCGGCTCCTGGGCTGGGGGGGCCTCAGTGGGCAGGTTGCAGGGCAGGTCCACATTGGGGGGGGGCTGGTGCTGAGGTGCCTGGCAGTGCCAAGGGGTGCTGAGGCTGGTGCACCCTCCTCTCTGAGGCCATGTCCCTGGAGATTAGGGTGCACAGGGCTGGGGGCCAGACAGACCCCCAGATGGCAGTCATCATTGTGCCAGGCCTGCTGCTGCTGAGGGGTGCAGAGGTGCCCTGGGGATGGTGGCATCTCAGAGGACTCTGCACAAGGGGTGGGGGTGGGGGGTCCTCAGAGGGCATCAGACCACCACCCAGCCTCTACGGGCACTGACCCCCACCCAGCCTTCACGGGCACTGACCCCCACCCAGCCTCTACGGGCACTGACCCCCACCCAGCCTTCACGGGCACTGACTCCACCCAGCCTCCACGGGCACCAGATCCCACCCAGCCTCCATGGACACTGACCCCCACCCAGCCTCCACGGGCACTGACCCCCCCCCAGCCTCCACGGGCACCAGACCCCCACCAAGCCTCCATGGGCACTGACCCCCACCCAGCCTTCACGGGTACTGACCCCCACCCAGCCTTCACGGGCACCAGATCCCACCCAGCCTCCATGGGCACTGACCCCCACCCAGCCTCTACGGGCACTGACCCCACCCAGCCTCCACGGGCACCAGACCCCCACCCAGCCTTCACGGGCACTGACCCCCACCCAGCCTCCACGGGCACCAGACCCCCACCCAGCCTCCACGGGCACTGACCCCCACCCAGCCTCCACGGGCACCAGACCCCCACCCAGCCTTCACGGGCACTGACCCCCACCCAGCCTCCACGGGCACCAGACCCCCACCCAGCCTCCACGGGCACTGACCCCCACCCAGCCTCCACGGGCACCAGATCCCACCCAGCCTCCATGGGCACCAGATCCCACCCAGCCTCCATGGACACTGACCCCCACCCAGCCTTCACGGGTACTGAGAAGAGCCGGCCAAGGCCTGTGGGTGGGGTGGGGCAGAGCTCACGTGTCCTGAACACAGCGCTGGGCACCGCATGTCCCAACGCCTGCGCTGAAGGTGGGGCCCTGGCCGGGCTCCCAGTTCCTCACACCCTCTGAGGATTAGGCTCCTCCCTGGCCTCTCACTGGCAGCGGAGGCGGCTCGCTGCCCCACCCTGTTGGGCTGAGCCATGGACGGCTGGGGCTGGTGGAGTGAGCGAGGGCAGGCCGTCTGCAGGCTCCTGAGGCCTGTGGCTCTCTCCTTCTCGGACGACCTGCCCCAGGGGGGAGCAGGAAATGTGGGAGCAGACCCCAAACCCAGCCCCCCAGAACCACCCTTACCCACAGACCCATGGGCCAGGGCGCCACTGTTAGGTGTTTAACTGAGTCTTGGGTGGTTTGTTACACAGCAAAAACTGACCGATACCTGACAGTATGGTGATACCGACTTCTGCTACCACTCAATGCTGCCCACGAAGGCGCTGAGGCTCAGAGGGGCCAGCCCGGCCCCGAGGTCACCCAGCTGGCGCGTGGCAGCCTGAGGTCAAGCCCAGCAGCCTGGCCTCCGGGCCTGTGCTCTCCACTGCGGCGCCCGGTGCCACTCTGCCCTCCGCGCCTGGGGCCTCGGGGAGCCCCAGACCACGCTGCTGGGCACCGATCGTCAGCCCAGTGTGCCAGCCTCACCTCGCCAGGGGGGCTGGCCGCGGTCCTGGCTCCCGGTTCCGGAACGCGAGGTGCTGACTCAGGAGAACGGCACCTCCCAGCGAAGTCACGCTGTCCAGGGGCCTCTTGGAGGTACACTGTGTGGTCTGCTCCCCACCGCCCCCAGGGACAGTGTTTAGGCCTGTCCCCCCAGCACTGAGGGGTGGGGGTCTGATGCCATGGAGGCTGGGTGGGGGTTAGTGCCCGTGGAGGCTGGGTGGAGGTCTGGTGCCCGTGGAGGCTGGGTGGGGGTCTGGTGCCCATGGAGGCTGGGTGGGGGCCTGGTGCCCGTGGAGGCTGGGTGGGGGCCTGGTGCCCGTGGAGGCTGGGTTGGGGTCGGGTGCCCGTGGAGGCTGGGTGGAGGTCTGGTGCCCGTGGAGGCTGGGTGGAGGTCTGGTGCCCGTGGAGGCTGGGTGGGGGCCTGGTGCCCGTGGAGGCTGGGTGGGGGTCTGGTGCCCATGGAGGCTGGGTGGGGGCCTGGTGCCCGTGGAGGCTGGGTGGGGGCCTGGTGCCCGTGGAGGCTGGGTTGGGGTCGGGTGCCCGTGGAGGCTGGGTGGGGGTCTGGTGCCCGTGGAGGCTGGGTGGAGGTCCTCCCAGGACCCCGAAGGCCCCGCCCCCCAGAGGTGGTGCATCCCCCTGGCCCACCACCTGCCTCCAGGTGCCACGGCCCTCGAGTGGGACTGGCCGGCCCAGCACCTTCTTCAGGGATGGGGCGCAGGGAGGGGCCGGTAGAGCCCGAGGGCTGGAAGGCCAGCCTTTCCTCGAAGCCTGAGTCACCCCCAGTCTCGGGATCATGGCCTGACCTGGGTCTCGGGGTCAAGGCTCCGTGATTGGGGCCTTCACCTTCCCAGGCCTGGGATGCGGGCGTGGCCGGAGAACTCGGCCGGAGGGGCCAGTGGGGAAACTCTGGCCTGGACAGTGGCCGGCCCGGGACCCGGCAGCCCAGCCATGGGGACTCAGGGACAGCGCAGCTGTGGGGCCTGCAAGCCCAAGCTTCCCCAGGTGCTTGCCGAGCGCGACCACCCCTGCTCCTCCCAACCCCCCCTCCCTCCCCGCCCCCCCAGCCCAGAGCTCGTGGCCTAGTGGGACCTGGGAGACACGGCTTTGCACCGATGTGTACACACGTGCACACCGTGCTCTGGGGCCTGAGCGGGGCGTGGCTCTGAGCTCGGGAGGGTGTCGGGCCGGTGACCAGGCCGAGCCGGGGTCAGGGCAGGGCTGGTGCTAAGATGACCAGAGGGCCCGGCAGGCTGAACGCCGGGCTTTGCCACCCATGTGTCCAGGGCCCTGGATCGCCATTCCGTCCAGGTGTCTATGGGGCGCCTGCTCTGTGCCCAGCGTGCACGGGGCAGGAGGGATGGGTGGACGGGCGACGAGAGCGGCCGGTCCGGGGCCAGGGCAGGGCCAGCCTGGCCTCCGGGGACCTCAGCTCTCAGGCCAGGAGGACGGGGTGCGGGCGAACACAGACCTCGGGGGGCAGGATGTCGGGGGAGAGGGGAGAGGGGAGAGGGATCGGGGCTGGGGCCGCAGGGACGTGGAGAGACGGACCCGAGAGCTGTGTGCCGCTCGTGGAGGGGGAGCGGCGTCTGTAGCCGTGCGTGCACGTGTGTGCGGATGCGCGTGCACGTGTGTGCGGATGCGTGTGCACGTGTGTGAGCACGGGTGTGCGCCGTGCGCAGCTTACACAATGCACACGACCGCCTCTCGGGAAGCGGCCGCTCTGCAGAAAGGGGCCGCGTCTCTGAATTTCAATTGGCTGTTCCGACAATGTTCGGTTAATTAGTGTGTTTTGAAGGGGAAATGAAGGAAAATTATAACTCATCCGAGAAAATGGCTGTACGTGCTCAGCTCTTCTCGTGGGTTCCGGAGGGGCCACCCAGTTCCAGCAAAGCCTGAGCCCAGACATGCCCAGGCCAGAGGACGGGGGAACAAGCCCACAGGGCCCGGGCGGGGGGGACGCCCAGGACAAGGGCAGGTGGGGGTCGTGCCCGCCCTGGGTGCTGGGCCTGGCGCTGGGCACAGGGTGCGGTGGGGAGCAAGCCCTCTTCTCGTGGAATTTGTGATTCGGGACCCACGGCCCCTGGCAATGTGGTCCGGCAGAGAAAGAACCAGGGCCCCTGGAGACCTGGGTTCGAGTCCCGGCTCTGCCTCTGCTCCCTGCCCGAGCCAGCCTGACCCGACGCCTTACCGTAAAATTTGTAAAAAGGTGGTGCTGCCTATGAACCCAGTGAAACGCTGACCGAGAAAGGGCTGCATGAAGTGTCAGTCCTGCCCGGGAGGGCTCAGTGGTTAGAGCGCTGGCCCGTGGACTGAATCGTTGTGGGTTCAACTCCTGGTCAAGGGCATGTACCTTGGTTGCAGGTTCAATGCCCAGCCCCCGCTGGGGCATCTGCAGGAGGCAACCAATCGATGTTTCTCTCACGTCAATGTTTCTCTTTCTCTCTCTCTCTCTCCCTCTCCCCTCCTTCCACTTTCTCTAAAGATCAATGGAAAAATATCCTCAGGTGAGGATTAACAAAATAAAAATAAAATGAAGTGTCGGCCCTGGGGGAGCGAGGCGGTGCCACCTCACAGGGTCCTGGCAGCTCTCTGTCCTGGTCCTGCCTCCCCCAGGCGCAGGGGTCCCGAGCGCCTCCTGTGAGCTCAAGGCTGCACCCCCAGAGGCGGGCTCCCTGCAGGCCTCTGGCGCCCCGCCCGCCCGAGGCTCCTGCTGGGGCACAGCCCAGAGCTGAGTGACGGAGGCCTGTGTGGAAGAGGCCACGCTCCCTGCCTGGGCCTCCACCCACTCCTAGCTCCCGAGTCCCCCCCTGGCGCACGCCCCTCCCAGGGGCCCCAGGTGCCTCTGGCCTGGGCTGGGCGTGAGGGGGTGAGTCCGCCCCTCGGATGCCAGCCTGCACAGTGTGCCTAGGGCTGCAGCAGTGGTGGCCCAGCTCGCTCAGGGGAGCAGCTCTTGGAGGGGTGGCGGTGGGAAGGCGCAGGCCCCGTTTCCAGAGGAGCCTTCCTCAGGAGGGAGCCAGGCAGTCTGCACGTACGGGGTCCCCTCCGCAGGAGCCCCACCACCGGCAGCCTCCTGTGCAAGCGCAGCCGCAGCAGCTCCTGCAGCCAGCTGCCAGGCCAGGGCCAGGCCCCCTCCAGGGCTTTTAAAAATATATATATTTTTATTGATTTCAGAGAGGAAGGGAGAGGGAGAGAAAGAGAGAAACATTAATGATGAGACAGAATCATTGATCACTGCCTCCTGTACGCCCGCCATTGGGGATTGAGCCCACAACTGGGGCATGTGCCCTGACCGGGAATCGAACTGTGACCTCCTGGTTCATAGGTCGATGCTCAACCACTGAGCCACACAGGCTGGGCCCTGTCCAGGTTTGAGGGAACCGGCACCATGGCTCTGGGCGGTGCGGGAGGGGCAGGTGCGGGCCTGCATTGCCCCCTGGGAATGCAAACTGGCTTCAGCTGCTCGGAGGGGCTTCCTGCAGAGCTGGGGACCCAGGCGCTGGAGACCCCCAGCTCCCACTCCCTCTGTGGCTCCCTCTGCCCGCATCCTTGGGCACCGCCCCCACCCTCGGGCAGCTATGGCGCAGGGGCCAGCGTGCCCACTGCCTAGTCTTGCCCACTCCCTTCCTCTGCCGGTTCTGCTCGGTGCTGTGTGCCCGGTGCTGTGTGCCCACTGGGTCCGCACAGCTGCCTTGCTGGCTCCCCCACGCCCATGTGGGCACCTGGCGGGCGGGCTGCAGCCGGCGCAGTCTGAATAGAGCTGCTATAACCATCTTGGCACAAGCCGCCGCTTTCCCTCCTGGTCACGTTATTTCCCTCTCGCAGGGCTTGGCGCCGTCCCTGGCGCGTCTCTTACACCAGGAGCTGGCAGGGCCTCCTGGGGAAGTTGGCAGCCGCCCACGCTCTGCGTCGCGGCCTCTGGCTGCAGAGGAGCCCGCCTGGGAGCGAGGGGCTTTCACCTGGAGCCCAGCTCTGCCCTGTGCCGGGAACAGACTCAGGGAGGCAGGACCCGCGTCCCCATTTCACAGATGCAGCAACTGAGGCCGGAGGCTCCACACCACAGAAGTGCCAGGAGGAGTCGAACCTGACCCGGGCCAGTCTGACTGCAGGCCGGTGCTCCTTACCAAGGCCCCGTCCTAGGGACCCCCTTCCACACCCATAGTGGCCTGTGTCCACCCCAGGTGTCCGCTCCGGGTCCCTGCTTCCTGTCCTGGAGGAGTGTCTGCACCTCCCTGTTCCCACCTGCTGTCCTGTCCTGTCCCCGGGGAATTGCAGTTGCCACCCAGCCGGTGCCTCCCGCAGCCCCTCACACACCTCACAGACACTCATGGGGCCACGGGCCTCAGCTAGGCCAGATGGACAGGTAGACAGATGGATAGCTGGACAGATGGACGGGCGGCCGGTGAACGGGCAGTAGGAGGTGCCACAGAAGCCTCGGAAAGGGCGCCCTGAATGAGACACATGAGGCAGTGTCTCTATGGGAGGGGACAGCCTGCCTACGCCCCACTCCCTGGCTGAGCACCAGCAGGTGGATGGCGCCCTGGGGTGGGATTGCACCCCTGGGAGGATGTGGCAAAGCAGGCGCCTCACCTGCACCCATGGCAGACCTGACCGATCGAGCAGGACTCCCTCTGCTGCAGGGCCTGGCTCCTGCCTTCCTGTGCAGCCCATACCAGCTGATTGCAGTTGGCATTGGATGCCAGGCTGGCCATCCCAGCTCTAAGTTATCGAAAATGCAGTGAATGAAACCACGATCCGCCACCCCTGCCAGCCTGTGGGTCCCACCTGAGCACTTGCTGGGGGGCAGCTCAGGCTCCTTCTCTGCTTGTCCGTCCCCCCACCTGGCCAGCTTCACTCACAAGACACTCAGAGTCGGGGTGCCTGGGAGCTCAGAGCTTCACCCCTAAGGCTCCAGGCTGCCCAGTGGAGGCCATTGTGCTGGGGCAGCTGGGCCATGGCCCCCTGGCACCAGGCAGAGGTGCTCAACCCCCCGGCCGCAGTGATCTCAGGTTCCGGATCCCCATCTCCAATGTGTGCGCCAGTGGGGGGGGGGGGTGCCTGGAAGCAGGTGCAGGGCCCTGGGAGCAGCCGCGTGGCTGGCTGTGCAATCCCCCCCCCCCGCCACCCCCCCAGGCACAGAGCGTCCCAAGCAGCTCTGTCCCCCAAAGGACGTGCTGGGTGCTGGGCCGGGGCCCACAGACTCCTCGCTGCGTCTCCCTGTGACATGGGTCCCCTCGGGCCGAACCCTGGCTCTGCCCCTGGAGCTGTGTGACGCTGGGCAGGCACTTGGCCTCTCTGGGCCGTGTTTCCTTTCCCGTGAAATGCAGTCACCCACCTGCCTCAGGGTGGAGGCAGGACCCGTGGGAGGAACGAAAGCTTGAGGCACAGGCCCCGCGTGGTGACCGCTCGCCCCGGACATGGGACCACGCCTCCTCGGAGCGTGGGTTTGAGAGGCGAGGAGGCGAGTGTGGGTGCCGGGCCCTGCGCCCGCTGGGGGGTGGCTGCTCTGAAGGGTGCACGGCCTGCTCTCCATGGCGGAGGACGGCAGCCGGCGAGCTCTGGGGCTGGGACGCGGACCGACCCACAGACACGCTCTGTGCTCCGAGCCGCCCCGGCCACCTCCCAGGTCGGGCCCCCCCGGCGGCCCCTGCAGCTTCATGAATGCCACCTCCGCCCGCCAGGCTCTGGGCCACACACAGCCCCAGCTTCCCCCCGAAAGTCAACAGACCCGTTTTAGCAAATGTGGAAGCCACAGAAAAGCAGAAAGGTGTAAACAGCGACCAGAGGCCCTCCTCCCCTTCCTCCCCCTCCCCCTGCCTCCCCCTCCCCCTGCATCCCCCTCCTCCCCCTCCTCCCCCTGCCTCCCCTCCTCCCCCTGCCTCCCCTCCTCCCCCTGCCTCCCTTCCTCCCCCTGCCTCCCCTCCTCTCCCTCCAGGCGTCTTGACCTTGAATTATTCCATCCTGGCTCCTCTTCCTCTCACGATCCCAGTACGGGTCCCGGGTCCTTCCCCTGCACCCCTGCACCCGGCACCTGGCCAGGGGCTCTATTCTCATGGCCACCTGCCCCCTGGGTCCTGTTAGAATGCTCATTTCTCGGATGGGGAAACTGAGGCGCCAGGAGGCCCAATGGCCCAGGGGGTCCGCCTGGTGGCCCCCACGTGTGAACCCGGGTCTGCCTGACCCCCGGGCGGCCTTGTGGCCACGAGAGATTGCATAGAGGCGTGAACCGTGAGGTACACAAACAGGGCAGGGAGGGAGGCGCCACGTCTTCCCGGAGCCGTGAGGGCGGCCGGTGAGCGGGAGGTGGGGCATCTGAGTCAGTGACTCCGGGACCCAGGGGTGCAGGGTGAATGGAGGGGTAGCTCGGGGTCACCTTGCCTGGGCTAGAGCTGGGGGCCGCGTGGCTGGGCCGTCTGTCCTGGGTTTCCTCCTTGTTCTGCATCTGGCCAGGCAGAGGCAGCGGCTGGGCCCGGGAGCTCCCACACAGACCACCCCACGCCCCGCGGGCTCACGGCACAGACTGACCACGCCACTGTCCGCCTGCACGCCCCCGCCCCAGCCTATCGCCTGTCCCCGCGCCCCTCCGCAGCCCGGGAGCCGCCTGAGCGTGCGGCCGCCCGCAGGTGACCATCCTCAGAAAAATGACTTCATTACCACGGGCAGCCTGGGGTCGGGGGAGGGAGGTGTGTGGCCGAGAGGGGGCAGGTGGACGGACACCACCTCCCGTCGCTCCCCCCACAGGGGCCGGGGTGACAGGAGGCCTGGAGCCCGGGCACACAGGGACCCCCGCTCGGGCAGGCCTGACGGAGACGGATCTGCGGGCCCAGGGGCTGGAGGGAATATTACATTATGAAAACAAATCACTCCGCTGATTGGAATTTAATTACGTCCCTTTTATCTTGGTGACAGTCACGCACCTGGGCTCGCGCTGGCTGAGGGGCTTGAGCCCCTGGGGACCAATGAAGCTGAGGCCCCCCCCCCAGAGGAGGCCCAGCTGCCCCTCCCCCTGCGGCGCAGACAAAGGGGCTTCCTGTAGCAGCATTGGAGTCACGGGGTCTCAGCAGGGAGGGTGGGCAGGGGGCGGCCCAGCCCTGCTCAGGCAAACAGGAGGGCAAGCTGGCCCGCCAGACTCCAGGCGAGAGCCACGCGGGAGCCTGACCCTGTGCTCAGCCGCCCTGTCGCCTCCGGGCGGCACTGAGGGCTCAGCCCTGGGTGCAGGGGACCAGGGAACACAGGCGGCCTCCAGGGCTGGCCGTCGGGCACCGAGGGTGGGGCAGGACAGGGCCACGGGGTGAGCCGGCGCTGGGGCGGCTCCGGGGCCTCCGGGAGCTGGGCCGCCAGTGGCCTAGACCCCGGCTGAGAGCTACTCCTGCGCAGTCACCTTCCCGGCGAGCACACCCCGGCCTTTCTGGGGCGGCTTTGATGGAGAAACGTCGGCCTGGGAGTTCCCCGTGCGGCCAGGCCGCCTTTCCAGCCCCGAGTGCTGACGTGGGGGCTTTGGCCACGGCCTGGCCTGGGTCCTCCCGGAGCGGCTGGTCCCTGGGCAGGTCCTTGAGCCTTCGGGGCCCCCAGCCTCCTCCTCTGGAGACGGGGCGAGGGCTGGCAGGAGGCTCCGGGGGATGCTGGCGTGTGTTCAGCTGTGGGACGAACGTGTGGACCTGTCACGCCACGGGGGCCGGTCTCGGTGGGTTACAGCGCCGACTCCCCGCGTCCTCCGGCGAGCCTTGCGGGGTCCAGTTGGCGGCCCCACGGTGCACATGGGAAACTGAGGCACAGAGAGGTGACATCACCCGCCCAAGGCCGTGCTCGGCGTCAGAGGCAGGCGGGAGCCAGGAGGCAGCCTGGTGTCTGCCCTCCAGGCGCTGTCCTGTGGGCGACGGGCCGAGCGCAGGCGTCTCCCGTGGGCAGCGAGCTAGTTCTGCTTTATGTGACGATGGTCGGTCACTGACAGTGAGTTTCCTCTCCACCTGGCAGCGCGGGGTGAAGGTGGGGTGAATGCTGAGAGGCGTGTATCTGGGATGGAGATGGCGGCTCCCACGCCAGGCCCAGGGCGTGGCTGAAGGTCCCACCATGTCCCGGGCCCTGGGGGCTCTCCTGACTCTCCCCGGGCCCCCTGGGGGCGGGGGAGGGCTGTTCTGGGGGCTCCTCTGCCCCTTAGGAGAGAAGCTGGGCTGGGGGCGACCGATGGTCACTGTGCTCCCAGCTCCCGGGGCAGCCCCTGGGATGGACGCCCCTTCACCCTCACCCACAGGCTGCCGCGGGGCCGCACGCGTGTGCCTTCCCCTGGCGACCCCGGCAGAATTAATGCCTTTTTATAGACTGGCTGATGGCCGCTGAGTCATCGCGCGGGTGATCCATCAGCTGCCGCTGGTGGCCAGGGCGCGAGCGATGCCATTGCTTTGGGGACGGGGAAGGGGGGGCTCCGTCTTCCGCCCGGTTCCCGGCAGGGGTTGGCGTCGCTGTGCGGAGGGGGTGGGTGTGTGCACGGGGTGCATGCGGGAGACTGAGGTGTCCCATCCCAGGGCCGTGTGCACACGTGCGTGCCGAGTGTGACTGGACACCCAGGCTCCACGCGGGACTTTTCAGGCAGCACGCACACACGGGTCCTCACGTGCGGTTGGGTATTTGCACGGGAGCCACAGACTCGAGGGGGTTTGAGGCAAAGCCCCGAGCTGGGCAGGGATCCCTGGATCTGTCATCCGCCACCAGCGGCTCCGAGCGTCGGTCCTCTCACAGAAGATGGGGGGATGGCCGAGCTGACGTCACGTGCTGGCCCGGCGTTGATGGAGACGGAGCCCTCCTTGCACGGGGCCCACATCCTCATCCGTGGCTCCGTGCACAGAGCATGTGTGTGTTGGCGGGTGTTGGTTGGAATTCAACAGAACAACACGACAGTGTGTGTGTGCACGTGTGTGCATGTGTGCGTGTACGTGTGTGTGTGTGTGTGTGTGTGTGTGTGTGAGACGAGGAACTGGCCCACGAGGTTGTGGAGGCTGAGAAGTCCCACGACACTGGCGTGTGACTGGAGACCAGTGTGGCCACGGTATGAGCTGCAGTGAGTCTGAGGCCCGAGGCCAGGAGCCGGCGCCCGCGTCCCGCATGGAGGGCCGGGGCCCTGATGCCCCCGCCGCGCTCTCAGGCACAGGCAGCTTCTCCTGGTCTCACCTCCGGCCACGGCACTGGGCGGCCACGTGCCCCTCTGCTCACCCCGCGGGGGCCCTTCAGGACCCACTGGGCCGCCGACAGCGGAGGCTGCAGTTGGTCCCAGTTCTCCCTCTGGCTGCCTGCACCCCTGCAGCTGCGCGGCCCCTCCCCTGCAGTCCCCTGGCAAGCCGCCTTTGACCACAGCGACATGAGCCCAGCGGACAGGTGAAGGCTGACAGCTTGCCCCACCTCCGCCCCCGGCCCCCCAGAGGCCGCGAGGGGACAGGAGTTTATCCGATATGTCGTGTTGATAACGAGCTGGGGGCAACCTCTGGAACCCTAGCCCCGGCTGGAAATGGAGCTTCCGGATGGTTCTCGGGGATGGTTTTCACAGACACCTGATCCCCGAGGACCTGGCCGGAGAGGTGGAGGCGGGCGCCCGGGTGGGGGCTGTGGCCTGGAGCCTCCGTCTCCCTGACTCCGTGGCGAGGCGGCGTGTGAGTCCCCAGGCAAACCTTGCTCCCCCCCTCAGTCTAGGGCAGAGGTGGGCAACCCCTGGCACGCGTGCCAAACATGGCTCGCCAGTAACTTTTGCTGGCACGAGAAACCCTCTTATAATCTTCCATTTACAATTGTGAATCTTCGTTCTCAGTGATGGATTTTGTTAAGTCTCCTAATAGGAGTAGCCAGACGGATGAAAGTAGTAGCTCGTGCACATCTCTAAGGCCACGGAATAGAAACCTGATGTCAAATCTCTGTCATCAGTGATGCAGCAACAAAAGTCCCACTGATAATATCACACGGAGCCATAAAGTTTTCTGTCGGACTATCAGTGTGCATGTATACATGAAAAAATAAATGTATTTTTCATCATCATAGACTGTGTTTTTGTCGCTCGAATGAATTTTATTATTTCTTCAAGGTTCTTCACATACGTACACCTTAAGAGATATCAAGTAGGCGTGACACGTTCTCAAAAAATTAGGGTTGGCACCCAGAAGAATGTTGAGTCAGAGATTTTGCTGGTTTTGGCATGCACTCACACAAAGGTTGCCCACCCCTGGTCTAGGGAACAGCAGAGCGGCCACCCCGCTGGACCGGGCGGGGCTGGGGCGGGGACCTGCCCTCAGGGGTGGAATCTGGGGGTGAGCATCCTTCCTGCTGCGCCCAGCTCTGGCGGCTCCGATGGGCGTCTGCCTCTGCGCCCTCTCCCTGCGTCTGTGCGTCTGTCTTCACGGGCCGACCCCCTAAGGACATGGTCCTATCGGTTGGGGCTCACCTGCTCCGTGCGACCCGTTTCCTCTGCGGCCTCCGTCGAAGGTCCTGGGCTAGGCCTTCCGCATGTGTTTGTGGGGAGGGACTCAACCCACAGCAAGCGAGCTCAAGGGCCAAAGGGGATCGTGGTCCTAAAAGGCCTGGCCCCCTCTCCCCACCCGGCTCCCGGGGGGCGGCCCCTCAGGGCTTGGAACGGAGCCTGTGGGGTTGGCGTCTCAGCAGGCCGCGTGGCTCTGTCTGCGGTGGAGGGAGTGCCCGGCGCCCGTGCATGGGGGCCATCTCCCTCCAGGTGGCTTCACCCCTTTCCCCAGCCCCAGGTCAGCTGGCAGGGCTCCATCCCAGGAGTAGGACCAGCCCCTGGGTGGTGTGAGCAGGAGCTGGGAGCGGTGTTAGGGGCAGGACCAGCCCCTGGGTGGTGTGAGCAGGAGCTGGGAGCGGCGTTAGGGGGAGGAGGGCCCCAAAGCTGTGTGTCTGCAAGACGGGCATCTGGTTCCCCCGCCCGCAGGTGCAGGAGCCCAGGTCTCCGCCTGGCTCTGTGGCCTCACGGGGTGCACAGCACGGCCCGTGTTTGTGGGCAGCCGCACAGCGTTTGGGTGCCCAGGCAGCTGTGTCTGAGGGTGCAAGGCGGAGGAGGGGCAGGGCCCGAGACAGATGCGTGCATCCCATCGGCGTCTCTTCTTCCCACAGAGCCCCCCATGGCGCTGGGCCTCCCCGGCCCAGAGAACAAAGCGCAGGCCCCTTTTATCTTCCCTGCGAGGCCCCGGAGGGAGGCTGCACAAAGGCTGCTCGCTGCATCGCAGCATCGCTTCTCCCCCCTCACCCTCTGGCCCACCCCTTTCTTCCCTTTATAATGTATTTTAATAGGGTCGGAGCAAGATGGATGGCCCTGGGCAAGGGAGAGGGGCATGCGGCCTCCGACCACCGGGGCCCTTGGAGCTGCGCAGGCCCAGCCTAGAGTCAGGCCCAGGGGGCGGCCAGGAGGAGGTGTCACACTGGAGGCTGAGAGCAGGGAGCTCACTCCCTACCCCACAGCCCTGGGGCCTCCTGATGGACCCAGTCCCGGCCTCCTGGCCTCACCCTAACTCTACACTGTTCACTCCCTGCTCCCACCCCTCCCGGCAAAGAGGCCCTGGGCCTAGCCTGGTGGGGGTGCAGAGGGGACCCCCCACCCAGTCCCCACCTGGCTGAAAGGAAGGAGATGACCGTCCTCTCATTGTCCGATCGCTTGTTCCCGCGATCACTGCGTCTCCTCGGCCAGCTCTTCAGCTTTTCTATGCAGAAGCCGCTGGCCATGTATCATGCATCCCCCGCCCCCCAACCCCCCCCCCCCCCCGCGGTCTTGTCGACTTCTCCCGCGGTCCCAGGCTGGGGTGTCCTCACCCCATTTCACAGACGAGGAGCCGGGGCCTCTGGACCTTGGGGCGCCGTGGTTGGGGTTCAGCGGCGTGGCGAGAGTGCGGTGTCCTGGCAGGGGCCACCTGACCCATCCCTCGTGGGGAGGCTCAGGCCCAGGACTGGGGCCTGCAGGCCCGTGAGCGCCTGGGACGTGGGCGCCGTGGGGCGGGGCTCAGGGACAGCAAGTGCTTTTGGAAATCAAGGGGCCTCGTGTCCCTCCCTAGTCGGTCGGTTCCCAGCTGAAACGCACTGGGTGAGGCAGGGATGGCCGTTTCCCTCTGCGGGGTGCAGGTGCGGGTGGGGGTGGGGGGGTCTTCAGCTCTCGGGGCTCAGCCTCCTTCCTGAGGGCGGGGCGGCTCCAGCCACAGCAGCCGCCATGGGGCAGCCCAGTGGCCACGCGGATGCACGGAGAGCAGCAGGCGGCTCGGCCCTTCGCGGGAACCTGGTTCAGCGTGAACGGGAGCCACGTCCTGCCACGGCGCAAGGCAGATGAGCTTCAGAGCATCAGGCCACGTGGGAGAAGCCAGACACAGAAGGCCACGTGTGTGTGGCTCCATGCACATGCGTGTCCAGAGGGGCAAGTCCATGGAGCAGAGCGGCTTCTTTCCGGGGTGATGAAGCTTTTGGGGTCAGAGGGGAGGGCTGTACCGCGCGAATACACGAAAACCCACTGGGTCGGCCCGCGGGGACCCGCACGGGCTGGGGGGAGCCGACGCAGGCCCTCCTCCCCGCCCCTGCGTGGGTCCCGCAGGGCGTGGGGCCTCTGGGGAGACCGCGTCCTGGCTCGGGGTTCCTTCCCACTTCCAGAGGCCTTGCCCTGCTTTCCCAGCTAGCTCCCCTCTTTTCCCGTTTGGAGGTGTCCAGCGGGAGATCATTCAGAGGCTGCAGCCACCCCAGGCCAGGAGGAGCGGGGCGTCTGTTGGCCCCAACCTGTGCCCCTTCTCGCTGTCGCCCCCTGTGCCGGCATCTGGCCTCTGAGGTCTCGGGCCCCCATCACAGCCACGCCCAGGGCCGGAGGGGCCTGCTGTCTTACTTTTGACTTGTCATTGCCGATAACACCCTATTAAACGTTGAAAATACATTTTCCGCCTGCTAATCTTTTCCCTTTTCATTTAGCAAACATTGATTCCCCCCTCCGCTCCCCCCCCACCCCCCCGCAGGTGGAATAGAAATGAAATCACAAGCGTCTCTTTGGGGTGATTTAGCTGTCAGAGCCGGAGGCGGTGGGCAGGCGCGGACTGCTCTCGTCACCTCATCCGCGGGTCGCTTCGTGACCTCCGACAGTCATTTAGCCCTTCTCCTCCGCTGCGCCCCCCCCCCCAACCCCCCCTCCCCGCCGACTAGGCAGGAGACCGTGCCCCGGGCCTGGGAGGGCAGATGGCTCTACTCACCGGCCGGCCGGGGCAGGTTCAGAGGGAGCATCTGTAAAAAGCCAAGTTCAAGGTTGTGTCAACACCAAGCACCACAACATGGCAATCACCCAATTAACTTGATTAGCGTAGACAGAACCGCCAGCGTCTGCTCCGCACGCCCTTCCCCTGGCGTCTGAGCTGAGACAGCTGTGGCCGAGCAGAGAGAAGGTTGGAAACGGGAGACCGGCCTCCCGCCCGTCCCTCTCCGGGTCTCAGCCTCCCTGACTGGTTTGGGGATGGGAGAGCCGCCCTCACTCGTGGTGGGGAGGGCCCGTGGGCTGGCCTCGGAGCTCTGGGAAGACCAGGGGGGCGGGCACGTGAAGGGCGGGCACGTGGGCTGTGTGGTGTGGACACACTGGCATCCAGGGCCGATGCCTCCAGCAGGGTTGCTGTGGGCTGGCGGCTCGGAGCCTCGGCTTCCTCAGCGTCAATGGGCATCCTGATAGCCTCGGCCCCAGAGAGGCACTCTCCTCACCGGTGATGGCGGCATCGATGGTGATGCCGATGGTAAAGAAAATGATGATGGTGGTGATGGTAGCGATGATGGTAATGATGTTGTTGATGGTGATTTTAGTGGTGGTGATGGGGATGCTGATGGTGTTGATGATCTGATGGTGATGGTGGTGATGGTGATGGTGGTGATGGTGATGATGGTGTTGATGGTGATTTTGGTGGTGGTGGTGGTGATGGTGATGGTGTTGATGATCTGATGGTGGTGGTGATGCTGATGGTGTTAATGATCTGATGGTGATGGTGGTGATGGTGATGGTGATGGTGTTGATGGTGATTTTGGTGGTGGTGATGGGGATGCTGATGGTGGTGGTGGTGATGCTGATGGTGTTGATGATCTGATGGTGATGGTGGTGATGGTGGTGATGGTGATGGTGTTGATGGTGATTTTGGTGGTGGTGGTGATGCTGATGGTGGTGATGCTGATGGTGTTGATGATCTGATGGTGATGGTGGTGATGGTGATGGTGATGGTGTTGATGGTGATTTTGGTGGTGGTGGTGATGCTGATGGTGGTGATGCTGATGGTGTTGATGATCTGATGGTGATGGTGTTGATGATGGTGATGATGGTGGTGATGGTGGTGATGGTATACTAAGTGGGGTGGGGGTGCCTCAGTCCCTTGCCGCCGCCTCCCCGGCCAGGCTGAACCAGCCTTGCCCTCCCGGAATTGGGTCCCAGCAGTGTCCAGGCTCCGATGACAAGCAAGTCGCCTGGCAGCTCAAGGGGGAGTCCCCACACAGGGGAGCTGACGCTGGCGTTGACGATGGTGCTGATCTCGGTGGAAATGGCAGCAGCACCAGGCCCGCTGTCCCTGATGGCAGGTCCCTCTGGGCTCAGACCCTCCTGGGGCTCCGGCTCCCTGTACCCCGGTGCCTGAGCTGAGTGGGGTCATCACGGTCCCTCTGGACCTGAGCCCCTGCACCCTCAGGGCAGGACCCGCTCACTGAGCAGCCAAAGCCCCGGCCACCAGCCGCGCTCCGCCCTCCCCACCGCTGCCCACCACGTCCCCTGCCTGACTTGCCCCACCTCCAGGCCCCACACCCAGAGGCCCCCAGAGCTCCTTCTAGGTGTCCCTGGTCCCTTGTCTCCTTCCCTCTGTGCTCTCGTGTCCTGCCCGCCTCCACCCTGTGAACGCCTGGCCCACCTTGGCAGCCACAGGCAGGCACAGGTGGGACCTGGCCCACGGGACGGGTATCATACCAGTGTGCCACCTGAGAGGAGGTGCATGCCCCCCGCTGCCACAGGAGGCCCTGCCGAGGGAGGGCGTTTGCTGGGCCCCGGGGTCCCGCACTCCCCCCCTTTGGGAGGCGCCCGGCCCCTGAGCCGCGCTGGCAACCGCCGGCCTGGAACAAAAGCCAAGCGCTCCTGCGTCAGCCTCTCAAACCACCGAAATGAGCTCGCTTGTCGCGCTGCGGTCCAAATATTTGGGCCATTTAGACACAACCTTCTGTGCTGGTGGAATTAAGTGTGTTATTCATCTCGCTTGGCCCAGGGACAAGGTGGGCAGATCAGATAAACATCCTGGCGGCGATGGAGGGAGGGCGCGCGTATCCTCATCGGTGCAGAGTAGTCGCGGGGTCTCCTGAGCCACACTGAGGGGGGCTGGGTGGTGGGGCTGGGAGCCCCCCACGATGAGGATGGTGGGGGGCAGGAGTGCTTAGAGTGGAGAGAGGGCTCCAGAGACAGGGCCACTGGCTGACAGGGCCCATGAGGCTGCCCACGGGGGACACGGGGGTGGGACAGGAACGGGGGTGGGAGTGGCAGGGGGCTTCTGATTCGGGGAGACAGGCCCCAGGAGCCAGGTTTCCGATGCGTTTCAGACGGGCCTTCGGGGACCCGGCTTTCTCCCGCGTAGAAGAGTCAGAAAGGCTCACTATAAGAAACTACAAAAGGGGTGCAGAGCGCTGCCCTGGCTTTGCCCCCAGAGCTCAGGGGCAGGGACAAGGGGGGACTGCTTTCCGGGTCTGTGTGAGCGTGGGCCATGGGCTCCTCGGTGTGTGATTTCAACCCGCTCCCCTCTCGGTGCTGTGTGACTCAGCGCCCACGGGGTTTATTGGGGGCCGATCGCTGGGTGTTCGATAGGCCGTCGTCGTCGAAGGCCGGGGCCGTCCCAGCTTCCCGGCTGCGGGCTGGGCCCCGTCGACGCCCGTTGTCACGGGATCTCCCGGAGTTTGTTTCCTGGGGACCCCTCGCCCGGCTGGATGGGAGAGACTGGCTCCGACTCGCCTCGGAGGACCAGGGCGTCCCTGGGAGGGAGTTCCGCGCCACACGCCGTGGGAGTGGGGTGGGGCGAGAGGATGGGCCTGCCCCACGGTCAGATGTCAGGCAGGCCGGGGGGACGGGCACCTCCCTGAGCCTGGACCCCGGAGGCCGCGCTGGCAGGCTCGGGTGACCGTGTCCCTCTGAGCCTGGGAAGCCGAAAGGGCCAGCGGCTGGTGGGCATGTGCCAGGAGCTCTGGGGGCAGCTGGGCAGCCAGCTCCTCGTGTGGGCACAGCGGGTCTCCTCTCTGCCCAGGGGGCTCGCTGTGCAGTATCAGGGCGAGAGCTCACCTCTCTGCTGGTGCCCCTGTGGCCGCCTGTGCCAGCAAGAACCGTGAGCCCCCCCCCCCGCCCCCGTCAGCTCTGAGCGGCCTTCCCCCTCCTGCCTTCCCCCGTCTCAGGCTTCTTAAGAGCCAAGACCCAGGGCTGAGCTGGCAGAAGAGCTCGTGGGGGGACTCTCACCCCTCAGCCCTCAGGGCCCGAGCCACCCACCCGTCCCCCCACCCACAGGTGGCCCTGCTGTAACAGACCCGCCCCCCAGGAGGCCACGGTGCCCCAGAAGGTCAGGGGCAGCAGATGACCCCGGGGCAGTCGGGGACCCCGTGTGGCTTCACCCGGCAGGGCTGAGGCCTCGCCTTTCACAGCCGTGAGCCGCGGGGGCTGCGGGCAGGGCTGCTCCGACCTCACGCACCGGCCGCGGGGACCCCGCTCGCTGCGCCGCGGATGGGGCTGCTCAGCGCGCTGGGTGGGGCTTTGCGGACCTGTCACGGGTCCACACCAGAGCCCTCGGGGTCACCCGTCACCCCCTCTCCCGCGGCGCAGGCGGAAACCGGGGCGGGCATCCCCCTGGCAGGGACCGGACTCGGATCAGGAGGGTCTGACCCTCAGAGCCCAGCACCCACTTCCACCACCTCCGGGCCTGGGGTCACCAGGAGATGTCCGTACGGGGAACCTAGGAAAGCCAGTGAGAGGCAAACTCCTTTTCTCAAAAATTCGACATCTCTCGACCGGCCGGTGTGGCTCAGTGATTGAGTGTCAACCTACGAACCAGGAGGTCACGGTTCGATTCCCGGTCAGGGCACAGGCCCGGGTTGCGGGCTCGATCCCCAGTGTGGGGCGTGCAGGAGGCAGCCGATCCATGATTCTCATCATTGATGTTTCTCTCTCTCCCTCTCCCGTCTCTCTGAAATCAATAAAAATATATTTTAAAAAAATTCGACATCTCCCAACAACCACAGCAGCCACACTGCAAAAAGGGAGGACAGACACCCGGGGGGACAGTGGGGGACAGCCCGACACTGCTGGCATGGAGCGGCGACGGCGGGGGCTGACTTCCTTTCCCCAGCATGCACAGCCCCCGGGGTCTAGGGCCCTGGGCTGCACTGGCAGGGGGAGGGAGCCGGCCTGGCCCCTGGGGTCCCTCCTGACTCAGCGCCTGTGACTCTGCGGGGTCCTGCCAGCCCCTCCTCAGCCAGGGCGTGGCTCCCCCCAGGCTCACATCGGCCCCTCTGCACCCACCATTCGAGGAAGGGCCTGTCTCAGCCCACGGGAGGCCTCCTGGCCCCAGGCCATGGGTGGGACCCTAGGCCTCTGTTCCCCTCCCGATGTCTCTGTCCCCCCTGGGCAGGTGGGGTCCTGTTTCTTGCATCCTGGGGAGGAGGTGGGGCCGAGGGGCAGAGTGGGGCCTGGGTGAGGGCAGCCAGCCCGCTCTCTGGGTGCCCGCTGTGTGCAGGGCGAGGGGGCTCTGTGGGGAGGTAGAGGGGGGTGTGCAGTCCAGGGGCTGCTGCCCGAGGCGGGCCCAGGTGGGCTGCTGTGCCAAATTGGGAGGTTCCTGGGGGCCCCCCTGCAGGACCAACCAGCATGTCTGCACAGCAGGAGGCGGGGCATGTGTGGGGGTCACCAGGAGGAATGCGGGGCCACCAAAAGGGCTTCGGAAAGGCGAGCTCGTCTTCTGCGGCTCATCCTCCGGCTCCGGCTGCGGCTCACCTTCCTGGCCCTCTGTCCTGCCCGTGAGTTAACTCCTGCTCCTGGGGAGGGCGTCCTGGGCCACAGGCAGGCGGCTGGGCTCCCCCGGTGACCTCAGGCCAGGGCAGCCCCCCTCCAGGCGGGGCCTTAGCTCAGGTGTGGCCTTTGGGACCCTGGTCAGTGGAGAAACAAAGGCCGATTGTCACCACGAGGGTAACTCGTGGGCCTGGGGATGCGCCCCTGAAAGGAGCTGGGGGCAGGGGCCCGGGGGGGGACCCAGGTGGGGTGGCAGGAGGTGGGGTGGCAGGAGGTGGGGTGGCAGGAGGTAGGGTCATGGTGGATGGGGGTGAACCCCAGACATTTTCTCAGTGCGAGACCCTGAGCCCTTCCCATGGCAAACCCTAAAAGGCTTCCTGGTGGGTAAATGCTCCAGGCCTTCAAGGGGCCTCTGCTCCCCGCCCCTCCCCCCACTCCCCTCCATGCAAGCTCCGGTGCCGAAGACCCACTGCACTGATAGGTAAACTGAGGCTGGAGGAGAAAGTGGTTTTCTGAGTGTAGAAGAGCTGATGGAACGAGGGATGGGGAGTCCATCCAGGGCTTGGAGAGGCGCCCCTGGGTGGCAGGAGCCAGGCCTGGGAAACAACGTCTCCCCTCCCTCCCCTCCCGTCCCTCCCTCCGCTCCGTCTGTGAACCTCCCATGTTGTGCCCAGCAGGGAAATGGAAACCGGGGCCCTGGCCTCCGGGGTGCTCAGGGGAATAGCACAGAAGGACAGAGGGTGCGGGGGCACCAGGAAGCCCCAGCTGGGCCTGGGAGGACTGCCGAGGGGCCACACTGGGTGCCCACAGGAGGGAGACACTCGGGGGAGGGAGCGCGGGCGAGCCTTCGGAGTCTGGGCTTTGTCCCAAGGCCAGTGAGGAGCAGGAAAGGTTTTTAAGCTGAAAGTGACCAGATGGGGGTGGGGTGGGGGCAGGGGTTCTGCTCTCTGCTGGGCGGAGGGGACCAGGGGGCAGGCCGACCAGTCAGGGGTCTCCAGCCAGAGAGGGTGGGGCCCGAGCCTTCGGGGGGGGGGGGGCCCTCTGTGGGGATGGCAGCTTGGTGCCAGCCAGGCCTCCTCAGCCTGGAGGGGGCAGGATGGCCCGTCCCGGGCAGTTGGCACCGCGGGCTGGCGTCGGCGGGCGGGGAAGCCTCGCTGGAAGGACCGCTCCCGGGATGCGAGCAGCGGGCACACGCCCCGGAACCTCTCCATCCTTCAGAGCAAACGACGCTTTATGGCGCCATCAATAACGGCACCAGCCCCCTGCCGCCCCGGCCACATCTGTAATATTTAAAGCACGTCGGTGGGTGACAGAGACATAGGGCGCTCCTAATCCCAACAGGCCATTACGGCTCACATCGCGGCTGTCAAATGAATATTATGAATCATCCCCGTTATCTTTATGGGGCAAGCGCTCCATCGGGGAGCCCGGGCGGGGCGGCCCTGCGTATGTGTCCCCCTGTGTCCGTGCACGTGCACAGGGAGCGATGGACGGGGCAACTGGCCACGACACATGCCCCGGAGGAAGCACTGTCTTCGTGCGGAGGGGCGGCGCCGGGACGGCCCGGCACGGAGGAGGCGGCCGGCTGGGGTCCGCATGGCCAGGCGCACGGCCAGGGCCGAGCCTCTCTCCGGCCTGCGGTGCGTTCACACCGTTTTCCCGTTCGCGCGTTCTTACTGCCAAATGGCCCGGATTCGCTGGCTCTTCTCGCCCACCTCATGGAGGAGACCGAGGGTCAGAGCCCGCCGCCTGAGAGCTGGTGGCTGGGCCAGACGGTGGCCCACCCTTCCTGGTGCCCAGTTTTCCAAGTCTGCGCCTTGCCCTTCTCTCTGGACTTGAGGCTTACCTGCCCCTCCTGCCCCGCCCCCACCTGCAGAGGCAGGGCGGTGGAGCAGCTCGCTGAGGGCCCCGGGCTTCCCTGGGGCTCTGACCACTCACTCCGCTGCGGTGACCGGGTGCCGAGCCGCTGCCTGGCTGGGGCCGGTCACGGCTCCTCTCAGCCTCAGTGTGTCCATCTGTGAAATGGGAAAGCAGAGTCTGCAAGGCTGGGCGCTGCGAGAGGAGCCGGGGCCTGGCCGTGCGTGTAGACCTGGCACCGGGAGGCCCCCGGAGAGCACCAAGACCCCTCCTCCCGGCTTGGACTCTCTCGGGCTCTCTCCAGCCTCCGGCTGCCCGCCCGCCCCCAGCACCTGCGACTTCCCGGTGGCCTGAGGGTGTGGCAGGAGCCGCTCTTTGGAGGCCGCTGCAGGGAGCCCACCAGCTCTGGCCTGGAGCTGCCCTGAGTCCTGGTCCTTCTCCACAGACCAGCCCTCTCCCCGGAGGCCTGTCACCGGCACGGGTCCTCCCAGGCTGCCACCCAGCTCGCTCCCCGGAGTCTGGGAATGAGGTTCCCACCTCATGAGAGAGGTGAGCTGCCTGCCTCAGAGCACCAATGCACAGGGTCCCTGCCCTGGCCCTCCCCCCTCGCCCCTCCTGCCTCTCCCTCTTCTCCTCCCCTCCCTCTGCCCCCTCTCCTCTGCCTGCCCTCTGATCCTTTCTCCTCTCCTTGAAGCAGAACAGCCTGGCGGCCAGTGGGGACCAGCACCTTCCCCTGCTCCCCCAGACGGATGGAGAGACTGGACACCACCCAGGTGGCTCCGTCTGGCTTTGCCATAGGGTCCTGGGCGAGCCCTCGCCTCTCTGGGCTTCACCCCCACCTCCCAGCGTGTCACCTGTCAGAAAGTGTCACCCCCAAAGGAGCCCCCGGGGCGGTGGTGAGAAAGAGCCCCCCGGGCCGGGCGCTGGGGACGGAGACAGGCCACCTGCACGCGTGGACAGGCGGGCGTGTAAGCCGTGGCATGCTTGTTGGGGACAAGGGCCCAGACCCCGTGAGGACCCGCTGGTCGCCAGCTCGGGGTCACGCGGACCCTCCTTTGGGGAGGGAGCCGGCAGCCGAGGTGCCTCCTGGGGTGGCCGGAGCTGCTGGGGCCGCCCGCCCCGACGCCAGCCTCAGGGGCCTGCCCGGCAGACACCCGCCTTTAAAAATATTATTCACGGCGATTCCGGAGACTGTTTACGAGACGGAGCCGAGACAGGCGCGAGGAATAGCCCCAAGTCCCTGAAAAAGCATCCTTCAGGGGAAGAAAGAGCCCCAAACAGCAAACAAAACGCTCTCAGATCGCGGGTGTAAATAGGTGGATATTACTACGGAAATATTTTTGGCTGCAGCGGCGCAGGCAGGAAGGCCGGGGCGGTTTTTTCCACGCTTGGCTCGGACCCGCCACTCCAAGCAGGTCGGCCACTGTCTCGGAGGGTGTCGCGCGGGACCATGTGCACCAAAGGGCCGAGCCGGAGGGGAGAGTGAGACCAGAAATAGCGACATCGGAGCCCTGGTGCCTGGGCCCCGCCCTCTGGGACTCCCAGGCCGGGCTCCCCTCCTGAGCACCCGGCCCGCACCCCCCCGGCCGCACCCCCCCGCCCCCCCCCCCCCCCCCCCCGTCGCAACCACCACCCCCGCAGGTGAGGGCGCCCCGCCGAGAGCAGGCGGCATCTGCAGCCGGGGCTGGACTGCTGCCAGGTCTGCGGCCCGGCCGCTCCTGTCCACGTGGTCTCTGGGAGAGGCTGGGCTGGGCGACGCCTTCCTCCGTCTGGTCTCCTGGGAACAGAGGGCCCCTCTCACACCCAGACAGCCCTGAGCCCTGGGCCTTCCCTGGGGGGAGCCCCGGTGGAAAACTGTGCATGTGGCTCCCTGTCTCCAGGCGCCAACCGTTCCCAGCAGTCTCGAGTTTTTCCGTGGCAAAGGTGCCGTGGCGGGGGAGGGTGCCGTGGGGGGAGGGTGCTATGGGGGGGAGGTGCTGTGGGGGGGAGGATGCCGTGGGGGGAGGATGCCGTGGGGGGAGGGTGCTATGGGGGGGAGGTGCCGTGGGGGAGAGGGTGTCATGGGAGGGGAGGGTGCAGACGGGGGGAGGGTGCCGTGGAGGGAGGGGCCCAGGTGCGCTGCCCACTGGGGGGGTGGGTGACTGCAGGTCGTGAGCCCAGCCCTGCAGGCCTCCAGGACCGGTTTCCCACCAACGCCCTGCGTGCTCCGACCTGCTCGCCCCGCGGCCGCCCGCTGCTCCGCCCGCTGCTCCCTCACCCCGCTGGGTGCCTCCCACCTCCGGGCCCCTGCTCATGCCTGTCCTTCTGCCTGGGGCGCCCTCACCCCTGCCTCTGCCAGACGAAAACTCCCGCCTCCAAAACACAACGCGAGAACCGGCCGCGCCTGGGAGACGCCGGAGGCCCCCTGGCTGGCCGTGGCCTGGCTCGCCCCGCGCCGCCCATAAGGCTTCCTGTCTGCCCATCACGCTCAACCTCAGGGAAAGGTCCTGGGGGCGTGTCATCTCCCCTCTGGGCGGGGCTCCCGGAGGGCGATCTGTCATCTCCTAATGAGAGTAATAACAGTAAAGGCAACGACTCCCGTGTTATCTCTGTGAGTCACCCAGTGACTCAGGGACGAAGGCGTGGCTCTCCAGATGAGGAAACTGAGGCACAGGAAGGGGAGCGACCTGGTCAGCCAGGCGGCTGGTGAGCGGCAGAGCTGACTTTGGAAAACGGGCCATTCATGTACCCTGCCCCTCGCCCGGAGCGTGAATGGGCCGTCCACACTCGGTGGCAGGCAGGCAGGCAGGCAGGCCTGCGCCACTGGTCCCCGGCTCACACCCTTTGATGGCCCAGAGCAGGGTTTCCCAACGTGGAGTACAGGGGGGCAATCTGACCTTTAAGAGGGCCAATTTGAGATTGAGGGGCAACAGTGAATTTTTTACATTTCTTATGGTTTTAGGGGCCTCATATACAGTATATAAATAGATAGATACTAGAGGCCCGGTGCACAAAATTCGTGCATGGGGCGTGTGTGTGTGTGGGGGAGTCCCTCAACCTGGCCTGCACCCTCTCGCAATCTGGGACCCCTCAGGGGATGTCCAACTGCCGGTTTAGGCCCGGCAGTCAGCGGGATCGGGCCTAAGCCGGCAGTTGGACATCCCTCTTGCAATCCGGGACCGCTGGCTTCCAACCACGTGCCTGCCTTCCTGATCACCCCTAACCGCCTCTTCCTTGGCCCCCCCACTTCTGTGTCTTTGTCCAGAAAGACGTCTGGAATGACGTCCGGAAGGTTGTTTGACTGTCCGGTCTAATTAGCATATTACACTTTTATTATGAAAATACAAGTAACGGTATCGTGATATATTTATGCACTTCAGTTCTCTATCAGATGTTTTTGAAACTTGGCTATTTTGTCATAGCACTTCACATTATTATTTTTTAAAACAATTTCCTCGTGATCTCTCCCTCAGGACTTCAGCTGTCCTTTCGCTCTTTCATTTTTCTCTGTCATGGATGCCACGGGCTTTGGAAGCTGGTTTAGACCAAGTTCATGGCCTTTTAGGCTTCCTCCACGTGGCGAGGAGTGCACTTTTTGAAAAATAAGAATTATATGTCGTGGTTGGGGGGCATCACGATCTTAGAGAGGCTTAGGTGGGGCGTGGCCAGAAAAGGCTGGGAACCGCTGGTCCAGAGGTTCCGAGGACGGGCCCTGGGTTCAAATGCTGGCTTATCCTCCCGGCCCTGTGAGGTGCCATCATGTCACCTCTCCCAGCCTCACTGCCCTCACCAGTCAGGTGGGCTAGTCGTACCCACTGCCCACCGGTTGTTGGGGTGACAAGCAAAGGACCGGGCACCCTGGTCCTGGGGGCTTCTCCTCCTGCTCAGTTGTACCAAAGGGGCCCTGCGTGGAGTGGGCACATGGCTTCTTCTTCTCTAGCAGGAGAGGAGCGGGGCCCAAACGGGCCACTTTTTGGCGCCACGGCCAAGGGCACACCAGGGGCGACGGAGACAGGCCGGGGGACGGGGCCGACCCACAGCGCCCCCCATCGGCGTCGGTGAGCCTAGGTTTGCTCCCTGTCAGCCCCGGCCCGCCTGATGCCTGCCCCAGCCCCGGAGGGAGGACGCCGGGGTTGGAAGCCGGTGGCTGCAGCTAACCAGGCTGGGGCTGCAGGGAGCGGCGGGCACGGGACGAGGTGTGTGTGTGTGTGTGTTGGGGGTCAGGTGGGCAGAGGGCCCAGGAGGCAGCAAGGAGGAGATTCAGGCAGAACCCAGGACAGGGCTGGCCTCAGCTGCAGCCAGGGGTGTGCTGGGGGAGGCTCCCCAGCCAGCGCTGCCCTCCCAGACCCCCAGGGGGCTCCTACCCCAAGGGAATGAGTGCTTCCCCCCTGGACAGGCCCCACCGGCCCCTGTGGGGTGCGGCTCCTGCTGTCCCGTGGAGGTGGGTCCTGTGACTCCCCCATTTCACAAGCCTGACTGGGGGTCCCGCGGGGCAGTGTGCACCAGGCCGTACGACCCCGCGCCGGGCTGTGTTTGTCTCTGGGCAGCCGGGAGGGCCCTGCGTACTGCGTCATGGCCTCCCCCTCCCCAGGGCCACCCTAGGTGCCTTAGGAAACTCCTCTGCCCCCCAGAGCCTGGGGCAGCGCTGGGCAGGTAGGTCCAGGTGGCAGCAAACTTGTGGGGGCGGTGGGGGGAGCCCCTGTGGGGGCCAGCCTGGCGCGGCGCGCAGGGAGGTGCTCGGGGAGGCCCGGCCCGTGCAGGTAAGACACCCCCACCCCAGCTCCAGCCGCCCAAGTTGTCCGGGGCAGGCGGCTTCCTTTCATTTTCATACAGACAAATCCTGAATTTAACAGTCGGAGCAGAGGACTGCCCAGGCGTAAAAATAGCCACAGCCACAAAGCCAGTGCCCCGCGCGCGCGGCGGCCGCCCCAGCCCGGTGCCTTTGCAGAGGGGTCCCCGCGGTCGGGTCCCACGTGCAGCGGAAGCGTGAGCCCCCGCCGGTCCGTCCTGGGGGCTGGGGTCCCCTTTCCCACCGGCGTGAAAGTGAGGGGTGGACGGGGGGGGGGGTTGGGGGGAGGGCCCAGAAAAGAGCCTCCCGACCCCCCGCGGAGGAGGCGAGCCTGTGCCCCCGCCACCGGGCTCGGCACCCCAGCCTCAGTTTCCCCACTGTGGCCGGGGCGGCGGTGCTGGGTCTGCGGGCAGCTTTGTGTGGCCGCGCAGACAATGGCCCGGCCGCGGCGAGCTCCCGGCCCCGCTCTCCTCCTCCTCCTCCTCCTCCTCCTCCTCCTCCACCGCCGCCGCCTCCGCCCTAGTGGCATTTTTTTTTTTTGGCAGCCGGGGAGGGAATTCTGCTCCCGCCCGCGCCCCGCCCCCGCTCGGCTCCCGGGAACCCCTGGCGGAGGCAAACTTGCAAGTTTGCACGGCGCTGGCTCGCTTGCAACTCGGCGGCCGGGCGGGCGGGCGGGCCGCGGGCGCGCGCGCGGGCGGGGGCGGCGGGGGGGGGCGCGCGCGGGCGGCGGGAGGGGCGGGAAGCCGGGCGGGGCGGCGGCGCTGCGCCGAGTTCGCGCCCGTCGCGGGCCCCCCGCCGCCCCCCCGCCGGCGCCGCAGCGGTCGGAGCGGGGCGCGGGCGCGCGCGGCGGGGGCGCGGGCGCGGGCGCGCGGCGGCGGCGCGCAGCGCAAGTAGTTTACATTGTTGGGCGACTTTTGCAACAACTCGCCGCGCCGCGGCCTCCGCGCGCCGCCGCCGCCCCGCCGCCGCCGGCTCCCGCCGCCCGGGCCCGGCCGGCCGCGCCGGGGGCCGCCGCGCTCGCCGCTGCCGCCGAGCCGCCGCCGACATGGACACCAAACATTTCCTGCCGCTCGGTGAGTGCTCGCGGGCCGGCGGGCGGCGGCGGGGGCGCGTGCTCGCCGCGCGCGGGGCGCCCCCCGCCCGGCCTCCGCGGAGTTGGGGCGCCGGGCCCGGGGCGGGGGGCCGGGCAACTTTTACCCGCGCGCCGGGCAGGGAGGGCGCGCGGGCGGCGGGCGGCGGGCCGCCCCGGGGTCGCGGAGCGGGAGGGCGGCGGGCCCGCGGGGCCGGGGGCTGCGGCTCGGCCGGGACGGCTTGTGCCCCCGGCCTGGCAGCGCCCGGCGGCCCGGTGCCCGGCTCCAGGCGGCGGTGCAGGGGCCGGGCCGGGCGGGCGGAGCAACTTGTGCGCTCGCCGCCTCCGGCGCCCTGGGATCGGGACGGCTTCCGCGCCTCGCCCGGCCGCCCGGTCCAGCAGGCCGCCGGCGGGGACGCCGGGACCCTCCGCCCCACAGCGGCCCGGCGCGGGGGGCCGGGAACGGCCAGTCGGGGAGTGCCCGGTCCCGGCGTGGGGGCCCCTCGCTCTGGGCACTCGGGGTGCCCCCCGGGCCTTCTCCGGGCTGGCCCTGCACTTGGAGGAGGACGCCCGGGAGGCGCGGAGGGTCAGCTCGCCTGTCCTCCTGCTGCCACCCCCCTCGGTGGCTTCCTGGCCACTGACCGCCCTCCAACTCCAGGCTGGGACCCTCCTGGGAGCAGCAGGGGGCAGAGCCAGGCGCCCCGAGCTGTTGCCTCCCCAGGTTTGGGGAGCCAGCGAGGGGAGGGGCGGGCAGGCGCTGGGAGACTTTATAAATGAGCACCGGGAAGGGTATTCATTCGGCGGTGGGGCCAGCAGCCAGGCTGTCAGGCTGGTGAAGGATTTGTCCTGAATGGAAATTAAAACAGCTGATTCTGAGTGAAACCCCACGGTCAGCCCCCCACCCCCCATTGGCTCCTTCTCTGCAGCCTGGGGTGCAGTCTGGCCACTGGGCTGCTGGTCAGAACCTGGCGGCTGCAGGGCCCTTGGACACTGGGAGCTGCCCCAGGGTGACGGCCAAGGGTCTGAGCACGGGGCCCCACGGGGTCGGCTGCAGGCCACGGCGAGGGCTCCGCGTGTGTCAGATCCAAGACTTCCTGACTCTGTATGACGAGGACCTGGACTCCCCCTCAGCCCCGGGGTCGGGTGGGCATGCGTGCCCATTTCACAGATGGGAAATCTGGCTGGGAAAGGTGGAGGCCCCAGGCTACAGACCCCGGTGTGGCAGGGGCGTGTGGAGCAGGGAAGAGAGCTGAGGTGTTTGTGACCTGCTGTCCCGCCTGGCGTGGGGCTGGCGGGCTCCCATGTGGGCGACATCTCCTTTTCCCCATTAAAGCTTTGCATGTGCATGCACACACACACACACGCGCGCACACACAGAGCGAGGCTCTCCCAGAGGATCCTTTTGGGACAAGAAGGCTCAGCTCCATGGTGCCCTCCCACCCCCGCGTGGCAGGGCCCTGGGAACGGGGAGCGGGACAGGCCCCTGTCCCTGACGTCCTGGGAGCTGGCGCAGGTGGGGCCCAGGTTGCAGGTGACGGTGCCAGCGTCCCCGTGAGGAGCAGAGGCCGGGCCTCGGAGCCACTGCCCAGGACCCTGGATGGATGCCCCCCACCGCCAGGAGGCTGCAGGCTTCTCCCAAGTCCGCCGTGGCTTCCGGCAGCCCACACACCCAGGCCTGAGCGGGAGACCTGGGCTGATGACATTTTATTTTTTCCTGAGCTTGTGACCAGCACTGAAGTCCAGAGGAGTTGAAGGTCCATTTAAGCGGCTGGCGGCCTGAGCCCTTGGTCAACACAGCCCAACCCCTCCGGGGGGGGTGGCGGGGGGAGTCGGAGGCCTGACCCTTGCCGCCCCTCCAGTTGTCTGGCCACTTTCAGGGCCTCGGGCCCAAGGGCTTCCTCCTCCCAGCGCCGTGGGGCTTGGTGGCTGCTGGGGGGCGCTGGCTCTCACCCGCCCGGGGCCTCCCAGCTGCTGCCTGCGGAGCCATCTGGTGAGGGTAGGAATGAGCCCCCAGGTGCAGGCCTGGAGGCCGAGTGACCCTTCCCAGGCACCCCTGCTGGCTGCCCCTGCTGCCCAGGCCGGCCAGTGGCCCGCACCCTTCGGCGGGCGAGGCTGTGCTGCCATCAGCCTGGACGGTGGGGCTGGACGACAGCCTGGACAGGGTGTCTGGGATCTGGGACCACACCAGACCCTCTTGGCAGCTAGTGACCCATTTGCCCGTGGAGGAGGGGTGGCCGTAGCAGAGCGGCAGACACACTGGCCACCCTCTCGGGGGCTCTTCGGGACCCGGGCGAGTTTGGAGTCCTGGTGAGGGGCTTCTGGTAACATCAGAGCCTTCGGGACCCAAAATAGAGCACGTTCCGGGGCCTCCCGAAATAACAGGGTCACATGACTCTCGGGAGGCCGGGCTGGAGTCCGCCTGCCCGGGCAGCTCTGCCTCGCCCGGGCACTGCCGACTGTTGGGGCGTTTGTTTTGGTGAACTCCAGAGGGGCCTCTGTTTGTTGCCGGGGAAGCGTCAGGGTGAGAAAAACAGCCCTCAGATGTGGCCGGACTGTGGCCGTGGCCTTGCCGACTTGCATCCTTCCCCGGAGCTGGCTGTCGGCCTGGGCCCAGCGTGCAGCCCTGACCCCCTCTGCCAGGACACAGGACATGGGTGGGACCAGCCGGGGCCCCCAGGATGGGCCGGCGCCCTGAGCCAGGGTGAGGCGGCTCCACCAGCTCTTCCGGCTGCGCCTGTCCTTCAGGGCCAGTGGGAGGCGGCACCTCTTCCAGGAAGCCCTCTGCCTGCTCCGCCTGGGCACCCATCCCACCCCCTCTGGCTCTGGGGGCAGTTTCGGTTGGTGGTCTTCGTTTCCTCTCCTGGGAAAGGAGGCCTGGGGGCGGGTGGTTGTGGAATTACTGTGCGGGCTCAGGCTGGTGCCCTGGAGAGGGGCCCTCAGGGGAGTCTGGCAGGACTGACTGGAGCTCAAAGAAGGGGCCTGGGGGTGGCGGTGGGGGGATGCCTGCCAGAGCACTGGGAGCTGCCTGCAGGGTCTTACGTTTGTGGCTGTGTGGGCTCTTTCCACGGTGGGCGTGTCAGGGCCGAGCCCCTAGCTGCGCGCCGCCGTCCTTCGGGGTGAGAGGGGTCCTTCCCTGCGGCGCCCGCAGCGGCAGCGGCGGCGACTGGGCTCGGAGGACAGAGCAGAGTCCGCCCGCCCGCCCGCCCGCTGCCTCAGGCCAGGGCTCCGCAAGCCGGGACCTGCCCTCTTCCCTTCTCCGCGGCTCCCCGTGTGGGGTTCACAGCCGCCTCCTCTGGCCAGGCCTTGAGGTGCCCATTAGCTGGTCTATTTCCATGGGAACGGGCCATTGGCGAGGCCAGGGATGGGCAGGGGCCTCCAGCCTGGCTGTCTGGACTGTGGGGCTGGCATCTGTTTGGAGATTACCCTCCAGACCTTTGCCCCGATGTTTGTTAAGCAGGTCGATTTCAGGGATGCTGGGGAGGGGTGGGGAGAGGGCGTGCCTGTACCCCCCACCCCATCCCTTCCCTGCTTGTACCCCCTCACCCCCTCCCTTGCCTGACTGCACCCCCGCCCCGCCTTCCCTGCTTACAGCATTCACACCTGCAGCTCCAACCTTAACTTTTCCTCTCCTCCCCCACCCCCTCCCCACCCCCCTCCCCCCTCCCATGCAGGCCCTGTGTCACTTGCTCCCCCACCCGCTGGCTCTGGAAGGATGTGGCCATCCCTTGGGGGGACCCCAGGAGCTATACCTTCCTGGGCCAGGTCACCAGGGCCCCTCTGTCCTTGCTGCCGTGTGTGTGGCCTCTCCGAGCCGCCTCTCCGAGCCGCTCTGTCCATCTGTAACGTGGACGCACGTCTGGGCTCTCCAGGGCCCGGGCAGCAGCGGGTTTACCCAGGGGCCTGTCTACCTCTGCTTCTGCCTGGGCCAGGGCCGGGCCAGGGCCGGGCCAGGGCGGGGCCGGACCTAAGTGTTGGACCAAAACAGAACCCCGAAGCAGGGTGATGGCTGGTGCCTGGCGTGTGCGCAGCAGCTTCGGGAACAGGGCTGCCCGTGTCCTCCCCGCCGGGTCCCCGCACGGGCTCCCCGAGGCCCACAGGAGGCAGGGGGGACCGGGACCCGCGTGCACACCCACCCGAGCCTGGTGCGCCACTCAGAGCCGTCGTGCCCGGCGCCTCCCAGACGGGAAAATTGCGTCCTAGAGTTACAGAGCGATTGCCTGGCTCAGCAGCCGAACGCGCGTGAAATGGAGCAGAAAGCTTCGTGACCCGGGCCTGGCCGGTGCAGGGAGCGTGCGGTGCGCACACGCAGGCAGGGCCTGGGTTGCAGGCTCGCACGTGCTCACACCCTCCCGCTCAGCCACCCTGCCTGCAGCTCCCGTCCTGCACTGTTGTGTGTCCCTGAGACCCTATGTCCCCGTGTCTGTGTCCCTATGACCCCATGACCTTGTGTCTATGTGTCCCTGAGACCCCATGTCCTGTGACTCTGTGTCCCTGTGTCAGTGTCCCTATGACCCCGTGTCCCTGTGTCTGTGTGTCCCTGTGACTGTGTGTCCCTATGACCCCATGACCCTGTGACTGTGTGTCCCTATGACCCCATGACCCTGTGCCTGTGTTCCTATGACCCTGTGTCCCTGTGTGTGTCCCCGTGACTGTGTGTCCCTGTGTCCGTGTGCCCTGTGTGAGGTGGCTGCTCGGGCCTGAGTCCCTCGTGGAGATCTGGACGGGTCTCCCCGGCTCCTGCCGGTCCCGTTCCTGCCCCCCAGTTCAGGGCCGGCGCTGCCCCTTCGAGGTGCTGATGCTCCACCCGCCGCACCTGCTGGTGCCTGAGACGGCTCCAGGGCCTCGTGGAGGTTTCCTGGGGATGTGCCCCGTGAGCAGGTGGGAACGGAGCCCGTCCTGGCGTCTGTGCTGGGCCCGGGTCCCTGGGCGCCGCCTGCGTTTCTTAGCACATTGAGTTCCCCGTCTGGGGGCCCCGAGCGCCCGCTGAGCAGGGCCCATCCAGGCGGGGTTGCTGCTCCCCAGCCCTGCCGACCCACAGGCAGCACCCCCTGAAGCTGCCGCCCGCTGGGTCCCTGGATCTCGGGCCTGGGGTGAGCGAGCGTGTGCTCTGTGGAGCGTTGAGGGGGAGGTCCCCCCGTCTGTTCTGCCCTCTTCGCCCCTTGAAGGCGCTGGGGACTGGAGACCCTCGGCCCCCGTCTGCGTCCCTGGGTTGGGTGGGGTGCGTGGGGTCTGCTGAGGGCTGGAGAGCCGTGGGATGGGAAGCAGCCAGAGCCTGAGGCCCCGTGGCCTGTGCCCACCTCACCCCACCCCGGGGCAGCTGTCTGGAAGCAATTGCCCGAGGGACCTGGTAGTGGTGGGGGTTGGGCAAGGACGGTCACACGGGTTCCCAAGGCAGGGTGAGGCCTTGGTTATACTGTGGTCTCCACCCCAACACACATGTACGCATGTGCACACAAATACACACATACCAGCATGAACACATGCACACACAGTGCACATACAAACACACGGACATGCACACACATTCACACATACGATCACACAAACACACGAGCACACATGTGCACATGATCACAAACGTGAACACACACAGATGTGCGAACATGCATGCACACAAATGAGTACACGGCCGTGCTTACACACATGTACACACACGGCCACAAATGTGAACACACAGAGGCACACATGCGCACACACACGGGCACACATGTCCACACATGCCCACGTCCAGCCTTTGTAGACGATCCCAACCGTCTCGACACCTTGGTCCTCGGCAGGAGCCAGGTTTGCCGGCTGGTTCACGCCGACGGCGCCCGGGGCTCGCCTGCCGGTGCTGGCCGGTCCTGCGTCCCGAGATGGGTGTGGGGAGTGGAGGCGTGGGGAGGGCTCCGGTTGGAGCGGTTCTGGTGGCGCTGGTGGTGCTGGTTCGGGCTCGGAGGCGAGGCAGAGTTGCAACAGGTGGTGGTGGGGCCTCCCTGTGGCAGGGGCAGCGGAGACAAAGGCCAGAGGCTGCGGCGGCTGCAGTGGGAGAGGTGACGACGTGTGAGAGGAGAGGAGGCTGGAGAGAGACGCACGCGCGGATGGGGCCCTGGGGCCGGGTCAGGTGTGTGGGGTCTGGGCCGCGGTGCTGAGGGCATAGCCATGTTCCTGGTTGGAGTGAGGCCTCCCGCTCTGGGCAGAGGGTGGGCTGGAGGCGGGCGGGGGCGGGAGGCAGGAGGGTCCCAGGAGGCTTGGAGCCTGACATGGCAGGCACCCTGAGTGGCCTGCTCCCCCTCATGCTGCTGGGAGGGGAGACTGCGCGTGGCTTCCCGGCTGGGCATCTCCGCCTTCCCTGAGCAGGAGTCTGCGGGGACCCCACCGGCCCTGGCTGTCGTCCGTGGAGAGATGCTCCCCAGCCCCCACGCCCACTGGTGATGGGGTGTCCCGGGGCCGCTGCACGCCAGCGGCCTCAGTGCGGGGCCTGGGGACTGGGCAAGGCTGATGGGCCTGGGAGGACATGCCAGGCCAGGCCCTGGCCGTGTGGGGAGGACAGGCTGTCCTCGGGGCCAGGCAGTTGGGCCTGCCGGGCCAGGCCAGGGATCTGCAGGCCGTGGTGGGACTGACCTTGGGGGATGGGACATGGGGGGCCCCTGCGGGACCAGACCACTCAGGGCCTCTCTGTGTGGCGTTCCCTTGGCCTCGGCTGGCCCTCGGCTGGAGTTCCCGAGCCGGGTGGCCTGAGCTTCTGAGCCGGGGACGGGCACGCAAAGGGGCCTCACGCGGCTCCTGGGCCGGCCTGAGCCTGGCCTTGGCCTCGCCGCCTCCCTGGGCTCGTTTGACCAACTGTGGTCTCCAGCTGTGCCTCAGTTTCCCTGACTGTTCCCCGGGCCCGGGGCTGGCGGTGGTGGGCCTCAGCAGCGTGGGGCCGCGTCCTGATCTGGCGCCTCCAGCGCCGAGGGGAGGGGAGAGCGAGTTGGGCCTGGGCCAGGCGGTGTGTAAGCCCTCGGTGCGCGTGGATCCACCCCGCGGAGTTCAAAGCCGCCCGTGTGGGCTCCGGCTGTAATGAGGTTACTGATTCAACAGGCTTCCTGGTGCTGCCGCCCAGCCGGGGAGGCTGGGAGCCCCGGGGAGGGATCTAAGTGTCTGTAATTGACCAATTTAGCTTCAGAGTCCGCACTGGCCCCAGGCAGGGGTCAGGGTGACAGGCCCAGGTGGCCGCTGTGGCTGCACTGGGCTCCCCTGGACGGCCGGTCCTGAGTCTCCGCCACCCGCCCCTCTCGCCTGCGTGCGGATCCGTGGAAGCCTGGCTCTCCCGTCTGTGCGTGGGGATGGGGGGGCGAATGCCGGCACGGTGTGGGCCTGGTGCCGGCTGCGGTCCCAGCCCCGCCGTCAGACCCGCTGGCCCCTTGCCGTTTCCTCGTGGGCCGGTCGCCCCGCTCGCGGGGATGAGCTGCCGGCACACGGAGGCCTCGGGCCGGCCAGGGAGCGCGGCGGTGTGGTCAGCGTGGGCTCAGGACGCGCGGCCGCCCACCCGCCTCCTCTCGTTTCCGAGGCTTCCCCAGGGCAGGGCCGGCCGGGCAGCCCTGCAGCCGCCAGCACGGGCGTCCGGGAGTGGAGACCCCACGACTGACGGTCCGGCCCCGCCCCCGCCAGGCCAGCCTTCGGGCCTGGGCGTGGACGGCGCGGGTCAGTGGCTCGGCTCCCCGAGGACCGGCCCACAGGCGCTTTGGGGACGAGGCTTCACTCAGGGGCTGAGTGACGGGTGCCAGGTGCCCTTGTCGGGAGGACCTGGAGTGCCAGCCGGGGCCGAGCCGCGATGAGTGGACCCCCCGGGACCCAGTTTCCAGAGTGGCTTTGGGGTGCCCTCGGCTGAGGCTGTCGCTGCTGCTTTTGGGAGTGGTTTGTGCCTTTGAGCTGGGAGGTCCCTGGGCCCCGGGGCCCTGTCCCGTTCCCGTGGGAGGCGGTCACCCACCCCCAGCAGGGGTGCATCCTGTGGCTGGCGCGGGCGGCCCAGGCCTGCCCTCCGACCAGGTTGCTGCGGGCACGTCCCTTCTCCCTCCGGGCTCAGTCTCCCCAGGCCCTCTGGCTGCCAGACGCCTGCCTTTCCCTCCTGGCACCTTGGCCTTGTTCCCACGAGCTGGTGGCTGGTCGGGATGGCAGCGTTGGGGGCCAGTTCCTCAGGAAATGGCTCTGTTCCCACCTCTGTTGAGGGCGCAGGGCCTGGGCTGGGGGGTGAGGGAGCCCCAGGCTGGGGTGGGCACCTGGTCACGCCGGCTGGGCCTGGCTCCAGTTTGAACTAAGAGTGCTGTGGAGAGACCCTTGCGGGGTGAGCAATGTGTGATGGGAAATAGCGAACCTGACTCACTGGGCTGAGCAGGGGGCGGTGGGGTCATCATGTTGGCCACCCCCAGACCCTTCTCTCCTTCGTCTCTGACTCTCCATGCGTGCCCCCCCCCCAGGTGGAGGCCAGGCCTCTGCTCAGTGTCCCGTGGCCCCGTAGCCTCTCCTGCCACATCGAGCACCACATGGTCTTCTCCCTGGCTTTCTTGTGTTTAACATTCGCTGGTAGCAGAGGCTGCCCTGTGTGGTGAGTGGCTGCCAGCTCCGAGTTGGGGGCCAGCAGATTTCACCTGCCTGGGCCTCAGTTGCCTCATCCGTAAAGTGCCTGGGAAGTCAGGGAGGCTTCAAGGAGGAGGTGGTGTTGTAGATGGGTTTTGAGGGATGAATAGGAGTTTGTTGAGTGGTCTGTCAAAGGGAATCAGGCAGAGAGAATGGGTGGACCCTTTCCAGGGAGTTCTGGCCCCAACCAAGGGTGTGGAGAGGGGATGCCCATGTGGCTGTGGGTCGGGTCCTTCCTGGAGGATTTCAGAAGGACCCCATCGCAGGGCCAGGCTCCTCCCCTTTCTGGCTGGGTTACAGGCCTGTGCTGGTGAGGAGCCATGTGAGCCGGGGGTGTGGTCAGCTGGTCTGGGAATCATTAACCGTGGGAGGAGGTGGGGCTGGGAGTGGGCCTGCCGGGACCTAGAGCCCCCTGAGTCGGTCCCCTGCTGCCTGGTGTCCCCTCTACCTCCTGGGCCTTGGAACGTCCTGGCCTAGAGCATGACCCCCGCTGGCCCCCCACGCGTTGTGACCCCAGCTCGGATCCCTGGCGCCTGGGGTGAGTGCCGTTGTCAGGCCCCTTCTCCACCCGTCTGTCCGCACCCCCCTCGGTGCCCCCTGCCTGCTCCACGGGCAGCCGCAGCCGTCACTGGCCCAGGAGTCTCCTGCGTGTGCTGGTCTGTCTGGTGGCCGCTCCCCCTCTCCCCGCCGGGATCCAGGAAAACAGCTCTGATGGGGGGCAGAGTCCAGGGAGGTGTGCAGCGCCCCGCCCCGCCGGCTCCTGGACTTTCTGCCCAGGATCAAGGTCGGGAGGACTGGGAGGTGGGGCTTTAGGCGCTGGGTGCCTGGCCACTCTGGGCTCAGCCGTGGGGAGGTGGGCCACGCTGGAGGCAGGGGAGTGTTGGCTGCGGCCTTCCTGGGCCAGCCGGGGGGGCAGGGGTGGCGGGGAGGGGAGCAGGGCTCCCTGGCACAGGGTCAGGGCAGCAGCCCACTTCCCCCTGAGGCCGGGGCCCCAGGTGCTGGGCGAGGGGCGCACGCTCAAGGTTTGCCTGGTGGGCGTCGTGCCTTCCTGGCTGCTGGCTGGTTTCCTCGTGTGCACATGGAAGGAGGGATGCTAGGCCGAGGTCGGGGGTTGGGGGGGGGAGGCCTTGCTGCATCAGGACCCGGGTGACCTGCTCATGGGCGAGGGCCCGGGACCTCAGCCCCCGCTCATGGATGGGGTTGGCCCCGAGGTCTCGTTTGCCAAACCCACAGCGCCAGGCGCTGTGCCAGCCCCGTGACATGTTTGTTGAGTGAATTCACGTTCCCTGCAGACCCCCCCCCCCCCCGAGCCTCCGTTTCAGAAACGCCGTGGGGGTGAGCCCATCCCTTGCTGGGGGTCTGGCCCAGCTTTCAGGGGCGGGCAGTCCTGCTGCGTGCGTAGCTGGTGCTGATTCCTGGGACCTGCCCTAGGGGACCCCGGGCCAGTGCTCGATGCTGGGGTCCTGGGAGCCCTCAGGGAGCCTGCAGTCGGGGCTGTAATTGTGTCTGTTCCTGTCCACGGGTGAGCCCCCACCCTCGGCCCTGCTTGCTTTAGACGCCTCTGCCACCCGCCCCTGCCAGCCACCCCTGCCACCCGCCCCTGCCACCCGCCCCTGCCACCCGCTGCTGGGCAGGCCCTGGGGGGACTCACTGCCCTCACCGTAAACGACTGTTTCCTTCCTGAACGACCTGGCTTCCTTCCTCTGCTGTGAGGCGCATGCTGTTGGCTGGTGGGTGGGGGATCAAGGCTTGGCCGAAATGTCAGGGCACCTCCTCTCTGCTGGCTGTCCATCCGTCCATCCATCCATCCATCCATCCATCTCACCTATCTGCTCACTGTCCGCCCGTCCATCCATCCATCCATCCCTCTGACGAGCTGTCTGTCCACAGATGTCTGGCTCCTGCTGGCCGCTGGGGAGGCAGAGTTGAGTTGAGTGAGGCCCAGGCCCCCAAGGGGTGAGCGGTGCTTGGGGTCAAGACAGTGCGTCACTTGGGTCAGATTTTTAAAACTGTCGGGCCTCAGCTTTCCTGTCTGCGAAGTGGGCTGGTAACGTGTCAGGGCAGAGCGCCCAGAGTGAGTGTGGAGCTGAGCGTGACAGTGCGATGTCATTTCTGCCCCTGACTCCACACGTGGTGAAGGAGTGACTTCTGCTTGCCCTGTGTTCAGGGGCTTGGGCTTCCTGAATTGGGTCTTGAAGGACGCATAGGAGTTCTACCGGGAGCTGCCTGTGGCGCCAGAGGCCTCTGGGCAGAGCTCCATGAGGCTGCCTGTGCAGCGGGGGTGGAGCCAGGGAAGAAAGGAGAGTGAGGAGAAGGCTCAGACCCCTGGCTCTGGGGCGGGGGTGGCGGGGGATGGGGGTTGTGGGGTGGTCAGCTGCAGGAGGGTCCTGGGCTGGGAGGGCGGCGTGGCCTGGGCTGGGGAGGAGGCTCTGCTGCTCTGTGAGAAGTGGGGGCCGGAGGGCGGCAGTGGGAGGGGCCCCGGGGCCTTTGGCCTGAGCGCCTGGGCAGACTGCGCCCCTTTTACCATATGAGGCAAACGGTAGCGAGCGGGTGTGGGGCGGTCAGGACTTGGGTGTGGGTACGCTCTGGCCCCTGGAAGAGGTCGGGTGGGGGGGAGACCTGGCTGGGCTGTGACGTGCCCCAGGTGGCGGGAAAGCCTGGCGACCCCAGGGAGCTGTGGCGGCGGCTGGTGCGGACCCCTGTGAGGGGGCCCCTTCCTGGCCGTCTGGGGAGGCAGGACCCCCACTCCAGCTTCCCCTGCACTTCTCAGGGTCTTGGTGGTGGGGCCGCCGGCCTTGCTCCCTCTGCTGGGAGTCTGTGCCCGCGTCCTGGGGGGGTCTGTGCCCGCTGAGCAGCAGCCAGCAGCCACATGGGGCACCCCCGGCCTTGCCCTGGGGAGGGGGTCCTTGTCTCCCGTGCAGTGTGGGGTGCTCTCGGCCCCCAGCCCAGGGTCTGTGCCCTCGGATGATCTGTTGGAAGTGAGTGTGGCGGGGAGCCACGGAGGGGGGCCGTGTCCGAGATGACGGGGCTGGGGACTGCCTCGTGCCCGGCGCCCTTGGGCCCCTCCAGGAGGCCGGCCCCGCACTCGGGAAGTGGGAGGCCCATCCTGGGCCCTCGCCACAGGGACCCGGCAGCTGGGCCGATCTGCCTGGCCGGGGTGCCCCCTCCAGTGCCAGGTCTGCGAGGGGGGCTCCCGCCAGCCCAGCCGGGGGTCCCAGGGGGCGCCGCTTGGGGAGAGCAGGGCCTGGCACCGGTGCTGCGGGCAGCATCCCCTGGGCCCTGCTGCGGCTTCGTCTGGGCTCATCCTTGGCGGGAAGGTGGGCGCCTGTGCGGGCGCAGCCTGGCCTGGGACCGGCCCGCTCTGGGCATGCAATCCCTGCCGCCTTATCTCTGGCTCCCACGGCTGGCGTGGTGGCGTTAATAAGAGGAACACGCGTGGTGCGCCGAGGGCCTCCTGGCGTCGGGGCGTGACCTGGCCCTCCCGCTGCAGGCCCGGCCCAGCCCGGGGGGCGTCCGGTCCCGCTGACCGGCTGGTGCCCCTCGCAGTCCCAGGGTCACGGGGCGGGTCACAGCCCGCGTGCGCCGCTGGCCGCGTTGGTGGGAGAGGCGCTCCCCGCGGCGTCGGCCCAGCTGCACGGGAGCTGGTGTGGGCGGCCTCCCTGCCAAGCCCACGGCCGGGCTGATCTGCTGTGGACACTGTTGTGTCTCCTGCACGGGCGGCAGGGCTGCTGGTGACCCGCTGGGGGCGTGGGGCGGGTGGCTCTCGGCCCCGCGGGCCCCGGGTGGGTGATAAGCCGTGGAGCCTGGTATCTGAGGGGCAGCCAGTGCCCCCGCTCCAGCCCTGCGCTGCGCCCAGCCTCTGCCCGCCCAGCCCTGAGAGTGGGGGCCGGGCTGGCAGGTCACAGCCAAGGAGCAGGCAGGCCTCCTGCGGATCTGGGTGTCTCGGGGGACGCCAGGGCGAGGAGATCCCTGTCGGGCGCTGGGGATGGCCGGCTCCCTCCCCGCCTCCCCTGCGCCCTCTCCGTGGCTGGCCCTCCCCCGTGCTGAGAACAGGGAGAGGACGTTGTCACCACCTGGCTGGCTGGCCCTGCACTTGGTGCTGGTCGGCCAGCGCTGGCCGGACCTGGGACTCCGAGCCGGGGTCTGGATCGTGGCCCGTGTGCCCGTGCTGGGTGGGCTGCTGGGGCCCCTGACCTTGGGCTTGGTCCCCAGGACCCGGAGGCCAAGGAGCCAGGCCTGTCCTCTTGCCTTACGCTCCCACCCTTGGGGACACCCACCTCGGGCTCTCTGGCCAGCTCTGAGGGCCTGTGCTCCCAGACCCCCCTGGGGGACTCTGAGTCAACCATGTCGGTGAAGGACCAGGCAGGGCCACTCCTGTGGCCGGGGTCCAGAGCCAGAGCGAGAGCGAGAGCGAGAGCGAGAGCGAGAGAGAGAGAGAGAGAGAGAGAGAGAGTGTGTGAGCGCGCCTGAGTGAGCTGTGCCCTGGGCCCGCTGGTCCTCCCTTGCCCTCGGGCCGGGGCGTCTCAGCTCCAGGATGAGAGATGTCTTTCTTCTGTGGAGCTCTGCACCTCCAGAGCCGGAGCCGGAGCCAGCGTCAGTCATGCACACTTTAGCGCGAGCGAGCCCAGTGCCAGCCCTGGAGGCCCAGCAGGAAAGGATGGGAAAGAGGCTTCCTGTGATTGTGTAGACGAGGAAATCCAGGTCTGAGCTGCCCGCCGAGCGGGGGGAGCGGGCTCCTCTTACTCTGCCGACGGCCCACCTGGGGCGAGCGAGTGAGCCTGCGGGGCGGGAGGCTGCTGGAGGGGCACCTGGCAGAGAGGCGTGTGCAGGCCCGTGGCAGGCTGGCGGTGCCAGGGGCTGGGTCTGCACCCCTGTCGCCGAAGACGGAGCCCACGCACAGGGAGGGGGCTCAGCGCAGCTCCCCGCCCGAGGCCTCCCGGCTGCTGATTGCACCATGGGGATTCGAACCTGGTTCTCGCATTCCTCTCTGCGCTTCCTGCCCTGGGCCCTGGGTGTGAGGTTGGGGGTGTGGTGCTGGAGGTGGGGGGACACTCGTCGTCGTCGTCGTCGTCGTTGTCATCTGGGAGGGTCTGGAGCTGAGCCTGCCCTGTGGGGCCGGGAGATGCCTTGTTTCCTACACAAACAACCAGGGTGGCTGCAGCAATTTTATTTTTATTTCCTATTTTTACTTCCCTGTTGGCTCTTTTTAGTAACAGTGGGTTAGATAGGCTCCCGCCCTCCAGTCTCCACCAGGCTTCCTGGCCTGGCCCTGGGCCTCGGAGAAGGCGAGTATGTGTGTGACCCGGGTGGGGGAGGACCCGGCAGCTTGGCTTGCATACACCTGGTGACGGGGAGCTCACTCCCTCCCTGGGTGGTTCTGTGGGGCAGCCCTTTCTCATCCCCTGGGACCAGACCTGGGGAGCTGGTGGTGGCAATGGGTGCGCCCTGGTGCGTGACTGTTTCCTCACACTCCTCCCCTGGTTCTCGGCTGGAGGCTTAAGTTTGGGGTGGCTGTGACAGAGGAGAAAGGGGGACCGGTGTGGGTGTATGCGCTGGGTGGGGTGGGCCGGAGACGTGCAGGTAAATAAATACTCGGTGTTCCCGCCTCAGACGTGGCTGAGCAGGGTGTGGTGAGGGCAGGGCTGGCCCGACCTTTTTGGAACTGGGCCCACTGTGGGTCCTGGTCTGGCCACGGAGGCCATGCTGTGGGGTCAGTGAGAGCGCCCCGGGGGGTGGTTGGCATGTCTGGCCGGCTGGGTCATCCTGGGGCGGGTGCTGCTGGCTGGGGGGATGCGAAGACCTCAGCTGGAGGGGCGTCTCCCCTGGGCGCGTGGCCCTGCCGTGGGTGCGGGGACCCTCGCCTGCCTGCGTGGGCACCGGTGGGCCTTGTACTGGCATGTGGTGGATGGGGCTGAGCTGTGAGGTCAGCTGGGAAAAGTGCGGGGCCCCCGGCAGTGCCCAGGCTGGAGTGCGGTGCCAGCCTGGGCCAAGCCCGCTGCACTCCCTGTGCGGTGAGGACGGGGCGCAGAGAGGCCCACACGTCCTGGGGCCACACAGCCTGTGGGTGTGGGGCGGCGGTGCCACACCCCTTCCCTGTGCTCCCCAGGCACAGAGTGGGCACTGCTGCCAAGTCCCGGAGGTGGCTGGGCCCAGAACTCCAGCCGGGGGCACTGCGTCCAGCTGCCACCCAGGCCCTCAGTACGGAGGGGCCTGGACTTGGCCCTGCGGGGCCCCCCCGGGTGCCTGGCACCTCTGCCAGCCCGAGGTGCTGAGTGCGCTTCCCACAGGGTGCCAGGCTGGCCTCCACGGCTGGCGTTGCTGTGCCCAGGCCGTCGCGCGGGCTGGGGGCCTGGCGTAAGGGGAGAGAGGAGTGCTGAGGGGCACCTGCCTGGCCGGCTCAGGCCCCGAGGGCGAGGGAGGCCCTTTCGCCCGGCGTGAGCCATGTGGGCGGCGCGGTCACAGAGTCGCCGGCGGTGCTGCACGTGTGGTGCTGGGATTGCCGGTAATCCCTTGATTAGAGGCTAGGAAACCGAATCCCACGGCGAGGCGGGTGGGGTGGGCACCTCCCCCTTGGAGAGGCCCCAGGGACTGGGATTTCCACCTGCTCCGCCCTCGGGAGGTGGCACGGGCAGAGGGCACCTGGCGGCCAGAGCCACCCTGTCACTCCCCGCAGAGGGTTTCTCTTTGGAGCCTGGGACCCGGCTCTGGACGGGTGGCCGTGTGAGCTGGGGCGCAGCCCATGCCTGGGTCAGGCCCGCACGCAGCCCTTGCAGGTGGGGCACTCAGAGCAGGAGGAGCCGTGGCTGGGGGCCCTTCTGACCCTCGGTGTCCTCCTCGGTGGGCGGGGAGAGGCTCCGGTGCCCGTGGCGCCCGCCCTGTGCGGAGCGCTCAGGGCCCAGGACCCGGGAGGAGGCGAGCGTCCTGGCCCAGCTCCCGCTCCCCTGGGAGGAAGTGCCCCCGGGAGGGCGTTTCCGGGCAGCTGGCCAGAACCTGGTCAGAACCGTCCTGGGCACAGGAGCGTCCCAGGCTGGGAAGCGACACCGCCGCCAGGTGCGGCTTTGACACGGGCTCCGGGGTGACGCCCGCTGTGCTGTCCCCACGCCACCAGCCTTGCCCGCTTAGATTCCCAGGGAGGGCCTGTGTCCAGGAGCCTGGCCCCGGGGGGTGGACTCTGGGGCGCACCCTGGGCCTCAGGGACCTGCCTCCCGACCCAGCGAGCGCAGGATGGTGTGATTCTGGCTTCGCCTTCTTCCCTCGAGCAGAGAGGATCTTTCGAAACTGTGGGAAAGAGCGCTTCCTCCCAGCGCGGGGGCGGGGGCGGGGGCGCGCAGGGGACGTCCTGGCGCCCTCCTGCCTGCCCTGCGCGGGCCCATGGCCCAAGGGGTGGCATGTCTGGCCGCCCTCCCCCCCGGCCTTGGCCGTCTCCGGGGGGCCCACCGGTCGCACAGAGCCCCGCGAGGTCCTGGGGGCCGTGCCCTGTGTCCCCACCGTGATCCTTGGCTCCCTGTGCCGGCCCGGCCCCCTCTTGTCCCTGCGGCCGGTTCCAGGGTGTCCGCCCCCTGCCTCTCTGCCCTCAGCGGGTCCGTCCCACATCTGCTCTGGACCGGGGGGATCTGGCCCGGCATGGCTTCGGCCCCTGTCCCGGCCTGGACCTGTTTCCCCAGCCCTCAAGGGGGCCCTTCCGGCGCTGAAGGGTGAGGATGCACTTGGTGGCATTGGGTCCTGGGGAGGGGGCGCTGGGCATGGAGGGAACTGGCACACCCAGCTCGGGTCCCGCCTGGTGTGCAGGGCGCTCGGCGGGGACGTGGGGCCAGCGAGCCTGGCGGGGCCTGCGCTGCAGGAAGGGGCTGAGATTCGCCCCCCCCCCCCCCCCCCCCCCGTGCTCCTGACTCAGCAGCCGCAGGGAGGGGAAACCGGAGGTTTCTCGACAGAAGCCCCCGCCGGGGCGCCTGCCGCGTGGCCCAGATTTTTCTTGTGAAGGAGGTGGGAGTGGAGCTGTCGGTTCCCGCCTCTGGGTTCCTGGCAGGAGCTTGGGGCCCTGGCTCCGGGCACACTGCCCCCTCTTCCTGCGCCCGCTGTCTCTCCCCTGTGCACCACCCTCCGTGGCTCCCCAGTGCCCGCTGGAGGCAGTTCTCACTGCTCCCCGGGCCTGTGCCCCTCTTGCTGCCACACCAGTCGCCCCGCAGTCCTCCTGCCTCTGGGTCCTGCCGCGCCGCCCTTCCGTCCACCAGCTTCTTGTTCTGTCAGGTGTCCCTGTGTAAGCATCCTCTTCCAGGAAGCCCTCCTGGGCTTGATCCCCGCCACCGATTTCCCTGGCGGTGTTGATGGGAGGGACTCGGTCTTTGTTAGCATCGGCGCTGGGCCCGACAGTCCAGTGGATGTGGGGTTGCGGGGATGGGAGCAGTGACCACCACCCAGCTGGGCCTCCTCCTGGGGCTCTGGGCCATGCGGCCCGCTGGCCTGGGCCAAGGTGCCTGGCAGAGTCGGGGTCGGCCTCCGTGGGGCATGTTGATGGACCTGCTTGAACGGTGGTGGCCGGCGGGGAGGGGGGAGGGCTCCGCCTCTCAGGTTCAGCTGCCCCGTCCAGCGTGCCGTGTGGCCTCTCTCTGCCCAGACCATGGGCGGCAGAGGGCAGGGAAGGGGCGTGCCCTGAGGTTGGCAGTGAGGGTCTGGGGTCCTGGGAAGGGCCTGTCTTCCCCCGGCCCCGGGGGTGAGGGAGCTGACGTGTGCGCCGCCAGCCGGGCTGTCCGGACGAAGGCTGCACGTTGGGTCGAATCCGGCCTGGGGCTTCCGGACCCCTTGGCGGTCAGCAGTGGGGGCGCCTGGCAGGCGCTCGGACCTCCCAGCCCATCCTGGGGCCGGCGTGGAGGCGGCTGACCAGCCAGGGGTTTGGAATCTTGGAATCTGGGTCGAGAAGTCCGGCCTCGTTGGCCTTTGACAAGCAGGGACCCCGCGACGCCGGGCGTCGGTCTGGTGGAGGCCTGTCCCTCTGACATTGCCGTCCTGGCTTGGCCTTTCCCGCTGGCTGTTTCCATTCAGTGTCTGATAGTGGCCGAGCGTCCCCCACCCACTGCGCCACCAGCGCCTGCCACCTTCAGCTGCCTGCTCGATCCCTTAACGTGTTTGTGAAGCATCGAGCTACAAAAGGCTCCTCTCCGGTCCCCCACCCCCATCGATGCATAACGCGTGACGGGGAGAGTGAAGAGTAATTAGAGTCGCGGCTCTCGCCTGGTTCATTCATGACTACATCTGGGTCAGCAGATAAGCACAAGCGGGCGCCCCGTGGTGGGACAGCGGCAGCGCTCCGGAGCCCCTCGCCCCCTCCTCCTGGAAGCCCTCCTTGATGCTCCCACTGGGGAGGATCTCTCCCACCCCTCGGCCTAGGGCCTCGTGCATCTAATGGCGTCTTTCCCCCACCTTTCACATGAGGCTGTGTTGGGAGTAGGGGTGGCAGCTCCTACGGTCGGGGCACATGGAGGGGGTGACAGCCGGAGCCATGGACTGTCAGGGACCGCAGGGCCCCCCACAGCGCTCGCTTGTTCTAAAACGCTGGACCCCGATCGTGCTGTCCTTTCTTAGGTGCCTCCCACGCTCCACGGGCCTGGGGGTGAAGGCCCAGCCCTGGCCCTGGCACTCGTCCCGGCCCCTGGCACCAGCTGCTCTGCTTGGCTTCCTGTTGCTAGAATGTTCCCAGCTCTTCCCTTCTCCGGTCCTGCGCACGTGCTTTCCCTCCCAGCATGCGCTGCCCGCATGACCCCGTGGCTGCTGCCCTGTTCCTTCCGGACTCGCTTGGGTGTCACCCCCAGGGGCCCCCGGGTGTTGCGGCCTCGCCCCCGCCGTCACGCACGGCCACCTCCGCCTGCTCGCTTCCTTCTGAGGCGCCGCACATCCTGCCAGCGGTTTGTTGGTGGGGCTCGCGTCCGTCCCGACGGGGCGCGTGCTCCGGGAACGCGGGTGCCGGGGGGCCTGCAGGGCCTGCCCGTAGCCCTGCGCTCCCCCGTCCCGTCAGCACACAGGGCCCTCAGGTGCTCGGGGAGGCCGGTCGGGACGGGGGTGGGTGGAGGAGTGACAGCTGGGGCCTCGCTGAGCCCCCCAGTTCCCGACTCTTCCCACTTTCTAGACGGGGGACGGGCCTGAGGAGCTGGCCCTGACCCAGGCCACGGGGAGGCTTGGGGAGGCCCTGCCTCCTGCTGCACCTGGCCAGACCCGGGCGATGGGCGGGGGGCCTGGGCTGTGGGGTGGACCCTAGGGGGTCACTGTGGGGTGACAGGCAGGTGGATGTGGGAGGAGCCTGGGCATCACCCTGGGACTGAGGGCACGGGATGGCCCTGTCACCAGGCAGAGAAGGAGTTAAAGACCGAGGGAAGGAACAATGTTTCTAATTTCCCGTGTGATTTAATAAAAATGTAAATCGTAGGGTGGAGGATGACCCACGCCGCCACGGTGTTGACCGAGATGAATTGTGGGCTCCTGTGGTCAGCCTGCCTTTGTCTCCACGCCCCGGAGGCGCTGGTGCGAGCTCGGTCAGGCGGCCAGGCAGCAGGGTGGGGGGGGTGCAGACACCGTCCCCGGCCCAGGGGATGCGGAGCTGAGCGCTGGGGCATCCACCGAGGAGGGGGCCCCGGAAGAGCCTTCCGTGGCCTGTCCTGTCCGAGCCGGCATCCTCTGACCCCCCACACCCGATCCAGGCATGGCGGGCGCCTGGGGCCTGTGGTGATGGACACGTCCCAGGAATGGGGCGACCTTCGAGCTGAGGTTGCGGGACGCGGAGGGGCAGCCGGGCAGAGACGTGGAGGAAGAACGCTGTGACTGAGTGGCATGTGCCAAGGCCCGGTGGCAGGAGCGAGCTCGGCCCAGGTCTGTGCAGAGGCGAGTGCTGGGTCTGGCAGGGAGGGCAGACTAGAGCCATGTGGGGCGCCACGGGGGCGCGGCCGGTCCTGACAGTGAGGAGCCAGGGCGGAGGCCGTGGGGTCTGGGCACCCCGGCCAGTGGAGAATGGGCCGCAGGGTGGGGTGGGGTCCTGAGGCCCAGGGAGGTGGTGGCCAGGAAGGGGAGAGCGGGTGGGTTGGTGCCAACAGGCCTGGCGTGGGGCTTGGGGTGACCCTGAGGTCTGTCCTGGGGGGTGGCACTGTGGGGGGCAGGGTGGGCAGAAGCCCAGAGCTGGGTGGGCGGTTAGGACAGGGCGGCTGTGCCGGGAGATGGAGGAGTGGGGGACGCTGATGCCTGGTCTCGGGCAGACGGGCTCGGGTCTGTGGTCAGCATGAGTGTGTCATGGTGTGGGCCCCGGTTTCAGCTCCGTGCTGCGGGCTCACCCACGCAAGGCAGCTCGGAGCAGGCGTGCGTGGCTGGCTCAGGATGGGCAGGTCCGGCCGGGCAGGCTGCTGTGACGGGGGGACGCCCAGCACCCACCGTCCTTCTGCCTCTGACACGGACCTCTCCTCCCGCGGTCACCCCCCGCTGCCCGAAGGCCCTGGCACCGCCGGCCCCTCCCCCAGGTGCTGGACGCGGCTGCCCAGAGCACACAGGCCCGGGTCGGAGAGCGGGCCCAGCAGATGGCGGGCGGGCACAGCTGCCCGCGGGCTTGTGGGCTGTGATTGAGCGGCCTGTCGGGCTGCTGGGCAGCTGGGCAGTGTCAGGCTCGCACGGCAGGATGCGCGGGGCCGCGAGGGAGATGCCGGTGCGGGGGGCGGACCTCAGCAGCCCTGGGCCGGTGCGGGGGGCGCTCTGGCCTAGAGCCATCGGGCCCAGCGCCAGGGGCCCCTCTGCACGTCTGTCTTCTCATCTGTGAAGGGGTGCCTGTCCTCGCCTCACGGCTGGTGGTGCGGAACCGCGGGGGCTCACACCGTGTGCATGTGTGCACGCGTGTGCACGTGTGCGTGTGGGGCTGAGGCCCACCGTTTCGTTTACTTTCCTTGTGGGTGGGCACCTGGCTGCAGCCGCAGGAAGGAGTGTGCCAGGTTGGCAGCGTGCCCTCTGCCTTCGCTCACCTGCCGGTGGGGCTTCCCGCCACCGCCCTGCCTTTCGGCTCCTGACGGCAATCTCCTGCCCGCACCGGGGGCTGCTCATGGGGGCCGTCAGCCTGGCAGGCCCCTGAGCTGTGGGTGGGCCCGCAGGGAGGACTGGCCTCCTCTCTCTGGCCTCAGTGAAGTGGGGGCAGCCGACGCGGCCTTCGTGAGGAGCGTGGCAGCGTGAGGCGTGAACCTCTGACATGGGCGTCGGGAGCTGGGAGACTCCAGTGCGGGGGACGGGGTCGGGCGATGGAGGTGCGGACAGGGCAGGGCCGGGGCCAGGCGGCCCCAGAGGGCGTCCCCTCCAGGGAATTACCCACCACAGGCAGGGGGCGTGACCTGTTCGCGCAGGGGAGGGGACGGGCAGGGTGCCGGCTGTGGGGTGGCCGGGGACACCGTGACCCCACCCCCCAGGCGGTGTCCCCAGCTCGGGAACCCCGGAGCAGCGGGACCTGCACCAGGAAAGGCGATCCCTCCCGCCCCCTGAATATTTCATCAGCGGATTAGGTGTTGAAGCTGAGCCGTCCCTACTCCGGGGGCGGGGGGGGCGGGGGGCGGAGGGCGGAGGGCGGAGGGTGGAGGCGGGCACGGTTGGGTCTTTCTCTCGATGATGGGGCCTGTCAGTCAGAAAGTGACGCGCTGTTGAAGCCGGGGTCCTGCTGGCTCTTTAATAAAGGCCGAGCCGCCATCCGCCATCTCGCTGCCAATGAGTCTTTACCCTCAGGCGGGAGGTGGACGGCGCGGCGCAGGGCCTGGCAGAGCGGGCACCGGGCTGCGGAGAGATCTGAGGAGGCTCTGCTGGGCGGGCGTGGGGCTGGCATGGCTGGGTCGTCCTGGTCTCTGTGTGTGGGGCTGTGGGGGGCTGTGGGGGGCTGTCTCTGCCTGTGCCCGTGTGCGTGTCGGGCAGGGACTGCTGGTGCCTGAGGTCTGCTTCCCGGGGTCAGGAGAGCTGCCACGTGTGCAGCCCGAGGCGTGGGGAGCGGGTCCGCGCTGCCCCCCAGGAGGGAGCGAGGGCCCCAGGAGTGACGGGTGAGGGGTGAGCAGGGCTTGGGCGCAGCCAGGACGGGGTTCTGTTCCAGGCGGAGGGGCAGGGCCTGGTCCACGCAGCCGTGGGCTCTGGGGCTGCCCAGGTGTGTGGCAGGGGCCTGGCGAGGTGAGAGGGGCCGCTGAGCTGACACCCTGGGTGGCCAGTGCCGCCCCCGGGGAGGGTGCGCCGGGCCAGCAGCGGGACCGGGAGGTGGTGGCATCCACCAGGTCTGATGGCTGCTCCCGGGGCCCGCGGGATCTGAAGGGCTGCATCAGGGTCCCTGGGGCTCCTCGGGCCCTGGGAGGTGCAGGGTCCTCCCTCTAGACCCCAGACAGGCGGCATGGCCCTGGGCCTCCCCGCCTCACCCCTGCCCAGCAGCGGGCAGAAGTGGCCGAGACCGCGCGAGCGAAGTGTGCGGCCCACCCAGCCGCCAGCCGCTCTCCTGCGGGCCCTGCTTTCCGTTGGCGGGGCCGGAGCTGCTCCCCGACTGCCGACGGCGCTGGCCACGTCCTTCCCTCCCCGACATGCTGGCCGGACTTGGGGCGTCAGTTTCCTCAGGGGAGCAGAGTCCTGGCCTGCGGGTGCCGTGGGGTTGACGGAGGGGCCGTATGCAGTGACGGCGCCGGGGAGCGGCTCTGTGTCCGCCCTCACGTCCAGGCGCACACTGTCGGGGAGGGAAAGGGGCAGCTGGGGGAGCAAGGGTGCCCGCTGGCTTTGGGGGCATGGACGGCTCAGCCGGCCTCACCCAGGGGCCGTGGGAGCCGAGGCGCTGAAGCGCTCGGGGCAGTCGGCTCTTGAGGACCCTCTCCCTGCCCTCGCTCCCTGCGTAGGCTTGGCACCTTCTGGGTGGGCATTGGTGCCCAGTTGGCCTCTGCCGCTTTGCTTGTTGGGCCAGGGGTTCCAGCCATGTTGTCTGGGCTGGGCCTCTGGGCTGTGGGTGAGCAGCCCAGGTTTCTCTCAGTGCCCACCGATTGGGGTACAGGGAGGAGGGGGCTGGGCTGCCAGGGCAGCTGGGAGGGGCAGGCCCTTGGCTGGAGGCCTGAGGCCTGAGGAAGCGAGAGCCCATGCGGGAGCAGCCGCCCGCTGGGGAGGAGGCGTGTTTATTTTCTTAAGTGGGTTTAAAAGGCTGCTGGAGCCTCGATCGTAAACATCCCAGAGGGGGCCTGGGCCGTGTGGGGGAGGCCGGGCGGCGTCCCGGGGGGCCTGGCTTCGTGTGCCACGTGTGGATGTGTGTGTGCACATGCAGGTGCGTGTCCACCGCATGCTGCGTGCTGGGCTGGCTCCCACGCGGCCTGGCCGCAGGCACTCCTTGCTCGGACAGACTCACCCGCTCTCAGACTTTCCACTGAGCGGCTCAGAGCCGAGCGTCCCCGGGCCCAGCGGGACCTTCCCCCCCTGAACGCGCCCTTCCTTCCCCAGGTGAGCAGGAGGGGAGCCCTGCTCGGCGATGCCAGGCCGGGCAAGGAGGGCGCCCTCTCGGAAGCCTCCTGGTGCCCGGGGATGGGGTTCGGCCCGGGGCTGGGTGCAGCTGTTGGGTGAGCCAGCAGCCGTGACCCGAGATGCCTGCCCTCTTGCTGGGGGCCCTGGCAGGGCACAGGGACAGCTCCACACACCCCCACCCCCGTTCCGAGGCTGAGCCAGCGAGCCGGGGCGGCGTCGGAGCTGCTGGGGCAATGGGGTTGGGGTGGCCGAGGGGTGCTGCTTCAGAGGGCGGGGTCCAGGGCCCCTGGACGAAGGGGGCGGACTCAGACCGTAGCCGCTCTTGCTTCCATAAGACACCCGTTGGGTCCAAGCCCGGGAAAGCAGAGGCCGGTGCCAGTCCGCGGGCTGTTCCCGTGGCCCGGCCGTGGCTGCCGGGGCTGGGCACAGGTGTTCGGGGCCTCCGGCGCGGGCGCTGGGACGCGTTGGTGATGTCTGCGGGGGAGGACGGGGGCGAGGTGTGTGCGGTCCATCCTGGGTGCGGACTCCGCAGCCAGTCCGGTGGCTCTTCCTCCCGGCGCCGCGTGAGGAGTGATCTGTCGTCGTCGCTGCTGCAGAACCTTCCCCCGCACAGGCCGCGCCCCTCCTGGACGGCGTGAGAGGCTGCGGGTCTGACAGGCGGGGGTCCCCGTGGGCTGTGCTGTGTGCCGACCGGTCAGTGCTCCTCCCCCGGCCGCCCCCAGCATCGCCCGGGAGCTTTCGGGGCTCCTGGTGCGGGGCTGCGCCCAGGCCCGTGGGGTCCGCAGCCTGGGGACAGGGCGGCCCTGACAGGCAGAGGCCGAGACTCCTGGCCCAGGTCACCAGCGGGGACCCGGGTCCTTCCCACGGCTCCACTCCCGTCCGTGTCGTTCCGAGACTCGCGCCTTCAGCGCTTGTTGCTGAAGGTCTCAGATCTGCGTGGACCGCCCTCCCGTGTGCCGGCCCTCGCTACCCCTCAGGCGCTGTCCCCAGACCTTCCACCCCCGGCCCGCCAGGACCGTGACACTGGCCGAGAGGCCGCTAGGAAGTCTCGGTTGGGAGTCGGGGAGCCTGCCCCTGAGTTCTAGGGTGTTCGGACCAGAGGGACCCCTGGAAACTGGCTCTTCTGCTCTTAGGAGGCTGCCCAGAACCCGTGATGCAGGAAGCGGGTGCTTCCCTCCACCCCCCTCCTCTGTTCAGCTGGGCCTTTGGGGTTCAGGGCGGGGCTGGGGCCAGGCATGCCCAGCCCTCCTCTGCCGGCTCCCCTCTGCCTGCCCAGTCTCGGGCACCCCCAAGGTGTGAGGGGGGCGGTGCTGGGGAGGCCCCCTGCCGTTGAGCCTGTATCCCTGCCTCTTGGGCCCTGAGTTCTGGTTCCGTCCGCCCCTGGAGAAGTGCAGGCCCCGGTCCTGGGATCTGCGCTGAGTAGCACCCAGTCATCCCACCAGGAGGGGCAGGGAGCCCTGTTAACTCAATGCAGACGGCAAACCCAGCCCACTCACTGGGCCAGGGAGGCTGGGCAGCACCCCCACTCCGGCTGTTGGCTGTTTCTCTATCTGCCCTTTGAGAGCCAGGAGGGGCAGGCACCCCGGGCCGCTGCTCGTCAGTGTTGGTTCTTGTTCTCGCTGGGACGCCACCTTTCCAGGGGGATGCGGAGGCAGGAGGGGCGCAGCCCAGGTCGGGGGCAGCGGACCCCGAGAGCAGGGCGAGGGTAGCGGCTTCCCCGGAGAGGCTGGGAGCCCAGAGCCTGGCCCGCGCCCCCCGGGCTCTCCCACCTGGCAGGCGGGTCCTGTGCACCTCGAGGCAGGCAGGGGCTGGCTCGTTGCACCATCGCAGCTGCGCGGGGAATTCCTCCCAGCTCCTCCGGCGCACCCTGCCCCGAAGTCCGCAGTTTGGGGAAAGTTTTGTGGCCCCTGGTCCCAGGGAGCCGAGCTCTGAGGTGGCTACCGGCTCCCAGGGCCACACAGCCAGGTTTGTGGGGGGCAGCCCCCTGCCCTCTGGGACGGCTGCTGAGCCTCGTCCCCCCCCCCCCCCCGCACACACACACATAGAGCGGCAGGGCTGTGCCCCCACAGGAGCCAGGGAGGCACCCCCACTCTCACCCTGGGAGCCTTGCTCTGGCCTGTCCCAGGCTGGGCCTCCTCCCCCCTGACCAGGAGGACCTGACCTGCTGGCTTCGTCCCTGCCCCGCGGCCTGTGCGGGCCATGCGGGCTGGGGCGGGGGGAGGGGGGAGATGGGGAGGACCTTCTTGGGAAGCTGCTCCCAATCCTGTGAGACTGGGCAGGCTGGTTCCAGGGAGAAGGGGGTGCCTCAGGCTTTTGTGGGTGACCCCATGGAGAGCAGGGGGCCGTAGGCAAGTGACTGAACCACCCTGAGCCTCGCTTCCCTCCTCAGGGCCGGGGGGAGGAGGAAGTCCTGCCCCCTGAGGGTGTGGAAGGTGGGAAAGTGTCCGCTCACACCTGGGACACGGCCGCCCGTGCTGACCCAGGCCAGGCCACGGGAGGGGCCGCGCTGTGCTCCGCCGTCACACAGCCTGCAGGCGAGGCGGGCAGCCACCGGCCTCCCAGGGCGGCTCCTCGCGCCGTGCGGCCCTGTTTTCTGGGCGCCCCGTGTGCTGGACACACGTGAAGGTCCTGTTCCCTGGCTCCTGGGCCAGACCCGGGCCGTCACGGGCCTGCTGCACAGGAGGTCGCAGCCTGGCGGGGGCGCGCGTGCCCTTGCAGGTGGGACAGGGCGGCTTTCTTGGGGGGCGGGTAGTGGTGTGTGTCCCTGCCCATCCTCACCCTGCGGGGGGCCTGCTCACCCCCACCCTGTGACAGAGGGTCCCTCCCTGCCCCGCTCCCCACCCAGCAGCCCTGCAGGCGGCCCAGGGCCCCAGCCCCCTGCAGGGCACCCCAGGAGGCCTCCAGCCAAGTAGGGCCGGGAGCAGAGCAGGCACAGTGGGGGCGGGAACAAAACAACAGAAATCCTCCCCAGCCGCCCGCCGCCGCCCGAGCCTCCTTATCTGTCTCCACCGCCTGTCGCAATCGCTCCTGGGTGCCGGGTTGAGAAATGCGATGGGCCGATAGTCGCCAGGCGCTGAGCTCTGGGCAGTCGGACAGGTTCAGTTCCCAGCGGGCGGGCGGGCGGAGGCCTTCCCTTCCCGGGAGGAGAAACCTGGCCGGAGTTCACCCTCCTGCCCCCGGGGGCTCCTGGCCAGGGGCTCTGCGGGCGGGCGGGCGGGCGGGCGGGCGGGCAGGGCTCGCACAGGGCTGGTGGCTCGGGGATGCCAGCACTTCCTGGCCTCAGTGCCCTCCCAGCCCCGGGAGTGGAAGAGGCCTGTCTGTCTGCAGGGATGTTCCCCCGGGACCCCACAGCCCACAGTGGCCCCGGCGCCAGGCCCTGAGAGGCTTGGACGGCCGTGGCGGACACAGCCCTGAGCGGATTTCACGTGGGGGTGCCCCCCCTCCTGGAAGTGAGCAGAGAGGACCAGCCTCCGGCCAGGCCTCTGCTCTTAGGAAACAGCGCGTCCGCTACGGTTTCTTCGTTACGTTGGTTATCGGGTTCGCCCGGCGCCTTTGACCTGTTACCACAGGAGGAGACCTGTGATGGGGGGGTTTGCAGCTGAGCGAGGTCAGCAGGGACCAGTGGCTGCCCGAGAGGAGGCGGAAACACTCAGCGAGGGCCGGGGACTCTGCAGTGTGCCCAGCGCAGGGCGGTGGGCGGGAGCAGGGAGCGTGGTGGCCCGGCTGCTGACGCCCCGGGGCACGTGGGTGCGTGTTCGTGGACAGACCCGGTGCTCGTGCATCCGTCTCCTTCATGCCGCCCCCCGGGTCCCAGCCAGGGAGGGAGGCGCTGCAAGCTCCTCGCCCAGGTCAGGCTGAGACAGCCAGGCCCTGCGCAGCCCAGCACCCAACAGAAGCCTGGGAGGGGTGTGGGGCCTGGCCTGGCGAGGGCCCTGGCCGGAGGGGCCGTGTGCTGGGCAGGAGGCCAGTCAGGCGGCCGGCGGTCGGTTTCAGGCAGGTCGAGGTGAGGGTTCGGGATGGCTGGCGTGAAGAGCAGGGCATGGGCAGTGACCGCCCAGGGTGAAAGGGCCGCCATCAACCTGGGCGGGAGCTTGAGGGAAGGCTTCCTGGAGGAGGTGGTCACCTGCGGCCCAGACGAGGGAATGGGTGGGGAACAGCGTGTGCACAGGCCCCGAGGTGAGAGAGGAGGTCTGGGCTCGCACGGGGAGGTTGAGAGCTGAGGCAGGGCAGGTCTCAGAGTCCCTGTGTGGGGTCTGGACTTGACTCTGTGGGGCTTGGAAGCCTTGTGTGTGGGAACCAACAAGTCCTGGTTCTAGAAAATTCTCCAGGAATCCGGCTTTCCAGGCTTCTGTTTGGGTGCTGTTCCAGCAGAGCGGCTCTGCCCCAGGCTCTCCCGCCCCCGCCTCTCGCGGGCCTGGGTTGTGGCAGGACCGGGCAGGGCCGCTCAGCCCCGCCAGAGAGGAGCTGCTCCTGGGGCAGGCCCGGGCCAGGCGGGGTCTCCGCGAGGCGCTGTGGCGGCGGCTTGGGAATGCTGGCAGGCCCGAGCCCAGTCTGCGGGCAGAGGGCTGGGGCAGGGAGCCCAGCCGCGAAGAAGGGAAGAGGAGGTGCAGGTGCAGCCCTCGGGGCCACGGGCTCACCCCCACATGGTTGCAGGGGTAGGTGAGCCAGGGCCCGCCTGGCAGAGGGGCCCGTTCGGTCCGGGGAGTATTTATTGAGCGTTCTTGGGCACAGGAGTTTGGGGGGAAGCCCAGGAGGAGACAGGTCTGCAGCCCGAGGGCAGGGCTGGGGGGGCCTGCGGAGTGTGAGCACGGGCCAGCTTTGGGGAGCTCTGCCTGCTGCTGCGGGGGAAGCCGGGAGGCGAGGTGCTCCCCTTGGCTGGGCCCGGGGTGTCCCCTGCTGCATCTCGGGGCACCTTAGAGGCACTGATCCCACTGTGCACCTGGGGAAACAGGCCCAGAAGACGCGTTTGAGGGCTCGAGTGGGTGTGACCGCACCTGTGACCATGACCTGGCAATCGGGAGCTGGGTGGTCTGTCCTCCCCCAGCCCTGGCTCACCTGGTGCTCCCGGCCTGTGCCCGCCCGCCCGGCCCGCCCGGCCCCATCTGGGCCCTCCCGCCTCTCTGGCCGCCAGCGCCCGTGGGAAACGAACTCCAGGGATCCTCCTCCTGGTCTCCGTCCGGCTCCAGCCTTTCTCCGAATGGAGCGTGGCCTTGAGTGTTGGGGGCGTGGGGAATGTGCCAGGCCTTGGAGGGCGGGGCGCGGGCTACCCCCTCCCCACCATTAGTGGGCACGCATTGAGTTTTCCGGGAAATCGGGGATGAAGGACCCTTCGCTTACTCTGCCGAATAAGCAGTAAACCCAGCCAACCGTCGCTTGTGGCTCCTACAGCCACCGCGGAGCCTGGTCGGGCGGGCAGCAGGCCACCCTCCTGTGTTGCCCCGAACCCCCCAGCTGGGTTTTGCCAGGCCCCGTGGTAGCCCTGAGGACGGGGTGGGGGGCTCATGTAGCCGAGGCTCCCTGTTCGCTCCCAAAGGGGCAGGTGGAAGGTTCCGGAGCCGCCCGGGCCGGGGCTGGAGAGGCCCGGGAACCCGGCGAGTGCGGTGGAGTGCGGGGCAGTGGCCATGCGAGTGTCCGCCCTGTCTTTTGGCTGCACGTCCAGCTGCTTCACCACGGCCACCTCGCCCCGGAGGTGGGGAGCCCCCGGCCCCTACCTGCAGCCCCTGCTTCCCCCCAGGGTCAGTTCAGGGGCCGCCCAGTGGCCTTGCCGGGGCCTGGGGTGCTGGGTTGGTGTCTGGCTGCAGGGGAGCCAGTGACAGGCTGCAGCCTCGCTTGCCTCTACTGGGCGGGGGGGGCGGACAGGGCCGGCAGGAAGCAGCTCCTTCCCGCTCCCGCCCGGTAGTCACAGGATCGCGCTGACAGGGGGGCCCGGACTGCCTTGTGGGGGGACTCGGGGTCCGGGTTCTGACCAGCCTCCCCGAGCGGCTTCCTTTTCCCGGGACGGGGCTGGGGGTGGTGCAGGTGTGGGCGCCTCGTCTGAACGCCGCCGCGGCTGCGGCCCCCCGCTCTCGGGTCCGGGACAGTTCTTCAGAAACGGGCAGCCGCCCGGCCTCCTTGGCCACGGGGCTGAGTCTGGGACCCAGGGCCACGATGCAGGCCTTCTGGTGGGGACGGCCCCACCTCCGTCCTGGGGTCCCTGTGAGTGGGGTCCGCCCCAGGTTGGGCCAAGACCCGGGAGCTCCCTGGGCAGGGGGTGGGCACACGGGGCGGGAGGCAGGGCCCCAAGGACTGCCTGTCTGTGCGCCCAGGGAACCCCGTCTGTCCTTGGGGCTGGGATCTGGGAGCCCCCTCTGGGTGGTCTGGGAGCCCGTGGAGCCCCCACACGCCTGCCTCGGGCCTGCCTCTGCCTGGACCCCACGTGGCTTCCTCTCTCCAACTGCTCGCCGTCGTCTGATGGGAGGGAGCGGAGAGCGGCCTTTGCTGTCAGACTTGACCTTCCCACGCGCCCTGCCGTCTGACTCACTGAGTGATGCAGTGACCGTTCTGCTAATTTGTTCATCAACTAATTGGTTCCAGAACTTTCTCCGGGCCAGGCACCTGGTCTCAGAGCCAGCAGAGAACTTGGAGATCCTGTTTAAGGTTCAGACTTTGCAGGTGGGGAAACTGAGGCCTCCCTCAGGCCCGGCCCAGGCCCACCCCCCCGCGTGTGCCGAGGGCCTGCGTGTGCGAGGCTGGGTTGAGCACCTGTCGGTGGGGGTGGCCGGCCAGGGCTGGGACCGCGGTGGGCGACAGATGAGGCCGAGGGACTGAGGTGCGGGCTCCCGCCGGCCGCTCGGCACACACTTCCCGGGCAGCCAGTGCCGCCGTTGGACGGGGATGAGCTGCTTCGTTCTGTCAGTTGTGTCCTAATTGCCGAGGGCGCGGCAATGGCTCCGGTTAGCACCCGAGGGACCCTGGAGACTCCGCGGTTGGGAGCAGGCTTGTGCCTCTCGGGGCCGCCCTCCGCCTGCCCAAGTGACCCGGCGAGGCGGGAGGTTCTGGAACAGGAGCTCAGTGCCTGAGCACCTTGGGCCTCCTCCTGGCCTGGCCTGGCCTGGGTAGGGGAGTTCCCGCGGCCTGTCTCCCTCACTGGGCTGTGGGCTCAAGACGGCAGGAGCCGGGTGGGCCAGGACCCGCCGGGACCCAGTGCCCAGCACGGTGATGGCAGGGCCACTCCGCCGCCTCCCCTTGGTGGGCCTGTGGCTTCCTGGCATCTCCGCCGAGCCGGGCGCCGGGCTGGCCGTGGAGGCTCGTGCGGTCACTTCCTCTGAGCAGGAGGCGGGAGGCCCTGCCGGAGTGGGTCTCAGGGTCCGAGCTGGAGGAGCCCACGGCCACGCTCCAGGTGCCCCTGTGTGGCCAGGCCTCACCTCCAGTGCAGGCGGGTGCGGGGAGGGCAGGCGCAGGTGTGGTTTGGGGGTCGGCGCTGGTGTGCCTCCTTTTGCAGAAATCGTGGGCTCCTGACATCCTCACTTTGCGACTTCAGGGGGAAGCCTGCGCAGAGGGTGTGGTGCTGGGAACACGGTTTCCTCTTTCCCAGGGCCCTCCCCCGCCGCTTTCGGGCGCTTCCACGCAGCGCTGTGGCCGACCTCCCGCCATCTGGGCAGAGTTCCGGCCCCTTCCCGCCGGGCTGAGCGGCCACACCGCTTCTTGCTCCCGGGCCAGGGGCTCAGAGCAGGGCGTGGAGCCGGGGGCAGGGGCTTGTGTGCCCAGGCGGCCGCGAGGTCCGGCGAGCATCCTCCGTGGGCACAGGGTGCCCCTGTGTATCGTGGGGTTCCCTGCCGGGTGGGGACGGGCCAGCTGACCTCCGGGCGGGTCTAGGAAGGGCCTGGCGCTGGTTTTGCTGACAGTAGGGATGGCAGTCCCTCCGGGCACCTGTCATGGGCACGGTCCCTTTATGTCTCTGTAGCCGGAGTGGGCAGCTGAGGCTCAGGCAAGGCAGGCCCTGGTTCCAGCTGGGGCCCTGCCTTGCCCTCCTAACCTGGGAGGCTTCCTGGTGGAGGTGTGGGTAGAGATGGAGCAGCCCCTGGGCCAGCTCCGCCCCAAGTAGGCCAGGAGGGCAGAGGGTGGGGGGACCATCGATGGGCCGTGCTGTGCCCGCCCTGCCTGCAGCGACGGTAGGGCCTCTGGGACGAGCCGGGCCCCTGCCAGTGGCGGGTGTGGGAGAGGAGCTGGGAGTGTGGGCTGGTCGTGGCCTTGGCTGTTTTTGAACATCATAGGTGAGAATCTCCAATCCCTCCCCCTTACCCCCCCCCATCCCCTTCCTACAGATGGGGAAACTGAGGCTGAAGAGGGCTGCGCCCTGTCCAAGGTCACCTTGTGAGGGGCGGTCCCTCCCACAGTTTCAGGAAGGCTGAAGTGTTCGGTGGGGAATGAAGCAGGGGTCCGGGTGCAGCGATGAAACCAGGCCCTCTGCGCAGAGTCAGCTTGTGGACGGTGAGAGGTCGGGGCTCAGGAGTCAGGGGTCAGGTGAGCAACCCCTAGGAGCTTTGTCCTGTCTTGGCCGGAGCCTTGAACTGTAGGGTTTTGTCTGGCGCCTGCGTGCACCCCGTCCCTTCTGGGGGTGGCTGACACTGCGTCTGGGGCCAGGTCCCGGCGTTCAGCAGCGGCCCCTGGAGAGGTGCTGGGCTGGTCGCCGATGGGAGTCGCAGGCTCGCAGACGCCGGGGCCCCAGCAGGGAGGCGGCCGGGAGGGACTGTGGTCCCCGGGTGTCTCCGGCACCAGCGCTGCCTGGGTGGTCCTGGCGCGCTGCACGCCGCCCCTCCCGGTCCATGGGCCTTGGCTCAGGCTCAGGAATTCCGCATTATCTCGGCCCTTCCAGCTTCCTCAGCAGGGCGCCCTGCTCCTGTCTTCCACCGGCCACATCTGGAACCAGTTACCCTGGGTGTCGGCGGCAGGGGCTGGTTGCAGCAGGCGCTCGGGGGAGTGGAAGACGCGGCCTCCTTCCTGGCATCGGCCGCAGCTGCCCCCTGCCCCTGAGCCTCCCCTCCTCATCCCTGTGCTCCCCCATCTCTGAGCCCCATCCCTGAGCCCCCGGGCAGGCCGGGCAGCCGGGGCCTGTGTGTGCAGAGCCTGGCGTGGGAGCCCAGGACGAAGCAGCCCCCATGCGCTTGGGCCTCCTGAGCCGGGCGGTCTTCCTGCTTCTAGAAGCTGCACCTGGAAAGGGGTCAGGGTGTGAAGGCCTGAGGGACCGTCCACCAGACCCAGGAGGCAGTCCCTTGCCCGAGGCCGTGCAGTGCCCAGGACAAGGACTGACCCCTCCCTCCTGAGGGCCAGCTCCTGCCCTGGGGGGCAGCCAGGAGGGTGGTCTCCACCCTCGGGGGGCAGGTGGCACAGACCTGGGACGAGAGTCCAGCTGGCCCTTAGCCTCCTGCCTGGAGTGGGGGCTTTGCAAGGAGGGAGTGGGCGCTTCTCTCGTCTCCGCCTTCGACGTCTGCCTTGGTTATTGCGTTTGCCTCTCGTGCCACCTCCCGGGCTTCGACGTGCCCACTCGCGCAGGTCGGAGTGCAGAGGCCCCCTGCTGGGCACGGGGGTGGAGAGCTGCAGGGGCGATGCCCCGCTGTCCTGTGGCACCTCGTTTGCACCTCTGGGTCGGGGCCCTTGTGGCTTGACACCCAGGGAGCCGCCCGCTGTCCCTGGCGGGCGCGCTGGCTCCAGCCGCTCAGCCAGCAGTTCTCGCCGACCCGCAGAGCTGCCCACGGCCTCACAGTTCCCACAGCTCCCTGCTGCGGTCGGAGGGATCGGCCGAGGATCCTTGTGATAAGACACTCCCTGCCGCCGGCTAATCTGTCACTAAACAAACAGCGCGGGTCACCGTGGGGCTGCTGCTCCCCCTTGCAGGCGCCAGCCTGTGCGGCTGTGCTGCAGGCCGGGCTGCCCGAGGTGTGTGCGTGTGTCCGTGTGCATGTGTGTGCGTCTGCGTGTGTGTGTGCATGGGCTCGTGTGCATGTGTGTGCGCGCACGCACGCGCCTCTGTGCAGGTTACGTGGGTCCATGTGTATGCTGGGTACATGCGTGCATGTGTGCGCAGGGTACATGCATGCACGTGCATGTGTGCGCCGGGTATGGGTGTGCATGTGCGCGTGTGCATGTGCCAGGTACGTGTGTACGTGTGTGTGCATGTGTGTGCACGCACGCCAGCTACGTGTGTGCATGTGCCGGGTACGTGTGTGCATGCATGTGCATGCGTGTGCGTGTGTCACGTGCCAGTATGTGTGTGCATGTGCGTGTATGAGTGTGCCAGATATGTGTGTGCACGTGCACGTGTGTGCCGGGTACGTGTGTGCATGTGCGTGCATGTGTGTGTATTGTGTGCCAGTATGTGTGTGCATGCGTGTGCATGCGTGTGCCAGGTACGTGTGCGTGTGTGTGTGTGCGCCGGGCTGCAGCTTTGGCCCACCTCGGGTACCCCCGGCGGAGGGACGAGGCCAGGGGTCCTGACCGTGGCTGTTTCCACTTCATCCTCACTGTGGAGTCCTGGCTGGCAGGCGCCCAGGCATCGGGCACCCTTGCGACGCGGCCGTGCCTCCCAGGCAGGAGGCAGCCTCAGGGCCCTTCTCCCTCCAGAGTGCCCTCGCCCACGCAGTGCTGGGGTGCCCGCTGGGAGCTCTCGCGCCCCTTTCCCGCCAGCCTCGGGGCTCGGACGGAGCAGAGCCTGGTGGCCCACTTGTCTCTGGGCCTGTGCCCCCGGCTCACTGGCCTGCAGCTGGGCCCAGGGCGTGGGAAGTGGGCTGGGGGGGGCTTGCACCTTTGAAGTGGTCCCTCCTTGTCTTGTGTGTCCCTGAGGACGAGGGCCCTCCCCCGAGTGGGGGGTGGCAGAGGGGGCTGGAGCCGGGCGGCGGGCAGACGGAGGGCAGCGACCCTCCCGGCGCCGCTGCGTGTGGAAACCAGCTGGTGACGTGGCTGGCAGTGTTGAAATAAGGCCTCGTGGGTTTCCCAACATCCTGCCGCTGTCACAGGACTGGGCGTCCGGGTCCTGGGTGCCAGGTCCAGCCCGGCCTCCCTCTCGGGTGCCTGGCTCCATCTCCTTCCCCACGGCTGCCCGGGGCAGGGCGGAGGCTGTGACGCTGGGGCTGGGTGACATGACTCCGGGCCCACGTACCCCTCGTGACCTGCCCGTTGGAGGAGGTCAGGTGCTTTGGCGTGGAGGGCGGGATCGGAACCCAGGCCTGGGAGGGTGTGACGTTACTGCCCTGAGGCCGACTTCCTGCCAGCGCAGTGGGCAGATGCCAGTCAGGAGGCCGAAGGTGGCAGCCAAGGGCCCGGCCCCTGCGCCCTCCAGGGCTGGGCCTCTTACTGGGCTGAGCCCCCATCAAGAAGATAGGGGAGGCGGGGAGCTTAGGCAACACTGGGGAGCGCCCCTCTCCCTTGCCCAGAGTGGGGCCTGGCACCCGGACCACCTGCAGTGGGCACACTGTGTTTAGGGGAGGGCAGGGGCCCAGAGCGGCCGAGTGGGGCATGCAGACAGGGGCCAGGGGCCAGTGCCCAGGTCGCTGGGTGTGAAGGCCATTCCCCAGGTCCTGCCAGGCCAGGCTGGGAGGACAGGGACAGTGGGAAGTACGTGTGGGCTCTGCCACTCTGAGCTGTGTGGCTTCAGGCAAGTTGCTGGGGCTCTCTGATCACTGAGGGGAATTGGAGGCCTAAGTGTGGAGCTGGGGGAGGATGCTTCTGGAACCTGCTGCCTGGGCGAGGGGCGGCCCAGAGGGACTCAGGACCCTGCCCTGGAGGGCTGCTGCAGACCCCAGCCCGGTCCCGCCTGGGTGGGGCCTGGGTTCTGGGACCTCGTGGCCATGCCCGCGATGGCGCCTGCCTGTCGCCTGTCAGCAGGGGAGGGGCCTGGAGAGGAGTCTCTTTCTTACGGAGGATGAGGAAGCGGGAGCCCAGAAAGGGTGAGGGGCTGGGCCGGGGCCGCCGGGCGAGGAGGGGAGCCGGGCCCGTGAAGCGGGCGTCGGAACCGTGCGCTGTGAGTAAGGCGGGGGCTCCGTGGTCGGCGGGAAGGAAGGTGTGGGCTTCAGCCACGGTCTCAGCGCCTCCCCCGGGACTGGGAATGACAGTGAGGGGGGGACGATGACCCCGAAGCGCACCGGGAGTGGTGGTGGTTGGCACGCCTGCTGTGCGCCGGGCACTGTGCCAGCTTCCGCCATGTGTGTCCTAGGGCAGCCCTGTCAGCCCCTTTTCCAGGTGAGGACGCTCAGCCCAGACAGGCGGCGTTTACCGTGGTCCTTGGCCAGGTGATGGCTGGACCCCAGTCTCCATGCCTCCTGCTGCCAGGGCTCCCCTTCATCTGCCTCTGCCCTCCCGGGGAGGGCAGTGGCCGCGGCGGCCGACCTCACGGTGGGCGTGTGTGTAGGCCTGACCTGCTGGTCCTCCAGCTGTGCAGAGATCCAGGTGTGGTTTGGGGGAATGTGGGAGCCTACCGTGTTGTAGCTGGAGGGAGGCGAGTGGTCCCTCCTACAGGAGGCCCTCCTTGATATCTGCACCTGGACAGAGCGCGCCCTCCCCCTCCCGCTCTGCCTTCTGCTGCTGCGTCACTGATGGGGCCCTTTGGGCTCCTGGGAAAGGCTGGGACACACACGGGGGTCCTGGTGGGAGCCTCTGCCCGCCACTATCTCTCTGACTGGGCAGGGTGTCCCTGGGCAGGGCCGGCCCGGTGCCCCTGCCTGTCCCTAGTGCCGAGGGCTGTGGGGGCGTAGGCGTCCCACCAGCAAGCACTCTGTGACGTGGGAAGGGAGCTGAGACCGAGGCCCTGTCCCCTTCTGAGGACCAGGACACGTAGGCCTAGCGGGGTTGAGTCAGACGCCCGTGGCCCCGCCCGCCGTGAGTCATGTGGCCAGGAATCAAACCCCGGCCTGCTGGCTGGGGGCCGGGTGCACCTCCCCACCCCTGTGCATCACCTGTGGGCACAGATGCGGAAAGGCCAGCTTCTGGCCGCTTCCCCACCACCTCCCAGCCACTTCCTCCGTCTGTGACATCTCTTTGCAGAAGAGGAAGTACAGGCTCAGAGAGGTTGTTTAACCTGCTTGTGGTTGCACAGCTTGCTCGTGCCTTGGGTCTCTTTGAAACCTGGTGCTTGCTCGGCTGGTTCTTAAGGACTCTGGTGAGCCCCAGCTCTCCTCCCCGCACCCTGTCCATCCACTTAGTAAGCCTTTCTTTGGCACCTGCTGTGTGCCAGGCCCCAGGGATGCCCGATGAGCCAGTTGTGGCTCCTCCCCTCAGGGTCCCCAGGCCTTGGCAGGCTCAGATGGGCAGGCTGGGGGCACCTGCAGTGTGGCGAGTGCTCACAGAGGGTGTGTAGTAGAAGAGGCCTGTGTCCTGGCGGGGGGGTCAGGAAGGCTTCCTGGAGGAGGTGTTTAAACTGGGTTGGAGATGCTTCGTGGGAGTTTCTGGCCCAGGAACTGCGTGTCCAAGCCTGGAGGCGAGGGAGCTGGTGTGTTCCTGGAAGTGACCCGGTTCCCAGGGCTGGGGCTGGAGAGTGGGCCGGCCTGGAGCACGGGCAACCTGCAGGGCGGGCGAGGTGGTGAGCGGGGGCGGCTGGTGTGGCCGGGACTGGCCCGGGCACCCGAGGACCTTCCTGCCGGAGTCGGCGGCTTCTGGGCCCTGGGCTGGTGCAGCCGGGCTCTGGCGGGCGAGCTCCGCGGAGGAGGCGCTCCTGGAGCCCTGGGGTCAGGCTGCCGGGGATGCGCGAAGCTGGCCCGGGCGCTGGCGCAGGCTGCAGGCAGGCCCTGGCCGGAGCAGACCGGTTCATCGCGGGGTCAGCCCAGGACCCTGTGGACGGACTGCTGGGTCGGCCGGCTCAGCTTACCGCCGAGCACGCAGCTCCTGGCCCCCTGGGTGCCTTCCAGCTCGGGGTTGGGGGCGGGGGTTTGAAGGGCTCTGGGTGGGTGGGTCTTAGAGGAAATGGAGGCTGCGGCTGGCTTGGTGCGAGCTTTCCGAGAGTGTTTGTGCAAGTGGCGGATCGGGGAGACGCGGAGATTCTGCAAACACCCACCCAAGGAGGAACCCCCCAAATCACCCCCCCTCAGCTCTGTTACCAAAGCCAGACAGAGAAGTAAACGCCAGCCCCGCGCCCGCCCCAGCTCCGCGCCCGCCCCAGCTCCACACCGCGGCGGCCTGTGTCGGCGGCCTGGCTCCTCCGCGGGCGGGCATAGTGCGGATCCCGGTTCTGACTGTTCTGTTCCTGCCACAGTGGGGATCTCCCGTGGGAAGGAGGGACCCCCTCCTTTGGGGGAGGAAGAGGTTGGCCTCTTGGTGGGACTGGCGAGGCCTCCCGCTGCCCTGTTGTCAGCCCCCCACCGCCCCCTCCGCTCACCTTCCCCCAGGGGTGCCGCCCCCGCCCTCCCCTGCACCCTGAGCCCCGGCAGCCTTGGGCTCGCGGTCTGGCCTGTCCCTGACCAGCCGTGTGGCCTTGGGCAGGATGGACTTGGTCTCAGCCTCAGCCCTGCACACAGCGATGCTTGTGGGGTGTTTGGAGGAGCCGGTCCAGGCGGCGCCCCGTCCAGCACAGGCCCCGCGCCAGCAGGGGGCCGTCCCTGCGAGGCTCCCGCCCTGTCCCTGACCTGAGCTGCCAGGTGCTCCTGGAGCCCGCGGCCCTGGCGGGGAGGGGCGGGGGGGCTGCACCGGGACCAGGCCTGGTCGGGCGCAGAACCCAAGCCCTCTGCTTCCGAGCTGGGACCATGGGAGCCAGCTGCCCGTTCCCAGGGCTGCAGGCAGAGCTGGCAGGACTGCCCTCAGCCAGGCCAGGGGTCGTGGGGCACCGATGGCTGAGCCGCCGCCGCCCTGCGTGGCCTGGTGCTGCCCCCGGCGCAGGGTCACGGCCCGTCCTGCGGCTGCCTGACCTGGGGCAGGTGGGACTGGGGCGGGTGTGGCCCAGAGTGGGGCCTGTTGGGAGCCGCCCGGCTTGGGGTGCCGTGTGCTCGCAGCCGCTCGTCCGTGTGTCACCCGGGGTCGTTGTTGCGTGGGCTTCCTGGACCCGCTGGGTTCACTCTCGAGCGGCGGGTCCTCACGCAGCCCGTCCACGCGGCCGTCCGACCCCGCTCTTGGGCACGTGCGCTGGGACCCGGCCCCGCTGCGCCGTGTGGGTCTCTGGCCGTGGCGGCGGCCTCACGCCGTGGCTGCTCTCGTGCGAGGCAGCGGGGCCGCCGCTCTCCAGGGGTGTCCAGGTTTCACGCGTGGGCTCAGCCTTTCACATCTGCTTGTTAGATGCCCGGGGAGCCTGGCCCGCGAAGTGCGGGAGGTGGGACGCGCGCGGCGTGGCGCGGGCTCCACCCTGTCCACAGTGCCCTCTCCACTGCGTGGGTTCCGGGGGAGCGAGGAGAGCAGGAGAGGTGGCACCTTCACTCCGGGACGTGATTTTTTCTTTCTAAGATTCTGTGTGTGTTTTAACCGGTCACAGGCTCCTGCTGTCCAGACAAACGTGTCCTGGCCCCTTGGGGCGGGCGGTGATGGGAGCTGAGTGAGGTCCTGCCCCGTCGCCCGAGGAGCTGAGCACATGCCAGTGGCAGGGCCAGGTGGGGCTGCGGGGGGCCCGGAGGCACCTGGCCGCCCTGGGTGCTGCCCCGGGGCAGTGGGCAGACGGTGGTGCGAAGGGTGGTGAGTGGGGCCAGCAGCGCGCTCCGCGGGGAGCTGGCAGCCGCCCCTTGTTCTGGGCATGACCAGGGAGGGGCAGAGGTGCAGGCGAGGCCGAGTTTCCGGGGCCCAAGGTGCCAGCCGCTCCCTTCCAAGGCTGTGCTGGATTGTGCACCGGGCCCCGGCCCACGCCTGGGGCGGTCCTGGACCCCAGCCGTTGTAACGCCTGCCTCCCGAGCAGGCCATGCCATCCGCCCCAGAGGTGGAGGAGGGAGTGCGGTGGCCTGCCCTGTGGGGACGGGGCGGGGCAACGAGGATGCCTGCTGGCTTATCAGGGCTCTAGGGTGCCCTGGTCCCCAACCCAGGGGCAGGTGTGAGGGGGGCTCTCTCTGCCCCCCAGCCAGCGTAGGGCCATGGTTCACGGGGTCGGTGGTGGGAGCCTCTGCCCCCCACAAGCTCGCTCTGCCCAGCGGCCGCTCCTGGGCGCCCAGACTGACCATGTGTCCGTCTGCTCCAGGCGTGCAGGGGGCTCCTGCCACGGGCGGCCCTCTGGCCTCACACTGCCTGCGGGAGTTCCTGAGCTGAGCGCGGGGCGAAAGCCAGGCTGCCCTTGGCTGTGACTTTGTTTTGTTTCCTTAAGTCAGATCGTCCTGCTCCATCCTGTGCCCGGAAGAGAGGCCTGCTCTGTCGTTGGGCGGGGCCGAGCCCCTCGCCTTCCCCTGGTGGGGGCGGGCGGGCCTGCCCTGCCTCAGTCAGCAGATGTCCACGCTGCTGGGTCACTCCTGCTGACACAGCCCTGGGGGCTGGGCTGGACGCCGCTCCCCTTCCCACATCTGTGCGTGCGGTTCCCTGCCCACCTGCTTGTCCTTGTGTTGCTCTTTCTGGTCCCTCGCCTGCCTGGCGGCCTTGCATCCGTCTCTCCCACTCCCGTGGGGCTCCGGCGTCGGGGGAACAGATGACCCGGGGGGCAGGGAGGGGTGAAGGGAGCGCAGGCTGTCCCGAGGCGGGTACTCAGCACCCTGGGCTCCTGGGGGCTTCTGGGACTGGCCATCTGTGGGACCACAGGGTGGTTAGCGGGTGGTAGGCATCACTGCCCAGTGGCCTGGTGGCCCTTCTGTGTGGCAGGCCTGTGAGCCGAGGTGTGGCATTGCCCGCACTGACCGCTGTCAGGGCCCTGCCCGCCTGCCCGTGGCCCCTCTTGGGCCGCCCGGTTCCTTGGAGGTGATAAGACTTGCCCGCCGACAGCGAGGCCATGGGCCGGGCCTGAGCAGAGGCCCCGCCCCCCTCCTGGACGTGGCCGCCCCGAGCGGCCTGGCCAGAGTGCTTGTGGCCCTGGGGGACAGGCCCGATGACCTTCCCGGCCCCGGAGGGTGCTGCCCAGCCTCCCGTGGGAGAGGCAGCGCCCAGGCCCGGGTTGGGGGGGTCTGCCAGGTGCTGGCGTCCGGGCTGGGTGAGTGCAGGAGGGGTGGCGGCCTGGCCTGTGCCCGCGGCGCTCCCTGGGCCCTGGGCCTCCGGGACGAGGCTTCAGCCCTCAAGGGGCTCGTCTCCTCGGCCACCTGCCCAGCACGGCCTCCTCCCTCCTGGGAGCCCCTCCTGGCGCCGAGCTCGGCCGGCCCCGCGTGTCGGGACACCCGTTCCCAGGCCCGTCCTGCGTCCGCTGGCGTCAAGTCTGGGCAGGTGTGTGTGCAGGGCGGCCGCCCCAGGTGGGGGCCAGAGGCGGCGTGCCGGCCCCGTGAGTCACACCGATCCCGGGAGCGGGGGTGGCAGGGGCCCGCTGTGGCCGACGTGCCGAGGCATGCTGCCGCCGGGCCTGGGAACAGCGGGAGGGGGGCCAGCCCTCGGGGTCCCGCCTCCCCAGGCTGTGCTGCCCCCTGGGAGGCCGGGTGGCCAGGAGGAGCAGACGCTGCCCCAGGGCCCACCTTCAAGCCGGGAAAACCCTCGGGAGGGGAGGAGGGGCCGGGGGAAGGCAGAGAGGATCTGCGTGCGGGCGCTGTGGGTGGAGCTCCCTGGGCGTCCAGGGTGCAGGTGTGGCAGCACAGGGAGCCTGAGGGGTCGGCCTCCTTAGCTGCCTCCAGGCCAGGCCCTCCTGTGTGTGTCCCCAGGGCTCCTGTCCCCAGGCCTCGTCTCCCCAGGCACCTCCTGCAGACCCTCTGCCACTGGGGCTGGGGGTCAGCAGCCAGACGAAGGGCCTTCGCAGGCTCTAGGGCAGCCGTGGGCAAACTTTTTGACTCGAGGGCCACAATGGGTTCTTAAACTGGACCGGAGGCCGGAACAAAAGCATGGATGGAGTGTTTGTGTGAACTAATATAAATTCAAAGGAAACATCCTTACATAAAAGGGTACGGTCTTTTTTTTTCAATAGTTTTATTCATTTCAAACGGGCCGTAGTTTGCCCGCGGCTGCTCTAGGGCCACTGGTTCTGTGTCAGGGACTTGGAGCTGGGCCCAGGTTGGACAGCATGGCCGAGGCTGGCATAGCCTGTGTCCTGGGCCCAGCTTTTCAGGGAAAACTGACCTTCAGGAGGACAGGTGTGGGCTGGACTGGCCACGGGGGTCCTGGAGCGGGTGGGGCTGCTAGGACAGGTCAGAGGCTGCAGAGGCTTTGAAGAGGCCGGGGGCCGGGGGCCGGGGCCTGCAGTCAGGGGTGATGGGCTCAGACCAAGGTAGCAGCCAGGGCCGGGTGGGGACCTCTTTCCTGCCAAGAGCCATTTGGATATTTGCAATGTCATTGGCGCGCCATACAAAACTATCAATTTAAAAATTAGCTGCTGCATTTGGTCAAACGCTTAATCACCTCACCCCTGATGCCTTGGCAGGGCCACACCTCGGCTCACAGGCCTGCCACACAGAAGGGCCACCAGGCCACTGGGCAGTGATGCCCACCACCTGCTCACCACCCTGTGGTCCCACAGATGGCCAGTGGGCCGGACGACCTTTAGGGTAGGGCTCGCTCTTGGGTGTTTTTGGTCTGGACTTTTCTACTCTGTCTGGCAGGGGCAGTGAGGGCTTCCTGGAGGAGGTGTCGGTCAGGAAGGCCCACAGGGAATGACCGTACCTGCTCTGAGGGCCAGGGCTAGGGGCTGGGCAGGGCTGGACACGAGGCTTGCGTGGGACAGAATGCCCACCCCACCGTGGCCCCGGGCCCTCAGAGGGGTGGCAGGGCTGGCCTTGCTGCGTGAGTGGTGGAGACCCCTGGGCTTACTGGGGCTTTTCAAGCTAATGCTCAGCAGTCTTGGGGGGAGGCCCCCTGGGTCTGCCTGTCTTTGACTTCCTGATCAGGGCTTGTGGGGGGGAGACTTCACCTCGGATGAGCTCTGGGCTCCCTGGGGCTCTGCCTGTCTGCCGATTCGCAGTGGGGGCAGTGGGTGCCGCCTCAGTCCTGGCCCCGCGCACAGTAGGTGCTTGTGAAGGGCTCCTGCCAGCTTGGGGCCACCCAGGTGGACTCGGAACAGTCCGCAGGGCCCGCTGTCTGGTGTAGCTGTCAGAGCGACCTCCCCGGGCCCCTCCAAACCCTCCCAGACCAGGCATGTGGGAGCGGCCGGCCGGCCTCGGTGGGGACCTTGGTCGCTGTGCGGCCTCCCCGCCCCCCGCCAGGAGGTGAGTGATGGGAGGGGGCAGGCTGTGCCCAGGAGCAGCAGCTCCGGGGCCAGTGTGTCCGCCGTGGGGCAGGCGCCTCCGCCCCCGCTCGCCCCCGCGGCTGCTCCTGCTGCCGGCAGGCTCGGCGGCCGCGTGTGCAGGAAGGAAGCGGGGGTTTGGGTGGTGTGTTCGTGTTTACTTTTGACTGGGCCTGGGTGCTGGCCAGGGCTGGGGCGCCTTGACGGGGAGGGTGAGACCTGGGAGGCCAGGGGGCCTCGGTGGGGCGGGCTTCCTGGGGGCCAGGAGCTGGGGGCCCGGGCAGGTTGGGCAGCTGGTGGGGTGGGAGGCCTGAGAGGGAGGCAGAAGGCCTGCGGCCCCAGGGGTGACCGGCCGCCGTCTCATGTTGCCGGGCCGGGAGGCGGGCCCGGGGCAGGGACTGGACCCCAGGACCCCTGTGTTTGGAAGGAACAGCAGGTCCGTGGACTGAGGGGCGGGGGGCGGGGGCGCTTCCAGGTCACTGTCCATCCCTCCCGCTCCGCAGGGGACGCTGTCAGGGCGGGCGCAGCCTCCCTCTGTGCTCGTCTCCAGTTCCCACCACCTTCCAGCTAGGCCAGGGGCTGGCGAGCGAGGATGGAGACCCCTGGGCATATCAGCGTCCTGCCTGCTGGCCGGCCGGGCGGGGAGGTGCCCACGAGCCGGTCTGAGCCGGTCCCGCCCCGCTGCCCTCCCCGCCCCCGCCTTTTTGCCCACCCAGAGGTGGCACATGCAGCTTGCTGTTCTCTCAGCTCCTGGCATGTTCCTGGTGCGTTCCTGCAGCTTGGCAAGAGTTTGAGCGCCTTTGGCTGGGCCTGCCCGGGTGGGGCCCATTGGTGAGACCCCTCGGGGGCAGGAGGCCCCGGCCTTGCTCAGCTCGCGCTCCGGGGGACGTGTGACCTGCGTGGGTGTGGGTTATGTGCGCAGGCGGGGATGGTGGCGGCCGAGCGCCCGGTCCTGTGAGACGCCCCCCAGGCGTCGGTCGGCACGCCGGGGACCGTGGCAGGGACGTGTGTCCAGGCTTCACCGCCCCGAGGCCGCCCAGCCAGTGGGACTCGCTCTTCCGCCCTGACGGCCCCTGGCAGGCAGGTGGGGGTGGGAAGGGGGCCCAGAGGATGGGTCTTCGCATCATTGACGCGCCACGTCGGGGTGGGACAGGAGGACGTAGGACCTTCGGGGTTGGGTGGTGCTGGGGGTCGGGGGGTGTTGTGAGCTGGTCAGGACCAGCCCTGGGCCTCGCCCTGGCTCTGCTGAGGCAGGAGGTGGCCCCTGCGGTGCTGGGCTTGCTGCCGCCTGTGGGCTCGGTGAGCGGGGGCTCCGAGCACCGTCCGCTGTGGTTGCTAAGGTGGCAGGACGTGGCTGTCGAGGGGTGAGGTCTGTTGGGCACAATGACCTGACTCAGTGGGGTGAGGGCCAGGGGATCTCACGGGAGCCGCCCTGCCCGCCTCGCCCCGGGAGCACAGGCCGACAGCCCAGGCCCTCCGGCGGCCGAGGAGGATCTGGGGGTCACGGTTGACCACCAACCACAGCTGAGCTAGCGTGGCTGCCTTTCGGGAACAAAGCCTTCCACTCGAGGGCGAGGGTGAGGCGGGCTGGGCTGGGATCCTCACCGGGCAGGGCCGCGCCAGGCCCCTGTCCATCAGTGAGCTTCTCCAGGTGTGGTCCCGGGCGCCAAACCAGACGAGCCGGCAACGGGAGGGATCCCGGCCAACCCGGAGGAGGGCGGCCGCCGCCTCGGGACTGTCTGGCCAGGGTCTTGCTAAAATCAGGCTACGCAGAGGTGGTTCATGTCGTCGTTATGAAAACCTGCTGCACACGGTACAGAACCCGAGCCGGTCAGTTCGGGGGATGGCGCACCCGCCCAGCCCGGAGCCAGAGTCCTGCCCCCTGCCCCCAGCGGGGCCCTGGCGCTTCCTCCCCCCTCGAACCCCACCTGGAGTGGGTTTTGGCGTGTGGACCTTTACGAGCAGGTGGGGTGAGTGGGGTACGAGGCCCCCGGGGAAGGCTGCCTGGATCCCGTAGCAAGTTGGGTTTCAAGTGAGGGGGGGTGCGAGCAGAGGGGTGCCCTGCGGCCAGGGGGCACTGGAGAGGGACGGAGGCAGCGCTGATGCTGGGCCGGCAGCTTGGGGGGTGGTGGTGCTGGCCCTTCTGTGAGGGTCCTGCAGGCAGAGTGAGCCCCCACCCGCTGCACCGGTGCCCCATGGCCGGCGCCAGGGCTGTCGTGGGCAGCAGGGTTCCAAGTGCCCAAGAAGAAGTCTTGGCGCCAGTTCCCAGCGTTGGCTGTGGGCCTCAGGCCTGTGCCTGCAGCCGCGGCCCCTGCAGCCTGGGCAGGCGGCCCACGGGCCTCCTGGGGTGGGGATGGAGGACCCCCTACTTGCCTGCTGGGGCCCTGGGGGCTGTAGGCTGTGTGCGCTGGCCCCCGCGCCCCCATCCCGGGGCTGCCGCTGGCTGATGGGCCACAAAAGACATCTGTGCCCGGAAGAAGGACCCGTTGTGTGGCTGGAGGGCAGCCAGTGCTGCGACGGCCCCCTCCCCTCCGTGCTTCCTGCATAGCCCCCCCCCCCGCCCCCCACCCCCCGGCCCCGCCTGTGGCCCATCCGGCCCTCTCAGCCCTGCCTCCCTGGTTGTGGGCTCTGCTGTACCCGCCCTCTGCCCTCGGGGCTGGTGAGCCGGCTCCCACCCTGGACCCCGCCCCCCACCCTGGACCCCACTTCCCACCCTGAACCCCCGCTGCTGGGCCCGCACCTTCGGTGTCCCTCCTGCAGGATGCTCGGGGCTGGCGCTCAGGGCGCTGTGCACAGAAGGCCTCCTGCCAGGGAGCGTGAGATAGCAAGGTGGGGCCTGACGGTGGCCGAGGGCATGCGACCTCCCATAGCACCCCTTGGGCTTCTCCCAGGGCCACTGCCCCCCCCCCCCAGCCAGGCCCAGACGAGTGCGTTTAATGGTTGAGCATTCCTGGGGCGCTGGCTGGCTGGCACTGTTGGGGGGCGTGCCCCTCCCCCATCTTCACGCCAGGTCACCCGACTTGCCCGCAGCCAGGCAGCTGGCCAGCGTGGAGAGGATTTGAGCTCAGGTCTGCCCGCCCGCCATGCGGGCTGTGCCCTTGCTGTCCACGCTGGGCTCTGGCCTGGCCCTGGCCCCTCCGCCGTGCCGCCTGCAGCCGGGACTGTCGTGTCTCCGATTGAGGAAACGAGCCGGGTCCCTGTCCTTTTCCAAGAAGCTCTCGGCTTCGGCCAATGGGAGCTGCCTGTGGTCACAGGTGTCGGGAGGGTGGGGGGCCGGGCGGCCCGGGAAAGGGGAACTCGGCGCCGGGCAGCCGAGCGCCACTCGTTCCTGACGAGCTCCCAGCTGCCTGGCGGAGCCCTGCCCTCCCGGGCCTCCGTCCTCACCGGCGCCCGCCCCCCGGAGCCGCCACGCTGCATCGCCGGAGGCTGCGGGGCCCCGAGCCCGCGGGCCGGGGGCCGATGGGGCCGTCCCCGTGGTGGGACCACTCGCCCGCGCTCGCCATGAGGCTGCACCTCCTGGCCTCTCTCTCGGGAGGCGGCCTCGGGCGGGCGGGAGGCCGCAGGTGGCTGGCAGGTGAGGCCCAGGTGTGCTGGGCTCGGGGCGGCGTGGCCTGGGGTGCGGTCTCTTGCCCACGGGGTGTGGAGCTCCTGGCAGGTCGTCTGGGAGGCCAGGTGCTGGCATGGGCATCGCCACACAGCACGCCTTCCAGTGCCCGGTCGTTGCTGCTGGGCACGCACCCAGCGTCCAGCTGTGCCAGGCGCTTCGTGCGTGTCCTAGTTCTCGCTCGCGGCCTGAGGCCAGGACCACCGGCCCCGGCTCCCCGGGCATGGCATCCCCAGCGGGTTCCGGTCGGGCGCCGGGTGGCTGCTCTTCTCTCCTCGGGGCCTGCCTCTCCCCTACAGGTGCGGGCACTGAGGGTGGGCGGTGGGTGGTCTCACTGGACCCGCTGGCCTCCTGGGCGCGGCGTCGGGAGCGTCTGAGGAGGAGAAGGAGCTGTGGGGCCGGCGCTCTCTGGGGCGGGCGGGTGACCGCGGGCCCCTGGGTCTTGGCCTGGCTCCCGAGGGCGGGGTGGGAGGGGATGAGGGGGGATGGGAAGGGGTGAGAGGGGGTGAGGGGGGGTGGAGGGGGTGGGGGGTGGGAGGGGGTGGGGGGGTGGGAGGGGGTGGAGGGGGGATGGGAAGGGGTGAGAGGGGGGTGGGAGGGGGTGGGGGTGAGAAGGGGTGGGAGGGGGTTGGGGGGTGGGAGGGGTTGGGGGGTGGGAGGGGGTGGGGGGTGGGAGGGGGTGGGGGGGCGGGAGGGGTGGGCGGAGGCCTGGGCAGGGAGGTGAGAGCTGGTCCCTGTCTAACCCTGTGGTGCTGGAAGAGTGAGGGGCTCCGGCCGCATGACCGTCCGGGTTGGAGTCTCCGGCCCTTCACATCTAGGGCTCCTGCCGGCAGCTCCGCGGAGGGGCCCACGGCCTGGCTCCCGCGCCATGGGGATGGTGGTGGACACCACGCAGGGCTGCGCCACAGTCTCTGGGAACCTCGTGGTTGTGGAGCTGGAACCTGAAACAGGAGGCGCCGTGTGGTCCTGACGGGCAGGGGTGCCCACGACAGGCTTCCCGCTCTGTGGGTCAGGCCCCCAGGGTGTGGCCCCCACACTGTCCTGCGGCCAGCCCGGCGGGTGGGGGCCTGGGCCCTGCTGGGCTTCTCGGCGCAATTCCCCCATCGGCGCTCTGCGGTCAGGACGCGTGACCGCGAGGCTCGCTCCGGGTCCGGGCTGTGAGCGCGAGGTCTCCCCAAGGCTGGGCTGGCCGCTGTCGTCCTGTTGTGGGGTGTTGGTGGGGTTCGGGTCCCATCCCTCCGGGAGCTCCTCCTTGTGGGCGAGAACCTCACACGTGTGCCCCGTCTCCCCGCCACCCGGGACCCTGACCGGCCACGTCAGCTCCTGGCCTTGGTGTCCTTGTCTGTGAAATGGGCACAGAGAGAGGAATTTCCCGCCAGGCTCTCAGCGCGACAGAGCGTTGCAGTCCTAGACTTTACCCAGAGGTACGCTGAGCTATCAGGCCTGCAGTGCGTGCGTGTGTGTGTGTGTGTGTGTGTGTGTGTGCGTGTGCGCGCGTGCGTGTGTGTGCATGTTGTCCCGGGCCCTTGGTGGCTGGGCCGCACCCCCCGGGTCCTGCAGACGTGCTGACTGCGTCCCTTGCAGGTGACCTGGGCGGTGGCTCCAGCCACGTGCAGGAGGCAGTGCCTGGAATGCGCACCTGGCTGCTTGACCTTGGGTGTGTCCCGTGATCCCTGCCTGTCTCCTCTTGCTGCCACTCTGAGCTCTTCCCAGTTTATTCTCCGGGAAGTCGCCCAGCGCAGCTTGTTATAAAGTGGCCAGCCACGAGCAGGTGTCTCCTGTGAGTCCCACGTGTGACATCGGCACGTGAGGTGTGCTCGCCGACCCCCGCCTTCGTGCGCCGGCACCCGCGGCTGGCTGGGCTCTGATGGTGAGGGAGTCGCGCTCGATGGAGTGAGGGTGTACGCGCTGTCCTTTCTCTGACGGCCCCGGTGACAGCCGTGTGCTTGCCGGGCCAGGTGCTAAGGGTCCCCAGGCGTCTGGGGCTGTGTGTCCCCTGGAGGGACCGAGTGTCCCACTCGGGCGGCTGCTGCTCCACGGACTGCGTGTGGTTCAGGAACTGGGTTTGAAGTCTTGAAGGCATGTTTCTGGGTCCCCACTCCTCTCCATCCGATGCCAGAGGGCCCCCCACTCTCCGGAGGGTCTGAGAGCTGGGGGCTGCTGCCTCTGGGCTTCTGCCCTGCCCCCAGGGAGGTGGCCCTGCCATGGGGGTCACTCATTGGTCGCTTGACTGGCCCGGGGTGGGTGCCCCCAGCCCTGCCCCATCCCTTGTGCCTGGGCATTCAGAGAGCAGCCAGCAGTGAAAGGTGCTTCCCGCGCCCTCCCCACAGGGACCCTGGCCTTAGCCACCCCCGGGGGTGCTTGTTGGACAAGTGGATGGTGACAAGGCCCAGAGGGTCGGGATGGGGCACTGGGCAGGGACTGCAAGGGCAGAGGTGCCTACCCAGGCAGCCAGAGCAAGGCGCCAGGCGCGCTGGGGAGGGGGCCCTGGCTCGGCCTCGGGCGGGTCAGGGCTTTGGGGTTTGGGGTGCAGTTGGGAGCTGTGGGAGGTCCTGGCAGTGACCGAGTAGGCAGTGGCCATCCTGCCAAGTGACCATGGAGGGCTGGCTGTGGGGAGGGCATGCTGAGCTGGCCGTGGCCACTGGGCTCTCACTGGTACAGCGGGGGCTCTGGGCACCCCTGGGGCATGCTGCCTGGCCCTCCTGGGGTCTCAGTCTGCCCGTCCCCTTCCGCCTGAGGTCCTGTGGGCTGGGTGGCTCGCTGGGTGCTGCCATGGTGCTCCCTGCAGCCCCATCCGTGGTCCTGGGGCACCCCCATGGCACCTGCCCACCCTCATGTCTCTAGGGTCAGCGGCTGGTTCCCTTCGCTGTCACGGCATCTGGAGACGTGCCCCTTGGCCGCCGCCCCCAGCTGGGTCAGGAGTGAGGCCTTGGGTTGGAGACTGGGGGACGTGGTTTGATGTCCCGTGAGGATGGGGGTGGAGGTTCTGGGTCTGAGGGTGCACCCCTGGCCTCTGGGCCTTCGCCTCCTCAGTGCAGAACGCCGTCCATCCATCCGCCTGCCCCGTGCCTGCCAGGGACCCCAGGGGGGAGGGGGAAGGGCAGAGCCTGGCACAGCAGGTCCCCAGGGTGGCTGGGTGGGAGGTGGGAGTTGGTCCTGTCACGTGGCCCCGCATTGAGGGCTCCTGGCCTTCGGTGCGGGGGTCTCAGGGCCATGCGGAGCCCCAGGGCTCTCAGCGGGTGGGGGTGACATGCAGGTGTGGGAGCAGTAGGCTGGGTGGGTGGGAGGGGGTGGGAGGGGTGCCGCTGTGCTGGCCCAGGTGAGCCCCCATGCAGGCCCGCCCCTGTGAGGGGGCGCAGGCCCCGTGGCGCCGGGGAAGCCCCTGTCGGCGGGCAGACCGCCGTTCTCGGTCTGTCTCACGGGTGAGGCCCCGTCTCCCGCCTGCAGAGTCCCCGTCAGCCCAGCCCCCGCACATGACGGGCACCAGGCGGGTGCTGCCGGCTGAGTCAGTGCCCGTGGGCGAGCCTGCCTCTGCCAGGGGAGGGGGCCGTGGGTCCAGGGCTCACGCACTGGGCAGCGGGGGTCTCGGAAAGCCCTCCGCGAACCCCGTGGGAGTGGAGCAGCCCCTCTGCCCCCGCCCCCCGCCCCTGCGTGGCCCTGGCGGCTCCGAGCAGCCACGTGCTTGTCCTCCAAACAGCCGTGCTCGGCAGGCAGAGGGCGGGCTCGGCGTCCCGGGAGAAGCCAGCCATGCTGGGCCCACGGGAGCTGCGCCGAGCGTCCGTCCCCCTCCCCGGCCGCCACCTGGCGTGGCCTCCCGAGCCCCGGCTCCGCCGCAGGTGCCGTGTCTGCCGCTGCTCCAGGAGCCAGCGGGGGATGCACGGAAAACTGGAGAAAAAAGCAGCCGCAGGGGCGGCAGACACGGCGCGTTCCACGTTCCACGACAGCCGCGGGCGGCGGCCTCGGCCAGAGAGCAGGCGGCTCAAAGTGAAACAAGAATCGCTTCTTTTCCTGTTAAAGAGAAACCGCCTCAGCTGGCGGCTGGGCCCTGGCTGCTGTGGGAGCGCGGGGTTTCACCAGGAATTCCCCCTCCGCCCACCCTCCCGTCGGGGCGGCGCCAGGGGGCGCGGGGCAGTGCAGGGGACCCGCCTGGAGGGGAGGCCGCTGCGCCCGGGAGCCCTGCGGGCCTCAGAGGTGAGCGTGCTCCCCGCTCCCTGCGCTCTGTCCCCCTCGCCGGTGCCGCTAGTGCCGGGACCTGCCGTCTCCGGGCTGGCACGGGCTCTTTGCCAGGTGCAGTGCTGGGAGCAGCAGGCAGAGTGCTGGCGGCCCGGCTCTGGCTGGGCACCGCCTCTGCCTCCCCGAGCCCCCTGCGCGCCTGCGGGATGGACGGGCTGTCACGGGCGGCGGCGTGGTGCGCGCGTGTAGGCGCGTCATGGGTGCTGCTACTTAGACGTGTCCGGGTCGGGGTCTCTCCTCAGGGAGACCGCACGGCCCCTGGGCACAGCGTCGGCTGTCGCCACATCACACGCAGCTCGATCTCAGCGCCTCCCTGCTCTGTGCCTGCCCCGAACCACCCCGTGCGGCACCTGCGCCTCCTCCCTGGTCCCCGCAGGCCTGGGGCTGACTGCCCCTGCCCCTGCCCACCGCAGCCCGTGTGACGCCACTGAGCAGGGGCCGGGGCCAGCTGCCCGGCAGCAGCCCGGGGGGCCACCTGCTACACCCTGGGGAGGGGAAGGGCCAGGGGTCTGGCCAGTGTGTGTGCTGCCCTGCGCCCCCCAGCACGTTTCTCTAAGCTGTGAGGCGCTGGGGAGTGGATGTGGCTTCGGAGCAGGTTCCTCACCTGTTCCTTCTGGCCACACCTTCCTCCTGGCTGGGCTCCCCACTTCCCCCACAGCGCTGGGCTGTGGGCAGAGCCCCCCAGCTTCAGGGTGCAGCTGGGCACCAGGGGGCCCCCAGGCGCCTACCACAGGGATCTGTTAGATGCCACCAGCTGGGTGGGTGGCATCCACTGAGAATTGAGGGGAAGGTGATGCCGATGCATTTGGTTGGCTATAGCTGGGCCTGGTGTGAAGGCTGTGGCCACAGCCCCCAGGGACCGTGGGCTTCTGTTGGGTGGGCACGGGGGTGGGGCAGCCTCCTGCAAAGGCCCTGGCCCGAGTGCCCAGTGCGTTGGCTCCATCACTCCTCGGCTCTTTCCTGAACACCTTCCAGGCCCAGGCCCTGGATGCCTGGTCACAGGTGGCCCCTCCTGGCCACACCTTCCTCCTGGCTGGGCTCCCCACTTCCCCCACAGCGCTGGGCTCCAGCTGCACCTGCCGCCACTGGGCCCAACCACAGTGCCCAGGTTGTATGAGTGGCTGAGCAAGGGTGGCTGCTACCCTGGGCACCACTTTCTCTTCCTCCCCCTGCCCCTCACCAGCCCTGGCCTGCTCAGTATGGCCAGCAGAACCCAAAGCACTGTCCCTTTGCCACTGGGCAAAACCCCTTTAGTATCACCATCAGTCTCTCTGGGTCTCATCCTTTTGTTGTGCAGTGGGCAGGGCAAGGGCTTGCTCAAATGATAATGGTGATGATGGTGATGCCTCTGATGATGATGATGGTGATGGTGATGGCGGTGGTGATGGAGATAATGACGGTGATGATGGTGGTGGTGATTATGATGATGGCGATAGTGATGGTGAAGGTGGTGAGTGGTGGTGATGGTGATGGTGGTGATGGTGGTGGGGGTGATGGTGATGATGGTGCAGACATGCGTGTCCTTGCGGGCTCACTGGATGCCAGTGCAGACATCTTGCTGCCCTGAGCTTCCTCCCTGGTTAGACCCTTTGGGCTTGATGGGGCCTGGCTCCATGAGGAGCATCACCAGGCGTCTGCCCGCTGCCCTGGGGAGTGAGGCCGGCAGGACGGAAGGGCTTCGGGTGGTGTCCCCAGGCTGGGACCTGGAGGTTGAGATGTGTGCGTCGCCGTGGCGTCCTGGAGGCCCCGGGGGAGGCTCTGGGTTAAGGTCCTGCCCTGCCTGTTTATCTGTTTTCCTCGCGTTGGGGGTCCAGCTACCTGGTCCCTCGTTTCTGCTACACGCCCTCCCTGTCAGGGACTACAGGCCTCGGGTAGAACCCAGGCCCCGCACCTTCACTCTACACGCTTCGCTTCCCTCATTTCCCAGGCTCCTGCTGGGAGCCAGCCCCTGGCCCTGTACTGGGGGCTGATTCAGGGGGGCCTGGACGGGCCCGGTGTCGTGGGGCAGAGGGCGGAGAGGCGGGTCTCAGGAGAGCGAGTCCGCTGTGCAGCTGCTCCTGGGGTCGGGACAGAGGGCTGCGGCCCTGCTTTCCTTGACTGGGGCAGTGGTTGGGGACGTAGAGCTGGGCGTGGCATTCCCGAGTCCTTCTCTTCTCCTCCTCCCTCCTCCCTCATCCCTCCTCCCGCCTCCCGCCTCCCGCCTCCCGCCTCCCTCCTCCCTCCTCTAGGGCCTGGTGGGTCTGGGCCACCCCGGACTCCCATATGGAGTGGGGTCTGAGTTCTGGCCCCCGCCAGCTGACCGATTCGCTGGGCCTGGCAGAGGGAGGTGCCTGGGTCCCTTCTGGCCAGTTGGGGGCCTCTTCCTAGGGGCCCTGCGGCTGCCTGATTGCACCCCTCTGACCCTGCTTGAAGGCCTAGGCTCTGGGAGGCACCGCTGACCTGGGGCCGAGATTTGGGGCTGGGGCCACTGGTTGGGCAAAGGGCACGGTGACCACAGAGGAGCTGAAATTTCAGCCTGAGCGTAAACTGACCCGGCTGGAGGCTGTGGGCGAGCTGTGCCCCTGGGGTCGGAGGGCCAGGCCCCGACCAGGGAGGCGGAGCTGGCACTGGCGGGCGTGAGGCCACCCTGCCAGGCCCTGCCCGCAGCCTCTGCTGTTGGCGTTCCGCTCACAGCCGGCATCCCTGGCTGAGCCCACTGGCACCAGGGCCAGCGCCGCCCAGGGGGCATGCTGCCCGGCCTCAGTTCCTGAAGGCCCCCCCCCCCGTTCCAACCACCCCCGGCTTCCCCCAAACCCCGGCGCGCCGTGGTCCCACCGCAGTCCCTGCCGGGCTGCCACTTCTCCCCTGGGCGGCAGGGGAAGCAGTCCTTCCGGAAGGTGGGGGCTGGCGGTGGGCGTCCTCACTGCAGCGTTTCCGTTCCGGGGGCGCCAGGCAGGGGCACAGAGATGCAGGGGTGGGCGGATGCTTATGTTCCAACCTGTCCTTGTCTTGGCTGCTGGCTCTCCGAGAGGGTCTTTCTTACCCCTTTGTGCCTGTCTCCCCTCCTGGGCACCCCCTTTTCTACTCCATGCCCCTCCTGGAAGCTCCTGGCCCACTTCAGCCCCGTGGGACCCTCCCCGGCTCCTGTATGTGGACCCAGCCGGCCCTGCAAACTCAGAAGGGCCTGGGGGGCGCTGAGGTCCCCTTTCTAAGAACTAGGGGTTCCCTGTCTGCCGGGAGGGGCTGAGTCTGGGGCTCCCCCCTCCAGCAGCCTGAGGCTGGCATTTCCTGCCACCTCCCCCCTCCCCCGCCTGCCAGGCAGAGGCCGGAAGGGAGCTGGTGGGGGTTCCCCGGCTTCCTGCTGCGGGGTCCCGGCGGGTCCTGGGGGGCGTGCTGGGGGAGCCTGTACAGCTCAGGAATGTGGTCCGTGGGGACACCCGTCCCTCTCCCAGGGGCCTGCGGGCCACCGGATTGGCAGTTCCCGAGGTGGTTAGAGTTCTGCTCGCAGACAACCATCGGGGAGCACACCGCCCCGAGTCAGCCGTTCATCTCGGTCACATTCTGAGCGCGGGTACTAAATGTGACCTTCACCCTCACCCCCGGCCCCGGGCGAGCCTGCCGACCGCTGGTCACTCGGCCATTTCCTCTACTTCCCAGCTTCTGTTCTGGCCTCTGGGTATTTTGCATTTTAGAGTCAGTTTTGTGGCCTGAACTACTTTTTGTGCCAAGAGATCTGTCTACCGCCTCTTCCATGCTGCCTTCCGGGACTGACCCGGGCAGCTCAGTGAGGTCCCTTTGCTGGCGTCGGGGTTGCCAGGGCGGGTCGGTCTGGACGGGGCCTGTCTCTTTGTGGAGGCCCCTTGAGTTCCCAGCCTTCTCCCCGAGTCCCACCGGTGCTCATGGTCTCAGCGGAGGCACGTGGGGTGTCAGGGGGTGAGGTGCTGGGGTTTGGGGCCTGGTGAGGCCCGGTGCTGAGGTCCCAGATGTGGCCCTTGGGCTTTGTCCTCCTCCAGAGGCCCCGTGCGCCCCTCGGGCGGTGGGCTGGGTCTGGGGCTCTGAGCCTGGGCTCCTGGAGGAGGATCAGATAAGCGTGCGGGGCGAGTCCTTGCGAGTCCAGAGTAGGGCTTTTTCAGAAGAACCTTATCGCCCCATCGCTGCCGCTTATCAGAGGGCGGGGACAGCACCAGCGGGAGGAGGCGGAGCCACGGCTCCAGGGGAGGCCGGGCCCTGCAGCAGCGGCTGGGGCGCTTTCGCCTTCTCTCCCTGACATTCCTTCCCTGGCCAGAGTGTGTCTCTGCAGAAGACTCCAGAACACACACCCAGCCATTGTCACCCCGGCTCCCAGCGTGTCTGTAAACAGGAAGCGCCATGTGGGGCCTGGGGCAGCCAGTCCTGCAAGGCAGGCATTGGGGGCCACTGCCCCTCCTGACGCGGGGCCCCCAGGGCTCACACAGTCTGTTGGGAATAATGGCTGCAGCCTTGACACGGGTGCACAGGATGGGGCGCCCTGAGGAGCCAGGCCCCGCATGTGGGGATGGGCTGTCCCCAGAGGCCAGGGCTCCTTCCCGTGCCCCCCTTCCTCCCCGGCCCCTCCTCACGCCCTCTTTCCTCTCCTGCCCAGTCCCCCTTCCCGCTCACCGGCTCCCCTCCTCAGGGCTCTGACTTGGGCTGGGTGCTGTGATGTCTTGGGGGGCTGGGGGAGCTTTGGGGTGCAGCCTGGCAGTCTCCTCCCTCCCTGTCTCCCTCCCTTCTTTCTTCCGGCCAAGCTTTCTCCTCCATCTCCCCCCCCCCCCCCTTCCTGCCCTGGATCAGCAAACAAGCAAAGCGCAGCTCAGGCCCCACTGCTCAGCCACGAGTCCCTGCATGTGTGGCCGGCCAGCAGCCCCCTCTGGTTCAGGGGCCTCGGTCCCCGCCCCCGGACTCCCTGCGGAGGGTGGAGAGAGGTGGGGAAGCTGCAGGAATCCAGGAGTGACCTCTCCCTCTTGGCGTATCTGTCGAAGAGGCTGGGGAGGAAGATGGGCGTCTCCCCTCAGGGCAGCCAGGCGTCCCCCCCCCCCCCCCCCCCGCCCATGGCCAGCCTTTCCCCAGATACCCGCAGGGGTCGCCTTTGCCCCTCAGTGTGGGCTCTGGTGATGTCTGCAACCCGCGTCTTGCTTCCCTTTCTCTTGCCCCTGGACGTCAGCAGGGCGTGTCCGGCCGCCTCTGCAGAGCGCCTGCCTGTCCGCGCCGGAGACAGGCTTGGCCGGGGTCGGGGTCGGAGCTGGCTCCGGGCTCCTGGCCCAGGTGTGTGTGCAGGCAGGTGGGGTGGCCTGGGACACAGTGGTGCCGGCCTGGGGGCGACTGTAGACTTCTGGGAGCGTGCCTGCCCGTGCCTCAGTTTCCCTGTCTGTCACAGGGAGATCGAGGCTCTGCAGGTGCCTCACAGGTCACGGCCTGTCCGCCGGGTCAGCCCAGGGAGGGCTCTCGGTCCACACGGGGGCCAGGGCTTGGAATGGCGACACCCCCCTCTGCCATCGCCTAGGTTTCCTTATGCTTCTGTTCTCAAGTTCTGTGCCTGCGCGGCTTTCCATGGGCAGAGGAGGCCCCTTCGCTGGTGGAGCAGGTACCCGGCAGGCAGGCCCCGCCCGGCTTGAAAGTGAAATTCTCGAGGGGAAGCAGGGGAGGAAGTGCCTGCAGGCGGGCCTTCGGGATGGAAACTGGCAGATGCTCCCGACGGGTCTGGCGGCCTCAGAGCCTCTGATTCCTGTGGGACACCCGCTCGAGGGCGCCCGCGCCGCCATGCACGAGGCCCCGAGGAGGGCCTGGGCCTGGGCTGGAGTCGGACCTTGGGCTGGTTGGGGGTGGCGTCCTGAAGCGCGATGCTGTGTCCCCCAAGGCGACCGATGGGAGGAGAGGGCCCGGGACCTGCGTGTCCCCCAAGGCGACCCATGGGGAGGAGAGGGCCCGGGAACCTGCGTGTCCCCCAAGGCGACCGATGGGAGGAGAGGGCCCAGGACCTGCGTGTCCCCCAAGGCGACCGATGGGAGGAGAGGGCCCAGGACCTGCGTGTCCCCCAAGGCGACCGATGGGGAGGAGAGGGCCTGGGACGAGGCGTGCACCGCGATTCATCCCGCTCTGGGCCCCGTGTTGCTCTGAGGTTCAGGGAGTCGAAGTCGTCCCGGGTGTCGAGGGGCTGCCTGGCTGTTGAGGGTGCAGCCAGGGGTGGACGAGCTGGGGGGTGGACTCCCTGACTAGGGTGTGTGTGGACGGGACTCTCCATTGTGCCCATGGCCCCCGGGGCTTCTCAGAAGCGTGGTCGCTGCCGCCGGGCTGTGGGGAGGCTGAGGCCCAGAGGGACATGGCTGGCCCGGGGCATCCTGCGGGCTCCAGGGTTCCTGCTCCGGCCCCGGGCGGGCATTTACCACCTGAGCGCCCGCTGGGTGCCCTGCTGCCAGCCCTCGGGCTGGGGCCTCTGGGTGCCCTGCTGCCAGCCCTCGGGCTGGGGCCTCTGGGTGCCCTGCTGCCAGCCCTCGGGGTGGGGTGGGAGGCCTACCGGGAGCTGGTTGGGCTTTGAATCCCTGAGATGAAAGGCGGATGTGGGAGGCCCTGCCTCTCCCCATCTCGGCGGCTGCCCGACTCCAGGCCTGGCACACAGCTGGGCCCCTCCGAGAGGCCACCCAGCAGCCTGGCCCGCGGGGCCCTCGGAGTCAGGTCCTGGTGGTCTGAGCAGGCCCAGGCCTTGGATTGGGGAGCAGCCGGCCCCCTGTGCGGGCCGCGCCCGGCCAGGGCAGGTGTCGAACACAGGTCCCCGTTCTCCCTGTGAAATGGGGTGATGGCAGCCCCCCGCCTCCGCCTCACTCCAGGCACTCGTCTGCCCTGGGCAGGGAGTTCGTTCTCCACAGGGGGCGCTGTCTCCCCGGACCCCCTGCAGTATCTGCGATGGTCCCAGACCTTCCGTTGGACCCCTGAGTGCATGGGAGAGGGGCTGGTGCTCCCGGCTCCCAGACGGTGCCTTGGAGGGAGCGTGCACCCCCTGCCTGGCCCAGCCTGGCCGTGTTGCTGGGAATTGGGGTCGGTGAGCCCCGGGGGACAGAGGGGATGGGCGCCTGGGCCTGGCTGTCCTCCGTGGCCTCTGGCCGGGGTAGCGGGCCCATCTGTGGGGTCCTGACCGCCTCCCGTGCTTCTTGTCTTGCAGACTTCTCCACCCAGGTGAACTCGTCCCCCCTCACCTCGCCCACGGGGCGTGGCTCCATGGCCGCCCCCTCGCTGCACCCCTCACTGGGGCCCGGCCTCGGTGCCCCGCTCGGCTCCCCGGGACAGCTGCACTCGCCCATCAGCACGCTGAGCTCCCCCATCAACGGCATGGGCCCGCCCTTCTCCGTCATCAGCTCCCCCATGGGCCCCCACTCCATGTCCGTGCCCACCACGCCCACGCTGGGCTTCGGCACCAGCAGCCCGCAGGTAAGTGGGGGCGGGGCCGAGGGTGGGGCCTGGGCCACCTGCAGGATGGCTGTGGCGTCACGTGGCCCCGGGGCCCCCTCATCTCCGGGAAGCGGAGCCTCAGAGAGGCGGCCTTGGCCTGGGTTCGAGCCTGGGCCTGGCTGACCCTTGAGCCCATGGCCCTCAGAGGTCACCACTCCAGCACGGCCCCTCCTGTCGGGGGTGCCCTGCTCGCGTGGCTTGGAGCTCTGCAGGGTGGGGAGTCCATGTTCTCAGGCTGACACCCACCTCCCTGGGGCCCATGTCCTCTCAGCAGCCCCTGTGGCCCCTTCTTGGGCCTGTCCTTCCCCTCCCGTCTCTGCTCATTCCCAGGCCCCGCCGGGCAGATGTGCCGGGTTCAGTGCAGACGCGTCCCTGCTGGGGCCCCGGCCTCGGGCCCGCGTGGCCCGCTCACTGCCCGGCTCCTGGGCCTGTCTAGGCGGGGCTGGCGGAGCAGCTCGCTGGCTTTCCCGAGGCGACCTCGTCACCCCTGTGCACCTGGGGCTGGGGGTCCCCTGGCCTTCCGGAAGCCGGCAGAGGCCGCGGGATGGAGGAGGGCGGCTCGGCCACCTTCCCGGGCTGTTTGGTGAAGCTGCACCCCCCCTTCTTGCTGGCTGCCGGGGCACACGAAAGGGCAGCTGAGACTGCAGCCCGGGCAGTGGGGTGCCTACGCCCTCAGCCCCGCGAGCTTGGTGCTTACAGACCTGCCGCCCGGCCTGGCACCCCGGAGCTGTGCCCTGGGGCAACCTGCAGTGGGCCATCAGGGGTGGGGCCTAGGGTGCCCGCAGACCTTGGGGTGCCCGGTGGCCCTGACCCTGTTAGCCGGCCCGGGGCAGGGATGGGTGGAACTGGTGGGGGCTCCAGGGCCGCCTCTGCTCTGCCCTCTGTTCCCTGCACGCCCCGCGTTCCTGGCGCGGACGGTGCTTGTTGAATCCAGAGCGTGAGCTAAGGGCCCAGGCCGCTCCGGGTGGGCGAGGGGTCCAGGCAGGGGTTAGGCCGGGAGGAGGAGGGCAGAGCAGACCGTGTGCCCAGAGGGTCGCTGCTGTCCTGCTGGTCGGCTGTCGGTCTGTCTGTTTCCAGGTGGTTGGGCTGCACTTGGCTTTGTGTGGTCTGAGCCCGTGCTGGCCCTCTGCCCGCCCCTGACCCCTGACCCCTGACCCCTGCCTCACCGCTCAGCATAGCTCTTTCCCTGGGAGCTGAGCCTGGCTTTCCGGCGTGAGCAGTTGGTCCTGGAAACCGGGGCTCCCCATATCCAGGGGGTGTGGGTGGAGTTCCAGGGGCGCGCCCCCACCCCTGCTCCAAGGCCACAGCACTGAAGGCGGCGTCGCCCGAACCAGCGCGGTTCTGTCTTCTGCTGCCGTCGGGGCGCTGGCGCTCTGCCCAGTACTGCCCGCGCGAGTCCAGGCCAGGGCCCGGCCCGCCCCATCCACACCCCCGGGCCCGCCTGCAGGGCCGGGGACGTGTGGGGTCAGCAGAGCTGGACCACAGTGTAGGCACTGCCCCCGCTGTCCTCGCCGCCTCTGGTCGGGGGCTGCACCCTCTCAGGGCCCAGGGCACGTCCCCGCCACATCCCAGAGCGTGCCCACAGCCCCTGGCACGCGTGGGCACCTTGGCGTCCCGGCCCTGCCGGCTCCTGCTGTGGTCGCCGTGGCGGCGAGGCCTCGGCCACCTGGCGTCCACACGTGGCTGAGCGTGCCTCACAGGGTTTGCCTCCGCTCTGATGGACAGATGGAGGCAAGGCGGGGGGTGCTCCGGGAGGCAAGTGGGGGGCTCTGGGCCTGCCCTCGGTGCGTGGAGGCCCGGAGCCCCCCACTCAAGGTCTGCCGTGGGCAAGGGCCTCCCAGCGCGGCCAGTGGGGTGGGGGTGGGGGCTGCGTGCGATCGGGAGGAAGGGCGTGGTGAAGGGGGAGAGGCCGGGGGGATGAGCAGGGCCCCGGGGCGTTGGCCGGCAGCGGTTGTCTGAGTAAGTCCCATCGGCTCCGGCGGGAACTGAAATAAAGGCCAAGGATATGAAAGGGGAAACGGGGACCGCACCCCGGCCACACCGAGGAGGCTTTGGGCTCTGGGTCCCCTAGGAGATGGGTGGAGTGGAGGTAGGGGCTTCGGGGCCCAGTGGGGGGGGGTTGGGTGGCAGAGCGAGGCCCCGGCTGCTTGCTCTCTTCTGGGAGCCATGACCAGCCCGAGGCCTGGGAAGGGGAAGAAGGACCGCTGGCCGAGGGCCTGCCTGTGGCCGTGTCGGACTGCCTGGCAGTTGAGATAAAAAGCAGAGTGGGGCCCGGCCAGTGCGGCTCAGTGGTTGAGTGTCGACCTATGAACCAGAGGTCACAGTTCGATTCCCGGTCAGGGCACAGGCCTGGGTTGCGGGCTCCATCTCCAGTAGGGGGTGCACAGGAGGTAGCTGATCCATGATTCTCTCTCATCGTTGATGTTTCTATCCCTCTTCCTTCCTTTCTGAAACCAATTAAAAAACACATATGTTCGTAGACGTGTATATATACATGTGGGGGGGGGGAGGGAGAGAGGGAAGTGCGCGGGCAGAGTGGGTGGCCCAGCCCCAGTGGCTCAGTTGGATGTCATCCTGTGCCCCTCAGGGTTGCCGGTTTGATGCCTGGGTGGGCACACGCCTGGGTGGCAGGTCTGATCCCAGTCAGGGCGCCCATGGAAGGCACCAGATTGATGTCTCTTTCACATCGGTGTTCCTCTCTCGCCCTCCCTCCCTGGGGCCGGCAGAGGGGCTCCCGCCCAGCTCCTCTCCCACGCGGGCAGGGTCTCCGAGGGCTCCCCAGCCCCGGCCAACTCTGTGCCCAGGGGACGCGGAGCCCGGGAGGGCAGGGTGTGCGCCACAGCCTGGGAGTCAGTGTGCCACGGCACTGACCGAGACCAAGCTCTCCGTCTGTCCTGCCTGGTGGGACCTGGCCAGCCTTTCTCCAGCGCTGCCTCAGTTTACCTAGGGCAGGCCCCAGTTCAAGGACCTGCACGTGAGGGGCCCGGAGACAGGGCAGGTGCCCCCTTCCCACCCAGCATGGTTTGGGCAACCACAGGAGGGGGCGATGGTCATTCTTGTCCCCGGGATGCCAGGCTGACCCAGCCGCGGGCATGGTGGCCGGTCCCCCCTCGGGGAGGGCTGCAGCCGGGAGGGGCCCCTCACATCCTCAGTGGCTCCCAGTTGGCTCCTCGGGGCCTGCCCTTGGCCACTGGTGCCGTCCCCCCACTTCCAAATGTTTGGTTGGGTAGCCCCTCCCTGGCCCCAGGCCGGGCGGCGGGCTCTCCTCGGGGAGAGGTGTGGGGGTGCAGCTGTGCCTGTCGCGCCTTAGCCGGGTGCTGCTCCCGCCCGCCACGCGGGGAACCTCGGGCTCGGAGGGATGACCTCCCCCAAGTCACCGCGGAGGCGGCAGGATTGGAGGATAAGCTAGGTCCCGTCCCTGGCACCTGGCGGCCAGCTGTGCGGGTGCCCGGGTGGGTCACTGGGGGCCTTCTGCAGCGAGCGGGGTCACGCCTGGGGGCAGGGGCATTTCCCTGGGGTTCCCACGCCGTCTGCCCGAGACCGGCCTGCGGAACCCGGGGTGCAGCAGCCCTGGGCACGCAGTCGGCGCCTTCTCGCAGCTGTGCGTGTCCCTCCTCGTCCCCTCTCATCTGGGACGCACCCTGCCCCCTGCAGACAGCGCAGGCCGCCCTGCTCTGCGGTGGGGGCCCTGGATGCTCGCCCCGTGGGCTGGCTCTGGCCCCCCGCAGCCCCCCGCGCCCCGTGGGGGCAGTAACTGTCCGCACAGAGCACCTGGCCCGCCTGGCCGAGGAGGGACCGGGTGGAGGCCCGTGGAACGCCGTGGAGGCGGTTCCCGTGCGTGTGCCGTGAGCACCGCGCTCTCCGGTCCCGTGAGAAAGGGGGGTGGGAGTTGGGGGTCACGGGAAGGAAGAGGATGAGGTTCCTGTGTGGGGAGGCGCCCGGGGCTACCAGGGGGCAGCAGCTGCTTCCGCCCGTCCCCGATTTCCGCCTTTGTCAGGGGTTTGCAGAAGTGGGGTGCTGGGGTGCTGCCTGGCCGGGGTCCTGGCGCCTGGGAGGCGGGCTGGCTTGTGGGGTGCAGCGGGCAGCACCGCGGGGCCCTTGGTGCTGACAGGAGAGCCGGGCAGACGCAGCGGAACCAAAACTGCTGTGTCATTGCAGCCCCGGCAGCTGTTGCCAGGGTGACGGTGCGTTTCCCACGCTTCCTTGGCGGCGGCGGGCTGCCGTGCAGGGCGCGGGGCTGTGAGGAGAGGCAGGGTGTCCCTCGCAGTGGATGCCCGAGGGGGGCCTCTGTCCCCCTCTCCTCCAGACACGCGACCGAGACCCCGCCCTGCCCCCCGAGGCCCGGGCATGTGGCCTCTGGGCGGACCCCAGCTCTCCCTGCTCGCTGTGACCAGGCCTCGGTGCCCCTCTATGTGCTGGGGATCCCCCAAGCGCCTGGCTCACCGGGAAGGTCATGGGGCTCACACTGTCCTGCCGAGGGGGTGCCCAGTAAGGGAGGCGGCTCTTAGGCGGGCGAGGGGCAGGGGCTGTGCGGGTCCCCTTCTGAAGCCAGCAGGCGGGGGGCGGCACGCAGCTGGTGCTCCGTGGGGCTCAGCCCTGCTGTTCCCGGCTGTGGCCTGGGGTGGGCAGAGCCCCCTCCGAGCCTCAGTTTCTCTTTGTCAAGGGGGGGTGTGGCAGCGCTTCCCTGGCTGCAGGGCTGCGGGGGGCTGTGGCCAGGCTGAGCCCACGTTCCTTCCTCAGCTCAGCTCGCCCATGAACCCCGTCAGCAGCACGGAGGACATCAAGCCCCCTCTGGGCCTCAATGGCGTCCTCAAGGTCCCGGCCCACCCCTCAGGGAACATGGCGTCCTTCACCAAGCACATCTGTGCCATCTGTGGGGACCGCTCCTCAGGTAGGCGGGCAGCGGGCACAGGGCCCTCGGGTGGGGGGGGCAGGGTCGGCCAGCAGTGCGGGGTGCCCGGGCTCTGGCCCTTCTCGGGTTTTCACGTCGGGGAGGTAGTCAGTGGGGCGCCCACGGTGGCCAGGGTGGTCCGGAGGCCCCGGAGAGGAGGCAGCTGGTGGTGGTGACGCTGGCACGGGAGGCGGCAGTGCGGGCTGTGCCTCTCTGGGCTGAGCCGGGGCAGAGGACCCCTCGCATTCACCTCTGCACCCCAGTAGCCCCCGGGGAGGACACGGAGCCCGGAGGCCAGGTGGGGCCAGGGGCCCGGGGGTGCAGGGGGTGCAGGGGCTCACGGCCGCCCGCCCGCCCGCAGGCAAGCACTACGGCGTGTACAGCTGCGAGGGCTGCAAAGGCTTCTTCAAGCGGACGGTGCGCAAGGACCTGACCTACACCTGCCGGGACAACAAGGACTGCCTGATCGACAAGCGGCAGCGGAACCGCTGCCAGTACTGCCGCTACCAGAAGTGCCTGGCGATGGGCATGAAGCGGGAAGGTAGGCGCGGGGCCCTCCTTCCTGAGCCGCCCCCAGCCCTGCACTGGAAGCTTCGCCGCACTCTGGTGGCGGGTGGCTGCTTGCATACCTCTTGTGACGGGGCGCTCACTCCCTGTAGAGGCCGCCGCCGCCGCCGCCGCTGCTCTATGGGCAGCATGTCCGGGCCCGGGAATCTCACCCACCAGATCCCTCCTGAGCGCCTGCTGTGGGCCAGGCTCCGGGACCCCAGGAGGGCAGCCTCGGTCCCGCACGGTGGCGCCCGGTGCCGCGGGGACAGCTCTGGCTCAGACCCTGTCCGTGGGGGTCGTGTCCAGGGCCAGCACGGGGCTCCAGGGGCACAGGCAGAGCCAGAGGATGGCGAGGGCCACGGCTGGAGGTGGGAGGGGGGCGGGAAGGGCCGAGGCTGGCACGGGGCGGCGGGTGCACGTGGTCCTGAGTGTGTCCCTGCTGTCCAGTAGGGATGGTTGAGGAGGCCCTAGTGGGGGCAGCGCCGATTGGGGAGTGGTGGGGGGCAGGGAGCTACAGAGGCCATCAGGCGTCCCCAAGCCTGCTGGACGCCGGGGTCAAGCTGTGCTCTGTTCCCGCTGCAGCCCTGGCGGGGTGACCCCGGCTCCGGGGCCTGATCAGTGGGCTCCAGCCGCTGGCCTCTCGGCCTTGGATTTGTGGGCCCGGCTTATTGACATTTGCCGGGGGCGGGGCCGGCAGGGAGCACGAAGGTCACTCCTCTGAAGTCACTGAAAGGCCAGGCGGTGCAGCCAGGCCTGGGTCTGGGCCCTCAGTCCTGGCTCGCATGTGGCCTCCTCCTCGCTCCTGGCCGTCCGTGGCTCAGTTTCCCCATCGGTAGGTTTGGTGACCCCTGCGCTCAGAGTCACTCTCTCCAGAGGGTGGGCGCCCTGGGGTTGGGGTCTCGCCGTCTGTTCCCTTCTTCCAGGCGGTGGCTGTTCTGCGGCCCAGGCGTGGCTGGCCTGTGTCCCTCTCCTTCCCACTGCCTCCCGACTGCCCTCTTGTGGCGGCTGCAGTTTTTTCCAATTTCTTTTCTTTTCTTGTTTTCGGCTCCTCCTCAGCCCCAATTGTTCTCGTTCCGAAATCGAAACCTCAGCGGGGCCATGGTGTCTGTCCAGCGGGATTCCTCCCTGAGGCTGCAGGCCAGGGGCGTTGATGCGGGCGGGGCCGGCTCCTGCCGCGGGCCTACTCCCCGCAAGGGTAGGGGGAGCTCAGGGGCTCCGGTGCTGAGCTGGGGGCCGGCCGGGGCCTTCCTGGTCAGTGCATGTTTCATGTAGTGCATGGACCGCCCTTCCTTGTGCAGGTGGAGGAACTGAGGCCAGGAGGTCAGGGCTTGTCCGGGTGCATGCGGGGCTGAGTCGGCCTCAGGCTCCCTCAGGACTGATACCTTTAGGCCCCTGGGGTGGCGTGTGCCCGGCCGATTGCCCTGGGTGCCCAGTGCAGTCAGGGAGGGCTTGCTGGAGGTGGTGGGACACAGTAATGCTCCTGAAGGATGGGGATCGGGCCAGAATGAGCCTGAGGTGGGCAGTGGATTGGGTTGGAGCCTGGCCAGGTGCTGGGCACCAGTGTGCCAGGGGGAGGTGGGCACCCTGGCATGAGCCCGAGGTTGCAGCACAGACAGGCTTGGAGCGTGGCCGAGGTCTCTGACTCACTGAGCCCACCACGCTGGGCGCTGGGCCCGCAGCAGTGAGCTGTGGGTACCCTTCTGTTGAAAGTGAGCATCACATAGGCACGCAGGGGAGGCACCGCCCCAGCCTTGGGCATCGGGCAAGGCTTGGGGCGGGAGGTAGCCAGGCCGGTGCCTGAAGAAGGGCTATCAGGCAGGCCGCTTGCCCAGCCCGAGGGTGTCGGGAGATGTGGCACAGGGTGGGGCATGGAGCCACCCTGTGCCCCAGAGGGTGACCCTCCACAGGCTCCTGGGCCTGTCCAGCTGCCCCCCTCGGGCCTGGGTGTCCTCACCCTTCAGCTTCCTGTCCCCTCGAGGACCTGTATCACCCAGTGGAGCTGCAGTTGACAGGGAGGCCCCCCCCCCCCCACCCCCGTCTGACCCGCCAGCGCCTGGGTCTCGTCCCGAGCAGCTATCGGGGGCGCCTTCTGTGTATGGCCTCACTGGCACCACCCCTTCTCCGCACGCTGTCCCAGCCGGTGCTGTGGGGCTGTCCCCACACCTGGCCAACGGGTGCCAGCCCAGGGCTGCGTCCCTCCGGCCTCCGCGCTCTGGTCTGAGCCCCAGGCGTGTCGGGGAGGCGGTGTGGGCCCTCGAAGCCGGGCTTACGGGCCGGTCAGTGCCTGACCCCGCCAGGCCCACCGCGCTCGGCCTCCTCCCGGGTTTCGGTCAGAACGTGCAGCAGAGCCCTCGTGCCCGGGCTCACTGAGCGGAGCTGCCCCGCCGGCCGTGCTGGGTGTTTGAGAGCCAGGTGGGCGCTGCCCCGGGCCTGTGGCTCCCGTGAGGCGGTGGCTTGTCATGTTTCCTGGTCCCGAAGGGGCACAGTCCGCAGCCGTCCTCGGGAGAGTGACGTGTGACCCCCGTGTGGCTTCAGTGCTGTCCCTACAGAGCGCTCCAGGGTCCCCCAGGACGAGTGGCTCAGAGGGGCCGGGAGGCATGCCCCCCCAGTCTGTCCTGCAGCCCCGAGCCGGGCGCTAGGCAGGGCCCCGCCCCTGGAATGGTCCCGACACAGCTCCTCTCCTCTGCTGTTCTGGGCAAAGTACTGCAGGGAGGACTCCCTGCTGGTGGGGGCGCTGTTGGCCACACAGCTCAGGGCAGTGTGGGTGCCCAGGGGAATGGGCGCCAGGCGTGCCAACCCACTGTGCCCGTGGCCAGGAGCTTATAGGAGGTGAGCTGCACCCTCAGGTGAGGAGACTGAAGCTGGCACAGGCGGCACTGCCCAGGGGCTGGTGGGAGGGGCAGCTCGGGGCTGGCACTGGTGGGGTGACCCCATGGAGAACCCAGGGGGTCAAGCTCCGGGCGGACGGGACCTACCTCTTTGGCTGACGAGGTGCCGCCGAGCACAGCACCGTGGGGCAGGGGCGGTCCGTGAGTGTAAGCAGCCGCCAGTGGCCTGTTCCATCGCATGTGGGGGCGGGGCTGAGGGCCAGGTGGAAATGCCCCTCGGCCAGCCCCCCCGCCCCCCCAGCTGAGCCCCTGCCTGTCGCTGGAGTGTCGGGTGCAGGGCTGGGGCGCCTGGTCTGATGGGGGAGGCAGGCCCAGGCGTGGGGTTCCCAGTCTGAGGGGGGAGGCTGGCCTCCTGCTTCCTCCTCCAGGAAGGCCTCTCCCTGCTTCCTTCCTCCCGACCTTCGCTTCCTGTGCCCCGTCTCCGGACTCTGAGGGCTGAGGGACCGGGGTGCGGAAGGGACAGTGTCTGGTGTGTGTACATGTGTGTGCATGTGTGTGTGTACATGTGTGTGCATGCACAGGCACACGTGGCCCCACACATTTCTCCTGTAGAGGAAGAGCCGGCTGGGTCAGGTGCCTCCCTGTCACCCCTGGACCAGTGACTGCTTCTCTGGGCCTCGGGGTGCCCGGTGGCGGCGAGGCCATGGGCCAGGGGCCCCCAGCGCTTGCCCTGGGAGTGTGGCAGGTGGCAGCACGGTGCCTGGTGGGGCTGTGTGCATGTGCATGTGTGTGTGTGTGTCCTGTGTGTGCATGTGTGTGTGTGTGTGTGTCCTGTGCGCGCGTGTCCTGTGTGCATGTGTGTGCGCGCGCGTGTGATGTGTGTGCATGTGTGTGTCCTGTGCGTGTGTGTCGTGTGCATGTGTTCTGTGTGCGCGCGTGTGTGTCCTGTGCGCGCGCGTCCTGTGTGTGCGTGTGTGTGTGTGTGCGTGTGCACGCTGTGTGATAACTCAGTGCAGACTGTCCTGGGTCGCAACCCTCAGCTGAAGGCGGGCGGTCCTGGGCTTAGGACCCCGAGTTCGCTGTGCACCGCGGCAGCGCCCCCTCGGGTCTCGGTTCCGGCCCTTAGGAGAGGGGGTTGGGCCAGAGCCTTTGGTGAAATCCAGTCCTGCCTCCCGGGGGTCACGGAAGGGACAGACGGTCCCAGCTGGCAGCGCCCACAGCGCCCACAGCAGAGGAGGCAGCAGGGCCAGTGCCCGCCAACCCGGACGCCCCTTCCCACACGCTCGCCCTCACGTCAGCGGGCTTCCAGATGTTGGGGACCCTGCCTGTGTTGGGGTGAGCCCCCCATGGCCGTGTTGGCTGCTGGGGGAGGGTCTTCCCGGGGATTCCCAGCCTCCTCTGCCCACTGTGCTCAGACCCCTCTTCCCAGACGCCTCCCGCCCGAGGCTCCTGGCGCTGGCGGGAGTGCCAGTCCAACAGGACCCCACTTGGGGGCCACCTGGGGGGGCCTCCTCCCTCTCCTGCCCCCGCCGCGGCCTGTAAATACTGTAGCCTTTGCGAGGGCGCTGCTCAGAGCTGCGGGCCCTGCAGCTTCTCAGAGCCTCACGAAGTCCCGGCTAATTCCCCCCCCGCCGACCTCCCCCCCCCGTGGAGGCAGGTGCGGGGACCCCCTACTGCTCCGGGCACTGCCCCCACACTCAGGGCCACCCTTGGCAGCTCGGGCTCCCTGCGCCGGGCTGTCTGGAGAGGGAGGAGGTCCCCGAGAGCGCGGGAGCGGAGGTGCAGACAGAGCTGTGAGCATCTCGAGGCACCGCCTCTGCCCAGCCTGCAGGGGGCGCCGGCGCTCAGGGCGGGGCTGAGGAGGGGGTACAGAGGCGAGGCTGCCTGGCCGCACAGCTGTCGGGGAGCAGGGTCGGGGCAGGCTGCCTGCCTCAGAGCTGCCCCCCCCCCCCCCCCCCGTCCTGAGAGCTCAGCCCTGAAACTGCCTGAGCCTGTTTCCCCACCTCGAAAAATGAGGTGTCTGAGCTAAGACACGTGCTTCTCAGCTGTGTCCTGCCTCCGAGCGTTTAGGGTTCTGCCGGGGGACAGACCTTGGGGACCCGTCACCCCGGATGCTGGCCCGGTCAGCTTGTGTGGCTGCCTCCGGCCGGGTCGGCCTCGCTGGCTGTAACCCTGTTTGGTGTGAGAGGGGGTGACCCGGCACCCCGTGCGGAGGGTGCGAGGCCCTGCGGCTCCTTGCCCTCCGCCTGCCAGCCTGAGCCCCAGCCCCGCCTGCTGTCCGGTTTGCCAGGGGGGCCAGGCTTGCACAGCTCGGACCGAGGCCTCTGCCGGCTCCTCGGCCCAGCGGGCGCCTCGTGACGGTCCTGGCGCCTCACCATGTGGGCAGAGCCCCACTCGAGTCAGCCCTGGGGTGTGGGAGAGCGCAGCCCCGGCAGGGCAGCACCTAGCCGTGTGTCCGCGGGGGGGCGCAGGGTGCACCCAGGGCCCCGGGCCCGGGAGGGCGGGACGGGTCCCGGCATCTCTGCGTGGCCGGCGGTGGGGCCGGCAGGAAGCGCGTGGCTGTGGATGGAGAGGTGATGGACTGTACCAGCTCTGGGTGGCGGGACGGGGCCCGGGCAGGCCCGGGGACTCCCCAGCGCAAGCAGGGAGCCCGGCACCCCGGCCTGGGGCCTCTCCCAGTTACCTCCCGCTAGGAGCTGTGGACGGGCGGCCCCGGAGGCGGGCCCCGCTCTGCCTGCCCCGGCCCTCGGCCCTCCCCTGGGTCTGCAGCCCTGGGCTTGAGCAAGGGGCTACTTCCAGGCCCTTCCACCAGTGGGGGGCAGGGGGAAGGGAGGTGCACAGGAGTGTTTGTGCAGGACTCTGTGTGTCACCCAAACTCCCCCAGTGCAGTGGGTCCCCAGGGACCCCCAGAAGCCAAGCGTCTTGTTTGGGGTGGGCCCTGAGGAGGCTGTGGTCCCCAGGGGCCTGGGGGTGGTTCCTTGGCTCAGCAGAGCAGGGCCCCGGGAGGGTGGGCTCAGGTGGGCTTGGGGGAGGTCGCACCACAGTATTTGGGGCGTCCCAGCGAGGCACGGCCCTGACACACCGCTGGCTTGGGCCCTAACGGTGTGGAGTGGGCAGCCCCTCTGGCCCCATAACAGGCCTCAGGCTCCAGCCTCTCCCCTCTGCCTGCTCCTCCCCCCAACCCCCGTTTAAGGCCCTTGGTGCCCCCACCAGAGAGGAGGGGGGTGGACGTGGGCGTCAGCCTGCTGGTGACTCCCCGGGCCCGGCCCCTCGGGAAAGGCGGCCCGAGCTGTGGTTCTGAAGCCAGAGGCCTCCCAGCTCCAGTGTGGGGAGACCTGGCTGCCTGGGTGTTCTTGGGGACAGGGTTGATGTGAACCCCTTCTTCTCGGCTGCCTCCCGACCCCTCATCGCTCCAGTCCTCCTGCTCTGGCCCTGGGCCCTGCGCGCCTCTGCTGCCCCGGAATCCGTCTTCCTGCCCCTCCGTCTCAGCGCCCCTCTTCCGGGAAGCCCCCCGGCTCTGCCTCTCTCCCGCTGGGATCTCTGCTGCGGGGCCGGCGCCGGGGCCGGGGCGCCCTGGCGGACGCGGGGGGAGTGTGAGCGGTCTGTGTCTCAGCCGTGCAGGAGGAGCGGCAGCGCGGCAAGGACCGGAGCGAGAGCGAGGTGGAGTCCACGAGCAGCGCCAACGAGGACATGCCGGTGGAGAAGATCCTGGAGGCCGAGCTGGCCGTCGAGCCCAAGACTGAGACGTATGTGGAGGCCAACATGGGGCTGAACCCCAGCTCGGTGAGTGCCGCTGCCCGCCCTGGCCTCCCGCGAGGGCCCGTGGGCCCCGGCGCCGCCCCTGGGGAGGACCCACCTGCTGGGCCGCGAGGCGGTGCAGCCGGGCCCGGGCGCTGCCTTTCCGATTCCTGGAATCAGAGCCGGGACTTTGCCCTGAGCCTTCATGCTTCCCGTGGTCTCTGGCCTGTCGTCCAGTGGGTGACGGGGACCCCGCATCCGGCCCAGGTTTGTGGGCAGCATTACTTCTAGACTTCATCTGTGTCTCCCCTGGGCCCTGGGCTCAGGGCTCAGGGCTCAGGGCTCAGGCTCTGGGGTTGACCCCGAGGTTGTCCAGCCCACCCTGACCGTTCTCCCTTGGCTCAGTGGCCCAGGTCCTCCCACCCCAACCCCAGGGCCTTTGCACATGCTGCCCCTGCTGACTCCTCAGGCTTCAGTCTCAGCTACGGTGTCGCTTCCTCAGGGGTCCTGCTCCTGCCAAGGTGGGCGTGACCCTGTTAGGTGGGCTCGGCCCCCATCTTTCCCGCACAGCCCTGGCCCTGGCGCTGGCTCAGTGGTGTGTGTGAATTCCCCCTCATCGCCATGAGGCTGGGGTGGCACCGAGCTGCTGCTCACTGCCCACCTTCGGTCAGGTACAGCGACACCTCTGTGCGGCGGGCGCGCACACATGGCCCTCTGCCCCAGTCTGAGAGTGTGGGGGTCCCCTCTTACCTGCTCAGGAGGCTCCGGCAGGCTGAGGCCCCCAGTTCCCTGTACTCCGTGACCCCATGACCCCGGGTAATGCGGCCTGGCCCACCTCTCCAGTCCCGGTGAGGGGAGGGAGGCAGCTGTGAGGGTTTCAAGCAGAAACCCATGTCGAGCAGAAACTCCAAAAATACCGAAGGCCCAGGAGGGCGGCCAGCGCCTGGTTCTGTCGAGTCGGGGAGCTACTGGGAGAGAACAGATCTGGCACCTGGTCCCCCTGTGGTTTCGGAGGAAGGGGGTCGAGGCTGCAGATGGGCAGCTGGCGGCGGGCAGGGCGGCCGGCAGGGGGCACCTGTGAGCCCGTGCAGAGCCCTGTCCCGGTGTGTGTGACCTCGCGGCTGGCGGCCTCGGGCCTCTGCTGGGTCCGGCCACCGGCTCCCGGGACAGGACGGCCCTTCCGCTCGGGCTCCGGGAGCTCATGGAGCCGTTCTGCTGAGCTTGCTCGTTCAGTGGGAATCGAGGCTCAGAGACGTTAGGTGTTTGCTGGAGGCCACACAGCTGGGTGGAGCTGGATCCCCTCGCAGCCCCGCCCCCCGAGGGACCCCCTCCAGGCCCCCCCACCTCAGACCCCTTCACTCGATCAGTCTGCAAAGCCGCCTTGGCTGTGTCAGGCCCCAGCCCTGAGTCAGGCTCCGGGGACTCGGACGAGGCGTCTTTGGGGGCCTCCTCAGCCACGCCGGGGGAGTGGGCCTGGTCTGGGCTGCGGTCCCTGCCTGCCACTCACTGCGGGGCCCCTCACCCAGCCCAACGACCCCGTCACCAACATCTGCCAGGCGGCCGACAAGCAGCTCTTCACGCTGGTGGAGTGGGCCAAGCGGATCCCGCACTTCTCTGAGCTGCCCCTGGACGACCAGGTCATCCTGCTGCGGGCCGGTGAGTGGCCGGGTGGCCGGGGCGGGGTCACCCTGTCGCTGTGACAGGGCCGGGTGGCCCGGGGGGGGGTCACCCTGTCGTTGTGACAGGGCCGGGCCGGGCGGGTGGGGGGGGTCACCCTGTTGCTGTGACAGGGCCGGGCGGGGGGGGTCACCCTGTCGCTGTGACAGGGCCAGGCGGGGGGTCACCCTGTCGCTGTGACAGGGCCGGGCAGCCCTTCCTCTCCTGGGCCTCGGGTTCCCCGTCTGTGAAATGGGGCTAATGCTCGCTTTAGGACTGTGGTCAGGTCACATGGGATCCTCCATGTGATGTCAGCCAGCAGCCCCGGCGTGCGGCTGTGACCGGTTACTGCTCTTAGGGGCTGCCTGTTCCCCGTTGCAGGAGGCACGGAGACACTGAGCACAGAAATGGTTTAAGGTTTTCTTCCTGTGCCGTCCCCCCCCCCCCCCTTTGCTGCCTGCTCTGGTTCCCTGCCCGCGGGGAGAGCGCGGGTTGGCCTGCGGCTCCAACGTGCCTTGTTTCAGATCCATGGTTTACTGCGTGGGGCTCCACGTAGCGCAGGTTGACCTCTGAGAGTTTGCTGTTGGGACCAGACTGGCAGCTGCTGCTCTGGGGCCGTCCCAGAGAGGATGTGGGAGCTCTCCCAGCTGCTCCTTGGCCTGAGCTGTTCCATGGCTGCCCCAGAGAGAATTGTGGGAGCTCTCTCAGCTGCTCCGTGGCCTGAGCTATTCCGTGGCCGTCCCAGAGAGGATGGTGGGAGCTCTCCCAGCTGCTCTGTAGCCCGAGCTGTTCCGTGGCCTTCCAAGAGAGGATGGTGGGAACTCTCCTAGGTGTTCCATGGCCTGAGCTATTCCGTGGCCGTCCCAGAGAGGATGGTGGGAGCTCTCCCAGCTGCTCTGTAGCCCGAGCTGTTCCGTGGCCTTCCCAGAGAGGATGGTGGGAACTCTCCCAGCTGCTCCGTGGCCCGAGCTATTCCGTGGCCTTCCCAGAGAGGATGTGGGAGCTCTCCCATCTGCTCCATGGCCTGAGCTATTCCATGGCCTTCCCAGAGAGGATGGTGGGAGCTCTCCCAGGCACTCTGTGGCACAAACATCCTGCATTTGCAAAAAGAGACTTCCCTGGGCACACGTGTTTGTGAGGACTTGCCAGGGCCTTTACTGTACCAATGTGCACTGCAGAAGAGAGCCATTTCCCAAACGTAGGTGCTCGGGAACCTCTTTTCAGGGGAACATTCATGGAGTTAGGGTTCCACGTAGCCCACTTTGGGAACCCTAGCTTGGGTTCCCATGGGGAAGGTGTGGGACAGATGGCTCACGCTGTCTTTGAAGGGTTGAGAAGGGTTGGCTGGCGGGCCCCGGCGACTGCTGACAGATCGCTCGCCTCCCCCAGGCTGGAACGAGCTGCTCATCGCCTCCTTCTCGCACCGGTCCATCGCCGTGAAGGACGGGATCCTGCTCGCCACGGGGCTGCACGTGCACCGAAACAGCGCCCACAGCGCGGGGGTGGGCGCCATCTTCGACAGGTGGGTGGCCGCCGGGCCACGTCACGCCCAGCGTGGCATTTGTCCTGTTCACGAAGGTTGGAGTTGGGGCGTAGAGGAAGGTGCAAGGTGAAGGTTAAACCCCTCACAAGTCCAGCATCGGGTCCTCGCGGCCGCGGCTAACGTGGCGCGCTTCCTTCCAGCTCTTTTTTAAACCCTGTGTGTGGGGAGGAAAGCTGCTCTAAAAAACATACGTTTTTATTGACTTCAGAGCGGGAGGGAGAGGGAGAGAGAGAGAAACATCAACGATGAGAGAGAATCGTTGATCAGCTGCCTCCTGCACGTCTCATGCTGGGGATGGAGCCCGCAACCTGGGCGTGTGCCCTGACCAGGAACTGAACCGTGACCTCCTGGTTCCTAGGTCCGTGCTCAACCACCGAGCCACGCCGGCCAGGCCACAGCTGCACTTTGTAACAAGCAGAAGTGGGTTCCTCCGTAGGTGCCGTTTCCCTGTGCCCATTAAGTCAGTGTGCGCTGTACCCAAGTGCAGCGCGGCCCACGTGTGCCCTGAGAAGGGCCTGCCCCTGCCCGGCCGGCTGGGTCTCAGCCGTGGCTCCTGGCCCCCGGTGGAGCCTGGGCTGCACCCGTCTACCTGGGCCCTGTCTCTGCAGCCCACCCCTGTCCACACGCCCTTGGACCAGAGGCCACATGATGTCAGGACAGGCTCTCTCCCACCTGCCCCCCGGGTCTTTTTCCAGCTGCAAGATCGCCCCCCAAACCCCTCCCCTCCAACCAGCCTGCAGACCCCAGGGCTCCTGGGGCCACAGGGAAAGGCATGGGCTCCTGGCGGCTGTCCAGGCCCCACCTGGACCATCTCCCTTTGCTCCCCGTGGCCAACTCCCACCACTCGCCACTTCCTGGATATGCTGTCAGGCTGGGGCTGATGAGGTTGGGGCGCCCAGGCCGGGTGGGAGGCTGTAGCTGGTCCCGGGGTCAGGACACTGCCACTCGGGGACCAGGACACGAGGCTGGGTCAGTTCCCCCCACAGGGCGCTGGGGCAGCTCTCTGTTCCCGTGAGGCTGGTGGGTGGCTCTGCGTGGAAATACATGTCTGGTGAGGAGTGGAACAGGCCCCTCTGAGTGAGGCAGGCCTCAGACGGCCCGTCCTTCCCCGGACTGGGGGTGTGGGTGATGCTGGCGCCCCAGCGCTGTGCCTCAGGCTGCCCGCGCCCGCCGCCTGCAGCTCAGGACCGGTGGCCCTGGGCCTGGTCCCGTGTCCAGGTCCCTGGCTCATCTTGGCTCGGCCGTCACAGGGTCCGAGAGAGGGAGTTGTGGGAGCCCCAGGTTTCCAGAGGAAAGGCACATGCAGACCCTCCGGGCAGAGCAGGGAGCCCGCGGGGGGCGGGGGCCGGCCTGGCGTGGCGGACGTTGGGCCTGGGCTGGCAGCTGAAGCTTGAGCTTCTCAGTTGTCTTCTGGGGCCACGTGGGCTCCCCGAGTCCTGTGGGTGTTTCTGGGGGCCCAGCGTGGGCACAGTCTGACGTGGCCTTGGCGTTCGCCCGCTTCCTCGCAGGGTCCTGACGGAGCTGGTGTCTAAGATGCGGGACATGCACATGGACAAGACGGAGCTGGGCTGCCTGCGCGCCATCGTGCTCTTCAACCCGGGTACGGCCCTGCAGGCCCGCCCCAGCCACGGCGCCCCAGCCACGGCACCACACTCCGCTGCCCACAGCCACAGCACCCTCAGCCACAGCGTTCACAGCCCCGGCACCCACACTCCGCTGCCCACAGCCACAGCACCCCCAGCCACAGCGTTCACAGCCCCGGCACCCACACTCCGCTGCCCACAGCCACAGCACCCCCAGCCACAGCGTTCACAGCCACGGCACCCACACTCCGCTGCCCACAGCCACAGCACCCCCAGCCACAGCGTTCACAGCCACGGCACCCACACTCCGCTGCCCACAGCCACAGCACCCCCAGCCACAGCGTTCACAGCCACAGCACCCACACTCCGCTGCCCACAGCCACAGCACCCCTAGCCACAGCGTTCACAGCCATGGCACCCACAGCCACGGCACCCACACTCCGCTGCCCACAGCCACAGCACCCCCAGCCACAGCGTTCACAGCCACGGCACCCACAGCCACGGTGCCCACACTCCACTACCCACAGCCACAGCACCCACAGCCTCCCGCTGCCCCCCACCCCAGTGTCCCAGCCATGGTGCCTCCAGTTACCATGGGGCCAGGCCAGGCCGCCCCTCCTCTGGCCCATGTGAGGGTCACACGAGGTGGTGTCCATGGCTTCCAGGAGGTGTCCTGGGGGACAGGCCTGTCCCGCGTCCCCTGAGCCAGCCTGCCCCCAGCTCCCGTGCTGCCTGAGTACCCGGGTCCCAGACGGCTTCGGGGAGGGGCTCTGACCTGCGGCCCCTTCCTCCCCAGACTCCAAGGGGCTCTCGAACCCGGCCGAGGTGGAGGCGCTGCGGGAGAAGGTGTACGCGTCCCTGGAGGCGTACTGCAAGCACAAGTACCCGGAGCAGCCGGGCAGGTGAGCCGCCGCCCTGCCTGCCCCCGCAGGGCGCCCCGGGCACGGCTGTGTGATGAGAAGTGGCCCCTCCTGGGTGGAGGGCAGCCCGGGGACACCTGGCGTGTCCGGAGCGAGGACGGGGCCCCGGGCCCAGTGCAAACACGCTCGCACACCTTTCTGTAGCCCCACCAGGAAGATGGGCCCCGCGCACGCCGGCACGCAGTAGGTGCTTGTCTCTGTAGAGAGCGTAAAGAAGGCCGTGTCCCCCACCCCCGAGGGAACCACTAGAGGCAGGGACAGACTCCAGCGCATAGTAGGTGCTTTGTCAACGCATGCAGGGTCGATAGATGGGATGGTCTTGGGTCGTCTCATTTCCAGGTCCGTGGTGCAGGGGCACAGTAGGTGTCAGGAGAAGGAAGGGGCTGACTCTGTCCCGGCCGTACCCCCTCCCTCCAAAAGGCCACTCCTGGTGGGGGTCCTGGGCAGGCCTCCCTCTCCCGCCCGCCGGCTGGCGCGCTCACGGTTAACCGTGGCCGAGCCCTGGCCCCATCTGGTTTGGTTTAAGTGGAGCTTCCCGGATGGAGCGGCAGCCCCTGCTTTTCCTGGCGCCCCGCCGCAGCCGCCCGCCAGCTCAGCAGAACGGCTCGCCCTCTGGCCCCGCTCCAGCCTCGGGGGCCGCATGTTTTGCCTAGAAAATGCGGGCTGTGCGGCAGCCAACCACAGGGCTTTCGCCCCCCAAATACGTGGTGACTGAGTTGTGAGGTCCCACAGCCCTGCAGCGCCTCGAGGTCCGAGTGGAGACCCGGGCAGCACACGGAGGGGCCTGGGCCGGCGTGGGTGTCCCAGCGGGGACATGGGGCCCAGTTGGCTGAGCCTGACGTTTCTGCTCTAAGGCCCCCAACTTCTGCCCCCCCCATCCGGGACTCAGAAACTCGCAGGGCCGGGCAGGGCCTGTTCCAGCAGAGCTGCTTCTGGGGGACGGTGGGCCTGGCGGGGGCACGGTGGGCCTGGCGGGGGCACGGTGGGCCTGGCGGGGGCACGGGTGGGTCTTACCAACTCAGGACCGGCTCCGCCTCAGGCCCCCCCGCACCCAGCGGCCTTGCTGTCGCTCCGCTCTCGCCCTGGGGGAAAGCCCGTGTGTTTTGAACTCCCTGCATAGCCCTAGTCGGCTGACCCGGCCTGGCCACTGGCCCTTCACCCCGGGGTCTCCGTGCCCACCTGGGCTCCCGTCTCCATGCCCCGCAGCCCCGTTTCCTACGCCCGAGGGCCCCCCGGCCCCCCTAAGCTCAGCGCAGGCAGGTCTCATGCAGGTTTGGGGGATCGGGCCTGAGAGTTCTGACCCGGGAGGCAGCCAGGCACGGGCGGAGGGGGGTGACCCCGCCACACTCACGCCCGCTGCCCCGCAGGTTCGCCAAGCTGCTGCTCCGCCTGCCGGCGCTGCGGTCCATCGGCCTCAAGTGCCTGGAGCACCTCTTCTTCTTCAAGCTCATCGGGGACACGCCCATCGACACCTTCCTCATGGAGATGCTGGAAGCCCCGCACCAAATGACTTAGGCCCGGCCGCCCCGCCAGCCGCTCTCCTCGGCCGAGCCCCGTCCCTGCCCCTCTCCGCCCGGCCTGTGTGGACTTCGGGGTGCAGCCTGTCACTGCTAAGCCTAAGAGATGTGTTGCCACCCCCTCCCTGTCAGTGCTGCTCGTCTTTGGACCCCGCAGGGCACTGCTTTCCCAGGGCGGCGGCCGGAGCGGCAAGAACTCCCGTGGCCCCCGCGGCCATCAGCTCCCGGGAGCCTGGGCGGCTCATGGCCTCAGGCCCTGTCCCCCGGGCCCTGTCCCCCGGGCCCTGTCCCCGGCAGCAGGCGGGAGGGTGGCGTTGGGTGGTTTCTGAGTCTCCCTCAGCTCTCCCGCTTGGAGTGCTGGCCCCGCCCACGATGGGGTGCACAGGCGGGGCTGGTGTGTCTTTGCAGAGGACCCCCCTCCCGGACGACGACAAGGGGCTCTGGGCGGGCGGGCTTCTCCATCAGTGAAGGGGAGCAGCCCCTTTTCCAAAGATGACGGCGGGGTCCCCTTGCCCATGCCGGGGGCTGACCTCTGCGGGGACGAGGGTTGCCTGCCCACCTGTCTTCTCTGCATCGTTTCAGCTTTGCCCCGCCCCCCATGGCCGCCTGACCGGGGTGACCAGACGGGGTTCCCGGTCTCTGCTTGATCCCAGATCGTCTGTCTGTGCGGAGGCCCAGGCCGGCCTCGTGCCCACGCCTCTGCTGTCCGCCCTCTCCCGGGCAGAGGTTGCCCCCGGGGGCCCACAGGGATGCGAGGGGAGGGGGCTGCCTTCCCGGAGGGTCTCCATCCTTTGGGGAGCCCAGGGGACCTGGAGGCCCAGAGCCGTAGGAGGGGCAGGTGGGGCCGTGGCTGGAGCTCCCGGGAGAGGCGCCTGTTCTGACTGCAAGGCTCAGAGTCGGGAACCCCTGGGCACCAGGCCCTCTGCACAGCTTGACGCCCCCGGGAGCAGCCAGGCTGGCCTGGGGGTGGAGCAGGTGTGGGGGCCCCATCTGACAGTCCTCTGGGTGGAGGCGCCCCGCTCAGCCCCGCACCCACTTCCCCAGCGTTCGGACCCAGCCCAGGCGGTGGCGCTCGGGCCTGCAGGTGGGGGCTTGCGGGTTGAACTGGCCTCGTGCATGGTCACCCCTCCCTCTGGTCCATGCTGCCCATTCTCACGCCCACACCCCACGGACCCAGCACCGAGCAGAGGGGGAGATGGGGGTCCTGCCTCCTCAGCCCCAGGGCGTGTCTGTGATGGCAGCGTCCCTCCTGCCACCCCCACCAGCAGCCCTGGGCAGGTGTGTGTCCAGAGGGCTGCCTTCCCTAGTCACCCCGAGGGTGCAGGGTGCCTGGGCAGGGGCTGGGCGGGAAGAGGCCGGCCCTCGGGGAACACAGTCCATTCTTTGCCTCCTAGAGCCCCCCACCCGGGCTGAGGTGGAGGCCCCTGCCTGAGGCCGCCTGCCCCGGGCACTCCTGTGAGGGGTGCCACAGCCTGCCCACCCGCCCCGGTGCCTTCTGCAGCCAGATGCACCCCGTCGCCCATGCCCAGCTCCCTCCTGCTCCTCTGGCCTCTTGGGGACCTGGGGGCCCTCTGGTGGGGGGTCGGCTTCTTGGGGACGTCACTGTTACTGGCTGGCAGCCCGCAGAGCCCTGAGGCCGCCAGGCCACCACCCCCCTTAGGCGGAAGCGCCCCTGGCCCCCTGCCCCCCGCAGCCCCGCCCGAACCAGCGTCCCTGCGGCTGCGCTTCCTGCTCCCAGCACCGCCTGCAGGGGGGAGCGGCCGCCCCACGGCTCGTTTACCCAGGTCTCCAGCAGCTCGCCAGCCTGGCTCAGCTACAGTGATTCTTGGTAATTATTATCCTATTGGTGGGACAATCTTTAATTTTCTAAAGATAATGTAACCAGCGCGTTCGCCACCCATGCTGCCCCGCACGGCCGCTGGACGCCGCCCAGGCCCGGCAGCTGGCGCCTCCCGCCAAGGCCCGAGATGCCCACGTCCTGTGTGTGGAAGGTGTTGGCACCGCCAGCTGCCCCGGCCCAGCCCCTGGGAAGCGGCCTGCGGGACATTCACCGTGATGGCCCCACGTCTGCCGCCGTCACCTGGAAGCGCGGCCTCCGGGCGTCCCCCGGCTTGGCGTTCCCACAGGAGGCCGGCGGCAGCCGGTGCGGGACCGCAGGGCCCCGGGAGGCCTGGCTGGCTGGGCAGCGACCGGGTCACCGGCTGATGTCCCCGTCACGGAACTCGGGTGCGTGGCCTGGCCCCTGCCCGCGGGATGGTGGCGGACGTGTGTGCTGTCGAGAACCGCCTGGAGCTGACGCCGTCCGCGGACATGCGCCGTGCCCGACGTGTCCTGTTTGTTTTAATTAAGACTCCCCGTCCATTTGCTTCGTGTGAGCAAGTCCCTGAGGACCCTCTGGTGACCGGGTTTGACGGCCTCCAGGCCAGGACGTGCATCTATTTTAAGATGCTTTGGCGCAGACAGCGCCAGCCGGTCCCACCCTTAGCCATGCCTTAGCCGGGACGCGAGCGGCCGCTCCAGAGGTGAATGAAGAGAGAGGAAGCTAAGAAGTGTCTAAGCAGCGGGAAAGGTGAAAAAAATCTATTTTTGTACAAATGTAATTTTATCGTCATGTAAACTTGCTGATACGCGGGAGGGGCTTGCTCTGTTTCTGCCCGGATCGCGAGGTGGCCCTTCAGGGAGCGCGGCGGGAGCGAGCAGAGGCGGGCGGTGATGCGGCTCGGGCTTCGTGGCCTTGGTGGCACCCCCGCCGGGGACCCGCCCTGCACGCACGGGGCTGTCCCTGCCGCCACGCCTCCCGTGCACGACTGTGAAACTGCTTCCGACGGACTGTTCTGCAGCGCTGGCCGCGGGCCGGGTGTGCGAATCGTGGAAAAGAAAGAGACAGCAGCGTGGGAGGAGGAACTAAACATGAGCGTTTAAAACACATCCTCGCCCTCCAGGCCTCGTTTGTTCTGCTGGGTTTCCTGTTCGGGTCGGGACGTCGGCTGCACAAGGGGGTTCCGGGGCTTTCTGCCACCGGGGGGCGGGCGGCCATCCTCTGCCTGACCCTGCCAGGCCGGGCAAGGCACGACAGCGGGACCCACCGGCCATCTGGCTGCCCACAGACACCTGGATGACGCCCGTCCGCTCCTTCCTGTGTGACCAGTGCCCTTCGGTCCTCGCTGCCCGGCCTGGGCTGGGCCAAGCCTCCTGTGTCTCTGTCTAGCAGGCCCCTTGGGGGGGCCCTGGGCACCCTGGACAGATGGCGCTGAGGGTGAGAGCCGCTCCCAGCCGGGAGGGGTAGACCTTGTAAGGACCTGAGAGGCGGGGCTCCCCTGACACCCCCCCACAACGGGCTCACACACTCAGCCTGTGTACACACTCACACATACAGGCGCACACACACGCTCAACATTCACGCTCATCTACGACAGCCCCGCCTGCTGCCCACCCGGACACGTGGACTGTGGCTGGTGGCGGAGTGGTGGGGCGGAGGGGCCTTGGCAAGCTCACAGCAGGACTGGCCAGGCCCCTGCAGAGCTGGCACCACACCCACCATCTCCTTCCCAGGGGGGATGGGGTGGTGGCCCCACCTGCCTCCAAGCTGCTCTCTGGGCCCCCGACGGCCTGGACGGTGGTGCCCAGGGGACCCGGAGCCACAGGAATGGTCCGCCGTCTACTTAAGACCCGTGGCCAAGCCCACTGTGAGTGCCCGGGCAGGTGGGTCCTCATGCCCGCCCCTGGTCAGGGCCCTGGCCTCGCCCATGGGACCCATCCAGGACCTCCTAGACGGGTGGCTGTGGGAGCCCAGGGGGGCGGGAGGGCGCCGTCTGAGGCCCTGGCCCTGCGCCCCCCAGCACAGCCCCCCACTGGCCTCTGGGCCCTGCTGGGAGCGGCTCACAGGTACCAGCCGGGGGTCCCTTCTTGAGGGGCCTGGAGAATTTGGGGGCTGCCTCCTGCTTGAGGGACCCTGTTCTGCCGCCCACATGCCCAAACCCTCTGTGTGGGACACTGGGCCCCCGCGGTCCGCTCCCCGAGCCCTGGGCATGGCCTCCAGGGCGTGAGTGAGCCCAGCGGGGGGACCTCACAGGGTGGGGAGCGCAGAGGGCGGGCTGGTGTGGGTGTCCCCTGCGGAGAGCGGGCTGGGCAAGGAGGGGCCCCTGGGCCTGGGGAGGTCCAGGAACAGGAGGTCCCCGAGGTCCCGCCCTTCGTGCTGGGAGGACGGAGCCTTGAGCAGGGCCTGGGTCGGGGACGCCTGTCTGACCATTAGGGGTGGCCCAGGCCAGAGCAGGATGGTGGCCAAGAGGCTCTTGGGGAGCTCACCTGGACGGCGTGCTCACCTGGGAGAGGGGCCTGGACGGTGTCCAGGTGGCAGGGCTCACACCTCTTCCTGCGGGGAGCCCACCCGGAGGCCACCCCTCAGGCTGCCCTGAGCCTTGCCAGGCAGCCTGGTCTCGGGCTCCCTGCTGCCTCCGGTTGCCGTGGTGATGCCTGCCCAGGGTTGTCCCCCGGGACCGGGGGCGCTGAGCTCGAGGCGGTGACAGCGGAGTCGCAGGGTTTGGGGTTTGTAACCTGAGCGCTGAGGGAGGGGTGGGGGCACCCACATATCCAAGGCCCTGCTGGGTGCCAGGGGCCCAGTGCCAGGCAAGGGCCGGCCTTGCCATCGGCCAGCAGAAAGGGCATGCGTGGCAAAGGGGCATCAGAGGGCTGGGGAGAGGCCCTGGGAATGGACGGAGGACATGGTCGGGAGTGGGCGCCATGGCTGGGGCAGCAGCCTTCAGAGGGGGGCCCCGTGGAGGTGGCCGGAGTCTCGGGGACCTCAGGCCGGAGGGGCGGAGTGTGCAGGGCATCAGAAGGGCCCACGTAAAGACCTCAGTCCCCAGCCCTCTGATGCCCCCAGTCCCATCTGTCTCCAAACCCGGGGCTCCCGTGGGGTGAGGACCCACCCTGACCCTGGCCAGGACGGGGCGGCTGCTGCCCTAGTGTTGTGGGCCTGGCAGCACTCCCACACCTGGCACGGAACCTGAGGACAGTGCCAGCCCCGCCCCCGGGGGCATCCAGCCGCTGTGACCTGTCGGAGTGGACCGGCCATTCAATCTAACATCGCCCCCCCCCCCCTTCAGCAGCAGAACCTTCTACATGGACGCCCGGGGAGAGCCCAGGGCAGGGGGAGGGCCTCGCCCCCGGCCCCCCCCGCCCCGCTCCCTGGGGGGGTCCTGTCTTGGGGGGGGGCAGCCCCAGCCCCTTGTATGTTTTCTTTTAAATATTGTTTTTCTTTTTCGTGTGTTTATTGGTTTCTGAGAGGAAGGGAGGGGGAGAGAGAAACATCAATGATGAGAATCACTGATCGGCTGCCTCCTGCATGCCCCCTACTGGGATGGAGCCCGCAAACCAGGGCATGTGCCCTTGACCTGGAATTGAACTGTGACCTCCTGGGTCATAGGTCGACGCTCAACACTGAACCACGTGGCCAGGCACCAACCCCTTGGTTTTGATGGGCCCCCAGGCTGCCCGGGTGGGGTGGGGGTGGGGGTGCACCGGGTCCCTCAGAACAGCTCTAGGGGAGCTGGCCCGCCTGAGGCAGCACTGCCCCCTGCTGGTGACACTGGTGCAGAGCCCACCCTGACCCCGTCCTGTCCCTTCCTGTCCCTTCCGGTCTGTGGGGTCTCCCGCAGCCCTACTGCAGGGGCCCGACTCCCTGAACATTAGAGCCACCGGGCTCCAGGGACCCTGACCCCTGGGCCGTCCCCGGCCGATGAAGTCAGGGGGGCGTGGGAATGAGCGGCTGCGTGGAGGCCAGGGAGCCGGGGGGAGGCCGGTTGACGAAGCTGCTCCCCGGACTCGGGCTCACGGCTGAGCTGCCGCATCCAGGTCCCTGGGAAGGGGCTCCCGGAACGGCGGGTCGGGGCAGGAGGAGCTTCGGGCGGGGTCTGGAAGCGAGACCAGCAGGAGCACAGCGATGGAGTCGCCCCTGGGACACAGGCCGCAGCCGACCGACCGACCAACCGACCGACCATCGTGGAGACAGCGGCGCTGGGAGGGGCTAACTCAGGTCGTGTCGGATGATAACTCGAAGGATAATGTGAACATACGGAGGAAGTGCAGGGAGCCAGCAGAGGGGCCTCAGAGGGGAGAAGCCAGGGGCCAGGTCGGCAGCAGCAGTGACGAGCCACGGTGACAGCGCGGGCCCTGAAGGCGGCGGTGACAGGCGCCCCCCCCCCCCCCTCCGTGGTCTGCCCCCAAACCCGCCCGAGTTTGACTGCAGGAAACGTGCCGGGAGCCGGTCCATCCTTGCTGTTTCAAGGGACCTGGCATATATGGCATACTGTTCTTAATATGTTTGCTCCCCTTCTTGGCACTATGTGTTTTAACCAAGGTCACCTCTCTGAGAAAGGTTGTTTCCCCAGGTAGGGATTTTCCCCTGGAGTTAGGGAGGGAATAAAACCTCTTAACTAAGTGCCAGGCGGGTAGTTAATCACTTTAACTACAAACAATCATGCTTAAGCTACATAATCTTTACTCCCTGGAATGGAGATAAGAGACGCCCTAACCTTTGGAATAGAGATTGATAGGATTGGAATCAACTGGTATAAATACAGATATAAGAAGACAACAGGACACAGAACCTAGACACAGAACCTACACAGAACCTAGAGACAGAAGAACTTCGCTGGAGAGAACATGGCAAAAGATCCTGGACAGAAACTGGCCACTGAACCTAGAGACAGAACCTAGTGAGAGAACATGGCCAAAGAACTTAGAGACAGAACCTGGCTACAGAACCTGGATAGAACATGGCAAGAGAACCTGACTAGAACCTGGTGACTGAACCTGGCTGGAGAACCTGGACAGAACCTGGCTGGAGAACCTAGCAAGAGAACATGGCTACAGAACCTGGCTGGAGAACCTGGACAGAACCTGGCTGGAGAACCTAGCAAGAGAACATGGACACAGAACCTGGCTGGAGATCCTAACCAGAACTTCGCTGGAGATCCTGACCAGAACTTGGCTAGAGATCCTGGCTAGGCTGCTGATCAACTGAACGCTGTCTCTGTGTCATTCCTTCTTCGCCGACTCCGTCCACACCTTTGGGGACCCCTGGACCTGCTGGGGTTGGACCCCAGCAGAAACGTGCCCGACAAGTCCCAGGTGAAGACATTCCATGCCACACCACGTCCTGAGACGGGTAGGAGGGCAGAGACACGGACGGGGACACGGAGCAGGCTGCCCCACGCCCACGTGCGGCGGGTACAACTCGGAGGGGTATCCGTGGTCCCGCCCTGGAGCCCGGGCTGGGGCCCTGGTGCTGGGGCTGGGACGCCTCAGGGCTCCGGACGGTGGCTCAGCCTTTCCATATTTTTTCAGTTTTCTTTTCTTTTTTTACTTGAGCTGGGCTTGGAGGTGCCCAGGGGGGAGGAGATGGTGGGCGGGACTGGGATCTGGTGCCAGCAGGGGCTGATAGGCGACCTGCTCCCTGACTGGCTCTCCTCCCTCTCCCCCTCCCTCTCCCTCTCCCCCCTCCCTCCCTCCAAGGTCAGGCTCACTAACCAGGTCATTGTTGCTATGCCCCAGCCTCCGTTTGCCCAGGAGTGAAAGCCAGTGGGGATGGGAATGACCCCAATCACAGGGCCGCCTGTGGCCGGTGCGCGCGGCCTCCACAGCTCGGTCTGCAAGGCCCCGCAGGCCAGCCCGGCAGGGGCAGCCCGGTCCCCCAAACACCGGCCGGCGAGACTGCAGGCGGAGCCGGGCTGTCAGCGCCCCGTTCGCCACCAGAGGGCAGCATCGCCTCGCTGAGCGCAGTCCGCCGCCGAGTCCGGTGGCCTCTGCTGATTGGCTAACCCCCACCGTCTCCCTGGCAACCGTCTCCTCCTCTCCCAGCGCCCCGCCCGCCGCCAGGGGCCCGTGCGATGCGCGGCCGCCGCCCCGCCGCCCTGTCCCCGCGCCTGGGCCCTGGACCCCGGGCCAGCCCCGCGGCGGCAGCAGCTGGGCTCCTCCCAGCTTCCCTGCTTGCACCGGGGCCGAGGAGCCCCCCGTGCCCGTCTTTCCCACTTTCTGCCCGAAACCGAGGGAGGGGCAGAGGGCGAGCTCGCATCCAGGTGCGCAGGCAGAGAAGCGGGGGACCGCCCGGCCCCAGAGTCCCTGCGTCCCCTCACTCCCGGGGGACGGCCTCGGAGTCCACCCGAGGTGGCCTCGGGGACCCTTGACCTGAAGTCAGCGAGGGAAAGGTGTCTGTCCCTTCCTGTCCCAGCTCATGGCCGGCAGCCTTCTTCCCAGGAGGCCCTGCGGTACGTGTTCAGACCCTTCTGCACGTTGCTGGGGCGTCCCTGGGCCCTGGACACCCCCTCCTCCGGTCTACCTGCCCCGTCTGCCCACCGGGCATGCACCTGGCACCCCAGAGTCCCCAGGGACAACGAAACCAGTGCAAGTGGGGGCGACCTGTTGACCGAGGTGGGGGACGTGGGCCACCCAACCTGCCCCTCTTGGGTTCTGAACAGGGAGGCAGGAGGCGTGCTGGCCGGGTGGGCCTCCAGGGGCAGGTTGGGGAGCTTCCTCCTCTGGGCCTCGACACCTCCATGTTGCCCTCACCAAGGCCGCGGTAGCATCCGGAGACCCTGGGCGGCCTGGACCCCTTGCAGCCTCTCCGAGGGCCCTCGGGTGCCAGCCCCCAGCGGTGCCTCTGGCCTAGCCGCCAGCCCGCCGGGCCCCCTGCCTAGGACCCCTGTCGTGCCTGCGGAAACCTGGGCCGCCTTCAGGCTCCGGTGCCCATTCTCCCGTGAGCCTCTGTCCTGCCCTCCCCGCTCAGCTCCACACCTGCCTCCAGGTGGCGGGTGGAGGTGAGGCCCTTCTGATGCCGGCCCTGGACAGGGGCTGCTTTAGTGGAAGCTCCGCCTGGAGCCGTGGCTTCTCCACGGCCACACGTGTGATCAGCGGGGCTAGGAGTCGCCCTAGGTCCGTCCGTCTGAGCCCAGGCCTGGCCTCGGTGCCCTGCGCTGCCCTTGCCAGGCCAGGCCGCTGCTCGGCCCATGGCTCAGGCCAGGGCCCCAGCATCCAGCGCGGTGGTCGTGTCCTCCGGATGTCCCGACCGAGGATGGGGGTGGCCGAGCGCTGGGATCTGGCGGGCGCCTGCCGCCTCCCCGGCCTGCAGACGTGGCCGGCCACCCCGCCCTGCCACGTCGTCTCTCCGCCCGGCAGGCAGGAAGCTGCAGGCCCTCGCTCTCCTTTTGTGAATTTTTGGAAGGTTGTTGGTGCAGGAAACATCTGGCCGGGGTCCAAGGAACATAATAAAAAAAAGAGGGAGAGAGGGAGGCGGGGGGGAGGCTGGGAGGAACCATCTGATTTCACTTTGCAAAGACAACGGCAATTAGGCCGCCAAGGGTTTTGCAGTCACTTCAGATTCAAACCAGCTGGTGACGTCAGTGGGAAAGTATGAGCGGGTGGTTTGTGGCAACACAACACGGAACGGTCCGCGCTCCCGCCCTGGGGCCGGCGCAAGGAGCGCGGGGCTCTCCCAGGAGCTGCGTGGACGTGGGCAGAGGGGCCCCTAGCTCTGTGCTTACTGCTGCGGGGTCCCAGACAGGCCTGGCGCGGGTGGGGGTGCGGGGAGGGGAGCGCCCCGCTCCTCGGAGAGGTGGTCTCTATCAGCCTGCGTGCGCCCCGGGGCCACGGAGGGAGGCCCCGCTGTCCCCAGCCGCTCCTGCTCTGCACTCCGTGCCTCTGTCCTGGGCGGGTCTGGGAGGGCCCCCTGGCTGCTGGGGCGGCTCAGCCCCAGGACTTTTCTCACTGCCCGCTGCGTGGGGCCCGGTGTGCAGCCTTCCTGTGTCCGGGCTCCCGGCTCCCACGGAGTGTGGAGGCCAGCCCACCCTGTCCCTCCTGCCTGGTCAGGCCCTGCTCCTCCCGCACCTCCTGCCCGTTGCCAGGCCGGGAACCCTCCTCAGACGCTCAGACGCCGCTCCAGAGCCAGGGCCACCAGCAGGAGGGCCCTGGGCGGCCACTGGGGAGGCCGAGCAGCCCGGCTCCAAGGGCGTGGGGGGGGGGGGGGGAGTCTGCGCAGGTGGCCTTGCCTGGCGGCATCTCTTAGAAATGAGCTGAGCCCCAGGGGACGTGTGACTCGAGGTGGGCCTGTTGGGTTGGGGTGTGGGACAGAGGGTGGGGGCCTGCTAGGGGCGTGGCGCCTGGCGTGGGGGGGTGCGGTGGGAGGGGGGCTCAGCCTGCAGGGGCCTCCGCAGGCCGGCCTGGCCCAGGACCAGCTGTCTGTCTGGGAAGTGGCAGCAGCAGCAGCAGCAGGGCCTTGAGTCATGGGCTGGGGCCTCCTGGCGGGGGGTTGGGGGGGGTCTGAAGACACTTTTTCCGTGGAAAGTAGCCTGTGGCCGTCTGCTCACAGGGAGCCCAGGGCCCTCCCCCTGCGGGGTCCTGGCTGCACCCGGCTGTCCCCTTTCCCTCCGCCTGCCTTTCCTGGGAGGGGAGCGTCAGGCAGGGGTCAGCCCCAGCCCTGTCTGCTGAGCCCGAGGTGGGCGTGGTCTGCTGCTCACCTTGGGGGGTGGGGGGGGGACGAAGAATGCTCAGGGTCCCCTGTAAGAGGCCACACCTGAGTCCTTCGTGAACTCTGCAGGGGAAGTTGGGGTGGGGGGCAGGGAGGTCTGGGGTGGATGGGTGTGTCCCTCCTCCTGGGGACTGCTGGGAGTGGGAGGGGCAGGCCCTGGGTGCTTCCTGACTTCAGGGTTCTCGGAGCTCTGGGGGGGCCTGACCAGCTTGGTGCGGCCCCGGCCAGTTCCCTGCAGGGACCAGGCTGGGAATGGGTTGGTCAGACCCCTCCCCGGAGCCCCTGGACAGCCCCATCCCTCCGGCCGGCACGCAGGCGCCCCAGGGGCCCCAGATCGTGCGCTGACGCAGGGACGGAGCTGTGGGGCAGTGGTCTGTGTGGTGACCCGTGGTTCAGACAGTGGCTGTGGCACCGCGGGTGGGGCCCGGCGGGCAGGCCGCCTAAGGCAGTGAGCAGGTCTCCAGCCTGGACGGCGGCCTCCTGGCTGGGTGCAGCGAGCGCAGAACCCACGTGGTCTTAGCAACTTGGCCCTGGGGCTCTGCCACTGTCCCCGACCCCACCCCTCCTCCAGGAAGCCCTCCTGAGTTAGTTTGCCCTTCGGACCCTGCTGGGCTCAGCACGTGGACCGCACAGTCTGACCTCCGAGTCTTCTCTCCAGAGAACCAGGGGCAGGGCTGGGCCACGGCTCGGCCCACGGAGGGCTCTCCAGAAGCGCCAGTTGTGCTGACTAAGGTGGGAGCGGCCTGTGGCCTGGAGAGGGGGCCGGGCTTTGCAGGGAGACGGGCCTGGGAGTGACTCTCAGCTCGGCCACCACAACCTGCCTGGCCTTGGGGAAGTTGCTCATCGCTCTGAGCCTCAGTTTCCCCTTCTGTGAAATGGGATCATAGCAGGTGGGAAGGGCCGGGGGGGGGGAGGGGGGGAGATGGAGGCAAGCCCCGCCCCGCCCACAGAGGATGGGTTTAAAGAGGCGGCTCCATGGCGCTGCCCTGGGATCCATGCTCTCACATGCCAGGCTCCTCCCCCCACGTCCAATGAGCAGGTGGTCCGAGGTGTGGGAGCTGAACAGGCCCCAGGCCCTGGCTCGCCTTCTACAGGCTGATGGAGCCCTCTCTCTCCCTGGAGGGCCTACATGGCTGTTTCGTGGGCCGTGGGGTGCAGCAGCGTGGGGGGCCCAGCTAGAGGCGGTGCATTCCAGCCCTGGCTGTGTGGCCTCGGGCATGGCACTGAGCTCCGGGACTCGGTTTCCTCACCTGTGAAATGGGGCGATAATGGGCTCCCCCTCCTCTGGCCACGGGAGGCTGGCCGAGAGCCGAACCGGCGCGATGGGGGTTGTTACACCGGCAACTTGGACCAGGCCAGGCTGTCGGTGCCCCCGCTGGGCCGGGGGCTGCAGGAGGGGCTGCTGGGAACAAGGGCAGGGCCAGAGGCAGAGGGGCGCTCACTCCCCCGCTGTGGGCTGTGGGCTGTGGGCAGTGGCCGTGCATTGGGGTGATGCCCAGGGCCCGCTGCTTGGGTTTCCCTTGCGCTTCCTGCCTCTTCCTCGAGGGCAAATGCCGCTGCCTCCTCGCTCGGAGCAGCCGGACACTTCCAGGCCCGGCTGCCCTTTCCTGCCCGACAGACGGCGGCTGCAGCGCGGGCATCGCAAAGGAAAACACGCCCTAGAACAACGGGCGGGAGCTCGCCCCGCTGGCAGAGGCGAGAGGCTGATGAAACAGGAGACGCTGGCGGCCGCCTCTGGTCCTCCTGGGCCATCTGGAGTCCGTCCATGGGCGTGTTCCCGGCCTGCCCCACGTTCCAGAAGGTTCCACACATCGGTCCCAAACATCGCCATGGCAACAGCCTCCTTCCTGGTTACTCAAGGCTTCTTTTTATTAAACATGAATAAAAAGGCTTTAAAAGGAGAGCAGCCGGTGAGCGCCCAAGGCCCCCTGGCACCTGGGCTCCCAGGTGGGAGGTGCAGGTGCCCCAGCCCCCGGGCTCCCCGAGGAAGGGCTTGGGGAGTCTGCGTGTTCGCTCAGCCCTCCCCGGGGTTCCACCTGGGGCTCCCCTGCCCCCTCTTCCCCGGCCCTTTCTTCCTCATCCTTCAGTCATGGCTGAGACCCCGAGACGCCTGGCTGGGCTGTGGGCCCGCTCTGCACGCCCTGGGCCTCGGGCCGCCCTGGGAGCTGCCGTGTCCCCGGGCCAGGCCAGCACCGGTGTCCGCAGCTCAGGTGACGGAGGAGCTGGGGGGGGGGGGAGCGGCTCTGACGCGGGACGGGCGGCTGGTGGGCCAGGTGCGAACAAGCGAGGCTGACGCTCACAGCTGTGGCACGTGTAGCTGACGCCCTCGGTGGCCCTGCCCCAGGTCTTGGCCCTGCTGGTTTGGGGGCCCCCCACGTCCCACCTGCCTCTCCCCGGGGCACAGGGCGTCAGGCGCCGTCCTCGGGCTCCCCAAGACCCTCTGTGAGGACTCCCATGCCCACCCCGGGCCTGGAGCGGGAGGTGAGGTCACGGGGTGCTGGCCCCCTGAGGCAGGGCCGAGCGGGGGGACAGGAAGTGGAGGTGCGCTCTGGGTCCTGCCGCCCTCGCTGGATGCTGCCACCGCCCCGGTTCCGGTGCCAGGAGGCCGCGGTTCAGATCGTCTACTTCCCGGGGAGGAAGGTGAGGCTCAGGGCGCCCGGGGCCGGCACCCGAGACCCACCCTGTGGGGGTGACAGCGGGGCCCGCCCAGCCCGGCCACTCGCTCTGAGGCCCGGGCACGCGCCTCGCCTCTCCGTGCCTCAGTTTCCCCCCGTGAACCACGAGCGTCCACACAGTAGACCTGGGCCCTCCTGGCCCCGGAGTCCTCCCGGGGGATGTCGCACAAACCAACTCGGCGAGAGGTGTGCTTGGGCCTACAAGGAGGCCATGGGAGGGGGCAGGCTGCCTCTCGCCGTGTGCCCGTGTGCCCGTGTGCCCGGCAGCGGGAGGGCCAGGCTGGGACAGGGGTGAGCCGGAGCCGGGAGCCCGGGCTGGCGGAGGGCGGCGGGGCCGGGGCCAGGCTGGGCGCTTGTTTCTTGTCGGGAGGACTGGCCGCGGAGGAGCCGCCGAGCTGCCAGAACAATGTCGAAAACATCTCGGAAAATGTGTGGCCGCTTCTTTTCCACGGGACTCGTGCCCAGTCCTCCCTCCTTGGGTGAGGGCGGGCCCGGCCCGGGGGGGAGGGGCACTGCGGTCCTCTCCTCCCACCCCCTCCTCGCCCTCTCCCCCTTTTCCACTCCCTGCCCCCTCCCGCCCTCTCTGTTTTCTGTGCCCCCACGCCCCCCTGGAGGCTGGGCATCACCCACCTCGCAGATGGCAGCCGGGCCCGGTGGGGCGTGGCCGACGGAGACCTTGCAGAGGGGCCTGGAGCGGACCCGCTCTGCACTCAAACATGAGCGAGAATTTCAAGGGGCAGCACAGGCTCGGCCTCCTGGTTCGGCCTCGGCACTGTGGCTGGGATGCCCGTGGGTCGCCCCTCCGCCCCCTCCCCAGGGGCCGCCCAGCCCCACCTCGGGCTGCGGGGAGCACGGGGCTGTGGGGTCCCAGGGAGCGCTCCCAGGACCAGGGCCCCTGCAGCCTGGCTGACCCCATGGACAGAGGGTGGGGGGCACTGCCCGGGGCCCTGAGGTCACTGACACTAGAGGGCGGGCGGAGGAGGCCACCCAAGCAGGGGTCTGGCCGAGGCAGGGCAGGGGTCAGGGGGCCGTGTCCCGGCCTCGGGCTGGGAGGAGCCGGCTGGAGGCTGTGGCCCAGTCTGGACCGGCACCTTTGGAGCCGCGTGTGCCCGGCAGGCCACTCGGACCCCCTCCCCAGCCCCCAGCTGGCCCAGGAAGGGCAGCTCCGGCCTCCCCAGGCGGTTCTGATCCCCGTCTTCACAGACCCCTCCTCCCGCAGGCCCTGTGCTCAGCGTCCGAGCGTCCAGCTGGGCCCTGGCCGGGCCCCCTCTTCGGAGGGTCTGAGAAGCCGCCTCAGGTTCCCCGGGACCAGGGGTGGCCTGAGCGGGCGTCCTCCTCGGAGAGGATGAAGCGCAAACAGCATCTGGTCACGGCTGGGGCCAGGCTCCCGCAGGCTCTGGGGCCACGTTAACGCAGCGCCTGCTGTATACGTGCCAGGCTGCGGCTCCCACGTCCCCCGTGTCCTCCCTGCCTGGGTGGGAGGGGCTGTCAGAGCATCTCCTGTGAGCTGATCACGCTCTCTTCCCCGAACCCAAACCAGACACGCATGGTCTGTTCTCCGCTGTCTGCCAGGTGTGCCCGGGCGGGCTTGGCACACAGAGGAAGAGCGGGGCCGGGGCCGGGGCAGGGGAGCAGGGGGAGCAGGGGGAGCAGGGGGAGCAGGGGGAGCAGAGGAGTAGGGGAGTAGGGGAGCAGGGGGAGCAGGGGAGCAGGGGGAGCAGGGGGAGCAGGGGGAGCAGAGGAGTAGGGGAGCAGGGGGAGCCTGCTGCTGTGGGGAGCAGGGGGAGCAGGGGGAGCAGGGGAGCAGGGGGAGCAGGGGAGCAGGGGGAGCAGGGGGAGCAGGGGGAGCAGAGGAGCAGGGGGAGCAGGGGAGCAGGGGGAGCAGGGGAGCAAGGGGAGCAGGGGGAGCAGGGGAGCAGGGGAGCAGGGGGAGCAGAGGAGCAGGGGGAGCAGGGGAGCAGGGGGAGCAGGGGAGCAGGGGGAGCAGGGGGAGCAGGGGGAGCAGGGGAGCAGGGGGAGCAGGGGAGCAGGGGGAGCAGGGGGAGCAGGGGGAGCAGGGGAGCAGGGGGAGCAGGGGAGCAGGGGGAGCAGGGGGAGCCTGCTGCTGTGGGGAGACCGCAGGCCCCTGCCCCACAGCTCCCTGGGCCCTCCGCTTCCCGGGAGAGGGTGGCCCCCTGGAGGCAGAAGAGGGGCTGATTTTGAAGAAGGGCCGAGGGCAGGAGCCTGAGGGTCCCCAGTGAGGACGGGACAGCTGGGGCGAGGCTGCGGCTGCGGGCGCCTGGGGACCGCCACGTGGAGCCGCCCGCTGGCCTCTCCCAGGCTTGTCCAGGAAATGAACTTCTCCCCTCCTTCTCCGGCAGCTTCCCAGGAAGGCGGGCCGTGGGGGGGCGGGGAGGGGGGGCGGGCCAAGGCCGGGCTGCTCCTGGGAGCCCCCCGCCTGTGGGGCTGAGGCTGGGGCTGAGCCGGGAGCCCTTGATGCCCCCACTGCCCACCAGTCCCAGCGCTGGCTGCACCCCACGCTGCCCCCAGAGGAGCCCTGTCGCCCAGGGCATGGTGGGTGTGCTGGGCGCCTGGGTTCGGGGCGCAGCCCACATTCTGAGGGTGGGGTCCCTGGAGAGCCCTGGGTTCCCCTGCACCAGGGCTGCCTGGTGACTTCCCCTCCAGGCCTCAGATTACCCATCTGTGGGAACTGGCACCCAGAGCGCCGGGGCGGCAGGATGAGTGCAGACGAGACGTGTGGGGTCAGACACCGGCTTCGGTGGTGACAGACGGGGGACAGCTTGGCCCTGTCTCAGCTGCCGGCCTGAGCCTCAGTTTCCCCGCCTGCGAAACAGACGCTCAGCAACTGCCCCGTCACCACTGGCTGCCGCTGTGCCCGGCCTGGCGTGCCTGCGGGCTGGGCCGCCGGGAAGGAGTTGGCGCCGGGCTGCAGGGCCCTGTGGGCACCAGTGGGGCCAGATCCCTGAGAGGAGGAGGAGCGTGGGGGGCACCCCGTCCCCCGCCTCCCGCCCACTTCCCGGAGTCCACCCGAGAGACAGGCTGTGCTCAGCAAGTCCAGGGCCAGCTGTGGCCAGGAGGCCAGCCTCCCGCAGGCCTGACTCAGCCGTGGGCGCCCAGAGCTGGGCCTGGAGGCCCGAGTGAGTGCCCGCTGCCCTGGGCAGACCCGGCCTGTGCCCAGAAGCCAGGATCCGGGCTGATGAAATCAGAGCAGCATGTGGCCGCTCTCCCACTCTTGGTTAGACACATGTCCTCATTGTCCCCCCTCCCCCCCCGTCCTCCGCCCTCCCCCCCCCGCCCTCCTTCATCTCCGCTCCCCTTCCCTCTC